>NC_138125.1:9404042-10127778 GCF_964188305.1 Podarcis bocagei
AAAGCAGAGACATCACCTTGCCAACAAAGGTCCGTATAGTTAAAGCTATGGTTTTCCCAGTAGTGATGCATGGAAGTGAGAGCTGGACCATAAAGAAGGCTGATCGCCGAAGAATTGATGCTTTTGAATTCTGGTGCTGGAGGAGACTCATGGACTGCAAGAAGTGCTGGAGGAGTCCCATGGACTGCAAGAAGATCAAACCTATCCATTCTGAAGAAAATCAGCCTTGAGGGCTCACTGGAAGGACAGATCCTGAAGCTGAGGCTCCAATACTTTGGCCACCTCAGGAGAAGAGAAGACTCCCTGGAAAAGACCCTGGTGTTGGGAAAGATGGAGGGCACAAGGAGAAGGGGACGACAGAGGACAAGATGGTTGGACAGTGTTCTCGAAGCTACAAACATGAGTTTGACCAAACTGCGGGAGGCAGTGGAAGACAAGAGGGCCTGGCGTGCTCTGGTCCATGGGGTCACGAAGAGTCGGACACGACTGAACGACTAAACAACAACAACAGCTTTTCCCCATTTGTGCACATTGGTACATTTGTCGGAACACAACATACAGCCAACCTTGGTGGTGGTGCAGCTGTTTCCCTGGACTTGAACTGCAGCCGAATCACCTGTTTCTGCCTTCGCGCTTTTCACCATCCATTAACAGGACAGAAGTAAAGGACTGTGTTTCATTGGGCCCTGGAGTGCCGTCCTGAATTTTCTTTCTTCAATGAGCTGAAACAGCAGCAGAAGCCCAGCACTGCAATGCAAAGCGTCCCGCTTCCTGAACTTTCAGCAAGCTTTATGGGGCATGCCAAGGAGAACTTTGTGGCTATTTAAAAATTGCTGGCATATCTGAAGCCACGAAAAGGAGGTGGGAATCTTTGCTTTTTTTATTCTTGAAAAACGCAACACAGAACGGATTATTTATTATTATTTATTTGCACCATCTATACACCTCCCCTCCGCCTGAGCTGAAAAGGTTCTCAAAGCAGCTGACATAAAACCCGGTTCTAAGATGGTCCCGTTCTCAGATTCACCGTCTGAAAGGACACAGCATAAGAGGAAAAAGGAGCAGGAAGGATGAGGGAAAAGCAAGCTCAAATTATTCAAGTTACAGCAAATGTCAGTGGGTTAATGAGCTAAGAAATGTCTCCCCCGTTTGCAACTGGGCGAACTACTATGTGCACAATGTGTTTATTAATCACATTTAAAATTTGCTTTGACATTGCTCGGTGAATTATTATCATTATTATTTATTATCTATTAAATTTCTATAACGCCCTTCATCCGAGGGTGGTTTCCAATATAAAAACACATCAATACATACCATGGTAACAAAAACAATAACCCCACCACAAATACACACAGTTTAAAAGGACGCAGATAAGATTTGGGAGAAGAAACAATGGAGGAGGACTGGAAAAAATTTAAGGACTATTTACAAAAATATTTTAAGTTATATGAATGTTAAGAATTTGCATGATTTGGAAAATCTAGCTTCAGCAATAAGATTTGGTGATATGGGAAATTAAGTTATAATTATGAAAGGACTAAAGTTTAAAGTAACACTATATTCATTTTAAGGTAAGAGTAAAATGACAACAAGTATTTTAAACCTAAAATATAATTATTTGGAATTACAAAGGAATGCACGAAACAAGGTAATAATTTGCTGATATTTTTATTGTAAAGAATGCAGGGTGAGGGAGATGTGGGGAAATCCGGTTGGTTATGAAAAAATGTCTTGGAGATATGGTTCTTTTCCTTTTCCTTTTTCTTTTCTCTGTTATTCCTTTTATATATCTGTCTTTACATCTGTACCTGGGGAAAAAATAGCAATAAAAATATTTAAAAAAAATAAATAAATAAAAGGACGCAGATAACTAGTTAAAGGCTGGGAGAATCCTAGAATCCTAAAACCATATAACTGTAAGTTGGCAGGGACCCTGAGGGTCATCTAGTCCAACCCCCTTGCAATGCAGGAATCTCAACTGAAGCATCCATGACAGATGGCCATCCAACCTCTGTTTAAAAACTTCCAAGGAAGGAGAGTCCACCACCCCCTGAGGGAAAAGGAATATTTCTGCCTGGCACCTAAAGAGATGAGCAATGGCACCAGGCAAGCCTCCCTGGGAAGAGCATTCAATAATAATAATAATAATAATAATAATAATAATAATAATAATAATAGATTATTTATACCCCGCCCATCTGGCTGGGTTTCCCCAGCCACTCTGGGCAGCTTCCAACAGAATATTAAAATACAATAATCTATTAAGCATTAAAAGCTTCCCTAAACAGGGCTGCCTTCAGGTGTCTTCTAAAAGTCTGGTAGTTGTTGTTCTCTTTGACATCTGGTGGGAGGGCGTTCCACAGGGCAGGCGCCACCACCGAGAAGGCCCTCTGCCTGGTTCCCTGTAACTTGGCTTCTCGCAGCGAGGGAACCGCCAGAAGGCCCTCGGTGCTGGACCTCAGTGTCCAGGTAGAACGATGGGGGTGGAGACACTCCTTCAGGTATACTGGACCGAGGTATACTGGGGGGCCACCACAGAAAAGGCTCGTTCTTGTGTTGCCATCCTCCGGACCTCTCACAGAAGAGGGTCACAAAGAAAGGCCTCAGAGGACTGCAGGATGAGGAATAGTCTGACGTTACCACAAGCCACCCCTTGGGCTTCTTTGGGAACTTGAGGATATAAATCCCATGGAATAATAGTGGTAATAACAATAATAATAGCGGTAATAGTAGGTAAATAATACACCTGGTTTGCACTAAGGATTTTTCATCCCCAGAAAATAAACATGTTAACTCCGCGTAGGCAGTGCCAACATTCCAACCCTTATCACAAACTGGCCTTTGTGACAATGCACAGAGGGTTGTGCTGAGTGCGTTCTCACGCATCTGATGTTGGTTTTTTCCCAATTGGGGCGAGCATGCAAGCGGAAGGAAATCCCACAAACAAGATTTCAGGTAACCTGGGCCTTTGCAACACCTTACAAGGAAGATTAATATTCGATTGTTCTCACCAGGAAATCAAAACCACAAGGCACCTTCAACAGCGGACTTGGGGAGTCAGGTTGCCCGTGTGAAAAGCAAATTTCTTTCATGTGGGAAACTCTGCATCTTTCACAGAAACTGGGCCTTTTTTAAAAAAAAAGTGTGTTTGTGCAATTTCAATGACTTAAATTACTATACTTAACACTTGTGGCTAGTAGCCGCTGGTAGCTTTGTCCTCGATGATAGTTGGTGCTATCACTGCTTCCCGTAGGAGTGAGCACCGCAGCTTTTGTTGTTTAGTCATTTAGTCGTGTCCGACTCTTCGTGACCCCATGGACCAGAGCACGCCAGGCACTCCTGTCTTCCACTGCCTCCCCCAGTTTGGTCAAACTCATGCTGGTAGCTTCCAGAACACTGTCCAACCATCTCATCCTCTGTCGTCCCCTTCTCCTTGTGCCCTCCATCTTTCCCAACATCAGGGTCTTTTCCAGGGAGTCTTCTCTTCTCATGAGGTGGCCAAAGTATTGGAGCCTCAGCTTCAGGATCTGTCCTTCCAGTGAGCACTCAGGGCTGATTTCCTTCAGAATGGAGAGGTTTGATCTTCTTGCAGTCCATGGGACTCTCAAGAGTCTCCTCCAGCACCAGAATTCAAAAGCATCAATTCCTTGGCAATCAGCCTTCTTTATGGTCCAGCTCTCACTTCCATACATCTCTACTGGGAAAACCATGGCTTTAACTATCAGGACCTTTGTTGGCAAGGTGATGTCTCTGCTTAGCTTTTATCTATTTGTATTTATTTATTAAATTTGTACACCTCCTTCCATCAGAAGATCCCGGGACGGTTCGCAGCTATGCACTGCATGAAGAAGGACTTTTTTCTTGTGCGTGTGTTTCCCGAATCTTCCAGCGCTCGCTCAGCTTTCCTGAATGTCCATGATTCCATAATATAGAACTCTTGTTCTAACACACACACACCTTACCTGGTTCTCATTCATGCTCAAACCGCAGCAACTGGGTGACCTTCCCCAGGAATCCTTGCTCAGACAGGCATTTCTAATAAACCTGGACAGGAGAGAAAAGCAGGGAGGAACCCACCAGTCCCAGGTTTCGCAGCCCCCTCCCCTTTCCCGCTTCCTTCATCTCTGGCCTGAGCTGAATGCAAGGAGGCCCCTTTGAGCTTTCTGTGTGTGCCTGCAGTGGGGAGAGGTGGGTGAGCCAGTGGATGTGGGGCCTGGGGGGGGGGGAGAGAGAGAGAGAGATTGTGTTACAACTTTCATTTCCTGAAATGTTTGGGAGGAGTGGGGGGGGGACACACATCCAGGGTTTTTATCCACACATCAGGCTTAGCCGGGCAGCTCTGGTTTCAAGCCCTGTCACTCAGCTGTCACCAAACAAATGAGGCACTCAGAGATGGAGATGGAGAGAACTACCTGCTCTCCAGTGACCCCCTTAAGCAGGTGAATGCTCCTGGGGGAGGGGGAGGGGAGGCAGGTAGAATTAATCACCCGGCTGTTCTCTGCTTCCTCCCTGGGCTCTTTCTTCTGCTGGCTGTGCAACACAGTGTGAAATCTGTCAGGGAGAGGAAGGCAAATTGGGGTGGGTGGAAAAAAGGAGAGGGGGGCGAAATTCATGCACTCACCCCCCCTTCTTCTCTCTCCGCTCACCAATCAGCAGGAAGGAGGGGAGCAAAGTGGGGAAAGGAAAGCTCACAGGTGGCTTTTAAGTTATCCTGGAAAGGAAGCTTACCTGCATCCTTCAGGTGAGGTCTCCAATGATGGGGAGAGGTGAGGTGGAAATTGCAAGGTGTAAGCAGTTTATTCAAGGGACGCGGGTGGTGCTGTGGGTTAAACCACAGAGCCTAGGACTTGCCGATCAGAAGGTCAGTGGTTCGAATCCCCGCAACAGGGTGAGCTCCCGTTGCTCAGTCCCTGCTCCTGCCCACCTAGCAGTTCGCAAGCACGTCAAAGTGCAAGTAGATAAATAGGTACCACTCCATCGGGAAGGTAAACGGCGTTTCCGTGCGCTGCTCTGATTCACCAGAAGCGGCTTAGTCATGCTGGCCACATGACCTGGAAGCTGTATGCCGGCTCCTTCGGCCAATAAAGCGAGATGAGCACCGCAACCCCAGAGTCGGCCATGACTGGATCTAACCATCAGGGGCCCCTTTACCTTTAAGCAGCTTATTCGTGGTGTGTGTGTGTGTGTGTGTGTGTGTGTGTGTTTGAAACCCAGATGTGACACACACCCCGCCCACACCTGACCCTGGGTATATGCATCATCCATGGGGGCTGGTCCATTTGGGCAAGTGGGGCATTGTCCCACCACCAACCCTCAGTCTGCCTTCATCCAACCAACCCCTGCCTGCCTTCTTACTTGCAAGGGGTAGTCCTACTGGGGGGGGGGTGCCAGATTGGTGGGGGGCTTTTGCCCTGGGTGAAGTCTCCAGTAGGATCCAGCAGGGTGGGCTGGTGTGCGGAACCAGAATTAGATGGCTTCACCTGTTACTGACTTTGCCTGCCGTTGAGTCTGGCGCCACCTACAGGCAGCCTCCTTTCCTTCCAGCCTACCAATCCCAAAGAGCGCCAGCAATCCATACAGGTCAACTCTAAAAAGCCTCACTGGGCTTCATTTTTTACCTATCTATCTATCTATCTATCTATCTATCTATCTATCTATCTATCTATCTATCATCTATCTATCTATCTATACACACACACCCCCACACCCCCATGGTTATGCATATGGCACAGGCAATGATGGTTAGGTTACTTTTGTTTAGTATTGTATTTTGCTTCCCTCTGGTTCCACGCCTCTCCATTCCCTGCTCCCACCATCTGCCTACCGATTTAGGGTTACACTTCATGCGTGCATCTGTTGAGAAGTGGACTACGGCTCACGAAATGCTTTTGCTTTTGTATACAGTATATAGCTATAGATAGATACTCAAAGAAATGCAAAAATACATGCCCATTACAAAGTCTATTTTTCATAATATACTGAGATAAAAAAGCTACTTAAAGAGAACAAAGTCAAAAGGAAAGGAGAAACCTGAAGAATGAGAAAGAAATGAAAAGAAAGAAAAAACTAAAGAAGGATAAAGAAAAATAAAATAAAAGGACTTTTGGCTCTCTCTCCTGCAGCTACATAGGATATTCATTTCTTAAAGTCCAACCACTCTATCTTCTATAAACCAGTATATATTTTTTTCAAATTTCAAATCCAGATATTAAATTTTATCTTTTGCACAGAAGTCCACAAAAAGTTTTTGCCATATTAATTCATTCGTCGTTTAAGGTGCCAGGATATTCGTCATCATTTTTGCCCCGACAGACTAAAGGCCCCTTCAGACTCGTGTGTGTGTGTTTTACAACATATCATTGACTCATTAAAAGTGCATCTGTGGTGAATAGCGTTGCCATATCTGGAATTTCCCGGACATCGCCGGAACACGGTAATCAGAAGCAGTATCCGGGTGGAAATCGCTGGAATGTCCAGGAAAATATGGACCTATGGCAGCCCATGTCGGAAAAGCACAACAACTTTGCCCAAAAATGCTCAACAACTTTTGTGTCTGGATTTTCGCCTTTTTAAATATGGCACTCTAGTGACGGATTTTTACTGTGTGTGTGTGTGTGCAGAAACTACCTTATAGTAAAATTCGCATTTCTTCCTCCTCTCACTTTTACCTCTGGCCCTGCACACCACTGCCATGTGGCCCTTCAGAAATTGCCCAGCACAGAATGCATCCCTCCAGCTGAAGAATATTCCCCAGGGCCCACACCACCTGCCTGATTCTGTTAGAGGCTTTTGGGCAAGTATTTGGGAATCATAAATTCACTGGACCGCCTTTAACAACTACAACAACAAATGTTATCAGGCTGAAGGAGATGAAATCTTCCAGACTCTGGGCAGGCTTTAGCTGAAAAGGATTTTGCAATTGTTATTCAACCAGAGAAGGTCTAGATTTGGGGGTGTGGAAGGAGGCCAGTGAACCCTTTTTGCCTGGAGGACAGAAATAAGGAGCAGCGGTGGCGGCGGCAGAGGAAGACAGATGCAGGAGGCAAGACAATCCCTTTGTTTTCTACATCAAACTGGCAGCGGTGTGTTTACTTTCCAAACAGCCAGAGGGACAGCCATCCCACCCCTCACTGATTTGTCCGGCCCAGCTGTGGGAGCAGAGGTGCAACCCCAGGGGTGACGTTATAAATCAGGCCCTGGTTTTTTAAAAAATCATGATGCAAAAGGAAAACAACAAGGCAGGCATCTCCTGCTGCCAGAGAGCCCTGCGCTTCCCCTGTGGCTGTGAGCCTCAAGACACTTGATCCGGACAAGTCCAGTTGAGCTGACCAAGTTACTAGTCCTCAAGGCTCCTCCTCGCCAGATCAGTAAATAGAACGCTTGCGATCTTAAACCCACTAAAGCTGGAGGTTTTGAGTTGACATAAGATGAACCCCATGGCAGGATCAGAACTAAGCCCATATAGCACTGTATTTGTTGTTGTTTAGTCGTTTAGTTGTGTCCGACTCTTCGTGACCCCCTGGACCAGAGCACGCCAGGCACTTCTGTCTTCCACTGCCTCCCACAGTTTGGTCAGACTCATGCTGGTAGCTTCGAGAACACTCTCCCACCATCTCGTCCTCTGTCGTCCCCTTCTCCTTGTGCCCTCCATCTTTCCCAGCATCAGAGTCTTTTCCAGAGAGGATTCTCTTCTCATGAGGTAGCCAAAGTCTTGGAGCCTCAGCTTCAGGATCTGTCCTTCCAGTGAGCACTCAGGGCTGATTTCCTTCAGAATGGATAGGTTTGATCTTCTTGCAGTCCATGGGACGCTCAAGAGTCTCCTCCAGCACCAGAATTCAAAAGCATCCATTCTTAGGCAATCAGCCTTCTTTATGGTCCAGCTCTCATTTGCATACATCACTACTGGGAAAACCATAGCTTTAACTATACGGACCTTTGTCGGCAAGGTGATGTCTCTGCTTTTTAAGTAAGATGCTGTCTAGGTTTGTCATTGCTTGCCCAGCAAATGTCTACAGGATGCCCACAAGCAAGGACCTCCTTACCAACTGGTACTCTCTCAAGCATACTATCTCTGATGCTGGAGTCTGAACACAGCCATTGTAGCTATTGATAGTAGCTATTGATAGCCTTACACACCACAAATTTGTCTTATCCTCTTTTAAGGCCATTCCTGTCTCGCTTTACAGGCTGAGGGAGCTAGTGTTTGTCTGCCGACAGCTTTCAGGGTCATGTGGCCAGCAGGACTAAACTGCTTCTGGCGCAACGGAACACTGTGACAAGTTGCAGAGCGCATGGAAACGCCTGTATACCTGAAGGAGCGTCTCCACCCGCATCGTTCAGCCCGGACACTGAGATCCAGCGCCAAGGACCTTCTGCCGGTTCCCTCATTGCGAGAAGTGAGGTTACAGGGAACCAGACAGAGGGCCTTCTCGGTAGTGGCACCCGCCCTGTGGAACGCCCTCCCTTCAGATGTGAAGGAAATAAGCAGCTATCCTCTCTTTAAAGACATCTGAAGGCAGCCCTGTTTAGGGAAGTTTTTAATAATGAATGCTGTATTGTTTTTAACACTTGATTGGAAGCCGCCCAGAGTGGCTGGGGAAACTCAGACAGATGGACGGGGTATAAATAATAAATTATTATTATTATTATTATTATTATTTACCTTCCCGATGCAGTGGTACCTATTTATCTACTCATGCTGGTATGTTTTTGAACTGCTAGGTTGGCAGAAGCTGGGACAGAGCAACGGGAGCTCACCCTGTTGTGTGGATTCGAACCGCTGACCTTATGATCAGCAAGCTCAAGAGCTTGAAACCACTGTGCCCCCCACGTCGCTTTCAAAGAGGTAAATCCTACTTTGCAATCAATGGGGCCTTTCAGAGTTTGAACATGGATTACTAACCTCCTCCATTCTCTACATTCTCTGGTTTAACCAGTTTATGGGCCCCAGGCCCCACCTGTGTGTTTCCACCTAGTAAAGAAGAAGAAGAAGAAGAAGAAGAAGAAGAAGAAGAAGAAGAAGAAGAAGAAGAAGAAGAAGAAGAAGAAGAAGAAGAAGAAGAAGAAGAATTTATTATTTGTACCCCGCCCATCTGGCTGGGTTTCCCCAGCCACTCTGGGCGGCTTCCAACAAAGATTAAAAATACATTAGCATGTCACATTAAAAACTACTCTGAACAGGGCTTCCTTCAGATGTCTTCTAAATGTTAGGTAGTTGTTTATCTCTTTGACATCTGATGGGAGGGCGTTCCACAGGGCGGGTGCCACTACGAAGAAGGCCCTCTGCCTGGTTCCCTGTAGCTTGGCTTCTCGCAGGGAGGGAACCGCCAGAAGGCCCTCGGCGCTGGATCTCAGCATCCGGGCAGAATGATGGGGGTGGAGACACTCCTTCAGGTATACTAGGCTTCTTTCCCATAGGTTTTCCCCTCTGTGAACAGACAGGTGTTCTGTTTCCCCATAATTTAATTTTATAACCCAATCCTGGACCATCTCCTGGCTACATGTCACAGGAATCTTGCAGCACTGGGTCCAGCTTTGCTCGAAAAATATCTGCTTTTGGACGCACACAATATTCTGCACCCTTCTGAGGTGTGTGGTGTTGCTTCTCTGCATTGGCTGTGGTGCATAGGAAATCAGGTGAATTATTTTTTATTTATTTATCCAGTGTACAAATGGTGCTATTGCCTACAGTGGTAGATTTTTTACAATGCAATTGGATACATGTCTGCTCAGAAAAGTAAGTATAGAATTGCAACTTAAAGAGTGTTCCCTTTCAAGTCACTGTTAAATGGAGACAGTAGGATTTTTTTTAATTAAAAAAATAAATCATATTTCATGTGCTAATTAGCCAACCAAGGCTTTGTTTTCTATCTATTAGTTTCTTGCTGATTGATCCTTGCCCCTCTAGAGGTGTTGATACAATTATCACCAATTAGCTACAGTAAAACATTAAAGGTGTACCTAATTAACACATATTATGCTCTAGTTATCACAGTGTACTTTTTTTTGCATCTCATTGCCATTCAACTCTCAGCACGAAATGTTCTCCGTTATATACCCATCAACTGAAAATTTGCTTCATGCAACGTTTTGCAAAACCTTGTGCCATAATTAATTTGTTAGCCTTTCGGCGGCCATATAACCCTTCGATGGTTGGCACTTTTTTAATATAAAGGGACCATAGCTGCCATCCTAGTCACACTTAACTTGGGAATAAATCCCATTGACCTCTATGGCAGTGTTTCCCAACCGGTGTTCCGCGGCACACAAGTGTGCCATGAGACGTTGGCTGGTGTGCCGTGGGAGGGAGGCGGGCGAGTCGGGCGGTGAGAGGCGGCGGCGGCGAGGATCCGCGTCGAGCCGGGGGCGGCTCCGCGGTGGTGGTGCCGAGGTTTCTCTCTCCATTCTCCCCTCACACACACACAGGATCAGCTGACAGGACCCAGCCAATGGGGCGGCGGCGGGGCAGCGCGTGCAAAAGGGAGGAGCGCGAGACAGCGGACGAGGAGGAGGCCGGCATGTCCGGGCAGCAGCAGCAACAACAGCAGCAGCAACTCCCGGCGACGGCTCCTCAAGCCCCGGGCAACCCTACTCCCTCACCGGCCTCGGCCGCCCTCCTGCTCCACCCGCCGCCGCCTCCCCCGCCGCCGCCGGCCACCTCGGCCCTGCCGCCGCCCCCTCCTCCGCCCGCTATCGCCGCCACCACCACAACAGCCGCCGCCGCCTCAGCTGCCGCCGTCCCTCAGTCCCTCGCTTTGCTGCCTCCTCCCCCCCCCACCCCCAAAGCTTGGAGGTTCCCCGGCAAGGGGGAGGGGGAAAAACTGAAAACTTTCACTTTCGTGCGTCCCTCCCGGCGTGACGCTGCGCGCTGACGTCACGGGGCTGTAATGGTGGTGTGCCGCGAGATTTTTTTCATCAAACAAGTGTGCCTTTGCCCAAAAAAGGTTGGGAAACACTGCTCTATGGGACTTGCTTCCAAGTCGACATTTGCCTACAGTTAAGCCTGCACAGAAGTCGAACTCACATTGGCAGGTGTGCAATCTCAACTCCGCAGCATCGCTGCCGGCAGAATTCAATGTGAGGGTTGTTTCAACTTTTAACTGCTCCTGTTGCATGGTGAATTTAATGAGATTGTGGTTTGTTCCCCCCCACCCCCGCTCAAAATAAATGTTTATATCTATATCTATCCATCCAGTAAAAAGGTAAAGGGTAAAGGGACCCCTGACCATTAGGTCCAGTCGTGACCGACTCTGGGGTTGCGGCTCTCATCTCGCTTTACTGGCCGAGGTAGCCAGCGTACAGCTTCCGGCTCATGTGACCAGCATGACTAAGCCGCTTCTGGTGAACCAGAGCAGCGCACAGAAACGCCGTTTACCTTCCCACCAGAGTGCTACCTAGTTATCTACTTGCACTTTGATGTGCTTTCGAACTGCTAGGTTGGCAGGAGCAGGGACCGAGCAACGGGAGCTCACCCCATCGCAGGGATTCGAACTGCCGACCTTCTGATCGGCAAGCCCTAGGCTCTGTGGTTTAACCCACAGCGGCACTCGCATCCATCTATAAACCGCTAGCCAATAAATTTCTTTGACAGCTTTGGCTCATTCCTCAACCCCCACTAGGGGGAGCCATGTAGGAAATGTGTCTTTTTGGGGAGAATCGCTGCCCATAGGTGCCAACTCCCTGGGGCCCTGGGTGCCTGAGAACCCACAAAATTGCCCATGAAAGCGCCGGGCACCCACAAATTTCAGTGCCAGGGCCATACAAGCTGCATGGCGATCACGGCCCCCGGGAACCCACGGTCGCAGGGCCAAGCTGACACTCCTATTGTGCTTTCTGTGTTCTGATCAGCTCACGTGATTTCATTTGCAGAGAGAGGTTGGTTGTTATATGAAATAAATGGACCTAGGGAGTAATAATGCAAAACCCTTTGGTTCGAGAAAGGAAAGGAGCGGGGAGGGAGTGGGGAGTCATTTTGAAACAGAAAGTGAAAGGGGGAAGAATAATCACAGCAAAAACTCCGCACTTCCTCACAAGCTGATGTTGAGTGCATGTAGCTTAGAATGAAGGGCTTGGCCAAACCGCACTTGCCCTCCGCTACTGGAACTTATTGTTCTCCACTCGGAACCTGCAAAGACTCCCCAGCTCTCTCTCTCTAGGCAAGAGGATTCTTCAAGGAGGGAGCTGAGCTTTTGCCCAAGGCCTGATCTGGGAACTCAACTTTGCATTCTCACAGTTGAGCCAGCCATGGCTACCCTGAACGCTCAGCTGTGCAGAGCGCCGGTCCCGTCAAAATCAGCGGGACTTACTTCTGAACAGGCACATATAGGATTGGGATAGGGGTTCAAGGTGAGCAGCAAGGCAGGCAAGTTTGCTGATGACACCAAATTATTCGGCGTGGTTAAGACAGAAGAGGGATTTGCAAGGAACTCCACAAGGAGCTTTTCAAATTGGGTGAACGGTCAGTAAAATGGCAAATGCGGGAGAGCTGGTGTGGTGTAGTGATTAGGGCATGGGTAGGCAAACTGAAGGGACGTGGGTGGCGCTGTGGGTTAAACCACAGAGCCTAGGACTTGCCGATCAGAAGGTCGGCAGTTTGAATCCCTGCGACGGGGTGAGCTCCCGTTGCTCGGTCCCTGCTCCTGCCAACCTAGCAGTTCGAAAGCACATCAAGTGCAAGTAGATAAATAGGTACCACTCTGGCGGGAAGGTAAGCGGCGTTTCCGTGTGCTGCTCTGGTTCGCCAGAAGCGGCTTAGTCATGCTGGCCACATGACCCAGAAGCTGTACGCCGGCTCCCTCGGCCAATAAAGCGAGATGAGCGCTGCAACTCCAGGGGCGGCCACGACTGGACCTAATGGTCAGGGGTCCCTTTACCCTTTACCTTTACCTAGGCAAACTAAGGCCCGGGGGCCGGATCTGGCCCAATCGCCTTCTAAATCTGGCCCACAGACGGTCCGGGAATCAGCATGCTTTTACAGGAGTAGAATGTGTCTTTGTATTTAAAATGCATCTCTGGGTTATTTGTGGGGCATAGGAATTTGTTCAATTTCCCCCAAAAAATATAGTCCGTCCCACCACAAGGTCTGAAGGACAGTGGACCGGCCCCCTGCTGCAAAAGTTTGCTGACCCCTGGATTAGGGTATCACACTAGGGCCCGGGGAACCACTTGTCCAGTTAAGCTCACTTGGGCCAATCACATTCTCTCTGCCTCACCTACCTCAAAGGCTTGTCGTGAGCCTGAGCTGGCAGTGACTGACCAGGAGTGAAACCTTGGAGTTGTGGCGGATCACCGGATGAAGGCGTAGCCAGTAACACAAATTTCGCCCTTAAGCTTTTTCCGCATGTCCTCAGATGTGGCACTGGAAGAAGAGGGAAAAATCTCGCCCTCCATTTCCCACCAGAGTAGATTTATGGGGTCTTGTTTGGAAACAGACTGTTGGAAAGGACTGTGAGATATTAATCCCCATTTGGGACAACTGCATATTCTTGCATCGCAGGACTTCAGGGTCCCTTCCAACTCTGCAATTCTAGGATTCTAAGATTCTAAGTCTTCTTCAACCAGTTTTGGACTCCCAAGTCCCATAGGTCCCAACACTGCTGTAGTCCAAAGCATATAGAGGGCATCAGGCTGGAGGTGAAGGCTGCTCTACAAGGTCACAGCCTCCCTCCCACCGTCCCAACCCTGGCATTATAGTGATATTACTTTTCTTTATCGTTTACAGTGATGCACCATTCAGAGGCACAGACAAGCAGTTCTTAAATTCCGTTGATATCAGTGGAAAAGACAGCAAGACGCCAAAAGTGCTTAATGGTGTGCAGATTGTACATATTAATAACGCCGCTGGTGACATTAGACTATTTATTATTGTGTTCGTTGGTTCCCGCAAGTAAACATGGGGGGAGTGGAGTGCTGACAGATGTCCTCGGTAATTATTTTTCAATCTGGGTCCGTTTCTTTCTTCCCATGGGAGAGCCAAATATTCTCCTTCGGGCTTTGATAGGCGGCTGTTGTGTTGAGAAAGGAGAACAGCACACCATGCAGTCATTACGATATTTTTTTTTTGGAAGGACACACACACACACACACACACACACACACACACACACAATAGATGACAAGCAAAGGCAGCCCGTGACCCTTAAGTTGCACCCAGTCCTACAGGGTGAGGAGGAGCCAATTATGGGTGGCAACATCCTAAATTTAGGGCCTAAATATTGCACTGCCCCCACATCAAACTCCTCTTCCTGTGGAGACAAGGAGTGGGTGGGGGGGGGGGGAAGGTTGAGAAATTGCCTGCAGTTTCTCCTGGAAGTGAAAAATAATGTTTACATCCCAAAGCTTGTGTAAGTGGCCAGAGGGGTTTTATAAGGTAAACCCGCAAGAATTATTGCTTGTAATCCTTTAACTGGTATGATGAATGCCTCTTGCAACATACTGTTTTGCTGGCATGTTATAATGCAGTGTTGACGCTTGTAATAAAATGTCAGAAAGATTAGTGTCTTGTATTTTAACACTTGAGAACCGCTCTCTGGCTGCAGAGAAGCCCTAAAATCCAAAATTAGTAGGTCAATAAATGGATGGGTCACCATGCCAAGTAAATTTGCACTTGTGGATCGCCATACCAAAAAAGTTGAGATCCGCTAGCCTAGGTGACGCATCCCTTTGTATTGGACTCGGCTATACAGCTGCAACGTTTTAAATGTGTTTTTAAGTGCAATTTACATTGCAACACTAGATGGCAATGGTGAGCCTTATGGAAAATTCAATGTATTTTTAAAAAGCATTTTCAGAACATTTTTTTATATGTGTGTAGATTCCACTTGTGTCTCCTACACCGCTCATCCTGACTTAACCCTGCTTTCTCTGCCACAGGCTGTGGGTCAAGGGATGCTATATTTGGCCGCCCTATTTATTTTGGTGATTTGGGGCGGGGGGGCGGGGCGGTGGACCCGAGAAATAAATCTGAAGAATGTGTGGGATTAACTCGCCACCTTTTCGTCCCCACCTCCCTTCCTGCAGCCGTTGATTCTTCCACAGCCCAAGACCTGTAGTATAAACATTGCAGTGACTTAGATAAACATGCACTTAATGATGCAAAACGCTAACAGGGGAGATAAGGGTCATTAGCTGCAAGAAGAAACTGGAAATAAAATTGGGGTGGGGAAGGAGAGATGAGACGGTGGGCACGAGAAAGAGCTTTTCTCCTCCCTCTCTTCTGCCATAAAATCAGCTCCTAGTTGCATTTCTGCAACTCTCTGGCTATAAGGCGGCTGGCCCCAGGAGACTGGAATTAAACCCTGTATTCGGGAGGAAAAGTTTCAGATAACACTAAAAACAAAATTAAAAACTCAAAGACACTCCAGACACGCAGCAAATGTTTAT
Organism: Podarcis bocagei; assembly: GCF_964188305.1. Taxonomy (NCBI): domain Eukaryota; kingdom Metazoa; phylum Chordata; class Lepidosauria; order Squamata; family Lacertidae; genus Podarcis; species Podarcis bocagei. The sequence goes on from NC_138125.1 coordinate 9,419,427, forward strand.
GGCCACAGCCCTATGCTCACTTACTTGGCAAGATGTCCCATTGGGGGAGAGCGAGATTTACTTCTGAGAAATCAGGCCAAAGATTTTCTAAGCAAGTTACTCAGGATAAAACTTTCCTGCTTGGAATAGAGCTTACTCCCAAGTAAATGCCCTGTACTGGACTTGAAAGCTTTTCCCCCTTTCATTTTGAAAGCTTTAAAGTGAAGTACCTGAATTTAAATAATAGAAGAATACAGATGCAATCCCTTGCAGGCTTATGTAGGAATGAGATCCACTGAGTGGAGTAGGACATTGGAGTAAAATTTGCAAACTGGCAAATGTAAACAAACACAGATATACTCAACCCCTGCCTCTTCCACATGGAAAGCATTGATCAGATACGTGGTTTGGTTCAGTAAAGACTCCTAAGAGACTTCAGCAACAGGATTATACTGGGTGAAAACTAGAATCCACTTACAAACCTTGTTGGGAGTCATAGGATTCATAGATACTGGTGAGTTCAGGGTTTGTGGGCTTAACAAGATGGGGCTGGAGGGTTTAATTTTCAACTCACTCGCTTCAAAGCAAGTCCCACTGAATCCAACAGCATTAGGATCACCCGGCAAACCACCACATTGGTGATTTAAAAGCCGGTTGTGCCATTTTGAAAGCTCAATGTGGAGGCGAAAAGACGTTCCACATTACAAAAAAGCAAAACGCCAACACATACATATTGAGTTATTAATATCAGGGCAGCTCAATCCCCTCTGAGAAAGCAACTTGAGGACAAGGCTAATTTCCCTGAGTCAGAAACTCCACCCCACTTAAAGGACAGGATGCTCTTTAAACATGCTCTTCTACATTTGGTGAGGCATAAATGTTGACAGAATTGCAGTCTTTATGCCTCTTTTCTGTTTTTGTTTGTTTGTTTGTATAAAAAAATGGCCTTCCCTGGGCCACAATCCTTGGCTTGGCGCCATGGCTGTGCACCACTGAAATTGCTTTGTGCAATTCGCTCATTCATTGCAAACTGGACTTGCACATTGGCAATGTAGATTTAGGGGTTGCATCCACAGTTGAGCCAAATCATATGGACAGAGTCCAGCAAAATATGAGGAAGAAGAAGAAGAAGAAGAGTTTGGATTTGATATCCCGCTTTATCACTACCTGAAGGAGTTTCAAAGTGGCTAACAATCTCTTTTCCCTTCATCCCCCAGTGAGTGGGGCTGAGAGACTTCAGAGAAGTGTGACTGGCCCAAGGTCACCCAGCAGCTGCATGTGGAGGAGCGGGGAATCGAACCCTGTTCACCAGATTACGAGTCCACTGGAAGGACCATGGCTCAGAGGTAGAGTATCTGCTTTGCATGTTAAAACCCTAGCTGCAATTTTTGGCATCCCTGGGGAGGGAGGGAACTAGCCCTGCCTGAAACCATTAAGAGTCCCCCCCAGTCAGTGTGGGCAGTGCTGAGCTAGCTAGGCGAATGGTTTCATTTAGTACAAGGCAGTTTTCTGCCTTCCGAAAATTAAGCCCATCCAAGACACCATATCTTGGGAGTAAATCTCCATTAAAATCTAAAATCCAGTGAGAATTGCAGCTTCCTCTACTGTGTCCTTAGATAGACATACATGCCATAGTATAATACCCTCCAACATTTCTCCAATAAAAATAGGGATGCTCTATATAATAATAAAGGGACGCGGGTGGTGCTGTGGGTTAAACCACAGAGCCTAGGACTTGCTGATCAGAAGGTCGGTGGTTCGAATCCCCGCGACGGGGTGAGCTCCCGTTGCTCGGTCCCAGCTCCTGGCAAACTAGCAGCTCGAAAGCACGTCAAAGTGCAAGTAGATAAATAGGTACCGCTCCAGCGGGAAGGTAAACGGCGTTTCCGTGCGCTGCTCTGGTTCGCCAGAAGCGGCTTAGTCATGCTGGCCACATGACCTGGAAGCTGTACGTCGGCTCCCTTGGCCAATAAAGCGAGATGAGCGCCGCAACCCCAGAGTTGGTCACGACTGGACCTAATGGTCAGGGGTCCCTTTACCTTTACCTTTAAATAAATAAATAAAAATAATAATTACTATTTATGCCCCTTCCCTCTTGAATATGTTTCCCCAGCCACTCTGGGTAGTTTCCAACATATATAAAAACTTCCCTATATAGGGCTGCCTTCAGATGGCTTGAGGAGTTGGATGATTCCATACTCTCTGACATTTCTCTGTTGAAAATAGGGACATCCTACCAAACGTTCCAACATTTCTACAATGAAAATAGGGGCATCCTATGGAAAAGCGGGACATTCCGGAATCGAATCAGAAACCGGGATGGCTTCTGTAAGCGCAGGACTGTCCCTGGAAAATAGGGACACTTGGAGGGTCTGCGGTATAAAATCATAGATTTGTAACAAAGAATTGTAGAGTTATTCCAGAATACTTTCTTCCCACTCTCCGGAGTAAATGTGAAGAGTAGTAAATTACTTATTTCTGAGTAAGTTTGAACAGCACCAGCTGCAATTCAAAAAGGTATTTGTTAGGGAGTAGATCCCACTAGGCCTTATTCCAGAAATAAACATGCCTACATTCCTGCTAATTGATCCACTGGTTTCAATGGGTTCCATCCAAGCCTACAGGTCACCATCTCCCACTGAGATCAGGGGGGACGTGATGAAAGTGCTTAGCTGAACTGCCTTCTCAATTTTTCACACACTTCCCATTGAATGTTTATTCTCTCTATTGATGAATGCTTTCTAAACACAGGACAGAGCCCATAAATTATTTTAAAGCAAGGGGGAGAGGGGAGAGTCGGAAGTCAACAGCCATAGTGGACAGGACCATTTGCCTCGGAGAAAGAATCGGGTTGGAATTGGGTTTTAACAACTTTTATCTCCCTCCCAAAGGCCTTCACTGAAAGGCTAAGGGGGAGTAAACAGACTTAAAACCCCAACTTCAGAAGTAACCTTCAGGCCTTGACAGACTAGCAGGGAAGGGAGGTGTGTTTGCGAAGATATAGGCTACTTGTTAATCTATTTATAAAGAAATAAAAATATTAGACTTTTATGTTTTCAATCTTCTTATCATGATTTAATTTAGACTTCTTTGGGTACAAGAAACCTGGAAAGAAAAAGCACATGCTACTATTGGTAACAAAAATCAAATTGCCACTTTGATTTTTATTCCCCCCCTGTATATTTTTGCAAGCCAAACTAGGAGGTGAGGTGGGAAGGAGGTAAAGTTGAGACAGACAGAAAGAAAACCTATAAAAAGAACGTGGGTTATGGTAGATATATGTCTGGGTAAAATTGTTCCTATTTTTGTCGTCGCTGTGTTTTGTGTTGTTGTGTTGTGTTTTTTTTAAAAAGAGTCACATGGATTAATTGCCTAAATTCACCACAAACGTAAAAATGACTGACATGAGTGTACCGTCACACTTAAAATTTACTCTAACGTAAAAAGGCCTCACACGATCTGCGTTAAGACATAGGCACTTACATTCTTCACCTAATACTGCATCAGCATCATCTTTTCAGTTTTTAAGCTACTTCAAAATCTTTTTCAGAACGCTACATCTGACCAAGAAGAAAAATGTAAACTTAAATTTGCCCTCGCCAGATCTCCAAACTTTCAAAACAAAAGTTTTAAGATACGCTACTCCTCTTTCAACCCCCCCAACCCCCGCTTTCATATTTCCTAAGAATTCAAAGCCAGGACAACAACTTCACTACTGCCTATGGAGGCAGCCCAAGACACACTTACTAGAAAGTAAAGGCTGAAGAATTATGCAGGCTTAGTGCTGGTGGGGTGGGGTAAGCCCCATTTAAATGACTTCTGAGTAAATATGCACAGGATTGTTCTGCCAGTCCCACTGACTTTAGGAGGACTTAATTTCCCAGCGAAGACACTTCCCAGTTCCTGCTTAAAATATTCCCCCCATACACACACTATTATAGTGTACAGGAAAGGGAACAGACAAGATCCAGCCAAAAAACCAAGCACTTTATATAAAGCTCAACACTCATATTTAAAAACTTATACGCTTGATTTCGCTGGGTGATGCCCACCAACGTTTTAAATAAAAGAATTCATTTGTAATTCTAGCTGACAAGCATGCATATATATATATATATATATATATATATATATATATATATATATATATATGAAGAAATGTGAGACACAAATGGAGGGAGGCAAAGGGGTGTGCCTGTTGTGTGTGTTGGGGGGGTGTTGTTTTGTTTATAGCATGCCCATGGGTGTGTGCTATATCTGTTTGGCTTCCGCTAAGACATAATGACAAGGATGTCGGGAGGAGAGCTGGATAAATGAGATGTGGAGACAGGCCTTTGTGGGGGTCAGAGAAGAGCTTCGGAAGAGATCTTTAGAAGTCACTTAAGAATCGCCAGGTGAACTCTCGGGAAACAAAACAAAACCGAGTGGGTTGGGCAATGGGAGCAGGAAGGAAAAATAATTCATGACAATGTCCCCTTATTTACAAACCACTGGGTGGTGGTGGTGGTGGGAGAAACCCCCATCCCTGTCTCTCCGGATTATGAACCCAAGTCCACCAAGCTGGAGGTGAGAGGGCCTAGGAGAGAGTCCTGCAGTTGGTGCTGGTGGGCTTGGAGGCCGTGAGTCGCCTGGGAGGCGGACAGCCCCGTCAAAGAATAGGTGGAGTTTCTGGCATGGCTGAGGCTGCCCTGGAGCAGGAGGATTGAGTTCTGATCCGGACTCTGTGGGGGCGAAAACTCCTCTTCCGAGCTGGACATGAGCGGCTTGGCCCCGTCCAGGGGAGACAGCTGGTTCTGTTTGTTTGTGGAAGTGTTGTTGTTCTCCGTATTCTCCCTGGGAAAAAGAGAGGCAGAGGAATGAGAAAGTGGTCATAGACCAAGCTGGTTGCAAAAGCAAGGGCCAAAGAGAGGAGGGAATGAATGTCCCATCAGCCTAAATTGGCAGAAATGCAATTACGCAAGGGGAAAACTCTACCGAAAGTTCACTGTCACTCGCTCAAGCCACCAGCGGTTTTAAAGTCCCGGTGCTGGAAGTACTTACTCCCAAGTAAGCCACGTAGTGGAATCACAGTGTGTGGGGAGGAGAGCTCTGCATGCAGCTAAACACCATTTATACAGCCATTCTACACCACAAAAGGAGGTTTTGGGGGGCACAAATTTCAGTATGGTGTTTCTCAACAGATATAAATCACGTTGAAATTTTGCTCAGCTTATTTTCAAGGAAACTGTACAATAGAATCTGTTTGTCGTGGTGCACGGCCAGATCCTACCGCTCATCTATTCAGAATTAAGCGCCCACCCTGCTGTGTTCAATGGGGCCTAAGATCTATGCTCAAGATCCCTTCTTTTTAAGGCTGCTCTGTTGAACACTTTGCCTTGGAAGTCCCACTGAAATCAGTAGACCTAACTTCCATGAATGTTCAGGGTTTGAAGGGCAAAAACTGAAAATTCGTTGACTTTTGTTTTCTGGGGGAAAGTCAGATATTTGTCTTGAGTATCAAGGCAGTCCTTCTATCAGGTTAAATAACCCCCTTTTAGATCTTAAGAAAGATTTAGATTAATGGGACTCGCTTCCAAAGGAGAATGTTGTACATTCAGAGTATAACAGCGTAGGAACAAAAGTCAGAGAAAAGGTGAGGGAAACTTCCAAAAATTTCTGTTTTGTCGTGTTTTGAAATCAGTTGAGGAAAACACACAATTTATTCTCCTTTTATCTTGCAAGTCACCTTGACAGTGTTTTTGCCCTTCAAGGCAGCCTAAAAGCTATTTTAAATGCTTGGCCTTTTTTTAAAATAAAAAAGCAACCTTTTTTTTTTTACAAATGTGAAAAAAGACAGGATAGGTCCAAGATCAGGTTGAAGCCAAAGTGCGAGAGATTAAGACTGGATTATCAGTGGAGGAAGAGTTGAGAAAAGCAACTGCTTTAGTAGTTGGCTGGCTCATGCCCTAAATAACTTCAAAGAAAGGGTTTTTAAAAACCACACCTAGAACCCCAAAAGAGGACACCAGTGAGGATCAAGGCTGAAAATATTTCACATTAGCTCAGAGGATGGACAATACTGTCCTGAGCTCCTAACATTTTCTGTAATAAATCTCCCCCACTCACCCTCGAGAAGCAAAAAGCATTTTATTTCGAAGGGGTGAATGCTAGAACCAGGATTTCTTAACTTGGTGGAACTTAGCCAGAAAGAGTGAAAGTTGTCCCCTTCCCTATAAAAATATATAATTGAGTCACTGTTTCTCTCCCCAACCCCTCCCTGCATGCAAAGAAATGTAAAAGAAAAAAACATCAATCCCTCCTGCGTGGTAGGCTGGTACAGACAACCAGGCAATCCCCGGATCGTCTGGAATGGAGACAGCAGAACACGGTCGCCTCTACATAAATGCAAACACGCAACCTTTTCCTTGCACTCTGGTGGGGGGAACGGAAGAAGCGAAAGCTGCGTCCGTCGCCCGTAGCAATTGCGGCTTCGTTGCCAAACAAGGGGAGGTAATAACTGCAGTTTAATATAGCGCCATTTCTATCCGGTCTAAGCACCAGAAAACCTGTTGTTTCACTCCTGGTAAAGGGGCATCTATTGCCCCCTTAGAGGTGATCTAGCGGAGGAGCTTTGCTTGGAAGTAAAGTAAGACCCGCGGCGTGTACAGCGTACGGAGGCTTCTCTCCTGCGGGCAGCTCCGTTGAGATGCGCGGGCAGCTTAAAAGCCGACCTTCCTGCGCCTCCCTTCTTTCTGCGCGGGTCTCCTTAACAGCGACTTTCGCTCGAGTCGAAAGTCTGCCGCTCTCTTCGAGGAACAAGCGATCGCGCCTGAAGGCAAGTGCGCATTCACACAACCTAGGTCAAACACGCGAGTCTCAGGCGGAGTAGAACGGCCAGACAAAAATTGGCAAGGGGGGCGGGGATTTCTCAGGCAGCCTTTCTGAACCCCAGATAGTCACTCGCCACTGAAGCTAGTCGGTGGTTTCTGCTTCCACGCAGGGTGCGCGTTGGGGAACTGGGTACAAAATCCCGATTATCAACAACACGCTGTAAAAAATAAATAAATCCATGGGACTGAATTTCAAACAGGGTGTTTAAAAATCGGAGTAATGAGCCCCACTGATTTCAAGCTGATGGGCCCACAGCTGAGCCCCTAAATACATTTGCTTGAAGGCAAATCATATCTCGGTGGTTCTCTTAACGTCCTTTGGGTTAAGTTTCCGACTTCATACTCCTTTGGCTGTTACACAGTCACACAATCTGTGAATTATAAATTGTTCCCTCTCTTACAGTCGATGTTTATGGCTGCAGTGAGAATTGCAAATCAATTTCCGTTATTAGGAGAGTGGAATCTCAGGGCATTAGTTAATCCGGATTAAGAAACGGAGTGGATCGGGAATGAACGGTTTGTATTTACAGCCAAGAAAAGGTATTGAGAATCTTCCCTACCGGATGAGTAAAAACAAGGGTATGAGAAATTATAATTTAAGTGAGCAGGCGGGGGCGCGCGCACCCCCCTTGCATTCACACGACCAAGAGCTCACGGAAAGATCTATACAGAGCTAGGCAGGCCAGAAGCTCAGACCTAACAACGTCTACTCAGAAGTAAATCCCGTTGAATCCAGTGGGTTTTACTCCCTAGTAAATGGGGTGAAGATTGCAGTGAGTATGGAGTGAATCTCTCCCGCAGAAATCAGGGGATCTCCAGAGAGTTTTCTTAGTGTGGATCGTGCCCACGGCCTCAGGTGGAGGAAGAAACCCCAAATAATGGTGTGTGTGTGCGCGCGCGCATGTGTGTGTTTTACAATTCTCTGAAGAGTGGTTCATATTTTAATAATGGCTTCATCGTTGCAGCTGCCACGTTTTTGGCCTCCTATTTAGACAGCTGCAGCCGGAACATCTCAGCCGAAGTGATGTCAGTGTTAGCTTAGGTGAAGGAGACGCGGGTCTAGTCGGCGCGTCCACGTCGCGGCGTCGAAAAATAAAATGCATTTGGAAAAGCTGTGTCTCTGCACAGCCGCTTCCAGCAGCACAACCCTCTAAATGTTTAGGATGGGAGCTAAAAATAATAAATAACCGCCGAAGACCTTCGCTCTTTTGGAAAACGGAGCTTTCAACTCTGGAATGCTCAGGATGCGGGGGAAAAAGCCGCAGAAAAGAAAGAAAAAAACATTTCAAGGCAGTTTCGCAAGCGACGCGTTAAACCGGTTAGGGCCTTTCCCCGGGAACCTAAACCGAGCCACAAGGTTCAGTTCGGCTTTTTGAAAATAAATAAATAAAATGGTTGCTCTTCCCTCCCCACAAGATTCAGAAGCGTGCACAAACAGAGCGAGCAAAAGAGGTCAACGGGGTTTTTGCAACATCAGGTGTCAAAAAGTATTTGCCAAAGTGTAAATACCGAAAAATTTAGGCTAATTGATTTATTAGAACGAAAGCTATTAAGCTGAGTTGTTATTGTTATTTTTAAAGTATCCCTCCAGCTTTCTAGCCTACATTCACACGTTACGCCTTCCCCGGAAAAGAAGAGGTCGAGCGCGCCTGCGGAGATCCCCTCTGCTTACCCAAACCTCGGAGTCCCCTCGGACTAACTCCCAAGCGCATGGATCAGGTGATTGGTTTTTTATTCCTTTTAAAACCTTTCTGTGCTGTTAAGATGACATTTACTCGAGGGGAAATGTCCCGATCCATGCCAAGTTTAATCAGAATCCGGGGGGGGGGGGAGTTGTCCCAACAATTGACCAGTAGGCAAGGACGTGGACGTAGTTTCTTCTCTGGGTACAGAAAAAACTATAACCGTTAAAAAAAATGAAGTGGAACACATAAAGATCAACGCGGCTCCTTACTTATATTATTACGGTATATGTATTTATTATATCCTGAACTCTTAATGGGTGGAGTTTCTCCTATAGGCACCAGTTTGTTTGTTTGCTTGCTTGCTTGTTTATTCAACTGAATGCGAGTCCAGAAAAATCTGGGGAAAGTGACGTTTTTATATACGTTATTATGTTTTTATATACGCTGGAAGCTGCCCAGAGTGGCTGGGGCAACCGAGTCAGACTGGCGGGGTACAAATAGCATCATCATCATCATCATCATCTAGTTCCATCTCCAGAGCGAAGCAGGACTAACAGCAAGCTAGGAACGAGTCTCTCTCTGGATGCGCTGTTTGTGCCAAATGACCCATCTCTAACCAATGCACATTTACTTTGGGGGGGGGGTGAAGGCATCGTTTACCCCCCCCCTCCAGCCAGTAAAGAAGGCAAACTAACAAGAGAGATGGGGCAGGGGTGGGGATTAATACAGTATATGTATACTGTATATGTCACGTCCATGTATTCAAGATCTGATGGACAGGAAGGGCGCTGGGTCTCCTCGACCCCTTCCTTTCCCTCCCCTCTCGAGGCACTAACTTGTTACCGGCAGAGTAACATTAAGCCCAATCTTGGGACAGGAGATAACCGGGTCTCACAGATCTCCGGTTTCCCTCCCCTCTCTCCCTCTTCCGGGGTCCGGTTTGCAACAAATAATAATTTAAAAAAACAACAAAAAACCTCAGCAGCTGAAACCAGAGTCTGCGCCAATTCGTCCCAACTTCACAACAGAGGAGCCGCCAAGTTGGACACTCGGCCCCGAGGCTCCACCGGGATGGCAGATCCATTGCTCTGCAACCTTTTCTTTGAATTGCAAGCGCGCCCGGCCAAAAGTATCCTGGGAACTATAGCTTAAGGGTGCTGGGAATTGTAGCTCTGCGGGGGTCAAGTACAGCTCCCGGGATTCTTTGAATGCATGGGGTAGGGGGTGGGGAGAAAGCCTGGGATGTTATCCTTCGGCAATTTAGATTGTGACCTCTTGGGGCACGCATTTATTTCCCCCTCCTTCCCCTTCCGCCCCCGTTATTTTGATGCTGCTAAAAACCTATATAAAACAGAACCGCCTTTGAGGCCAGCATCCCACTCCGCCACGTAAAACCGGGTGGAAATAAGTTCCCCCGGACTTGGATAATGCAAGAATTATTGTGATACTAGGGGCTCATTTCTGCACCTACTGCCGAGTTTTGTGTGGGGAGGATCTGGGAGTCATCAATGGGACTGACACCCTAATCCTAAACACATGTAAACCTTCCTAAAGTCAAGTACGTCAATTTAAGCGGGGTGTGGCTGGGGTTGCAAGGAAGATAAACGACTCCCTATAACCTCACCCATCCAGCTCCTTTGATTAACCCCCTCGCGGTCTGCTAGGAGTGGGGGAAGTCTGCCCACAGCCTCCTGCATCACAGGATGGGGGGGGGGGAGAGAGAGAGAGCTTTGGAGACTGCTCCATCAAGCCTATGCGTGCATACTCGGAAGTTAAGCCCCACTGCATTCAATGGGGCTTACTCCCAGGTAAGGGACTGCAACCCCCAAGGCTGATCAGTGGGGGAAACTGAGGTTAGAATTCATCCTAATTCCATGATTTATCTTTTCAGCTTGGTTATTATTATTATAAAAGTGTGTTGAGGGTTGCAGTCTTTGTGTGCATATCTAAAAGCTTGTGGGCTTGCTGAGTTGACCTCCTGTCTAACCTATTGCTGGCCATTTTATATATATATATTTTAAAATCACAAGCACACTGTTCTCTGACGCACACTAACTCAGGAGTAAGCAAAGCCAAGAACACTGAGGCCTACTTTTGCCCAAACATGCTTAGGAGACTCAAGCTGCAAAGTCCTCTTCCAGCTTCCCTATCACCCTTCTCACCTCTTTGACCTCCAGTACTTTAAATTTTTATTTTTATTTTAAAAAAACCTACTCCAAAAGGGAAGTGGTGGCTCGCAGACTCACCAGGGAGCTAGCTTGGGTTTTCAAACAGTGCCAAACTGAGACACAACACTCCAGTCTGGAGACTTCTGAGCCCACAATAAACCCAGCGGAACCATAAACAAGAGAGGGTGTTATTCCTGGTCACTTTTATTTCCTTTGCTCATATGCCTCATCCTGTTGCAGCTTGGGAGATGTATCTAATAGGAAGGGGGCTTTTGCTGGAATTGGTGGGGGGGAGAGGATTAAAGGAGAGAGTGGAAGAATTACTGGGCACCAAAAGAATCAGGATAGCTTCTATCAAGTAGAGGGAACCCTGGACTAGCCCCCAGAGAGGAAAGGAAATGGGGAACAGAGGTGCAAATGGGACCTTATGCAGGATGTGCTGGTCTGGTTAGTGGGCTTCAGTCCACAGAAGTTTCTGCCCTGACAAATGTGTCGTCTTTTAAGGTGACAAAAGACTCTGATTTGTTTTCCTGCAAGAGACGGACGCAGCTGCCACTCTGGAAATCTTGGCCTTCCAGTTACCTTGTCCTTTCAATATATATATATATATATTTGCATAACCCCCCTAGGCCAAGCAAGACTGCAGTGACGTTTATTTATGCTGAGCGCCAGAAACTGTAACAACTCCACATCAGGAAAATGCCGCAAAGGGTGTGATTATTTTCATTCTCCTCCCTCAGGACATAATAGGAGGAAGGAGAAGTTTGGAAGCAACAATCAAGGGAAGGAGATGAGGAGGTTTGGAAAAGGCCCTCTTTCACCAAGACATGGCCTTTCTATGGGAAACCTGCTAGTACTCTTGACTAACAGGTATTTAACATGACACAGTAGGCTGTGCGAAGATTTCAGAAGCGAGTAAGAGCCCTCTAGGGACACGATCCAGGCCCATTTGAGCCCTGAAGGCCCAATGAGTTTCACCGTCATGGTGGCATGATGCAATCCTAACCATGTCCATTCAGAAGCAAGTCCCACTGAACTCAATGGGATTACTCCCAGGTAAAGCAGGGTTTAACATTCCTGTCTTAACCGTGTCACTAGGAACCTCCTCCTAGGCATGTCTATTGAGAGGCAAGTCCTTTAGGATTATTATTATTATTATTCCAGGTAATACCATTGCAGCCTAAAAATCAATGGGGATGGTAAACTGTATCGGCAAGTTTTTGACGTTTTGCTATGTTTTTATATGTACTGTATGCCGCCCAGAGTGGCTGGGGAATCCCAGCCAGATGGGTGGGGTATAAATAATAAAATCATTGCTGTTATTATTATAAACGCTAGGAATGATCATTTGGCATAGTTGGTAATGAATACAGGATACCATCCAGCCAAAGTTAAGATTTCCTATATAAATCGCCATAAATTTAGGCTCCAACGATATATCCAACATACCTGGGGGGCGGGGGGTGTTTAAGGCCCCACAAACCGCCCCAAAACCCAAACCTCTGAATAGACATGTATAAGGCTGCGATGCAAAAGTGCCTACCTGTGGCTGAATCCTACCTTACGTTATCTTATGGATAATTCCGGATAGCGGGAGCTTACGAGTGCTTACTCGGATGCAAGTCTCAGCGCGTTTAGCTGGGCTTGCTCTCTGTCTGTACGGCTGTCGGTCTGTCTGGAGGTCTCTCTCACACACACACCCCCACACACCCCAGATAAAGTTTGGTCGCCCCCTCCGCTCCTCCGACTTGCAAAACAGCAGCACCCACCTCTCTTTCGCCTCCGCCGCTCGGTCGCGCTGCCTGCGGTTTTTGAACCAGTTGCTGACCTGGGTGGTGGTGAGGCCGGTGGCTTCGGCCAGCTCCCTCTTCTCCCGGGGCGAGGGGTAAGGGTTGTGGGCGTACCACTCGCGCAGGACGCCCCGGGACTTCTCCTTGAAGCAGTAGCTGGTCTCCTCGCCGTCCCAGATGGTCCTGGGCAAGGGGAATTTCCTCCGCACGCGGTACTTGCCCACGGCGCCCAGCGGCCGGCCGCGCAGCTTCTCGGCTTCCACGTAGTGGGCCTTCAGCCACAACTGCTGCAGCTTGGGGTGGTTGTGCGGAGAGAACTGGTGGCTCTCGAGGATCTTGTACAGCTCGCGGAAGTTGCCCCGGTGGAAAGCCACCACCGCCTTGGCTTTCAGCACGCTCTCGTTCTTGTGCAAGTGGTCGCAGGCGGGCAGCGACCACAGGAAGCGGCCCAGCCTCTCCAAGTTGCCGCCTTGCTGGAGCACCTCGCAGACGCACGCCACTTGCTCCTGCGTGAAGCCGAAAGACGGCAGCATGGACATGGCGACGGGGGCGCCGAGCCGCCGACGGGGCGCCCGCCACCCGGCGCTCGCTTAGCTGGCCGGAACCGGCAGAAGGACCGGCGGGGCGGTGGGGTGGGGGGAGAGAGGAAAAAGCAGCGCTGGGCGCCGCCCCCCTCCCCACACAGGCAGAAGAAGGGGAGGCGCGCAGAGACTCACCCCCAGGCGCAAACTCCAAAAAGACCCTTGGCGAATCCAAGCGGCGAGGCAAAAGCGCCCCCGACAAAACCCAGCAAGCGAGGCGCAAAGGAACTGGATGCTCCGGCGCTGTCGCTGCAGGCGCAGGAAACTTTTGGGTCGGGATCTCCGACGGCAGCCAAGCTGAAAGCCTCCCCGTCGTCCTCCGGGCTCCCTTGGATTGGATGTTTGCAGCGCCCTATAGGAACGCGCGTCCAGCAAAGCAGCAGCTGCGCCCGGGAGAGGGAGAGCGAGAGCGCGCGCCGCCCAGGACGCAGCAGAAAAAAGCAGCCGAAGGAAGGCGCGGCCCGGCCTGGTTGGTTGGTGCGCGAGCGAGAGAGCGGGCGCTGCCGACTGAGGCTTGGCAAGGTCCGCTTCGCTGTGGCTCTGGCTGCAGCCGAGGGGCCGACTGAGTGGCGAAGAAAGGCGAAGGAGACAGATAGGGCGGCTCTTGGCCTCTCGCTCTCTCCTCCTCCTCCTCCTCCTCCCTCCAGAGGGGAGACACGTCAGGACCCTGCAATTCGAGCTGCTTCTCAAGTGTCACCTAAGGGGAACTAAACTCTGTGCAAATCAATTATTGCAGACTCTCTTTTTTTTAGAAGAAAAAAGAAAAAGACAGCCACCCATACCCAGCCCAGCTCTCCCCCCCTCCTCTGCGGGCCCATCTCTCCTCTAGCCAGTCAGCCAGCAAACCTCCTCTCCCTTCGTCCCCCCCCCCCGCCTTTTTTCAGACCTGCTCATTCCCGGTGAGCTCATATTTAATTACCTTAATGTTGAGAATGAATAAATGATGCCCCTGATGAATAGCTTATGGCGCGCGATAAATAATGAAAGGAGCGCCATAACTATGTCTTAAGAGGCTAGGGAGGCAAGGTGGGCATCTTATTGTTATTTATTCTTTCATTCATTCATTTATTAATCATCACCCTCCTCGGAAATACATATTGCTATTTATTTATTTTTGCATTCAAAGAGGTGAAGCTTAAAAGCGATGCCTTTGGGCTGCCACCAGGAGTTGTGTTGCAGAAGGCCTCTCTCCGCGTGTAAATTGGTGGGAATTCGAATTATGCCAGGAGCGGACACGGGAGCGCGTATTCCAATTACATCACGAAAAGCGATGCCCCTGCGGTCGATACAGCCTCCAAACTTAAGGTGATAGAAAGGGCACCCTGTCGACGTTAAGTAATAGGTACTGGAATCGAACCAGCACATATTTCGCCTGTGCAGACGGAGTTAGGCCTATTTAAAATCCGCGATCCGCTCTGGAACGAACGGTACCGGGCTGAAACACTCCTTCTAACGCGGCCTCAGCAAGATGACTCTGGAGTAAGCGTCTCCGGCCCTCTTGCAATCTGACCTGATCGCCGCGTAATTGCGCATCCTGTCCTGGAAGTCAGGCGCGCTGAACGGAGCGCAGGTTATTTCCGAGTAAACTGAAATGCAGTTGTTGTTTTCCCCCCTAATGAAGCTGCTGTCCTCGGCATATTAATCAGGGACGTGGATCCCCATCCATCGAGAGCTGGCCCTCCCAGTAAAAACGCCAATTATGCTGCCCGATTCTGTGGGTGGTGACTCGGAAACAGCTGTCACTTGAATCCAATGGGGCTCGCGACCAACTTAGTATGTTATGGGGAGCTGGCGCAAGCCTAGTCGGGGTTGCGGGTGGTGTCAGAATTGTTTTACCGTATTTTCTGCACTGCGCGTAGCCACCCGCGCCCTCCCTTGGATTCTGCTAATCCTCATTTTGGTTCAGAAAGCAATTAGGAGGTTCCTCCTGGAGGAGGAAGATGATTTGGGGAAGGGAGGGAGAAACAATTAGAGCCTCTCCAAACAAAGGTAATCCATTGTCAGTAGCAAGGGCAGGGCTTGAGATAAGGACAATGAGGGCGAGATAAGCGGAGCAGCAGCAGCGCTGCCGAAAAGGACGAAACGAAGAGCCTTTTATGAGCTGTACTTATCTTGGAGGCGATAAGTGACCAACAGCGGCGCTTACGAGGAGAGAACGCTTTTTGAGGTGCATCTAGTCAGGCAGGACTCCCGGGGTCCCCAAAAAACAACACCAGAGGGACTGAAGACCGGTGAGGGCCCGGGTAGTCAACGGGGCGCCCTCCAGGTGCTGTTGAACTACAACTCCCATCTGCCTCAGTTTGGCCGGTGGTCATGGATAACGGGAGTTATAGCCCGTCAATTTATGGAGGGCGCCGCTTTGGGTACCGCTGGGTTAGGAGAAGGTAATATCAGAGTATCTCAATGTCAGAACATCTGCCTTGCATGCGGGTGCAGCTCCAAGAAAGGCTGGGAGTGACTCCAGGACTCCCCAAAACCTGATGACGCACTATAAGGCCGTCCTACGTTCCCACGTTCAGAGGGATAAAGGTGTTAATTCGGATGCTGCAGCAAAAAGTAGGGAGAATGGGGACTTACTTCGAAGTCAGGGTCCTTAAGCATGGCAGGTGGTCGCCCCACACCCCTCAAACCAATCGCGCGTCTGTTTGGATCCCACATCTTTGTATTTAGAAGCAAAGTCCGGTAGATGTCAGCCGTCCAATTTATTCCCAACTCGGAACGTGGGGAGCTGTCTCTTGCCGAATCAGACCACTGACTGCTGCGTCCAGATCTGTGTCTACATGAACTGGCGGCGGCGGTGCAATGTCTCAGGCAAATGCTCTGCCACGGGGCTACGACCCTTCCCCAGCTGCGAATGATAATAATGCTTTAGCATTGGTATCGCGCTTTTTACTACTTAGGATGCTTCGCGGGCATAGTTCCAGCGACCCCTCCATCCATACCCCCTTGTTCTATTGACACCCCCCCTTGTGGTTTGTTTATTTTTTGCTTCCGCGGGGTTTCAGCTTCAGCGTACAGACGCAATCCTATGAATGCTGGTTGGGACTTAAAGCTCCCCGGTGCGTGTATAGGATCGCAGCATTACACTTCCTTTAGCGCTCAATAAAACACCTACAATGGTACCTCGGGTTACAGACGCTTCAGGTTACAGACGCTTCAGGTTACAGGCTCTGCTAACCCAGAAATAGTACCTCGGGTTAAGAACTTTGCTTCAGGATGAGAACAGAAATCGCGTGGCAGCAGCAGGAGGCCCCATTAGCTAAAGTGGTACCTCAAGTTAAGAACGGTTTCAGGTTAAGAACGGACCTCCGGAACGAATTAAGCTCGTAACCCGAGGCACCACTGTACTGGTTTTCATCCGCGTCTCAGCAGGTTTGTGAATCAGACCTGAGATTTGGTTTTTGTCCTTGGTTGGACTGATGTTCATATATCCTAACTGACTCTTCCAACCAGGTCATATTCCTTCCATCCGAAGGTCGTAGAGGTTGGAATCTGAACACGTGTTGTGTTGCTCGCCCACGTCGCTTGTAGTGGGAACGCGAGACCACGCTCACACGCACGGCGACGGTGACTATAACTAACCCCGGCAAGTTAGATGTTAGGGGACGGCTGAGGAAGGCCCGGGTGTCCCTCTCCCTTAGTAGGAGGGCTGAAACCCCTGTAGAGGCTGCCCAGATCAGAGATATTCGTGGGGGTGGCATCCGGAATGCTTGGCTATCAGTTTTTCTTTTCTTTTACGTCGTTTTCTCTCTCCGCCTTTTACTCGCAGGAATAAAAGGGAAAGCATGCAGGCAGCAGTGTTTGTATACAACTGCTCACCAAGAAGTAATACAGTGGAACAGTGGCGTAGCGTGGGTTGTCAGCACCCGGGGCAAGGCAAGTAATTTGCGCCCCCTAACCCGTGGATTTGCGCCCCCTAACCCTAACCCCCAGGTGTTGCGCCCGGTGCGGCTGAACCCCCCTGCACCCCCCACGCTACGCCACTGCAGTGGAAGAAGATTTAAAATTACACCAGGCCAGGACACATTTTGAAGAAACGCGCATTTGCCACCAAAGACAGCGGTTGTGCTTAAGATCCTTAATTCCACAGCCTTAAAATGACCTAACTCGGGTCCGCAGAAAGAAGGCCCGCTGCTCCTCGATCTGTTTGCACGCCTCTCTGCGTGTCCCTGTCACGTGTAAATGCATAGGATCCTCTTTGCTCCCGAAAACGACCGCGCCGGTCAAACATCCCCTCTGCCTTGGTCTGTCTGCTCTTTGCCTCGGTATTATGAAACCACATGGCAAAGACACTTTCGCGCCTTGGCTTTTGACCGTCAGGTCTGAAAACGGGGCCGGATTTTCTTTTGCACACTGGAGGAGCCCGTTCGTTTGGGGCTAAATTGAATCCGGTTCTTCTCATCTTTCTGGATCTTGCAGAAAGTGCCCTTAAGCCAGAGAAAGGCAGGCCCAAGCGCCTTGGCTGTGCATCACAGTGGTCACAGCTTAGCAATTTAAGACTACATGGACTTAAAGGCATTAGGTGAGTGTTGGGGCGGATCTTTTCTCTTTTCGACGACTTCAGGAAGTGAGACCCCTCCTGCACAGTCTGCAAAGCGGGCCCTGGACGACTTCTGCCCCCCCCCCCCAACTTTTCCTGATAGCGCCACTGCATAGGAACCACCACTTAGGGGCAGATGGCCCTTCGCTCCCCAATAAAATATTTTGAGGGAGCCAGCTGCCTACAAGTTGATGGGCACTGCCAGTCAAATGGTGCGTGTGTCTTGTGATAAGCGCCCCCCCATTTTTTTATTCAAGTTGGCACCATTACACCACTTTATGCATGTGGATATAATATGCATATGGAGAGACAATCTCTATCCCCTCCCCTCGGCCGGTGCAACGAATTGTCCCACCCGATCTGGTACTTTTCCCCACTTTATTTTGGTCCTCGTGATGCCTTCAGAGAAGCTGCTGCAATGAATGTCCTGCCAGCAAAAAAATGTCTCGACTTGGAACGGACTCCTTATTGACAAGGCAGCTGCGTGGGGACCGGAACGCGACTCTTTAGAAAGGCGTCTCTCTCTCTCTCTCTCTCTCTCTCTCTCTCTCTCTCTCTCTCTCTCTCTCTCTCTCTCTCTCTCTCTCTCTCTCCACACACACACAAAATTATATGCCCCAACATACCCCAAAGTCTATAACAGATGCGCAAAATATTTTTCCCCCTCCTATTAGCAGAGAGAGGTTGGAAAGTTTCTCCCACCCCGGAAAAAAAATGCCTCTCTCAAAGAGGTGTTTGCTAAATGGATGTTTACCGCGGCTAATGCTTTTAAAATAAGGACAGGAGGGATTTTTTTTTAAGTCTTCTTTTAAAAAAAAGAGGCCAAAGGTCTGACAGATTATACCTGCAGGACTGGAGGGCGAGGCGAAAGACAGATCTGAACCAAATTGGTGGAGATAACTCTCTCTCCGGCCTGACAGCTATTTGTCTGCTGCCACCAACCCCCTCAACCCGCTTCCCTCCCCTGGGATCCTTTTCAAACGTCTGAGACGCAAACACGGGATTTATCATTCTGTAGCTCCGCGCTGGACGAGATGAGGATTCTCTTTAAAGGGCCGGTTATAAATATATCAGCAGAGCCCACATGCTATCTAGCAGCAGTCGGCTACGAACAACGCTCTGGATCTCTCTCTCTCTGTGTGTGTGTGTGTGTGTGTTGTGTGTTGTGTGTTTGTGGATAACCCTCCAACATTTACACCCACATCCTCAAAACATTTATATCCGCCTCTGCAGAGAATACTTGGCAGTTTAAAGTCCGCTTTTGGTTTCATTCCGAGCTGATTTTCGCCTAACTCGTTCAGGACGCAAGAGCGGTGTTCCTTGCGAGTAAACAATTCATGTCAGTCACGTTTTGCGCTCAGTTAAGTCTCATTTCTGTTGCAAATCATTCTGCTGCAATCGCCGACGAGCCACAAAAAGTGATATTTGTTTCCTAACGCGGAGATTAAATAATTCGCTTTTATAAACAAGGGAACGTAGAGACCGAGAGCTTTCCTGCGCCACAAGGGGGTCTCTAACCTGATGCCGGGAGTCCTGCACCCGAGAGCTAACTGCGGACGGTCATCATCACTTGCTATGTTTTATAAAAACCAGTCCCTTTCACTTCTCCAAATCAGACCGCAAAAAAGGCGGATATGGAATCGCGTTGCAAATTTACCAACTAGCCGAAAGGAGAAGCGCATCGCCCTGACGTCCCTCCCGGTGGGTGGTTTGGAGAAAAACCTTTGCGGCGTTGTTGTTTTTCCTTGAGCCTTTTCAGAGAAAACAATTTGCTATAAATAACCATTTGAAACATCGGGTCACCCGACTGCTGTTTTATTATTCCGCAGGCGCATTTTCCGCGGAGCCTGTTTACAAAAACAGCGTTTCTATGCGCCACTAAGGAGACTGCGCGCGCGCCGACTAGCTCATCTCCCTGGCGTCCACGTGTACGGCGCCAACGTCTGAAAGGAGCGAGCCTCCGCGTGGAAGTCCGCGCGCGCCGGGCGGGGGGCTCCCTCCGGGTGCCAGATAGAAAGCCTACTCGGCCCCGCTCCCTGCTCTCTCGTTCTCCTCAAAGGTAAGTCTAAACGCCTCAAGAGGAGGCAGAGGCAGGATCCCATCTACACCTCTGCACGTCTCTGCACGTAGTAAGCCCCGCCGAATTTAATGGGATTTGCTCCCTAGTGATTGTGCATAAGTTCAGGACCAGTGCTCCTCTCACAGTGCATGATTAATGGGAAGGTCTGATAAATAAAATAAAATACAGGAGAGCCTCGGATTCTAAGCATGTTTACTTGGAAGTAAATCCGACTGGCAGGAATTGTTTTCTGCCACGAACATCGTGAGCAATTTCCCCCGAAATGCAAGTGTCATTACGATCACATCAGACAAGCTAGTTTAGGTGTAATAGGCTGGAGTGCTAATGAAATATACAAAGTCCCATATAAAATATAAACATTTTAAGCGACAGACAGTACTCAGCAGCTGTTTGTGTGTGTGTTCAACACCTTAAATTAATGCACAAAACAGATTCTACTTGTGCTATATTAAGACAGTTTACACGCCCAAAAAAATTCTATTGATATGACCCCCCCCCCCATTTAAAGGCTTTTGCCTGACCGTTCAATCCTATACAGTCTTATCCACTGTGTAAACTGGGACATTTACTCCGAGGTAAGTGTGGCACAATAACCCCCTTCTACTCAGAAGTCGCATTGAGTTTATTTCACTCAGGTAAGTACAGGTCAGGACTGCACCCTTAGTCTCCTCGCCAGATGATGCCAAACCCAATTTCAACCCAGTGTACCCAGTTTGTGGACAGAGGACTGTTCTATATAAACACACACACACACACACACACACACACACACACACACACACACACACACACATTTTACACGTTGACCCTACTAAGCACACGTAGGGAGGACAAACTCTGTTGAATTCAGGGGAGTTTTCTGCTGAATAAATAAACATCCACAGGATGGGACGTAAATTTCTTTATGAATGGACGCTAGATTTTTATTTTTTAAAAAACACCCAAAAAAACAAACAAAACAGGAACCTCCGTGGGGCGTAAGTGGCAGAATTTTGTGGACAATCCGAAGGCTGCTACCTTCGAAAATCGATTTGCAGCGTGAAATTGAACTGTCCACGGGTATAAGGCACGCATCTGTGGTTTGGGCGGAGGGGTGGGGGTGGGGGTGGGAGAGGCTGGCGAGAAATTTGCCCACCTTTCGGGCCTGGTTTCTTCCAAATGCAAAAAGGTAAACAAGACCTTATTGGTGAGCGGCCTGAGGGAAAGAGCCCAGGGCAGACTGGTTTCTGGGGAATGATCGGCGCTGCTCCTTAATTAATTAAAGCAGAAAAAAGGATCTGCAGAATGCGGCCAGTTATAAGTGCGGCCAGTAACCCAAAACTCCAGCGATTTCCGACCCTGGAGACGCGAAGGAAACCCAAAACCGAGCCCATTAGCAAATGAGTTTTCTGTCGTGGACGGCTTCGTTCCCATCCACTTGCCGCTCTGAAAAATAGATCACATTTCGTTATCTTTAGTGGGAATCTGCAACGTGATACCGGATCTCACCCTCTCTGAGCTGCTAAGCGCAGAGGAAAGAGAACGAGAGAGAGACGCAGGGAGGGAGGGAGAGAGAAAAAGAAGGAAAGTAAGGAGGGGTGCGGAGGGTTGGCTTATTTCTAAACAATAAAGGACTTGTCTTCTCTCTCACACAACCCCTTTAGCTCTCTTTTTTCCTGCTTTCCTCCCTCTCTGCGCTTCCTCCTCCCCTGAAAAATCAAAACCACTGAAAGAGAAGAGGGGCGCTATTTTGGAGACGCGTCCACCGCGCCGACGCTGAAAAGCGTTTCGTGCAAAAAGGCGTCTGAAAGGAGGGGGAGGAAGAAAAACCCCGAAGGAGGCTCGGGGGACCGGCTGGCCATCGCTGCCCTCCAGACACCTGTGAAAACAAAGCGGGTGTCACCCTGCGAGCTCTGGAGGAGCCCAGGAAAGAGGGAGCGTCGCCAGGAAGCCCGCGGTCGCTCCTCCAGATGTTTGTGGACCGCAACGCGCATCAGGCCCGGCTGGTCAAAGAGGACAGGGAGAAGCGGAGGCTAACAACACTGAAGGGCCACAGGCTCCCCGGCCTTGTAGTGAAAGATGCGCCTTTTCAAGCTCTTCCCAAAACGCCCCGCGTAACGCCATTCCCACGCATTCCGCGCGTCGCGTTTTGCAATCAAACCACAAGGAAACAACTCATGGGAGAGGAGAGGTTTCTTCCAGAAAGCCAGACCGTGTGCAAGTAGGACTAGGACCTGGAAGAAAATGATGGGCTATAAAGGCAATTAATAAATGCAATAAATCCCTGCATTGCAGGGGGTTGGACTAGATGACCCTTGGGGTCCCTCCCAACTCTAAGATTCTAGGAAATATATGTGTGTGAGAGTAGAGGACATAGCTGTCAACTTTCCCAGAGGAATCCTATACGGAATAAGGGAATTTCCCTTTAAAAAGGGAAACGTTGACAGCTATGGTGGTTGTGCGCCCCGATTGTGTTTCAGCGGCTCAAGGGCAGGAGATGAGCGGCTGCTCTGGTTGCAGTCCTCGTGTTCAGACGCGTGTTCAGGAACGAACGTCTGAACGAAGTGCGGGAGCCTTCAGGAGCACCGGCTTCCACGCACTCTGGGATACAGAAGGAAGGCTCCCTCGTCGCCACCTTTACTAACCGGTAAGGCAGAACAAGCCAGATGTCAGCGCCTAGGGGTGCCAACTTGAATAAAATATTGGGGCAGCGGGGGGCAAGGAAGTCCTGCCCCGCGCAATCAATCACGCAACGCGGTGCATGGGCACCATGTGAATGGGAATGCCCATCAACTTGGGGGGGCCCTCGCCCTCAAATATTTTATTGCCCCCTAGCAGTTGGTTCACATGGTGAGCGCTGAATAGCTACCCCCCCTACAGCAGTAACGTCTGAAGGCAAAGGAGCACTCGCGTGTACAGGATTCCAGATTCCACGCAGGTTCCCTCCGTTCAGACGTTACATGCAGGAGCTAGAGGGGAGGGGAAATGTTGCTGGTCAGCGGCGCCTTCTCCACTTGCCGGTTCTCCTCAACTGTGAAGTCTGAAGGAGGGTTAAGTTAGTAACTTGCCCCAGGACGCATCCCGAGTTCGTGGCAGTGGGGAGAGCTGAACTCGAGTCGACAGACTTCAAAAAATCTGTTACCGCCACCGCTTCACTGAGGTGCTTTCCCCGGTTTTCGCAGAAATCCCAGGCAACAGAGAACATTTCAGGTTTTTAAAAGAAAGCGCGAGCGGCCCCGTCCTTTCTCCCTTACAGCAAAACCCCAACCCCTGTTCCAAGGGGACTTCCTCTTGCCAGAATTCAGGACTGCGACCTTTTTAAACGGGATATGAGGTTCGGGATGACAAAGCAGCCAGTCTCCCGGCTGGAAAGTCAGTATGGAACATCGTAGAATTGTTGGAAGGGACCCGAGGGTCATCTAGTCCAACCCCGCAACGCAGGAATTTCAACTGAAGCATCCATGGAAACTGCCTTATATACTGCATCAGACAATTGTCCCCTTTGGCCAGTATTATCTACACTGACTGGCAGCGCCTCGTCGGGTTTCAGGCAGGAGATGTCGGGGATCGAACTGGGCACCTTCTGCCCTCCAAGTCCGATCCTAAGCAAGCTGGCTTGGGAAGGGAGCCAGCCAATCCTCAGCCAGCCAGGTGGGCGGGGCTGGGGCTTAAATGCCCTGAAATACGAAGCCCTGTGGGTTTGCTTCTCCGGCTTGGGGTAGACATCTCTCTCTCCCCACTGACCCCATCCCGCCCCATGGTGGCGTCTGGCATTCTGCAGAGGAGCTGCAAGCCGCTTTCGATTAGGGGTTAGACTAGATGACCCTCTGCTCCTCTTCCAGCTCTATAGTTCTGTGATTCTATAGGATTCTATGCCTTCGGAAAACAGCAATGAACCAGCTTCCCTGATGAAAATGGGACTTAATTTTGGTGTCACTATCCATCTCTCTCTCTCTCTCTCTCTCTCTCTCTCTCTCTCTCTCTCTCTCTCTCTAACACACACACACACACACACACACACACCTGAGAAACATGCAAGGCTGCCATTGACGCGAGTTCCCACAAACAATCAAAGAAGCAGCGGTTCCCACGATTAAGGTCATGTTGCACACAAAAGTCCCCTCCACTAAATAGCCACTAAAACGTGTTGTCTCCCCACCACATGGGTTATAAGTGATCATGTGATTCTCCCTCCCATCTCTTTTATACCCCTAAACCTAAAAACGTTTCCTTTTGGAATCGCTCGCCTCCCACTGAAATCTTGTTTTACTTCCGTGCACAGGAACCGGGGCACGATCCAACCCTCTCTCTCTCTCTCTCTCTCTCTCTCTCTCTCTCTCTCTCTCTCTCTCTCTCTCTCTCGTGTATTACACACATATTGTGGGGGGCATCATTTCCCCTGCAAAATGTCGATATAGTCTCATTGATTTCCAGGGGGGCGAGGTCTACACGCGCACATTCCAGGCTGTAAAATGAAGTCGCGCTTACCAGGGAAAAGTTCAGCCCCACTGGACACAGTGGGGGGTTATTCCTCACAGCCAAATAAATATGCCGCCGCCTGGGCGCTCCCTCCCCCGCCAGTTTCAAGGAATGTGCTTAAACAGGGCTGGATCCGAGCGTCCTCTGCTTGCCGGAACCGGAGCGAAAACAGGAGCCAGTCCGGATCAAAGGGAGACTGGAGAGGAGCTCCAGAAAACGGGGACGCGGAGACCTGGAGCCCAGGTAATAGTGCACGTGCCTCCCCACCCCACCCGTTGCTCCCCCCCCCCGCCCAGATTTCCGTCCTCCGCCCACGTTATTCCTCCTCTCTTTCTTTCAGAGGTTTCAATCATGGTGAAAATCAGCCAAGGGCGCAGCACCAGCGCTCCCGCCGCCTCCTCCGCCTCCTGCGCCACTAATGTACATCCTGGATGCTGAAGTCTGTCTAAGCTAAAAAGAATTTCCTTTTTGGAGGAGAAAGCCTCCAGCTCCTTCTGTTCAGAGGAAAGTGCCAGTGATGTTAATGCGGGGTGACACTAAATAAACAGTTAAGTTCGCTTTGGAAAGATGGAGTTCATTATCCAGTGAGCTGCAGTTAAAGCCAGACCAGGCGGGGCCGGTTTGTTTTGGCGCAAGGCGCACAGCAGACTTGCCTCTCTCTCTCTCTCTCTCTCTCTCTCTCTCTCTCTCTCTCTCTCTCTCCGGAGCCAGCGATTCCCCCCTCCTCCTCCGCTTCTAAAACACACCACTTCTCCTCCTCCTTCAAACTTTCGTAATTAGGTCATTGGAGGAAGGGGAATTAAAACGGCCGTCTTGTAACATAAATGGACAGTTTCAAATAGGTAGATCTACAAAATCACCAAATTTTGTGTGAGTCCGCTTTTTTTTTTTCCAAAAAAAAGAACTCCGCTCCGAATTAACCCGCGATTTGCGTTCCGACTTGCCCTGGAAGAAGCGGAGATGTTACTCCAGGCGGCGGGTAGCAAAGAGCGTATGGATCGCGCCTCTGGTCCCCCGCGCGGCATCCAAGGCTCGTCTCTTTGGAAGGATATCCCCCACTGGGAGTGATCCCCCCCCACCAAGTGGGGCTTACTTCCGAGTAGACACGCACAGGGCAGGTTGCTCGGTCTCAGTGCTCACTTAGCTTGTGGTGGGAGAAGGAGCCCCATCGAGTCAAGGTGGGTTTTTATGAGAAAAACTCATTTGAACTGGAGGGATACCCAGCCCGATCTCCTATACGTATTTACTCAAAAGTAAACCCAATTTTAAGAGCTGGTGGAGCGTGTTCTTCTTAGGAAAGCCTGCCAAGGAGTGCAGGGGTTGTAAACACGCGTTTCCTGCTGCAATCCACGCTTACCTGGAGGCAAAGCTCCATTCAACTCAATGGGATTTCTAAATAGAAACACTCGGGACTGCGTTGCAAATTGAAAGGAGATTTTAAAATTTGCCTGGATCGTATCCTATGTCTTCTTTTTTATTTAAAGCGACTCCACTCTCGCATCCCGTATGTCAAATTCGTTTACCTGGAAGCAAATCGCCATTGAAAGTAATAGGGTTCGTCTCCAAGTCCGTGCGTTTCCGAATCGGGGCCCCCTCTCCGACTTCGCAGCAAGAAAGAAGCCGGGAACTTGTCACCTGAGACCGCAATCCTGTATTTACTTGCCTGGAAGTAAGTCCCAGTGAGTTCAACAGGGCTTGCTTCTGAGTAGGCAGGTATAGGATTGCACTGCGCCTCGGCTAAGTTTCCAGGCAGTTCAGAGCCTCACCGCACCAGTAGGAAATCTCAACAGACGCTTAATTAAAATAGCAATCCCCTTTGTGTTTTTTTAAAAGCTTACCTAAAAGGCTTCATTCCAACCCCCCCAACCCCTTTAATTTATATTTTCTCCACTATAATTTCCCCACAGGGCTCTGAAAAGAATTCCAAACCCTTGGCATAATAAGTGAATTGTACGGATCTTTTCTACTTTCCTCAAGCACAATTTGCACCACAAGAAAAGAGGAGAGCCGCTCTCGGTAACATAA
The DNA here is from genome assembly GCF_964188305.1 of Podarcis bocagei. Taxonomy (NCBI): domain Eukaryota; kingdom Metazoa; phylum Chordata; class Lepidosauria; order Squamata; family Lacertidae; genus Podarcis; species Podarcis bocagei. The sequence goes on from NC_138125.1 coordinate 9,445,602, forward strand.
ACCTCTCGGATTGGAATAGGAAGAGGAAGAATAAGGAGGAATAAGCTAAGAGGCGGAGAGCGGGAGACGCGAAAGAACAATCGCCGGGTGCCCCTCTTTCCGGGTCATTACGGTACTGCTGGTCTCCAATCAATCCTAATGCGATGGCAATTGCAGTCCCCGATGAACGCATCTCAGGTTTCGTGTAATGGCTCTACCACATTTTCCTGGACCCCCTTCTTTAACCTGAGATGCCAGGGGGACGACTCTCTTTTCAGCTGCTGATTGCTTCAAGATGTGGGGACTTGGGGGGGGGGAGGGGAGCGAGAAAGTCTTGGGATAGCCAGAAACTGTTTGTTGTTAGTCTAAGCTGTTTATTTAATCAACAGAACAAAGCAGATTTTTCTCTCTTCTTCCATTTCTTTCTGCAACGCTCCCTCCATCTGTTCGGGATTCGGAATTCCGCCTCCCACTTGAGCCAAGTTTCCAGTTTTATAATACCGGGCTGCTGTCTCTGTTTACTAACAAACAGATCACTTGGAAAGGACTAAGGATTTATTCTAGCCAGAACCTACAAAGGCTGATTATGATTATGATATTTACAAACCACTTAAGGTCAAAACAGACTTCTAAATGGTTTGCGAAATAAATTTTTTTTAACACACCAGTTCATTCAAACCTTAGAATAGAATCTGCAATAGAATAATCCCATTATTTGACCCCAGAAAATTGTGAAGGTATTTTATGTGCAGAGTGCCTATCCAGCGGTAGCCCAAGACGTTTCTGCACCTGAAACCAAGCGTCACAATGATTTCTTAATATTTCTTATTTATTTGTTAGATGTCTATCCACCCCCATCCTTGGATCAAGTTACAACAGAAGTTTTTATTTATTTTTTGTTCTCTTACATATATAAAAAGGAGTGTTCATATCCCACACTTTCATTGTAAAAACCATGCATTGGGGACTCACATCAGATATTTTAAAGAAATGACAAGGAATCATACATATTATGATGTAGATTCTGTATCTGTGGGGTTTCACAGAACGCGGAACTGTGCCATACACAGTTAGCCCTATGCAGGGGCAGTAATGAATACATAAAAATCAACAGAGTTTCAGGATTAAGTACTAGTGTTACTATTATTTTACTTTTACTTTGGTCTTATTTAAACATTTATTTTTAAAAATGATTTACTTCCCACTTTGAGAAAACATTCCCTCCCCAAAGAAACCTGCGAACAAAAGTAATAAACACATGACAATAACGAAATTGGGAAAAATGGATTAAAACAGATCAATTAATATTTTTTTTCATACTCACTTGTACTTCTGCAGAATGCCAGAATAATACCTGCAAAATAATTAATTATCAGTGCAAATATGGGCAGAGAGGCAAGTATGTTTCTTGAGGGAGAATAATGTGAAATGTGGTGAAGAACTTCATTTGTTCCAGTTTCCTTTCTCTTTTTTGTTTTATCATTATTTTTTCTTGAATCTATGCTTATCGTAAATAAATGTTTTTGTAAAAATAGAGTGATTTTGTTTTGGGGGGGGGAATAAGAGCGAGTCAAAAACAAATCAAATATTGATCTCTAGAGAGGGCAGAGGAGAAGGAGACAGCCAGCAGTATCATTGAATGCAAGAAGAGAGCAATAAAAAGCAACAGATTGTAAAATGACGGACAGGACTGAAAAGGGTTTCATGCTAGTTTCAAAGCAGAAGGAGAGAGAGGCTTCCAACTGGAGGGAATTATACAAGTGTGGTGCCAACGCTGAAAAGGTCCTGTCTGGTAGAGCTCATTGGTACAGCATTTGCTTTGAATTCAGGTTCCAGGCTGAACCCCCAACATCCTCAGGTACAGCTAGCAAACATTGGAAAGCCAATGCCCATCAGTGTAGCAGATGGTCTTGAGTTGGGTGGACCGATGCCTACTAAATCAATGCCTACTGATTTAAATAAAGAGATGCACTGATGGAAAAAAACAACAACCCTGCAGGCATGAAAAGAGTAGCCCCTGAAGAAAAAGCTTCCCTTAGCAACAGCTTCAAATTTATTTCATGGTAAAGGTAAAGGGACCCCTGACCGTTAGGGTCCAGTCGCGGATGACTCTGGGGTTGCTGCGCTCATCTCGCTTTATTGGCCGAGGGAGCCGGTGTACAGCTTCCGAGTCATGTGGCCAGCATGACTAAGCCGCTTCTGGCGAACCAGAGCAGCGCACGGAAATGCCGTTTACCTTCCCGCCGGAGCGGTACCTATTTATCTACTTGCACTTTGATGTGCTTTTGAACTGCTAGGTTGGCAGGAGCAGGGACCAAGCAACAGGAGCTCACCCCATCGCGGGGATTCGAACCGCCAACCTTCTGATCAGCAAGTCCTAGGCTCTGTGGTTTAACCCACAGCGCCACCTGCATCCCTTTCATGGTAGGAAGCACAAAAAGGGGGTGCTCATCAAATGACACCAAACTGGGAGAGGCAGGTAATACCGCAGAAGTTAGAATCAAGAGGACCTTAACTGATTGGAGAACTGGGCCCAGAGTAACAAAATGAATTTCAGTGGGGACAATTGTAAGATTCTGCACTTAGGCAGGAAGAACCAGATGCATAAACAGAAGATGGGGAACACCTTGCTTACTAGTGGGGGGCAGTGGGGTTATTTGGTTTGTTTTTGTTTTAATTTTGATTATGTATTAATGTAGTATGTATTAATGTATTTAATTTTTGATGATGATGATGATGATGATGATGACAAAGAAGAAGAAGAAGAAGAAGAAGAAGAAGAAGAAGAAGAAGAAGAAGAAGAAGAAGAAGAAGAAGTAGTAAAGGATCTAGGGGTCTTGGTCGACCACAAGCTTAACATGAGTCCACAGTGTGATGCAGCAGCAAAAAAAGGCAAATGCTATTCTAGGCTGCATCAACAGAAGTATAGCGTCCAGATCAAGGGAAGTCATAGTACCACTCTATTCTGCCTTGGTCAGACCACACCTAGAATACTGTGTCCAGTTCTGGGCACCACAGTTTAAGAAGGATGTTGGTAAGCTGGAAGGTGTGCAGAGGAGCATAGCTGACAACTTACAGATTTGAAAATAAGGGACCAGCAGCCTTGAAAATAAGGGACCAGCAGCCAAAATAAGGGACCTGTAGCCTCACCTGTTCCAGGCACTCCAGTCTTCCTGTCCTCCTGCAGTCTGGACAAACTCATGCTGGTAGCTTCGAGAACACTGTCCAACCAACTTTGTAACCAGAGGTTCAACTGAATAGAATCTGAATCACATGCATCACAAGGCCTATGCAGCCTCAACTTAAGATGGCTCCCTGGCCTGGCTTTGCACTGCAAAGTTTGCAGCAGCACGTGCAACAAAATGGCGTCCAGCATTCAAAAACCTCCTCAGCTTGCATTAACTAGCCACACATAAGGCATGCAAGCTCCACCCCCCCCAGTCGTTCTTAAACTTCTTATTGGATGAGCAACACAGCCAAGCAACACAGTTGGAGCCTCCTTCCCCCCTGGCCGGCAGGGAGAGAGGGAGAGGAGCTGCTTCCTTTGAAATTTAAGGGACATTTAAGGGACATCCATCAATAAGGGACAGCAGCGGGACATGGCGCTGGAATAAGGGACTGTCCCTCCAAATAAGGGACACTTGACAGCTATTCAGAGGAGGGCGACCAAGATGTTCAGAGATCTGGAAACCAAGCCTGATGAGGAATGGTTGAAGTAGCTGGGTATGCTTAGCATTGAAAAGAGGTGACTGAGAAGAGATATGATAGCCATCTTCAAATATCTCAAGGGCTGTCACCTGGAAGAGGGAACAAGCTTGCTTTCTCCTGCTCCAGAGGGTAGGACCCAACTCTATGGAGTCAAGTTACAAGAAAGGAGATTCTGACTGAACATTAGGACGAACTTTCTGATAGCAAGAGCCGTACACCAGTGGAACGGATTCCTACAGGAGGTTGTGGACTCTCCCTCATTGGAGGTGGGATGACCAGCTGCCAGGGACTATTTAGCTGAGATTCCTGCATTGAAGGGGGTTGAGCTAGATGGCCTTTGGGGGTCCCTTCTAACTCTACAATTCTATGCAATCTGTGCTAGGGAGAGGTGCATGTGCTTGCAGGTTTCTTTGTTTCAGACGCCAAGACAACTTGGCCACTGTTGAGGACTATGCCCACTTGATGCTCCACTTTACTAGCAAAATGTTAACTATTTTAAATATATATATATATATATAATTAAATGTGCACATATTTGTATATACTGTGTGTGTGTATATACATACACACACACACACACACACACACACACACACACACAGTATATACAAATACGTGCACATTTAATTAAGAACATAAAAAAGAGGCAGCAGATCTCCCTATGGTTTGAAGTAATGTTTAATTCCTTGACTCTGGCACTAGGAGGCAGCATGGAGCGCAAGCCTGTGGGCTAAAGCAATTATGGTCAATATTTATATTCTCACAAGGGTCACACCTTGATTGAAATTTGGCAGGGCTATTGCACATAATCTTTTTCTCCTGGTTGGACCTATTTGTCCTGGCCCAGCGCACATAATGCCTTTGAGTCTGGGTTCAAATTCATTCTGGCTTTTAGACCATGGATGGGAAACGTGGGCCCTCCCAATGTCATAGAATCATAGAATCATAGAATCATAGAGTTGGAAGAGACCACCAGGGCCATCGAGTCCAACCCCCTGCCAAGCAGGAAACACCATCAGAGCACTCCTGACATATGGTTGTCAAGCCTCTGCTTAAAGACCTCCAAAGTAGGAGACTCCACCACACTCCTTGGCAGCAAATTCCACTGTCAAACAGCTCTTACTGTCAGGAAGTTCTTCCTAATGTTTAGGTGGAATCTTCTTTCTTGTAGTTTGGATCCATTGCTCCGTGTCCGCTTCTCTGGAGCAGCAGAAAACAACCTTTCTCCCTCCTCTATCTGACATCCTTTTCTATATTTGAACATGGCTATCATATCACCCCTTAACCTCCTCTTCTCCAGGCTAAACATGCCCAGCTCCCTTAGCCGTTCCTCATAAGGCATCGTTTCCAGGCCTTGGACCATTTTGGTTGCCCTCCTCTGGACACGTTCCAGTTTGTCAGTGTCCTTCTTGAATTGTGGTGCCCAGAACTGGACACAGTACTCCAGGTGTGGTCTGACCAGAGCAGAATACAGTGGCACTATTACTTCCCTTGATCTAGATGCTATACTCCTATTGATGCAGCCCAGAATTGCATTGGCTTTTTTAGCCAATGTCGTTGGCCAACAGTCTGGGATGCTGAGAATTAGAATCATAGAATCATACGATACGATACAATACAATACGATAATCTTTATTGTCATTGTCCCATACAGAACAACAAGATTGAAAAAATCTACATAAGACGTTCAAAAACCAACAAGCCTGCTATCCCAGCTATCCCAACCTGGTTGTTGTTGTTTAGTCATTTAGTCGTGTCCAACTCTTCATGACCCCATGGACCAGAGCACGCCAGGCACTCCTGTCTTCCACTGCCTCCCGCAGTTTGGTCAAACTCATGCTGGTAGCTTCAAGAACACTGTCCCACCATCTCGTCCTCTGTCATCCCCTTCTCCTTGTGCCCTCCATCTTTCCCAGCATCAGGGTCTTTTCCAGAGAGTCTTCTCTTCTCATGAGGTGGCCAAAGTATTGGAGCCTCAGCTTCATGATCTGTCTTTCCAGTGAGCACTCAGGGCTGATTTCCTTAAGAATGGATCAATTATTTGGTTATCAGCCTTCTTTATGGTCCAGCTCTCACTTCCATACATCACTACCCAACCTGGTTAGCCCCCTAAAAACTCTGATACCCCATTTTAAAAATACAATATACTCCCAAAGAGACTCCTTACACTGCATTTAAAACCAAAATCGCATTTGGATAGAAAGCATCGTATAACAATATAATAATAATAATTTATTCTTTATACCCCGACCATCTGTCTGAGTTTCCCCAGCCACTCTGGGCAGCTCCCAATCGAGTGTTAAAAACAATACGGTTGTAGAATTGGAAGGGCTCCTCGGGGTCATCTAGTCCAACCCCCTGCAAAGCAGGAAATTCACCTAAAGCATTTGTGACAGATGGTCATCCACCCTCTGCTCAAAAACCTCTGATGAAGGAGAGTTAACAACATCTGGAGGAGCACAAGTCCCCCATCCCTGACCTAGTCAATATGTTCATGGGGTTATCCCAGTTTATTCTTCCAACAAACCTGGGCTGGTGCTGGGTTAGTATAGCTCAGGGGTCTGCAACCTTTAAGACAAAAAGAGCCACTTGGACCAGTTTCCGAAGAAAAAACAACAACTGGGAGCCGCAAAACCATTGCGACATTTAAAACAAATATATCTCCGGAGCCACGATCTGACAGCGGGCGGGAAGGTGATGTCGGGACGGTGCGTGACTAACGCACGCACCGCCCCCATGCGACGTCACAGCCAGTACAGTGCCCGCCACAGTGAGGAGTGTCGGGGCGCACAATGCGCCTCCTCCCCTCGCTAGTATCCACCCCGGAGCCGCAGCAAAGATGTAAAAGAGCCACATGCGGCTCCGGAGCCGCGGGTTGCAGACCCCTGGTATAGCTGAACCCTGGGACTCACTCTGTAAAGGAGGCAGGGATGGCAATCAACCTTGAGGGCTTTAGAGGAGGATGGGACAAATACACAGAGGCGGAGAAGGCTCTCAGCTACTCACCACAATGGCTGCACTGCGCTTCCACAGTCAGAGGCAGGAACACTTCCTGATACCAGTTGCTGGAAGCTGCAGGCAGGCAGAGTGTTGTAGGACCAAGAGACAGTTTTAGGGTAGCATGACCCGTCAAGCCGCCCTGGGCGCCAGCACCACAGGGCACGCTGCAACGCTACAGTGGTACCTCGGGTTAAGTGCTTAATTCATTCCGGAGGTCCATTCTTAACCTGAAACTGTTCTTAACCTGAAGCACCACTTTAGCTAATGGGGCCTCCTGCTGCCGCCGCGCCATTTCTGTTCTCACCCTGAAGCAAAGTTCTTAACCCGAGGTACTATTTCTGGGTTAGCGGAGTCTGTAACCTGAAGTGTATGTAACCTGAAGTGTATGTAACCCGAGGTACCACTGTAGTGTGAAACAGAGCACAAGAGACCTCCCCCCCCCCTCAAATTTTAGTATCGCATCAGGGGTTTTTGAATTTTTTTATTAACGTTCTTATGTCACATATGTATACATTCTCATTACAGGCCATATTATAATATGATTTCCAACATGTATACAAAGTTTATATACTAAATTTATGTACCTAAAGAAAGAAAAAAGAAAAAAACAAAGACATAAAGCCATTTCAAAATAATATTTGTACCAACACTACGGACTTCCTATCAATCTCATTGCATATTCTTTTTTTACAAACAAAGGTACTCTTCTTATTGTATATTTCCTTACATTTTATCTAATACATTCCTATATAAATATGTGCCCTTAATCTTGTTTCTTAGCTCACTTTCTCTCCGTCAATCGAATGCTAGCATAGATATCGAACCTTTACTATATTTTTGAATATATATCTTGTATCTATCCCATTTTTCCATAATTTTTTGTTTTGAATTGCCTCTCAGGCTATTTGTCAACTGCGCCATTTCAGCAAATTCTTGTAGTTTATTATGCTAGTCTGTTATTGTCGGAGCTTCTTCTTCCTTCCACCCCTTTGAGGGGCTTCTGAAATTTGAGGCACCAAACTCCACCGCAGGTAGGTCTCAGTCAGGTCTGGTTTGAGGTTTTCCGCAACAGGAACCTGGTTAGGCTGTTGTAAGAACAGGACACTGAACCAAGCTGTTTTTTTTGTTTTATTTATTAAATTCAGACACTTTCCCATCATCCAAACATCCCAGGGCTGTTTGCAACATAAAAACACAGAATAAAACCAATAACTAATCTAATAACACACACACACATAATTGTATGGCTTTTTGGCCCCACTTTTTGAAAAACAACTTTTGTTTGCCGTTGCAAGTCTCATGGGCTAATTTATTGAAAGCATGGTCCCTGATATTGTTTGTATGTTCTTAAGTGAAGTCAGTACCCAGCTACATTCTGCCCGGACACTGAGGTCCAGTGCCGAGGGCCTTCTGGCGGTTCCCTCGCTGCAAGAAGCCCAGTTACAGGGAACCAGGCAAAGGGCCTTCTCGGTGGTGGCACCAGCCCTGTGGAACGCCCTCCCACCAGATGTCAAAGAGAAAAATAACTACCAAACTTTTACAAGGCATCTGAAGGCAGCCCTGTTTAGGGAAGCTTTTAATGTTTCATAGACTATTGTATTTTAATATTCTGTTGGAAGCCGTCCAGAGTGGCTGGGGAAACCCAGCCAGATGGGCGGGGTATAAATTATTATTATTATTATTATTATTATTATTATTATTATTATTATTATTATAGCTACCTGGACCAGTGGTGTGACTCTGTATAAAGCAGCTTCCTAGTTCAGTGGCAGAGCATCCGCCTTGTGTACAGAAGCTCATGGGTTCAATCCCTGGCGTCTCCAGGTATGTCTGGGAGAGACTCCTTGCTGCCATTCAGGAGTAGTCGCTTCCTATGGCCATGATCACTGCAGATGGTGACAGCAGCCACGAAATTAAAAGACGCCTGCTTCTTGGGAGAAAAGCAATGACAAACCTAGACAGCATCTTAAAAAGCAGAGACATCCCCTTGCCAACAAAGGTCCGTATAGTTAAAGCTATGGTTTTCCCAGTAGTGATGTATGGAAGTGAGAGCTGGACCATAAAGAAGGCTGATCGCCGAAGAATTGATGCTTTTGAATTCTGGTGCTGGAGGAGACTCTGGAGAGTCCCATGGACTGCAAGAAGATCAAACCTCTCCATTCTGAAGGAAATCAGCCCTGAGTGCTCACTGGAATGACAGATCCTGAAGCTGAGGCTCCACTACTTTGGCCACCTCATGAGAGGAGAAGACTCCCTGGAAAAGACCCTGATGTTGGGAAAGATGGAGGGCACAACGAGAAGGGGACGCAGAGGATGAGATGGTTGGACAGTGTTCTCGAAGCTACCAGCATGAGTTTGACCGAACTGCGGGAGGCAGTGGAAGACAGGAGTGCCTGGCGTGCTCTGGTCCATGGGGTCACGAAGAGTCGGACACGACTAAACAACTAAAGAACAACAATGGCCCTAACCCAGGCCCATTCCAAGGAAAAACTCTGCGCATGTTTGCACCCCAAATTGCCAAGAAAGAGTTCTTTCCCAGCCCCATCCAGTGGCGATCAATCCAGCAGGCGCTCGTGGCCCAATTTGTCTACAGGCTTTGCTAAAACCTAATTCGAAATGCATTATCTTATTTTGCAAAGTGGGGGTTGGGGGGGAGCCCTCATGAAAGTCTCTCTTATCCGTGTGTCAGGTTACTGCAAATTCCATTATGCTGAGAAATTGGAGGGGAGGCGGCTGGAGAGCAACAAAAACAAATGCCCCGTGAAAATGCGGATTGCTCTGCTAATAATATTGCGCACTAAAAGGAACCGATCTGTCTGCTGCGCCCCCCTTGACGCCTTTGATCTCCTGTCTGCCCAAAGCGGTGCGAGACAGTCTCCCCCCCCCCCCAATTTTTCCTGTTTGTGATAGAGAGGTGGGGGGGATGAAGGTAGAGGAGGGTGTGTTTTTATGCCTTGGAAAACTGTGGTGGGTGGTGGGTGGGGGTTGAGCTCTGGTGCATCTCTGTACGGAAACAGATCTATGGTGCTCTGCTCATAGAAGTGGCAAGGAAAAGTCAGGAAATAAAGTGTATCTATGCTGCAAGGGTCGCGGATGGTGCTGTGGGTTAAACCACAGAGCTTAGTCATGCTGGCCACATGACCCGGAAACTGTACTCCGGCTCCCTCGGCCAATAAAGCGAGATGAGTGCCGCAACCCCAGAGTTGGTCACGACTGGACCTAATGGTCAGGGGTCCCTTTACCTTTACCTTTACGTTGCAAGGCAGCATCAGGAGAGGAAAGTGAAGGTCCTGGTAAATCAGGGATCAGCAACCTTTTTCAGCCATGGGCCGGTCCACCGTCCCTCAGACCATGTTGGGGCCGGACTATATTTTTTGGGGGGTGGGGTGGGAAATGAACAAATTCCTATGCCCCACAAATAACCCAGAGATGCATTTTAAATAAAAGCACACATTCTACTCATGTAAAACACACTGATTCCCGGACCATCCATGGGCCGGATTGAGAAGGTAATTGGACCTTGGGTTGCCTACCTCTGTGTTAAAACATTAATTCCAGAGCTTAACATTTGTACCTTAATGCTACTATAGACACATGGGAGAAAGTCCTCTTAAATCACCTGCAAGTTCTCACATAAGCATACCCTCCAACATTTCTCCGATGAAAATAGCAACGTCCTGTTCCATCATCATCATCATCATCATCATCATCATCATTTTATTATTTATACCCCGCCCATCTGACTGGGTTGCCCCATCCATTCTGGGTGGCTTCCAACAAACATAAAAATATAATAAAACGTTAAACATCTTTAAACCTCCCTTTACGGGGTTGCCGTCAGATGTCTTCTAAAGGCTGCATAGTTACTCATCTCGTTGGCTCCAGGATTGCACAATTCCATACCCTCCAACATTTCTCCAAAGAAAAGCGGGACATTCCGGGATCAGATCAGAAAACCAGGACGGCTTCTGTAAATCCAGGGCCGTCCCTCAAAAATAGGAAAATTTGGAGGGTCTGCAGAAGCACCTATCCTGTAGGGTCCTCCAGACGGTTGTGTTATTGGGGGCGTGTGTGTGTGCTCTGCAACATGCTCTTGACACAATAAGAGTGTCTATAGTTTGTGCTGGGTTTCTTTGGCTTTCGGCAAGGCCAGCCCATCTATGAGGCAAGGTCAGGTGACCGCCTCATACTACAGAATCCACAGGGACAGCAGATCTAGCCTCCAAGGAATTTATCGCCTCCTGGTGGCAGCAACAGCTATGATATGCTCCTTGGGGGTCAGATCAGCCGCCTACCTTGGCAGCCCCCTCAATGCCACCTCTACAGTGGCCTCTTGGCAAATAAGAGGCGCTGACGGTCTTCTCCCACCCTTGTTCCCCATGTCCATCTTCACTTGCCCCTTCTTCCCTGATGGTGGGTGGGGACGCCATTTTGTGGTTCTCCTCAGGTGGCCAAATGTCTTGGGCCGGCCCTAGCATTGGGCTACATTCATACCATACAGTTAAAACCACAGGACCCAACTCCTAGGGGCCGTGGGGGCTTCAGCTCTCACAATAAAATATTTGATGGGGCCGGGACCCTGCAATGTCGATGGGCATTGCCACTCAAATGGTGTTTGTGCACTGTGTCATGTGATCAGTGATGTGAGGCGGGGCTTACCCAGGCCTCTACAATACAGTCATACCTCGGGTTACAGATGCTTCAGGTTGCGTTTTTTCAGGTTACGGACTGCCAAAACCCGGAAGTACTGGAATGGGTTACTTCCAGGTTTCGGCAGTCGAGCATGCGCAGAAGCGCTAAATCGCTCTTTGTGCATGCGCAGAAGCGCTGAGTCGCAACCTGTGCATGCGCAGACGTGCAGCTGCGGGTTGCAAATGTGCAATATGCACGGATCACATTTGCAACCCCAGCGTCCACTGTATTTCATTCAAGTTGACACCCCTGGTTAAAACACTATGATCCCACTTTAGAGAGCCAAAGAAATCTGGGAGCTGTCGCATGTTAAGGGTGCTGAGCATTGTTAGGAAAAACGCCATTCCCCTGAAAGAGCTATGTTTTCCTTCCTGTTCACAGCAGCTAGACTAGTTTTTGCCCAACAATGGAAGGAAACTTCTAAAACACCAATACAGTCGTACCTTGATTCTCAAATGGAATCCAGTCCGGAAGTCCGTTTGACTTCCAAAAACATTCGAAAACCAAGGCATTGCTTCTGATTGGCTGCAGGAGCTTCCTGCAGCCAATCGGAAGCCATGGAAGCCACGTTGGACGTTCGGGTTCCAACGAACTTTCACAAACCGGAACACTCACTTCTGGGTTTGCGGCGTTTGGGAGCCAGAACGCTCGAGTCGCAAGGAGTTTGAGAACCAAGGTACGACTGTAGAGGCTTGGTTTAATAACATCTGGAGCATTGCTCTATCAGAACACCTCACATACCACCGGCAACTAACCAAAGGCATCTCCAAAAAAGATGCCTTTGACACGATCTGGTCTCCCTTTTTCTCTTTTATTGAAGAAGAACAGGCTATTTTAATGCCACCATCATCACAGATATGTCTGTAGAGGGAATATATTGATTGAAAATGTATTGTATTGTAACTGTATTGTATTGTAAGTTTTGAATAAATGTTTTTTTCAAAATACAGAAGAGCTACTTTTCCCAGAGTTTTCCCGGGAAGAGCGATGGATTCTTAAGCCGCTCTGAGAATTGTAGCTCTGGGCGATGTCAGTTGGTTCCAGGAATCTTCCTCTTTGTGAGGTTTTTGTGGGTCCTCTGAGATCGAGTCTGGACCCTGAGAGAGACCCAAGCTGGATGGGTGGAGTCCTGGATGAGAGCCAGGAAGCTAAGAGAGGAGGGGTGTTGGAAGGAAAATGAATCAATACTGATTTATAATGATTAGTAACTTAGAATTAAAGTGCATTTTTGTAATATTTGTTGTTGTTTAAGTGGTCTGTTGTTGCTTTAGTTTTCTGTGCACTGCTTAGAGATTTGTTTTACCTATTAAGCCATATAGAAATAGTGCAAATAAATTGTGTGTTTGTGTGTTGTCTGTACAGTGGTGCCCTGCAAGACGAATGCCTCGCAAGACGGAAAACCCGCTAGACAATAGAGTTTTCCGTTTTGGAGGTGCTTTGCAAAACGAATTTCCTATGGGCTTGCTTCGCAAGACGAAAATGTCTTGCGAGTTCCTGCGGGGTTTTCTTCCTCCCCCCCCTTTTCCCAAGCCGCTAAGCCGCTTATCAGCTGATCCGCTAAGCCGCTTATCAGCTGATCCGCTAAGCCGCTTAACAGCTGATCTGCTAAGCCGCTTAACAGCTGATCCGCTAAGCCGCTTAACAGTTGATCCGCTAAGCCCGCTAAGCCGCTAATAGCGCTAATCCGCTAAGACGCTAATGGGCTTGCTTCGCAAGACGAAAAAACCGCAAGATGAAGAGACTCGCGGAACGGATTCTTTTCGTCTTGCGAGGCACCACTGTATTCTGTTAATGTCCTGGTGTATTTATGTTTAGACCTGGATAGCTTAGTAGGTTATACATAGTGTGGAGCTGATAATGCCAAGGTTGCAGGTTTGAATCCCCGGGACAGCTGCATATTCCTGCATTGCTGGGGGTTGGAGTAGATGACCCTTGGGGTCCCTTCCAACTCTACAATTCTATGTTTTTAAATGTATTGTAAGTCACTTGGAGACCTTTAAGTAACAGGCATCTTATCTTAATAGGTCTAATTAATAGTAATTATTATCATTACCATAATAATATAACATACTCAGAATTCTTGGAATGTGCAATATAAATGCCATTCTTCTTGTTTTTATTTCAGCCTGAACCGGTGACTGACTTAGATGGACTTGAACTCCCATTCAAGATCTAGGGTTACAGCCAAATGCTAATCATGCTCAAAATAGACCCAATGAAATCAACAAACTTGCCCAGTGTCAGTCATACTGAGAGCATAGCCCCTGAGCCTCTTGGGCTTGCCGATTGGAAGGTCGGCGGTTTGAATCCCCACAACGGGGTGAGCTCCCATTGCTCTGCCCCAGCTCCTGCCAAACTAGCAGTTCGAAAGCACACCAGTGCGAGTAGATAAATAGGTACCACTGCAGCAGAAAGGTAAACGGTGTTTCCATGCGCTCTGGTTTCCATCATGGTCCTCCGTGCGCCAGTAGCAGTTTAGTCATGCTGGCCACATGACCTGGAAAACTGTCTGTGGACAAATGCCGATTCCCTTGGCCTGAAAGTGAGATGAACGTCGCAACCCCATAGTCGTCTTTGACTGGACTTAACCGTCCAGGGGTCCTTTAGGTAAAGTTAAAGGGACCCCTGACCATTAGGTCCAGTCGTGACCGACTCTGGGGTTGCGGCGCTCATCTCACTTTATTGGCCGAGGGAGCCGGCATACAGCCATGTGGCCAGCATGACTAAGCCGCTTCTGGCGAACCAGAGCAGCGCACGGAAACGCCGTTTACCTTCCCGCCGGAGCGGTACCTATTTATCTACTTGCACTTTGACGTGCTTTTGAACTGCTAGGTTGGCAGGAGCAGGGACTGAGCAACGGGAGCTCACCCTGTCGCTGGGATTCGAACCGCCGACCTTCTGATCGGCGAGTCCTAGGCTCTGTGGTTTAAGCCATAGCGCCACCCGTGTCCCTTCCAGGGGTCCTTTAACTGTTACCTAAATCTGAAAGGATGGATAAAAGAAGGGTCAAGGCAATGAAGGCTTTTATTTTCTCTCCCTTCATTTCCTTTGCTAACAGTTTCAGAGTTTAAACCGAGCAAGGGTGGGTCAGCCTGCTTTCATCCACAGACTTCTTTCTCCTGCAAAACAACAACAGCAAAAAACAAAAAAACGGTATAGCGACACACCTGGATCTTGCGATTTGTTTAATCCATTTTCTCCAGAGCCAGCCACTCCCAGGGATGCCTGATTGAATGCTCTTTGAGATTTGCATCTGAGGCCTTGTTGACTTAATGCTCTTTGCATCCTGCTAGAAAACAAATATATCCCCACCCCCACCCCACCCCAGTCCCGGCCATGTTGCGCACTCTTGTCATTGAGCTGTGATGAGAAGCAAACCAGCATGCCACGTTTTTCCCCCCTTTTTAAAAAATATATTTTTAAGTGCTTCCAGACAGGCCCCTCCATTTGTTCAATGAAGCTGGCCTGTTGGGGAAGGGGAGGGAGATAACCTTAATTCAGACTTGGTGAGTCAGGGAGAGTTGCAGAGAGAGAGAGGGGGGAGGAGGACCTTTCACCCCCCATTAGTGGTGCCATCAACGCTCCAGCACAACAGAGAGCGAGGTCACATTACATATGGCGCACAGTCTGTTCAGCCCTCAGAATGCCAGCTTTGAAATTTTAGAGAGGCGAAAGGTCATCTTTAATAAGCGAGCGTTGAGGAAAGGGGGAGGTTATCAGTTCTTTCCGAGCAAACATGGTGGGTGTCCCATCTGCCGCCGTCACCACCAACATTGCTTGGGTCTCCTGACTGCAGGCAGGGAAGAAACTAGGCTTTATTTCACCCGGGTCAAAGACCCAGCTAGGCAGTCCTCCTCCCCACACGCATGTTCGTATACAGCGGCAGACCCACACATTTATTTATTTTCGCATTAGCAACTAATTCGACAAAGGAGGAGGCCTCCAGATTGTCAGTATCATAACTTTGCGGAGTGAAGGGGGCTGGGAATTCCAGTGCGCCTGGGAACGTTAGTTTGGCACACTCAAGCGCTACGTTTCCCTAGCGCCAACAAGTCTGCTTTTTAAAAAGACCGGATTTTCTTTTTTCTTTTTTCAATTTGAAAGTGACAAGAAAATGCGTTGCTAAGTGTGGGATGAGGGCTGGAAAAATGCCTCTATAACAGGTTCAAGAAAGTTAAGTTCATTGCTGTCTCGAAGAAATTGACCTGTAATCTTCACGCAGCTAAGGGAGATACTGATATTTCCGGTTTTACGTATCTGGAGGTTAGTTATTAACTACGGCAATGCAGTCACACTGGTGGCAGAGCCCTTTGAAATATTATTTTATTTGTGGGCATCTGTAAACAGGCAAGACCAGTCCTATTTTTCTAGGAAAAGAGGTGCCTTCCCTGAGGTCTGGTGAGCTCTGACTGGAAAAAAAACCTTTCCCTTTCCCCCCCTTTTCCATTCAATGTTGTGTTTCTGCACCTCATTTATAACTTTATAACTATATTCACTTCATTTTCTCCTGATTTTTTAAATAGCTTTTTCATTTTATCATCCCAAACTCGTTGTACTGAAGTCATACTATTTTTTTGGTTGTTGTCAATGTCTGTCCTCCTTTTTTCATATGTACTGTCTGTTTTATCGTTTAATAAAATAATAATACATTTTTTTAAAAGAAGCAAAGCAAAGTGTGGGATGCACAGATGATTAAAAGTGCAAACAGTACTCCTCAGGCAAATCAGGATGAATGCTCAGTTGTCATGCACCCACCCTGTAAACAAATCAGAACAAAATGCTCAGCAAAGACCATGGACCGTCTAAGCTTCACAAAGGCAAATCTGGATGAGTGCTGAATAAATTGGACACCTGGTGGCCCTTTTAAATCATAGAATCAAAGAGTTGGAAGGGACCCTGAGGATCATCTAGTCCAACCCCCCTGGAAATGTTTATTGCAGCATCTTGGGTTGCCATATCATAGCAAAAAAAGAGGACGCATTTGCCGACTTCTACTTTTAACCATGGATTGCCATGACGACTCTGCCCATGAAAAAGAGGACATTTCCTGGAAAAAGAGGCCTTGTAGCCAAAGTTGTCTGTTTTGTGTGGTGGCTTGCAACCGATGTCAAAATGAACCCAAACATCCTTTTGCCACAGCCCGCTTAATCAAAAGGACGTAAGGTTTTTAATTTAATTTGGTTTTATTTTTACAGGGAGGAAGGCTTGTCTTCTAGGGCTGCATCTACACAGCTATAAAAAAAAAACGCTCTGAAAATGCTCTGGGGGGGAGAACAGAACGTTTTAAAGCTCACAATGGAAAATTTCATAGAGTTCTGATTTCAGCTCTACAGCGCCATCTGGTGTCACACTGTTATAACACATTTATAATGTTTAAAAAAAATTTTTTTTACTAGTGTAGCCAAGTCCTAGGATACAGGTTTTAAGCTACAGGAACAAACCCATACAATTATTCTGCAGCTCATTTCTACAGGGGCCACAGGTGTTTCTTTGTTTTTTAATTATTGCTTATTTATCACTGCATTTATATTGCACCTTTCATCCAAGGTGTCCTGCATGTTTCTCCCCTCCCTCCCCAACTCATTTTATCCTCACAACAACCCTGAGAGGTAGGTTAGGCTAAGAGACAATGAGCAGCGCCAAGTCAACCCTAGTCAGTCAAGTCCTAGCTCAGCACTCTAACCACTGTACCACACTACTTCCAGCAAAGTAAACAAATAGACCAGGCATAGGCAAACTCGGCCCTCCAGATGTTTTGGGACTACAACTCCCATCACCCCTGACCACTGGTCCTGTTAGCTAGGGATGATGGGAGTTGTAGTCCCAAAACATCTGGAGGGTCGAGTTTGCCTATGCCTGAAATAGACACATTGGCAACTTAAGCTTCCGGGCCAGGAATGCTCCCAGCTTGCTGCCCTTTGGCAGGTCAGGGGGAGCCTTTACAAAATGGAAGGATAGGTGTCTGCAAGGGGTAGCAATCTCCTGCCTAAGGATATGGGTGCTAATGGCAGTCCTGAAGAGCATAGGAATCAGATCCTGGGTCCATCCAGCTCACCTTTGTCTACTGTGACTGCCACCAGATTCCCAGGGTTTCTGGCAAGAGATGTTTTTCAGCTCTGTCTGGAAATCTTGGAAATTGAACCTGAGACTTGTGTGCAAAGCAGCCGCTCCACATAGGAACACAGGAAGCTGCCCTCTGAGTCAGGCCATTGGTCCATCTCACTCAGTATTGTATGGAGAGCCAGTGTGGTGTAGTGGTTAAGAGCGGTGGACTCGTGATCTGGTGAACCAGGTTTGCTTCCCCACTCCTCCACATGCAGCTGCTGGGTGACCTTGGGCTAGTCACACTTCTCTGAAGTCTCTCAGCCTCACTCACCTCACAGAGTGTTTGTTGTGGGGGAGGAAGGGAAAGGAGAATGTTAGCCGCTCTGAGACTCCTTCAGGTAGTAATAAAACGGGATATCAAATCCAAACTCTTCTACACTGACCAGTAGCAGCTCTCCAAGTTTTCAGACACCGGGGATTGAACCTGTGACCTTCTGTACACCAGGCAGATGTTACGTCCTGAGCTACGGCCCTTCCTGTAGGATAAAGGAGGGAGCATGGATGTGGTCCTGATGAAAGTGGAGAAAAGGCAGGGGAAGATGGATGGCAACAACAACAACCCCAGACCCAGAGCTCGGCCAGAGCTGTTCTGGTGCCTCCATGCCACAACTCAGCCACACTAGTGTTAGAGCTCCCCCTGTTGCATGGAAAGTTATTTATGTTCATCAAGAGGAAAGCCCAGTTTGGGATCCCAAGTACGTTGCAGTTCTCCATGAATTTCATTTTGCAGGCTGGCTGCCAGCGTAGTTTCTGTCCGTCCCTCCTCTCCCCGTCTCTTATATCCACAAGACTTTTCTATTCCGCATTCCTCTGAGCTGGAAACCTCCCTGGGTGGGGCAGTGGGACTGCTGTCTGTTAGGCTTGTATGACAGCCAAACGATTTTCTGCTGTTCTTCTCGTCCGCTGTGTATTGCATTTGGCAAGGTGGCTCTTCTGAGTCGTTCCTCCCCATTCCCTCCGGGGCATTGTGATATTTCACATCTGGTTTTAACTGCAGGATAGTGGGCTTTCAAACTCTCATGTCTTCTGGGAACCCTGTGTGCACACCCCACAGAACTACTAAGTCTTGCAGAAGAGTCCGGGGCATTTTGTAGGATATGCAGCCTGATCACCCCACCCAGAAGGTCAGCCAGGCCTACGGTGGAGCAGTGGAAGCTGGTGCCCATTGGGAATTGATAGGGTGGAAGGCATGGAGCCTGACAGTAGGGGGCGCCAGAGCCAGTGGCAGGCAGAACCAGTAATAAAAAGGTAAAGGGACCCTGACCATTAGGTTCAGTTGTGGCCGACTCTGGGGTTGCGGCGCTCATCTCGCTTTATTGGCCGAGGGAGCCGGCATACAGCTTCCGGGTCATGTGGCCAGCATGACTAAGCCGCTTCTGGTGAACCGGAGCAGCGCATGGAAACGCTGTTTACCTTCCCGCCGGAGTGGTACCTATTTATCTACTTGCAGTTTGATGTGCTTTCGAACTGCTAGGTTGGCAGGAGCAGGGACCGAGCAACGGGAGCTCACCCCGTCGCGGGGATTCAAACTGCCAACCTTCTGAACGGCAAGTCCTACTCTGGTTTCGTCCCCCTGCTCCTCCTCTGTGTTGAATTCTACAAGAGCAGCAGTGAGACTAAGGAGGAGGAGGCAGCTGGCAGGCATAAGACTATAAGAAGAGTCCGCTGGATTAGGCCACGGGCTTATCTAGTCCAGCATTCTGTTCTCATAGTGGCCAACTAGATGCCTCTTCTGGGAAAGAATAGAATTTTATTATTACGGTCACAGACCAGTTCCGGGTCACTTACAATATCAGGAAAATCATAAAACACAACAGGGAATTGCAATTACCGTATTTTTCGCCCTATAGGACGCACTTTTTCCCCTCCAAAAATGAAGGGGAAATGTGTCTGCGTCTTATGGGGCGAATGCAGGCTTTCGCTGAAGCCTGGAGAGCGAGGGGGGTCGGTGCGCACCAACCCCTCTCGCTCTCCAGGCTTCAGGAAGCTCTGCGCAACCCTCGGGAGACCGGCTCTGAGGGTTGCGCAGAGCTGCCTGCAGTCCCGGGATCAGCGCACTTCTCCCCATCGCCAGCCCCACAAGCTCGGGGGACAGCGGGGAGGCAGAGTGCGCCTTCCCGCTGTTCCCCAACCTGGTTCTTCCAGCCCCGCACCTGGGGGGGAAATAAATTTTTTTTTCTTTATTTCCCCCCCAAAAAACTAGGTACATCCTATGGGCCGGAGCGTCCTATGGGGCACAGAATACGGTAGGTATAACACTGACAATTCAGATATAGTGGCAGTTAATATATATATATATGCTGCACCCCCCTGCAATCCCTACACAGATCTGGCTGGCACAGGGCACAAAACCACAGCTCGCCCCTATACACGAAGCCAAGCCAGAGCACAACTAAGTGCAGTACAGCCATCTTCTCAGAAAAACTCTTCTCAGAAAAACTCAGAAAAACTCTTCACAAGCTCAAGAGGTCAAGACACGAAAGCTTTAGCAACTAATCCACACCTAATGACCCTCCTAAGTGGTACTCAGAATATCACTCAAGAAATCACTCAAGATATCCCTCAAGTAATTAATGAACAAAAGAAGAAAAGGCACAATAACCTGGGAACTTCCTCTCTGCCCAGAACGTTGGAGGCTATACACCACACCCCCTCAACAGTATTTATAGGAACTCAAACACTGAGATCCTGCTCTGTTCTAGTAACAAGAAGCCGAAAGCACCAGCCTGAAGATGACGAGTGATACCTCGTCGAAACGTCGCCTAGACACCCCAACTCTTACACGGGAAGATACCCGAAAACACCAAAACCTGCATATATATATATATATATATATATATATATATATATATATATATATATATTAACTGCCACTATATCTGAATTGTCAGTGTTATACCTACCGTATTCTGTGTATTCTATATTCTGTGTATTCTACCGTATTCTGTGTATTCTATATATATATGCAGGTTTTGGTGTCTTCGGGTGTCTTCCCGTGTAAGAGTTGGGGTGTCTAGGCGACGTTTCGACGAGGTCTCACTCGTCATCTTCAGGCTGGTGCTTTCGGCTTCTTGTTACTAGAACAGAGCTTCTTGTTACTAGAACAGTTACTCTGTTCTAGTAACAAGAAGCCGAAAGCACCAGCCTGAAGATGACGAGTGAGACCTCGTCGAAACGTCGCCTAGACACCCCAACTCTTACACGGGAAGACACCCGAAGACACCAAAACCTGCATTCCTGTACCCGTGAAAATCTACGAAAGCATATATATATATATATATATATATATATAATCTTGATCACTAAAATATAACCTAAAATTATCATTTAAAACCTTAATCATTTTGGTAGTACAGCTTGTTCCCTAACTTTTATGGCAGTCGCACAGAATTTGGCCACCCTTAGCGTAATCTCTAGATCCTTGTCCTCTACCAGGAGTTTTAGACATTGAAGTTTGGACCCATTTGGAGATTTTTGTATAAAAGGCATGATAAATACCCTGTAGTATATAGGAGTAGGAGTATATAGGAGCGTATATCCCCGTAGAAATGTCTTCTGGGAAACCTGCAAGCAGAATTCTTGAACAAGAGCCACTCTCCTCTCCTGTGGCTTCCAGCAACTGGCATTCAGAAGAATTGCTGCCTCCAACTGTTCGCCTCCAACAAGTCTCCCTATTTTCCAGGGACAGTCTTGCATTTACCAAAGCCATCCCAGCTTCTGATTTGATCCTGGAACTTCCCCACTTTTCCTTAGGACGTCCCTATTTTCACTGGAGAAATGTTGGAGGGCGTGGAGTCATTGGACCCCTGAGTCAAGGAGATAAGTGACTATACAACCTTTAGAAGACATCTGAAGGCAACCCTGAATGGGGAAGTTTTTTAACGTTCAATTATGTTTTTATATATGTTGGAAGCCACCCAGAATGGCTGGGTCAACCCAGAAGACGGGCGGGGTATAAAAAATAAAATTATCATGATGTTGATGATGGAATAGGTAAAGTAAAGTGGCCCCTGACCATTAGGTCCAGTCGTGACTGACTCTGGGGTTGCGGCGCTCATCTCGCTTTATTGGCCGAGGGAGCAGCTTCCGGGTCATGTGGCCAGCATGACTAAGCCGCTTCTGGCGAACCAGAGCAGCGCACGGAAATGCCGTTTACCTTCCCGCCGGAGTGGTACCTATTTATCTACTTGCACTTTGACGTGCTTTCGAACTGCTAGGTTGGCAGGAGCAGGGACCGAGCAACAGGAGCTCACCTCGTTGCGGGGATTTGAACCCCCAACCTTCTGATCGGCAAGTCCTAGGCTCTGTGTGGTTTAACCCACAGCGCCACCCGCTTCCTGATGATGGAATAGGATGTCCCTATTTCCATCGGATAAATGTTGGAGGGTATGACGTAGCCATCATGCCTGGTAGCCGCCGATAGCCCTGTCATCCATGAATTTAACCTGCATTTTTATCTTGTTTATCCTGCATTTTTATCTCCCAAACCTTCCTGAGATCCTTGGGTGAAGGGTGGTCTATAAATTTCAAT
Source organism: Podarcis bocagei (assembly GCF_964188305.1). Lineage (NCBI taxonomy): Eukaryota > Metazoa > Chordata > Lepidosauria > Squamata > Lacertidae > Podarcis > Podarcis bocagei. The sequence goes on from NC_138125.1 coordinate 9,467,617, forward strand.
TAAAAAATCTGTCCAATCCTCTTTTAAAGCCATCCGGGTTGGTGGCCGTTTCATAGTTTAAGTATGCGCTGCAAGAAGACATAGTTTTCTTTATCCATCCCCTGGTCTGCTCATGTAAGAAGGCAGGTTAGGTCAAGATGGGCTGTCCCCTTCATCCTAAACAGGGTTGCCATATTTCAAGAGGTAAAAATCTGGAGACAAAAAGTTGCTGAGCTTTTTTAGGGCTCAACATGGCCGCCCATGCCATACCCGACCGTGGGCCATTTCTTTTTTAACCCAAAATCCAGGACATTTGCTTTAAAATGTAAAATTCCCCCCCCCCCAGATGGGCAAAAGAGGACATGTCCGGGAATCACCAGACATATGGCAACCCCACAACAGACCAGCCTTCACTGATGTGTCTTGTAGTTGCCCCCAGTGAATGGTGAACAAAACCATACATTCAAGTGGAATTTGCAGTGAAACCGCATTCTTTTTCGCAAGAGCGGTTGCGGGGCAGGGGAGGGGGGAAAATTGGTTCAGTGGTGTGGTGTTGCAGGTGTGGGGTCTTATTCTTGCCCCCTGAGTTGTGGCCCTGATCCAGCTTTACCTCCCTCAACCGCCGAACTGCTATTAGCCATAGAGGACGAAAGTTGCAGGCTTAAACATTTAGGCTGTTTGGTTCTCCCTTCTTTTGTGACTCACAACAGCTCGGGATGGGGGGCTGATCTGGAGCACAGTTGTAGTCTGGCAGGGAAAAGGTAGACCCCTCCTTCCCTTGTGCCATGGCCCTGATCCAAATTGTGACAGGGAGCGTGGTGGACAGATGCTTTTACGAAAGAAAATTACATTAGGAGCGCTCAATGTGGCACTTCGACGTGGAATTTGGCCCTGCGACAGAGTACATCAGACACACCCCAGTTCTCTGTGACTTTGCCTTTCAGCAGCAAAACAAAACAAAGCTCTTGTGTGCTGTTGCTGCTCGTTTTGAGGACTCTCCCTGATATTGCCAAGGGAACTCGAGGGACACAGCTCTAGGAAAGGCCAAAGCTCAGTGGAAGAGAACCTGTTTTTGTTGCAGAAGATTCCAGGTTTGGTCCCCAGCATCTCTAGGTAGGGCTGGGAATCATAGAATTATGGAATTGGAAGGGACCACAAGGGTCATTCAGTCCAACCCCCTGCAATGCAGGAATCTGTTGCCTAACGTGGTCCTCGAACCCACAACCCTGAGATTGAGAGTTTCATGCTGTGCCGACCGAGCTGTTCCCTGTCTGTATGGTGTGTGTTTATGTGTGTATAATTCTCTGGATTTTGTGTGACTGGAATGTAGTTGACTGCACAAAAGCCAGCCAGCCTCATTAGCTTCAGCAGGACATATCCAGAGAAGGGCACTTAGGATCACAGACTTATTCGGAGATAGGTGGAGTGGAACCTTTTTCAAACTGAGGGCCAAGTTCCATCCTGGGCGAGCTTCCAGGGGCCACCTGCTGGTGATGGGCGGGGGGCAGAGGCAAAAGTTGGAGGAGTTACAAAATGCAGATTTTACCTTTTGTACTGTAGCTTCGTTCCTGCAAACACTTTGCTCCTCCATCCCGGTGAGCCAGAAGCATTATGAAGAGTTGAGAGAGAGGCGGATTTGTGGCAGCGCGACTGGGTGCCAAGCCGAGCAGGGTGCCTCAGGGTGCCGCAACTATGCCATAGCGCACGTGCAGAATGGAAGGCGAGGGGAGGCACTGAATTTTGGCCTCGCCCAAGGCACCGCTGAATTTGAAAGACCACCCCGGCTGAAAGACACAATAAAGCTTCTCCACGTGTTTCTCTGTAGAACAGGGAGTTTAGTGAGCTGTTCGATTGAGTTAATACAGGAGAAATACTTACGCCGTGTTGAATAAAGATGATCTGGGGCTTTGGGGGGGTGTGTGTGTGAGTGTTTATACAGCGGGAAAATGTTATACAACTAAGTATACAGGGGACGCTCGGGTTGCGAACGTGATCCGTGTGGGATGCACGTTCGCAACCTGCAGCATTCGCAACCCGCAGTGGTGAGTCTGCACACACGAGGGTTGCAATTCAGCGCTTCTGCGCATGTGTGACCGCCGAAACCCAGAAGTAAACCGTTCCAGTACTTCCAGGTTTTGGCGGTCTGTAACCTGAAAAAGCGCAACCTGAAGTGTCTGTAACCCGAGGTATGACCGTACAGTGGGACCTCAGGTTAAGTACTTCATTTGTTCCGGAGGTCCGTTCTTAACCTGAAAGTGTTCTTAACCTGAAGCACCACTTTAGCTAATGGGGCCTCCTGCTGCCGCTGCGCCGTCGCTGCACGAATTCTGTTCTCATCCTGAAGCAAAGTTCTTAACCTGAGGTACTATTTCTGGGTTAGCGGAGTCTGTAACCTGAAGCGTATGTCACCTGAAGCATATGTAACCCAAAGTACCACTGCACCAAGTTTTCTCATGTCATGTGTATATCACAAAAATAGCATAATAAATGTGGGAAAGTATCTACAACATATGTTTCATTATTAGTGGTAAATGTATAAATTATTGGTTCATGAATTGGTTTAAACAATTAGGAAGAAGAAGAAAAAGGGGTGAGAGGGGGAGTGGCGAGTGGGGTGGGGTGGGGTGTTTATGCCTCTCTTATTCTACTTAGTGTGTGTGAAGGGTTGTGTTGTGCCAGCGTCGCTTGTGCAGGTTCTCTTTACTATTCGCTTGTACTCCTTTGGTGGTGAGAGAGGTTGGGGTTGGCCTAGGGTGTGGTTGTTTGTTTGTGATTGGCTGTGTTGTGTTGAACTTGGTTTTCGTGTGTGAGTGGGGTGGGTGGGTGTTTTTGTATCAGGTTAGCCAGATTGATTCGCATGCTGTTGTGTATGTCATAAAGGGGAGCCATACCAGGGTGAAGGCATATTTTTCCATTTGTCCCTGTGTCAGTTTCAGTTTATTGGTTAATTTTTCTAGTCAGGCTGTTTCCCATACTGTTTGGTACCATTGGTCCATGCTTATTCCTGACAGGTCTCTCCAGTGTCTGGTTATGATGTTTCTGGCTGCTGAAAGTAGGTGGGTTATGAGTTCTTTGTGGTGTAAATGGGCATTGTTTTCTTGGAAGATGTTTAGTAGGGCCAGTTCTGGGGTGACTTCGAAAACCTCCTTCTAACAACAAAGGGACACTGGACAGCAATCATACAAAAAATATGCAAAATAACTAAACAACAGACTGTTAAGGACTCTCTGTTGTTTTTGTTGTTGTTTTTTTTAAGCTCCACCTAGGCTTTAATTTAATTTTATTTATTTCACTCATCATATTATACATAATAAAAACATCAATGTTTTAAAACAAAATCAGAAGCTTTACAGAAGATAGTGATTGCTCCCTTTTAATTTATTTACAGAAATCTGAAGCTTTACAGAAGAAAGCAATTGCTTCCTTTTAATTTCCTTGCCAAAAAAGAGTGAAAAAAATATGAGGACAAGATATGCACTGAGATGTCAACACATTGCAGCTCCAAGGCTCCTATTTAAGTTAACATTATCCAACCTGTTTAACAAATTGCAGCAGCACGAAAATAACACAGAACTGAACCAGAAAAAATTACACAATTAATTGAAAGTTTCTCAATGGCAATGGGGCCTGACAGACCTCGCCTGGGAAAGCATTCCTTAGGGTAGGAGCCTGTTGTCTTTGTCCATGGAGTTTTCTTGGCAGGGACACTGGAGTGGCTTGCCGGTTCCTGCTCCAGGTGGATCACGTTTGGTCAAAACTCTCCACTATGACCCGTCCATCTTGGGTGGCCCTGCACGGCACAGCTCATAGCTTCTCTGAGTTATTCAAGCCCCTTTGCCACGGCAAGGCAACATCTTAAAAAGCAGAGACATCACCTTGCCAACAAAGGTCCGTATAGTTAATGTTAGGATATTTCCGTTCCACCTTAAAAGGGAGCAGGCTTTGGGAGTCACAGAGTCTGCGCATGTCCTGTTCACAGGATGTTTATGTTCTGCTGTTCCTTTCGATTTCTCCAGTCGGTCAGAGCCACTGACACAGAACGGTCATGTTTTCCTTTGTTCTGTTCAACGCTAAATAAAGTCTGTAAATTATGCTCTTCTGCGGTGCAAGCTTTCTGGCTGTGTTTACTGCTGATAATCAGTGTGCACAAGCCCCGGAATGCAGCCAATCTATTTCTGAGGCTTCGTGTCGCTAACTGATGGATCTGCCTGTCTACGGGAGATCGATGGACGTCCGGCAGCCGGCTTGGGGCCATGATGGACTATATCTCCCTGGCAGTATCCCAACAGTTAAAGCTATGGTTTTCCCAGTAGTGATGTACGGAAGTGAGAGCTGGACCATAAAGAAGGCTGATCACCAAAGAATGGATGCTTTTGAATTCTGGTGCTGGAGGAGACTCTGGAGAGTCCCATGGACTGCAAGAAGATCCAACCGATCCATTCTGAAGGAAATTAGCCCTGAGTGCTCACTGGAAGGACAGATCCTAAAGCTGAGGCTCCGATCCTTTGGCCACCTCATGAGAAGAGAAGACTCCCTGGAAAAGACCCTGATGCTGGAAAAGATGGAGGGCACAAGGAGAAGGGGACGACAGAGGATGAGATGGTTGGATACTGTTCTCGAAGCTACCAGCATGAGTTTGACCAAAGGCAGTGGAAGACAGGAGTGCCTGGTGTGCTCTGGTCCATGGGGTCACGAAGAGTTGGACATGACTAAACGACAACAACAAAGGGTAGGAGCTACAGCAGAAAAAGCTCTGCCCATAGTTGACACCACCCTTGGCTGCTGAGGGATTTAGAGCCAGGCCTCAGATGTCAGTCAGAGGGTCAAGGAAAAGGCAGCTCCCAAGGTACCCAGATCTCCAGCCTTCTGCACTTTCAAGGTTAAGACCAACACCTTAAGTTCAGCCCAGACAGCTAGTGCAAATTATGAGGACTCTCTGTTTATGACGGGGCAACGTCCCATACTTTTGCTAGCCACTCCTCTCGGGAAGGAGTCGATTTGGACTTCCAATGGGAGGCCACTGACAATCTGGCTGCAGCAAGAAGCCTAAACAGAAGAAGTTTATGCATGATGGGCGAGTCGGTACCACGCTCCAAGGATAGGAGCGCCTATTTTATTATGTGATAGCTGATTGCAGCATTGCATTCTCAGTTGTTTTCAAGTTTCCCTCCCCATTGCATCTTCGTTTTATTTTACTTTTTCTATTTCCGCATGCATTTGTATCGGCTACACTTATCGCTTGGACCGCATTTTGTGTGTGCTTCTATCAAGAGATTAAATAAATTTTATATTGATAAATTAGAAGAGAAAGAAAGAAAGACACATTCCAGCAGGGCAAAAACTCTGTGGGGTGGGGGAGGCAAGAGTCAGTGGTGGGCATGGCAATATCCTGAGGGCCAGATACAGAGGTGTGGCCTGAGGGTCCCACACCTGACCTATTGACATTAACTGAAGCTGGGCAAGAACATGCATCCATTGTGTACGTGTGTGTGTGCGCGGAGGGGATGCCGTTTGGCTTTTCGGCTCCACGCACCCAAAATATGCTGGGGCGACCCTGGAAGAGGCCCAGAACCGGGACTTCTGCCGGGGTGCTGAATCCCCGCCGGATAAGGAAGGCGGCTATTTATGGGGACAGGCAGACATTCACTTCATAACCTACTTGTTCAGAATAGCTTCCCTGTCATCTCGTAGCCAACAGTGAAAGAGCTGGCTTGGCATGCGAGACCCATCCCAGCCTGGACAAACAGCCCTGCAGGCAGCGGGTTGGGAGGCGGCTGTCTCCAGGGAGCTTAGCATGGTCTGGAGAAGCAGCACCAGCGCCAGCCTCCCAGCCTGTTATATAACAAACAGCCCCCTTTGTTTGAAAGGACAATATTTGTTTTTCCTATAGCAAAACCTCTACAGCCTCAGACTTTGCAGGAGAGCCTCGTGTTTTGGCACTGCTGCAAATGTTTGTCGCATTCTGTGATCAGAGACATCTTAGATCAGGGGTCAGCAAACATTTTCAGCAGGGGGCCGGTCCACTGTCCCTCAGACCTTGTGGGGGGCCGGTCTATATTTTTTTTTGGGGGGGGGATGAACGAATTCCTATGCCCCACAAATAACCCAGAGATGCATTTTAAATAAAAGCAGGCATTCTACTCATGTAATAATAATAATAATAATAATAATAATAATAATAATAATAATAATAATTTATTTATACCCCGCCCATCTGGCTGAGTTTCCCCAGCCACTCTGGGCGGCTCCCAATCAAGTGTTAAAAACAATACAGCATTAAATATTAAAAACTTCCATAAACAGGGCTGCCTTCAGATGTCTTTTAAAAATAAGATAGCTGCTTATTTCCTTCACATTTGAAGGGAGGGTGTTCCACAGGGCGGGCGCCACCACCGAGAAGGCCCTCTGTCTGGTTCCAGGCAGGCCCCACAAATAACCCAGAGATGCATTTTAAATAAAAGGATACATTCTACTCATGTAAAAACACACTGATTCCCGGACCGTCCGTGGGCCGGATTTAGAAGGTGAATGGGCCAGATCCGGCCCCCGGGCCTTAGTTTGCCTACCCATGCCCTAGATTGCTTCAGCTGCTAATTCGGGGTTGTTTGCAAGGGTGGGAAATCCCGAGAATCATAGCAACTTCGAGTTGGGAGGGGACCCTGAGGGTCATCTAGTCCAACCCCCTGCAATGCAAGAATGTTTTGTCGATTCCACTCTTCAATGCTCCAGGGCAATGTGGGGGGAACCTCTGTCCCAGGACCTAAATGAGCCTGTCAGGCCGGCATCTTTCCTTCCAACGCTGTAGTCCAGCTGTTGCCAAATTGGTGCCCACCAGAAAATAGCAGGAACCAGGCGCAGGAGCAGCTCTCTCCCCTCCTGTAGTCTCTAGCAACAGGTATTCAGAAGCATCGCTGCCATTGATGGGCTTGTCCTCCTTGAATTTGCCCGATCCTCTTTCAAAGCCATATAAGTTGGTGGCCGTTCCTGCCTCCAGTGGCTGGGAGTTCCGCAGTTTAACAATGCGCTGCGTGAATAAGTCCTTCCTTTTATCTGTCCTGAACCTTCCAACGCTCAGCTTCGCCGGGTGTCCACAAGTTAGAATGCTATGAAGGAGGGAGAAAAATCTTTATCTACTTTCTCCACGCCATACATAATTTTAAAAAATTATATCATCTTGCTCAACTTCTCCCTAATCTAAAAAAAATCCCAAATGCTGCAACATTTCCTCATCTTGGTTGCCCTTTTCTGAACCTTTTCCATCTCCTTTTCAAGACGAGGCGACCAGAACTGTACGCAACATTCCAAATGCGGCCACACCATAGATTTGTGTAACAGTGTGATGACGCCGACAGTGTTACTTCCAGATCCTTTTCTAATGACCCTTAGCCTGGAATCTGCCTTTTTCACAGCTGCAGATATTTCGGACTTCAGATCCCAGCAGTCTCAGCCAGTATGCTGAGAGGAGTTGCGGTCCGAAATATCAGTGGACACCAAGTTGGTGTGCCGCAGCCGGTTGCTCCCACTGTCAGGTTTTATAACTGAAGCAAATCAGAGAGGAAAAGGTAAAAAACAACAACAACCACACAATTGAAATCTTGTTGAAGTTTTGTCTCTGTGATTGGGACTGTCTGTTTGTCAAACACGGACTGCGATTTCTTTTTTTAAACACTTCTCAGTGCAGTGTGTTCTTCACAGCACAACAGCCGATGCCTCCTGGATGTTGGTAGACTTTATTTTTGCTCGGTCTTCCCGTCAGGACCTCCTCTTGCCAAGTTTGATCCTCCAGCAAATCCCTCCTCTTTGATATAATCCCTCTCGACCTTTCCTTCTTCCCCTCTGCTGGAGCGCAGCCGCAAAAAGGGCACCTGCTCATAAATAACATTCCAGCCCTTCTTACAAACCCAATCAGATGCTGTAAGAGGTAAATTAAATAATACAATTGCCTATAGGTGAAACTATTCTCGATCTGAAACATCTGAAGTTGGAAAACCAAAACCAAAAGAACAGCTCGCGAGGTTCATCACCATTATCGCCATGTTAAATTTCTATACTGCCACTCACAGGGCAGTTTACAATATAAAATATAAAAACACAAAAACATATACTACAATAACAAACCATAATAACCCCCTCCCCCCAAAAAAACCCCCACACATACAGTTTAAAAGGCCATAAGATTGTTTATTTAGGCAGAAGAGGAATGTTTTCGCCTGGTGTCTAAAGATATGCAATGAAGGTGCCAGGCGAGCTTTCCTGGGGAGAACATTTCACAAGCAGGGAGCCACCACAGAAAAGGCCCGTTCTCATCTTGCCACCTCCAGACCTCTCGCGGAGAGGGCACACAAAGAAGAAGGGCCTCAGATAATCAAGCAGTTCTGTACATTATTCCCACTGCTCAACATTAAAAAAACTAAGATCATGGCCACTGGTCCCATCACCTCCTGGCAAATAGAAGGGGAGGAAATGGAGGCAGTGAGAGATTTTACTTTCTTGGATTCCATGATCACTTCAGATGGTGACAGCAGTCACAAAATTAAAAGACGCCTGCTTCTTGGGAGAAAAGCAATGAAAAAACCTAGACAGCATCTTAAAAAGCAGAGACATCACCTTGCCAACATAGGTCTGTATAGTTAAAGCTATGGTTTTCCCAGTAGTGATGTATGCAAATGAGAGCTGGACCATAAAGAAGGCTGATCGCTGAAGAATTGATGCTTTTGAATTCTGGTGCTGGAGGAGACTCTTGAGAGTCTCATGGACTGCAAGAAGATCAAACCTATCCATTCTGAAGGAAATCAGCCCTGAGTGCTCACTGGAAGGACAGATCCTAAAGCTGAGGCTCCAAGACTTTCGCCACCTCATGAGAAGAGAAGACTCTCTGGAAAAGACCCTGATGTTGGGAAAGATGGAGGGCACAAGGAGAAGGGGACGACAGAGGACAAGATGGTGGGACAGTGTTCTTGAAGCTACGAACATGAGTTTGACCAAGCTGTGGGAGGCAGTGGAAGACAGGAGGGCCTGGCGTGCTCTGGTCCATGGGGTCAAGAAGAGTTGGACACGACTAAACGACTAAACAACAACAACAACAAATAATGCATATTTCTGGTAGTAGATAGGTAGCCGTGTTGGTCTGCCATAGTCAAAATAAAAAAATTCCTTCCAGTAGCACCTTAAAGACCAACTAAGTTAGTTCTTGGTATGAGCTTTCGTGTACATGCACACTTCTTCAGATACAGATACTTCAGATACTTCTTCAGGTATCTGAAGAAGTGTGCATGCACACGAAAGCTCATACCAAGAACTAACTTAGTTGGTCTTTAAGGTGCTACTGGAAGGAATTTTTTTATTTTGCATATTTCTGCACTGTTTACCCCAGTGCTGGCACTTTTGCGGATATTACTTAACTGGAGAACTCCACTGCAAAATATGGAGGAAAGCAAACTTCAAAGGATGGCATGGTTTTGATTGGCGCATTGCTTCGGGAAGCGTGCAAAGTGGATCGGATTTCTCTCCTCCATCCCTACTACCTGTCCTTCTCAGGCTATTTACAAAGACACCCAAATATCGATTGTCATCTTCTGCAAAAGAAACCGACCCTCAAAAGGCACTCTGGAATTTCCCAGCACTCAAGAGAAATGTGGATCAAGCTACTATTAATAATCATTGAGCTGCTTTTCCTGGAACTTCCCAAGATGAGTGACGTCTTTCTAGACAAAGTCTGGAGTATGCTTAATTTCTGGTGGTGATCTGATTTTGTATCCGCCCCCCCTCCACCCTTTTGAAGAAAGGCCTTGAATGCTTTTAGAAAGCTCGATATAGGTCAAACTTTGTGGTTCAGAACCCGTTCCATTGTAATCCACTTTAGGTACTTCTAATAGATTTCCTCCCCCTGCCCACTGGCTTTAAGCTAAGTGCCCTTACAGAGCCAGTGACTTGCTTTCATTTTCTTGCAGGCTGCAGTTAAATGGAGTTTACTCCCTTTTTGAAAGTATGGATTATTTATAGTCACTAAAGAAAAGAGGCACAAATGCTGCCTTGCCATTGCGGTTGCTCTTAAATGCTTTTTATTGATTAACTGTTTTGCTCGATTCTTCCTGCCGAGCCAATGAACTTTCAATCAGAAGTTGTTTCTCATTTCTCAGAGGCGTTTGGTTTAGAAGAGCACGTGATATACGGAAGACAGCAGGGAGTGCGGGTTTGTGGCCGGTTCGCTGGAGGGAAGGAGGCAGAGAGACTGAGACACCTTTGCAAATAAGGGTGCAATCCAACTTCACCTAATTATTATTATTATTATTATTATTATTATTATTATTATTATTAATATTAATACCCTGTCCATCTAGCTGGGTTTCCCCAGCCACTCTGGGCAGCGCCCAACAGAATGTTAAAAATAGAATCAGACATTAAAAACTTCCATAAACGGGGTTGCATTCAGATGTCTTCTAAAAGTCAGATAGTTGTTTATTTCCTTGATATCTGATGGGAGGGTGTTCCACAGGGCGGGCACCACCACCAAGAAGGCCCTCTGCCTGGTTCCCTGTAACCGCACTTCTTGCAGGAAGGGAATTGCCAGAATGCCCTCGGAGCTGGACCTCAGTGTCTGGGGGTGGAGATGCTCTTTCAGGTATTCTGATGCCAGGTACATCCACAACACTGCTTGAAATGGTGACTAGGCTGGAAAAGGGAGGAGCCAACCAGGCCTGACTCAACCACCTCTCCATTCTCAAAATGCTGTTTCAGGGTCTTCCATTGGCTACCACCAGCAGACAGCCTGCCAGTAGAATCCTACCTACCTATTTAATAGGGGAGGTTGGTGACAACCAATGTGTGGCTATCTCAGCTGGGCAGGGGGACGCTTCCAGCCAATCCCAGGCCAATGTAAGGATAGAGGCTTGGATATCTCTGCCAGTTCCTATCCCATCTGCCCTCAAATACCTATATGAGACATCTGTGGTGCTTCAATAGCTGGGGGTGGGGGTGGTCCAGTGTGAGAACCAGCCTACAGGTGAATTTTACTCGCCCTAGGTGATCAGGTGACTGGCTATTGGTATGCCTGGGCTAGAACGCTTGACTTGAACAGAAGGAAAGGGGCTATATGTTCATTTCTGCATATACCACTTTAAGCCGAAAGCGGCTTCTTAGCAGTTTACAGGTATAAAAGCCAATTCACCAAACGTTACACAAGTTATGTATAAATATAAAGTTTATTCAGTATATAGTGTTTAGAAAAATAAGTTCACATTTCAGAATACAAACAAAACGAAACACACACAAAAAAACCACTTAAATTTTTCCAGGCACAAGCTTCTATTACAGTACAACATACATACACACATATTTTTTCCCCTCAATCTCTTTGGTTGGGGGGTTAAAAGCATGGCAATCTCTCTTGTGACATGCAATGCATCATCCCGGACAGTGCAGCAAACAACACTTCTGCCTCTTTAAACATCTACCTTTCGTGTTACGATTCCATCCTTTGTCATAAGGCACAATCAAAACCATATTGATTTACAGTTCTGGGCATACAGTTTGTGCGCAACGAAAGAAAAGAGACTTCCTAAGCGTAAATTCCAAAGACTAAGAAATCCACAATACTTTTTCTTTTCTTTTACAGCTGAGAAATGTAAAGGTTCCCTGTATTATTAGCTTTCCTACAGTATTATTATTATTATTATTATAATAAAAAAGAAACTTACAAAATGCATTATGTTAAAACCACCCTTCAAGAAATGGCGGCTTGCAGAGATACAGGAAAGTTTCGGCAAAAGAGTTTATGCATATATTAAAAGCTTTGCTGCATTTGCTCCTGGTAGCAGTTGCCTTCGGTGGTGGCTGGTGCCCACTGAACTGGTAGGTCAGAAAGCAGGGAGGCCATCAGTAGGGGGAACTAGAGCCAAGACAGGCAGAGCCACCCCCACCCTCAATGACTGGTTTTAAGGAGGGAAGGAGGCAGGTGGGAGCTGCTTGAGGGCAAACTGAGGTTGGTGAGACAGTGGCCCACCCTAATGGACCAGTCCACACGAGCATCCCCATGTCAACAGCAAAGGAAGATTCCCCTGTATATACGCTTGCCTGGTTCCAGTTAAGTTCACCAACCGCCATGATTTGGTGGCAAGCTATCAAGGAGGTACCCAATACACAAAATGACCAAAGGATAACATACAGACATCATTTTTAATAGCCCTCGCTGCCAGCTTTCCAAGATTATTTCTGGATTCCTTTTAAATTTAAGCAAAACATATACAGAAAATAAATATTATATAGATGTGTATATTAAAAAAAAACCAACTAGTAATACTTTCTGACAGCTGCAACCTATTCAGGGACTGTGAAGACAGCGAAGAACAAATTTTTGTGGAGTTCAACGAGACACGACCCTTCACCCACAAATCTAACTAAGCAAACGGAGAATTTGGTTTCACAGATTTCAAACTTAAAAGGAACGGGGCTGTGTGATCAAAATATTCCAACATACATGGATTTTGTAGTATTGCTCACATTTCCAAGAGATTCAGAATTTCTGATTTTGTGTTCTCTAGGTAAAGCACTTTCTCATTCAGCCCTTCGGTATGCAAAGATTGTATTTTTGTGGTTCTCTCTTATGCGGGGAGCTGTGAGCAGGGACTGTCCTACTCAGCTGAATTGCTGGCGAATGTGCTACGCAGACAATTCCCACATATTGGGACATGGCTTGAGTGTGACTTAGGGCAGCACACCCAAGCCCACTTGCAAATGAAAAACACTGGGATTTCCTCGAATACATTTTGCAAATTTGGAAATCGAGCTTTTAATGATCAAAGCCAGAATTTTATTTGTCTGCAAGAGGAACCAGACTTCATTTCAAGTTGAACTGCGTCAAAGTGATTCCAAATGTTAGGCAACACTTCTGGACAAATACTATTGTAATTTTGACAACACCCCCTGTCATTCTTCCCACCGCCTCCCCATTTCTCATAACCTACCGCTCGACTTAGCAAATTATCTAATGATTATAGGCTCCCCACACTCCATGGAAACATGTTGTTTGTTCCAAGCCAATTTGCAGAACAAACCCAAATAGAAATATTTTTTTAAAAAAACACCTGTGAGAAGTTATTTAGCTTGGAACCAAGCTCTATAGTAGCCAAACTGGTACCATCCAGATGTTTCGTTTGGCCTGATGGAAACTGCAGTCCAAAATATCTGGAGGGCAACAGAGTGAAACCGCCACACACTGCTTTGCCACACACCTCCGTTCTGTTTGAGATTTATCCCACGTTTCTAAATATCGCCAGAAGAAAATAGCCGGTTCCAAAAGAGTCATCATAACCCATTTTACTGCTGGCCTTGTCACTCCTGGGATGTATTTGGGTTTCACGTGGCTATTTTTTGACACCACAAGGCAAGTCTCCACCTCACATTTTGTACGGTGAAGTGCTCTGGTGAGAACCACCACATGAAAAACTCACAAAACAAATAATCACACCCTCTATTCTGTGATATCCCCCACCACAAAAATGGGGGAATCAGACCTTGGTAGGCTGGGCTATGATTTATTTCTGAGAAGCAAAGGCCTAGTTTTAAGGCAGCTGTGAACAAATAATTGTACTGGGGGCATGGAAACAAAAATGACACTCTTTCTGAATTACATGTATACACATTTCCTAATTGAAAAGCAGTTGCCTGTGTTACTGGAGAGAGGCATGAATGAAAAAGCTAGTTGAAATACACTAGTTTAAAAACCAAACAAACCACCCCCAACGGGTGCAGTGACTTGGCCTCGATCCTATCTGCTTGCAGAAACCACAAGATTACAATTATTTAGGCCACATGTTTCGTGAACTGCTTAGTTTTGTGGGATATCTTTTGAAAAAACAAACACATAGCATCGCAATTTTTTCTAACAGACTTTTAGCAGTGGAGTTATCGTTACAATAGGTTACCAGCAGAACCATTTTCAGACCGTGTCTGGGAGTTTCCGGGTCTGGGCGTATTTAAAACTACCTGGAAAATGGGACTCTACATGCATGGCATCTGATGATGATGATGACTGTGTATTTTGTTTTGAAAACTCCCAGTGATAGGTGGAATCTCTCTGTCACCAAAACTAGCAGTATAGCTTTTCTCCCTAAGGTTTCCTAAGTGAAGGAAAACTAGGTTCACCCACCCACCCCAAATTTCTCCAAAACAATACCATCAAGTGTTATAGCCCAGGTGGAAAAAAAAATCACAACATAGTTCTTCATGTGCAGATTGGCTCTAGGTGCACTGAATGTGCGCCCCAGAAGCCTTTGTTGAGAGGTCTCCAAACAGATGCAAACACCACCAACTGGTAGTTCTGTAGAGTGGAGGCAGCCTGAGATATTTATTCTGTCTTAAGTGGACACAGGCTTAAGTGCACACCAGTGCTCAACGCACACTTATTTGCTTCCTGGAAGACTTCAGAGCTATTGTCAGCAGCGAGCACTGCAAAGTAAAAAGAGCCTGTCCTCTGGGATAGGAAGAGATGTTGCATTGATACACAGCACCGCATTTGCAGGGCAGCTCCACACTTCACAGTTGATGTGGAAAGCAGTGCCAGGTACATATAACTAGCTGTTGCATGCACAGGTGTTTTTAGGATGTACCGTATGTACAAGCATGTATCTCTCCCCCGCCCTATACAGTGGTGCCTCGCAAGACGAAAAGAATCCATTCTGTGATTCTCTTCGTCTAGCGGTTTTTTCGTCTTGCGAAGCAAGCCCATTGAAGGATTAGCAGATTAGCGCTATTAGCGGCTTTTAGCGGCTTATCTGCTGATCGGATCAGCTGATAAGCGGCTTAGCGGCTTAGAAAAAGGGGGGGAGGGGAAAAAAACCAGCAGGAACTCGCAAGACATTGTCGTCTTGCGAAGCAAGCCCATAGGAGATTCGTTTTGCGAAGCACCTCCAAAACGGAAAACTCTTTCATCTAGCGAGTTTTCCGTCTTGCGAGGCATTCGTCTTGCGGGGCACCACTGTATCTTATGTTCTTGCTGCATTGCTTTCTGTGACAATGGGATTGCATGCAATTAGGAGTCTTGGTAAAACACTTCAAAATAACAGTCAGATCAAGAGTTAGTGGCAACAGGTGCTGGCAGAACCACAAAGCCTTTCCATGAAAAGAACCATTTTCTTTAGCACGCCATCAAAGAATATTGGCTCAACGCTACTCCTTCCCCCCCAAAAGCCTTTGCATAACAAAATACTGGCCTCGGAATAGGTTTTGGAACCATGTTCCTGTCTGATTTAAGAGAAGATCTGCACAACTCCCCAGAAGGGTTCGACAATGACAAAAGGTAAGTGAAAGAAAACTGAGGCAAGGTAAAAGACCCGGGCAAGGGGGCCTACCAAGGATGACTGACATGCGCTCAAAAACCAAGAATTGCCCAAGAGAGGATACACAAAAATAAAGGATGCTTGACATGGAAGGATTGTGCCTTGGAATGCAACATTTGGGAAGGGGACAGACATTCACTGGCAGACCACAATGTGAAGGATTGTGACCCGGTTCACACTTGATAACAGCAACATCAAGTGTTTAGTTGCATTTGTAAATGGGCCAGTAATACAGTGGTACCTCGGGTTACATACGCTTCAGGTTACAGACTCCGCTAACCCAGAAATAGTACCTCAGGTTAAGAACTTTGCTTCAGGATGAGAACAGAAATCAAGCTCTGGCGGCGCGGCGGCAGCGGGAGGCCCCATTAGCTAAAGTGGTGCTTCAGGTTAAGAACAGTTTCAGGTTAAGAACGGACCTCCAGAATGAATTAAGTACTTAACCCGAGGTACCACTGTACAATGCCACCGACAGAACTTTCTTCAAAATTCAGAACCCAGTCCTTTTCAAGCAAGGCCAGTTCAGACGTTTTAAGTAATCAAGTGCAGAGGTCACATGTTTACATGTGTGAAGGAGTCTTCTCAGTGAACTGAGGAGGACCTTTCAAAAGGGGGCACTGCTCTATAAACCTGCTGCCCACAGATTTTTTCCACAAAGAGGCTCAACTGAGCAAAGGCCCGACAACCTCAGACTGGATTCAGAGGTGCTCTTTGGCAAACAGAAGGCCTCTTCCTGGAGGAGAAGGGCTTTTCGTTTTATTTTCTGGCTTACTGCAAGATCCTTGTGTGCAAAAAAGAGAGCCGAAATCCAATGGTTAGCACGAGACCTTGTGCAAGATCTCAAGTTTCGTATCACAGTAAGAGTTGGAAGGGTCTCCTGGGGGTCATCTAGTCCAACCCCCTGCAATTCATTATGGTGCAAGATCTTCCACTGGCTCAATTTACAGTATTACATTTTGTGTCTCTTCAGATCCAGCCCACCAGCTGCATCTTCGAATCGTAGCCACACTTTCAACTCTACAATTCTATGAAATCCTATAACGGGCCACTCCAGAGTGAACTGAAGCAGAAATTGCCTTTTTGTAGCCTAGGATACTTAATTTCCCTTTTAAAAAAACCGAAAAACCTGAATGAGATCATTATCAAAACTATGCCAAGGAGGTTCTGTTTAGCCACAGTGAGAGAAGCACATGAATTCTGGCATTCTTAAACCTCAGGAGCATGCGCTCAGACTGGGTCCAATGCGGCCGCAGAGAAAGACACACTAAAACATGTAAGACAAACTTTGGATTATTTAAAACTAAAGGCGGCAGCGGTGGCGAGCAATCAAACAGATCACACTCAACACCATTAATTAACGGCTAGATAGACAGCTGAAAAGGTTCTTGCCATACAGTATGTTTTGGAAAGTATTCATTTTCAAAGCTCCTGTCTGTCGGAAATAAATAAGTTAAAAAAGCATTCTGGTAAAGCACAAATTCCATAGAATCATAGAACTGTAGAGTTGGAAGGGACCCCCAGGGTTATCGTCGTACTTCCTGAGAGGCAGGAATCTCAACTAAAGCATCCATGACAGATGGCCACCCATCCACTGCTTAAAAACCTCCAAGAAAGGAGAGTCCACAACCTCTTGTGGGAGTCTGTTCCACTGCCAAACAGCTCTTACCACCAGAAAGTTCTTCCTGATGTTCAGTCGGAATCTCCTTTCTTGTATATTGAAGCCTTGGATTCGAGTCCTACCCTTCGTAGAAGGAGAAAACAAGCCTGCTCCATCCTTCCCATGGCAACCCTCAAGATATCTGAAGATGGCTATCCTGTCTCCTCTCAGCTGCCTCTTTTCCCAGCTCCTTCGACCGTTCCTCATAAGGCTTGGTTTATAGGCCCTTGATCACATTGGTTGCCCTCCACTGCACATGCAGTAGCCATTTTTGGACTACAGTTCCTATCATCCCTGACCACTGGTTCTGCTAGCTAGGGATGATGG
Source organism: Podarcis bocagei (assembly GCF_964188305.1). Lineage (NCBI taxonomy): Eukaryota > Metazoa > Chordata > Lepidosauria > Squamata > Lacertidae > Podarcis > Podarcis bocagei. The sequence continues at coordinate 9,484,915 of NC_138125.1, forward strand.
GAGTTGTAGTCCAATAACAGCTGGAGACCCAAGTTTGGGAAGCCCTGTATTAGACACTAACGGGCTATAAGTGGGACAAATTAGGCAGACTGGGCTTACTGGGCTAGTGCCCTGCTTGCCTTCCACTGGTCGCATTCACAAAGTCCAGGAATCCCACCAGGAAGTCTACAGGTAAAGGAGGGGAATTTGCACCAGTTCCAGCTGCCCTAAGGATGGTGTGGGACCATAAACACTTTCTCCAACGCCCCGATAGCAATTATGGTTTTGCAAAAGCTCTCCTGACCAGGTTCTGTTTGCTCATACTACCATTTGCCCAGTAAACAAGCTGATACTAGGCCAATTACAGATCAGGTCAAGTTGTTTGTCTACTACAAATAAAGGCCATATAATGGTTTTCTGGAGACCTGCTCGTGAGATAAAAACAAAGAGCCCCTCTGCTAGGGTTGCCTAGCTCTGCAACACAAGGGGAGGGATGAGAACCATAGGACTGCAGTTAGATTTCTCCCCTTATCACTCTGACAGACTCGCTCTTCAAGGGATTTCTGAGCATCTCCTTTGCAGTTCATGTCACAAGCGATGGATGCAGTTAATGCAGGTTGGGACCACGGCGGAAGGGAGAGCCGAGAGCAATTTAAAGCAAGGTTTAAGCATAGCATGCGGAAATGCCCTTCGAGTTTATTGTTTCAAAAAAGTAAAATGTGCAAACAAATCCTTTGCCGTCATCTTCAGAGTTATTAAAGACGCAGACAAAAAAGGGCAAAATACAACCCAGTGACAAAAGGGATCAAATATTTGGCCAGGCTGAGATTCCAAGCCTCCTGTATATGTTGCAAATGGCACTACAGCAATTCTATTTCTGAGTTAAGGGGCTGCTTATTCTAGATCAAAGATTGATCCAGGATAATGTGGGCCAAAAAGGAGATTACTAGCTGAGTTCAATCAAGTGGAATCCTTCTTTCACAGACCTAGGGATTCCCCCCCCCCCGAATTAAAACTGTGAAGCAGACATCAAGGTTTATATTCAAAAATCTCCCTTTGCCAAAATCACTCCAACTCCAAAAAGTAAAGTAAGAAGAAAGGGCAGTACAGGGTGGTTGGGGCAGAGTTATCCAGTTTCAAATGGTTTAATCTGTTCGCTTTGTGTGCCAAGGGGGCAATTTCACCCCAAGTAACCAATCACAATTTCCATATTTATCAGAGCACCAGCACTGGTTTCAAGGGGACTGCGCAGATAAATAAGATAAATCAGGTTAGATTGCTGCAGAACAGAGTTCACATTTTGTACATTAGCTGTGCTTGTTGTCACAAAGATGTAAGGCCACTAGGCAAAAAGGCACGCAGGATTCTTCTTCTTTAGAAAAATACATGAACCTTGTAATATTACTTTAAAGCAGAAAACACAAATTCACAGGGCAGAAGCGGTGCCGGGGGGGGGGGGGGATGTCCCAGACTCTCCAAATTGCATTCGTTTATATTCCAACATCAGAAAGTTTAACCTTTAGTCTAAATCAGTCTGAAAAACATTTCTTTAAAACACCACCACCACCAATTGATGCAAGCCCTAGCAAGAGGGGGCGGGGAAGGTTTTTAAAATGGTCAGAAGTGACATCCTGTTCAAAAATATCAAAAATAAATTAAGCAGTTGTAAAAACTGTTCCAACATGTCTAAAAATGATAAATGGGACACCAACAGCTATAAATACAACCCAACATACTAATAAAACGAGAAGTCCCTTTTGGAGCAATTAAAACAATATTTACATAAATAGTGGGGCGGAGGATTCTACGTTGCATGATTTCAAGTTGCAAAACGGACTTTTTCTTCCACAGCACTGATTCTAAACTCTTAGAGCAGGAGTTGTCAATATGGTTCCTCTCTAGGGTGTGTGTGTGTGTTTTAAGACTCCAACTCCCATCATTCCCACCCAGTATGGCCAATGATCTGGGATGATAGGCGCTGTAGTTTAGCAACATTTGGAAGGCACCATGTTGGTTAATCCTACCTAAGGCGCAATCTGCACTCTATACATTTAAAGCAGCAGCATACCTGGGAACTGCGGTTTGTTGAAGTTGCTCAGAGTTCCTAGGGAGAGGGGTTGATTATGCTGGGAATCACAGCTTTATGCAGCAACTTTTAAAAAATAAACCCCCATAGTATCCAGAATTCTTGTGGGGAAGCGATGGCTGTTTAAAAGTGGTGTAAGAGTGCTTTCAATACACATATAGTGCAGACGGTGGCCTTACAGAGAAGGAAAGAAAAAGAAAAAGTCACGTAACATTTCAGGAACCACAAAGGTTGAGGGCCCAGAACTTTCGGTTGCAAAAAGGACTCTGCTGCAAAAAGGAAAAGAGGGAAAGGAAAAGAAACCGCCAAACAAAAACAAAAGTTGTTTGCCATTGCGCTTTCTCCGCCAAGGAGGTAACAGCAGCTCATGAGGTATCATCTAGAATATTCCTTAAAAACAAACACCACCTTCGTCAATGCCCAGAAATATCCAGAACAAAATGCGAGACACTGGCTTCCCAAACCCAGACTTTTCAAAAAGGTAATTCTCGTTCCTATCTAATATTTGGAGGATATACTTTCTGAAAATACATGGAAGTGTTGCATGTCTAATAAAACTATTTGGATTATATTAGTAAGCCAAACAATCCCGTATCTGACTGCTATGTTGTACCTCCCCCCCCGCACGCCCCGCCCCCATTACCAAGTTTAACAAAGGTCAAAGTTCATGCAAAAAACGCATGGCCAATCTCATATTTCTAACGGAGATTTCGACTTCGTTGTAGCAGACCCTTCAAAATGTGCTCTCTTTTTTTGGTTATTCTGTATGCATATCTTGACTAGGTGAGAAAAACAACAACAACAACACTCTGTGCGTCCTAGGGCCTCGTGAGGAAGAGACTTCTCTATGGAAATATGAACCAAAAAAATTAATTATTATTATTATTAATTTACAAGTCTTGCATATCTTCGTCCATTTGCACTGTCTGGAGCTTGGCCAGCTGCTTTTTGTCTGTCTCCAGCTCCTCGCAGATTGCGTCGACCATATTGCTCATTACGTATTTGGTTTTCGAATCCAGCATCATCAAGCCACTAGCGGATTTGCTCTCTGCCTCGGACAAGAAGTTTTCCTTTAGGCTGGTGACCGGCTGCAGCACCAACCGCTGCTCCCGGGCGAAATGGGGGTGCACTTGCGCCGACGGGTGGGGTCCGACGTGGCCGCCAATGGCCGGGCCGATCCCCCCCAGCGCCGGCTGCGTTGCCGAAATGGACATCAGGTCGTGACCAGTGAGGAGGGAGCAGTTCTGGAGCGTTGCATAGTTTGAGTTGGTGATGGAAACCACGGTCGCCCCGCTGGTGGCGGGGGCCGACAGGGGCGGGCTCTCGGACACGGGCGAGCCGAGTTCTTCCGAGTTTATCAGAGTGGGCGGTCCCAGGGAAAAGTTATGCGACAGGGTGACGTTGACGAGCGAGGAAGGCCCCCCGCCGGAGAGGCTGTCCGAAGGCAGGGTTGCGTGGAGTTGCGGGTTCTGGCCGAGGGACATCACTTGAGAAAACACCAGGCTGGCCTCCAGGCCTTCCTGCTTGACTGGCCCAATTGCCTGGCTGGAGTTGGGGAGCGTGTACACCACCGCGCTGGGAGGAAGGTTGCTGAAAAACACTTTCCCTTGCTGCGTCGCGGCGGAGTCGCTTGTAAACGTGCCGCTGCTGGGGGTGCTTTGATTTAGCGGCAAGTTGCCTGCGGTGGGAGAGGAAGGGAAAAGCAAACAAACAGGAACAGTCTTAAAGTTGTGCATCAGTGTAGAATAAAGATTGCAAAGTCAAGGTCCCACAGCCCATGTGCTTCTGTGTCTCCTGTGGCTTTCCTAAAAGACACATTACAGTAGTACCTCGGGTTACAGATGCTTCAGGTTACAGACTCCACTAACCCAGAAATAGTACCTCAGGTTAAGAAATTTGCTTCAGGATGAGAACAGAAATCGTGCAGCGGCAGCGGGAGGCTCCATTAGCTAAAGTAGTACCTCAGGTTAAGAACAGTTTCAGGTTAAGAATGGACCTCCGGAACGAATTAAGTTCTTAACCTGAGGTACCACTGTAATTAAATAGTAATAATAATCATCATCATAAAATGTTTCAGGACCGCCTCCCTCCATACGAATCCTTGGAGGCCCTCCGCGAGAGGTCCAGTTGGTGGCAACAGAAAAAGGGGACTTTTCTGCAGGGTTCCCCGTTTTTACATATCTTTAGGCACCAAGCGAAAACGTTCCTCTTCTCCTAGGCTGATTGACTGCCAGTGCCCTTTTAAATGTGTTGGTTTGTTTTTGTTCTTCTTTTTACTATGTATTTTGTGTTTTCTATATTGTGATTTTATGTTGTGAACTGCCCTGAGATTTACAGATGAAGGGCGTTATACAAATTTTTGATAATGTTAATGAAAATGTTAACAATAATAGTAATAATAGTAATAATAGTAATAGTAATAATAATAGTAATAATAATAATAATAATAATAATAATAATAATAATAATAATAATAATAATAATGTGTTTCTGTGTCTCCTGGGCTTTCCTAAAAGATGCATTTTAACAAGAGTCTAGTTTTTCAGCAGCAGAAAGATTTTTCACCATGAAATCCTAAGTGGGGTGTGGAAATATCTCTGTTTCCCCTCCCAAACACCTATATTGTATGATGCTCTAACAGATTTTGTCACCGTCACCAGCCTGAGGACAAGCCAGAAGTAGCCTGGAGTTACAGCTTGATACCACACGTTCCCACCAACCATAGTTGTGGCAAACAATGGTTTCTTGAGTTCAGCCATCATGGGGAACTGCGTTAGCTTGTAAGTGAAAGCAGAAGATTCTGTGCACCTTCTCTTAACCCACGCAAGAGGAAGAGAGAGCACTGAGGTCTGAACTCATTCACATAGCAGGGAAATATGGCTTCCTTAGGTCCAAACTCAGTCAGAGAGACAAAAAAGAGTGGATAGAGAACAGGAGTGCCAACTTGAAAAAATATGGGGGGGGGGAGGTAAGCCCCACCCCACACAATGAATCACATGATGCGGTAGATGCACACCATCTAAAAGGCAATACTCATCAACTTTGGGGAGGTCTAGCCACTCTAATATTTTATGGGGGGGGGGCAAAGGGACCTTGACCCCTAGGAGTTGGCTCCTATGATTGAGAGCAGAGGTGCACATCACCCCAAGAGCTGCAGGAATGAAGAAGGTTGAAGTTCCCACATGGATTTGGGGGGAAAGAACCAGTCGGAACCCACACCTGAAGCCGCAACCTACAATCTCCCCCCCCCCCACTCTGAGTAACCACCAGCCCCCTCCTTGTCAGCCCAGCAATAATAATAATAATAATTTATTATTTGTACCCCACCAATCTGGCTGGGTCTCGCCAGCCACTCTGGGCGGCTTCCAACAAAGATCTAAAATGCCGTATTTTTCGCTCTATAAGACGCACCAGATCACAAGACGCACCTAGTTTTTGGAGGAGGAAAACAAGAAAAAAAAATATTCTGAATCTCAGAAGCCAGAACAGCAAGAGGGATCGCTGCACAGTGAAAGCAGCAATCCCTCTTGCTGTTCTGGCTTCTGGGATAGCTGCGCAGCTTGCATTCGCTCCATAAGATGCGCACACATTTCCCCTTACTTTTTAGGAGGGAAAAAGTGAGTCTTATAGAGCAAAATTACGGTACATTAAAATGTCACACATTAAAAACTTCCCTGAACAGGGCTGCCTCCAGATGTCTTCTAAATGTCAGGTAGTTGTTTATCTCTTTGACATCTGATGCGGGGGGGCGTTCCACAGGGAAGGCGCCACTACCGAGAAGGCCCTCTGCCTGGTTCCCTGTAACCTCACTTCTCGCAATGAGGGAACCGCCAGAAGGCCCTCGGCGCTGGACCTCAGTGTCCGGGCAGAATGATGGGGGTGGAGACGCTCCTTCAGGTATACTGGGCCAAGGCTGTTTAGGGCTTTAAAGGTCAACACCAGCACTTTGAACTGTACTTGGAAACATACTGGGAGCCAATGTATGTCTTTCAAGCAAGGCAGGAAATGCACACAGAGGAATTTAACAGAGGAGCTCTAAGCTCCAAGCCAAAGAAAGGCCTGCCCCTTTAAGCCAAGGATGGCTAATCAATGGCCAAAAAGATGCTGCTGCAGTACAGCTCCCACCAGCCAATGGCCAGAGGTGGTGGGAATTGTGGTCCAGAAAGATCTGCAGGGCCTCAGGTTAGCCACCCCGACTTTAAGCCTTCTGTTCATTCTCAGGCGTTGTCAGAGCAAGTTGCTCATCTGAGTGCTATTCTTGCTGCCTTGCCAAGACCAGGATATGACACATCCGAACGCTTGGCTCCAGGCGCCTGGATTAGATCTATAAAGATCTGAATTAGGAGAAAAGGAGCTTCAGAATGATGATGCACTGCTAATCACTCTTTGGCCACTGCCTTCACGAACCTGGTGCCATCGAAGATGTTTTTGACTGCAGCTCAGATCAGCCCCAGCCAGGCTGAATAATCAGTTTCTGGTTCTGTGGCACTATTAATTTTTTTCTGTCGGTAGAACATCAGGCTCTTAATCTCAGGGCTGTGGGATCATGATGGGCAAAAGTTTCCCGCATTGCAGGGGGTTGGACCTTCCTACTCCACAATTCTATGATTCTCCCCCCTCCCCTGCGCCAATTTTATCCTCGCATCAACCCATAGCTGTCAAGCGTCCCTTATTTGGCGGGAAAGTCCCTTATCCCAGCGCTGTGTCCCGCTGCTGTCCCTTATTGATGACGTCCCTTAAATTTCCCGGGTTTCAAAGGAAGCAGCTCCTCTCCCTCCCTCCCTCCCTGCTGGCCAGGGAGGACAGAGACTCCAACTGTGTTGCTTGGCTGCGTTGCTCACCCAATAAGGAGTCTAAGAACGACTGGGGGGTGGAGCTTGCATGCCTTGTGCCCGGCCGCGTTGCCTGGGGACTCGCCTTTGCTCAGCGCTTCCCAGCGGAGAGGTGACGGTGGTTTTCCTTGCTGCATCCCCTTTGCCGGGTTGCTGCGCTGTGGGAACCACCGCTTGAGGCTTCGTTTGGCTGCTGGCTGGGCTTTCTGCCTTTGGCTTGGAGGGGCTCAGAAGTTGAACATACCTGTGTTCGGAAAATCCCTTATTTTGGCTGCTAATCCCTTATTTTCAAGGCTGTTGGTCCCTTATTTTCAAATCTGTAAGTTGACAGCTATGCATCAACCCTGTTGAGGCAGGTTAGGCTGAGAGACTGTGACTGGCACAAAGTCATCCATAGGGCTTCATGGTCGAGCAGGGATTTGAACCCTGATCTCCTGGGTCCTTGGTCCAACCCACTAACCGCTACCCCACACTGGCTCTCAGGCAGTTTTATCCAGCAACTGCGGCATTGTCCAAAAGTTACGAATGACTCGCACGTTAACACAATTGAAGAAGTCAGTTCCCTGGCCTTTTAATCCTCCTCTTAAGATGTGGAGGAAGATTGGGAGAAGTTTAAAGAATATTTGAAAAAATACGTTAATATTTAAATCTTAGAATAGCTTTGGAAGTAGATATAGGCTGAAGGGTTAGAAGTAGAAGATAGTGTATTTTAAAATAGTATTACTTGTAAGGGATAAAATGTGAAGATTATTATGGTAAAAGAAAGTGTGATAAAAAAATGCTAAAAAATTATGATATATGTAAACTGCTAAAGATGAGGTAAAGTGGAAATCAGATGGGGGGACTTGGGGAAGCTCACCTAACAATGTTTAGAAAAAATAAGGATAAGACAAGAATTTGTTTGTATTGTTTGTTTTTCTGTTTGTGTTGTTTATTTGTGTTATAAAATGAATAAAAAAAAATTTTTTTGGGGGGGGGGGGAGAGAATCAGTACCAAAAAGCAAAGCAAAGCAAAGCAACTTAATGTGAACTGCAGTCAGATTAGTCTTTTTGCAGAAGGTACCGGAATGCAAATTCTAGCTTAGCAAAGAACAAAGAGGTATTTTGAGAAGCCCAGATGGTGGAGTGGAGAACTATTTATAAGGATCTCCTCCAGGGTAGAAGAAAAACGGAGACTGGAGATGTGAAGCTCTTGGCTCCTTGCAGCAAGTTGTTTGATGCAATTAAAATTCAGTCCAGGGAGATCATATACCAAGTTCAGAAAATGAGCTCTCACTTGACCAACATAGGTTACCTTACTGTTTGCATTTGAGATCTGCTTACTTTGGTTGCCTTTTATAAATGCAAAAATGACCAAAGGAAAAAAATAGTGTTTGGAAACTATGGTAATCTAGGTTACTAACAGGGCCTGGGAATAAGGGACACATCTAACTAGTTTGAAAACAGCTATGCTGGCTCCCAATCCATTTCTGAGCCAAATTCAACATGCTGGTTTTGACTTCTAAAGCCCTGTATTAAGGGTTGCTAACCTGCGGACCTCCAGGTGCTTTGGACTACAACTTCCATCAGTTCCAGTCCACATGACTAATGGTTAGGGATGATGGGAGTTGTAGTCCAACTTCTGGACAGTCACAGCTTAGCCACCTCTGCCTAAATGGTTTGGGACCAGGCTATCTTAATGGCCATCTCCTCCTGCATGTGCCATGAGTCAGATGGGTGTGGTGCAAATAATAAAATTATTATTATTATTATTATTATTATTATTATTATTATTATTATTATTATTATTATTATTCCCCAGAGAACCTTCTACACATGCCCTCTCCCTTCAGATGCAATGCAGGTAGGGATCTGTGAGAGGGCCTTCTCAGTGTTGGCTCCCCAACATGGGAACTTCCTTTCCACTCCTTTTCATGTATGCTAGCCAATTTTACAGGACTGACAGAGCAGGATAACTTTTTTTAAAAAATAAAATAAAAACACACACGAAACTAAGCTTGCTTCGCTATTTCAAGAGACATATTTGAAGAGATGCGCGTTTTAGAAAACTGTGGGAGAAAATGGTTGCTTCCCCCTGATTCGACATTGTTTAAGTGCTTTAAATTTCAACCAAAGGTACCCTATAGACATTTTCAGGTCTGATTTAGATGGTGTGCAGCTCATTTATTTATTGGGTGCATGTGACACTTGAGTGGGGGGAGGGATCCTCAATATCTAGCAGCCAGAATCCTAGGCTTAGATCAATGAGAATAAGCCACACATGACGAGGGGGGTTTCTTCAATTTTCTGGTAACGCCCCCTCTCTGTTTCAGCCTCCCGTTTCACCACCAGGAGCCATTCTGCTCCAGAAGACTCATCCTCCAGGAGCCATTTTTGGGGAAGGAGGCTGTAGAGAGACCACTAACACCCCTCAGGGACAGCATGTGAGGTGGCTCAGGGAGGACTGTCAAAAACTGCCACAATTTTAATAATAATAATAATTTATTTAAACCCCGCCCATCTGGCTGGGTTTCCCCAGCCACTCTGGGCGGTTTCCAACAAATTATTAAAATAAAATAGTCTATCAAACATTAAAAGCTTCCCTAAACAGGGCTGCCTTCAGATGTCTTCTGAACGTCAGATTCTTGTTTATTTCCTTGATGGGAGGGCGTTCCAGAGGGCGGGTGCCACTACCGAGAAGGCCCTCTGCCTGGTTCCCTGTAACTTTGCTTTTCGCAGTGAGGGAACCGCCAGAAGGCCCTCGGCACTGGACCTCAGTGTCCAGGAAGAACGATGGGGGTAGAGACGCTCAAATGACTTGATCAAATGGCCTTCTCTTTGCGGAAAAAATCCTTCTGTGTACAGAAGGGACCCGCTTGCGCATTCCATTCAGGAGCTTTCACCCACCTGATGTTTTGACCTACAACTCCCATCAGCCTCAGCAAGCACAGCCATAGACATCACGGCCATGCTGGCAGGGGCTGATGGGGGTTGCGGTCCTGGAGGGGTGCAGGCGGGTGAAATCTGATGTACGAAGCACAACTACGAAAATATGCAAGAGGCTCAGCTTTCCGAACCCCGTAGCAAATTGAAGAAAGAGAAAAACCTACCTTGGGAAGTTGCTGTCGATACCGGAGGGAGCTGGACTGGTGAAAAACTGACGCCTCCGTTGAGGAGCTGGCCTCCGTTTGTTGCCGAATTGGGAATCTGGACGACGCCATATTGGTTTATTTGGACAGGGCCTGTGAAGGTAACAATGGAGCTGCCGTCTTGCGAGGCGATGGCTTCTTCGCTTTCTTCCCTCTTCACCTCAAGGCTTGGTATCAGACCTGAGAAAGAGGCAGAACTGGGGCTGTATGCTGTCGTCGTCGTTGTCGACGGGGCCGCCGAGTTGGACATGGAAGTCTGGAGGATTTTGAAGTCTTTCACGTCTTCCGACGAAGAGGCCAGCATGTCGGCCAAGGGCATGCCGTTGCTCAAAGAGCTCGGAGATGTTTTGGGCGGATTCAAGGGCGAGGCAGCGCCCACGTTGAGCCCGTTGAGGAGGACCCCATTGGGCCCCTGGATGAAAGAGGTGCCGTTAAGGAAGACGGGGGACGGGTTGGCGGGCACCAAGTTCCCGTTCAACAAAACCCCGGGGGAGCTGAGAGATATTTTGGAGTTTCCAAGCTGCTGCATGTAGATAGGCTCCATGTGGCCAGGAAGGCTCAAGGTGGCACTTCCGTCAGAGGCGCTGGCAAGCGGATGGGGAGACAAGTCCTCTTGCCCCTTGCTGGACTCATCTTCCGTGCTGGGGTTGCCATCCGACTCGCTGCAAGGCAAGAGAGAAAGAGCAGTGAATAATAATAATGTTAATGTTAATAATAATAATGTGTATCTGAAGAAGTGTGCATACACACGAAAGCTCATACCAAGAACTAACTTAGTTGGTCTTTAAGGTGCTACTGGAAGGAATTTTTTTATTTTGAATAATGTTAATGTTAATGCTAATGATAATGAATAATAATAATGTTAATGTAATGATAATGAATAATAATAATGTTGATGTTAATGATAATGATGATGATGATGATGATTATTATTATTATTAATTTATTCCCCAGCCACTCTGGGTGGCTTCCAACAAAACACTAAAATACAATAACCTATTAAACATTAAAAGCTTCCCTAAACAGGGCTGCCTTTAGATGTCTTCTAAAAGTTTGGAAGTTATTTCTCTCTTTGACATCTGAGGGGAGGGCGTTCCACAGGGCGGGCGCCACTACCGAGAAGGCCCTCTGCCTGGTTCCCTGTAACTTGGCTTCTCGCAGCGAGGGAACCGCCAGAAGGCCTTTGGCACTGGACCTCAGTGTCCGGGCAGAACGATGGAGATGGAGACGCTCCTTCAGGTATACTGGACCGAGGCCTCCAATTTGATTTGAACAAAGCCTTGTTCTGGGGGCAGGGAGAGTCTCCCTGCACACAGAAAACTAGCACGTGATGGGAAAGATTTTGAGGCTATCCTCCCTGAAGACACACATTTTCCATATAGAGAAAACTGCTTTTTGACTTGAGGTTTAAACGAGAGCAGACCCACAGCTCTCTCTCCTATCACCTGAAATGATACAGCCCAGGATAAGTACTCTGCTGGGTCAGACCAACGGGCCATCTTGTTGTTGCTGATAACAACAACAACAAAATTATTATTGATATTTATTCAAGCATATACAAAAATTCACACCCATTACTAAGCCTCTTTCTATAATACATGGAAATAATACAGATACTTAATCTTAAAAAGAACAGAAGCAGAAAGAAGAAAAGGAAAGAGAAAATGATAAAAAAAGACTTTCGGTTCTCTGTCCTGCAGCTAAATAGAGTATTCACTCATCCAACCATTCTATCTTCTATAAAACAATTTTTTAAAAAACTTCAAATCCAGATACAATGGTACCTCGGGTTACATACGCTTCAGGTTACATACGCTTCAGGTTACAGACTCCGCTAATCCAGAAATAGTGCTTCAGGTTAAGAACTTTGCTTCAGGATGAGAGCAGAAATCGTGCTCTGGCGTTGCGGTGGCAGCAGGAGGCCCCATTAGCTAAAGTGGTGCTTCAGGTTAAGAACAGTTTCAAGTTAAGAACGGATCTCCGGAACAAATTAAGTACTTAACCCAAGGTACCACTGTATTACAAGTTAATTGTCGCTTTCATGCAGGAAGTCTGTAAGAAGTTTGCAATCCTTACCAAAAAAAATGCCAGTAATGATTCTTCTCTAATTAAACAAATCAACGTTGCCATCTTAACAAGCCCAGCATCCTGTTCTCATAGGAGCCAACCAGATGGCTGTAGGAAACCCGCAAGGGGAACTGAGGCACAAGAGCAACACTCGCCCCTCCAGTGGCTTCTAGCAACTGCGATTCAGAGCCATCGCTGCCTCCGACCGCTAGAAGCCACTCCATGAATTTGCCCAGTTCTCTTCCAAAGCCATTCAGGTCGTTGGCCATCTTTGCCTACACCACCCAATGCTGCCGTCCATGCACGTCAGATCCAGACCCTCCAAGCAGGGATCTTGTCAGCTCTAGGTGAGCATCTAGTGCAGGGGCCAGCAAACTTTCCACTGTTTCTGTTTCTTTTCCAAACTTTCTGAGGGACAGTGTATAAAGATCTGGTGACTTCTGTTTCAGTGTATCTGAAGAAGTGCGCATGCACATGAAAGCTTATACCAAGAACAAACTTAGTTGGTCTCTAAGGTGCTACTGGACAATTTTTTAATGTTTTTATATACAGTGGTACCTCAGGTTACATACGCTTCAGATTACAGACTCCGCTAACCCAGAAATATTACCTCGGGTTAAAAACTTTGCTTCAGGATGAGAACAGAAATGGCACAGCGGCAGCAGGAGGCCCCATTAGTTAAAGTGGTGCTTCAGGTTAAGAACAGTTTCAGGTTAAGAACGGACCTCCGGAATGAATTAAGTTCTTAACCCGTGCTACCACTGTATTTCCATTTCCTCAAGCACAGAGAAGAGGCAAATGTCCTCTCCGGCTCCTATTTCCAGGGCAGTCCAACATGTTTATTGCAAAAGGAATCAAAAGGAAAGATATAGCCTCAGGCCAGCCTCTCTGCCTCCTGCTAAAGTGCCCTCAAGAGAGGCACAAATGTGGGGGACGCCCAGCTATTTGCAGCCATTTGGAGAAATGCCAGGGGGAACAATGTGTTCTTGGCATCTTCTCTGCTATCGAGTGTGGCATTAGGCAACCCCATACACAGAGGAGCACACACATCCAGCCTAAATGTTATCAGGATTAATTTTTCGACCTTTCCTTAGAACCCCAGTTGCAAAAATTTATACAAAGCTACCGTATTTACAGGGATGCGGGTGGTGCTGTGGGTTAAACCACAGAGCCTAGGACTTGCCGATCAGAAGGTCAGCGGTTCGAATCCCCACGACAGGGTGAGCTCCTGTTGCTTGGTCCCTGCTCCTGCCAACCTAGCAGTTCGAAAGCACGTCAAAGTGCAAGTAGATAAATTGGTACCACTCCGGCAGGAAGGTAAACAGCGTTTCCGTGCACTGCTCTGGTTCGCCAGAAGCGGCTTAGTCATGCTGGCCACATGACCCGGAAGCTGTACACCAGCTCCCTTGGCCAATAAAGCGAGATGAGCGCCACAACCCCAGAGTCGTCCACGACTGGACCTAACGGTCAGGGGTCCCTTTACCTTTAACCGTATTTACTCGAATGCAATTTCGCGAAAATTAGGGTGCGCATTAGATTTGATGCACATTTACATTCCCCAGCAAATGCTTTTTTTGTTTCAAGGTTCTGAAAATTGAGGTGTGCATTAGATTCACTGCTTCATATAGACAGTTTAAACCACTGGTCCATCTACCAGGCATGACCAAAGTCCATTTTGGTGACCTAATCCGGCCAATGGCGGAGCTTCATGCTCTGGCATCGGGGGGGGGGAGAGCAGGCGGGGGGGCTGGTGCGCATCCCGGGGGTGTGGTGTGCCACCTGCTGAGGCATGGCGCGCCGCCTGCGGGGGCAGCCACGATGGCACCCCACCGGGATTGTGCTGCCGGGGGAGTTACGCCCCCCCCCACTCCTCTTCCTCATCCAGTGAATCCAGCCTGCCGGTAGGTTTAATCCGGCCCCTGTGGATTTTGGTTGGCCCTCACAGCCCTTTAATTTCATCAAATTTGGTATCCTTTGAAAAAAGTTTGGACATCACTGAAAGCAGCTCTCCAGGATTCCGGACAGGGTTCTCTCCCAGCCCTACCTGAATATGCTAGGATACGATACGATAATCTTTATTGTCACTGTCCCATACAGAACAACGAAACTGAAAAATCTACATTAGACATTCAAAAACCCACAAGCCTGCTATCCCAGCTATTCCAGCCTGGTTAACCCCTAAAAACTCTGATACCCCATAACTGAATACCGTTTTCTCACACAGAGACTACCTTACACTGCGTTTAAAACCAAAATCGCATTTGGATAGAAACTGTTTCTCAGGCGGCTAGTCCTAGTCTTTATAACTCTGTACCTTCTTCCAGAAGGCAGAAGCCGAAAGAGATCATTTCCGGGGTGCGCACTATCCCCGAACCTGGGACCTTTGGAATGCAACACAGAGGCTCTGCTATTAAGCTGCAGCCAGCATTTTGCACCCAGCTATTGGCCACTTGCGGCCAAATGAAGATGCTAGGATGAAGACGCCTGACATCTCCATCATCTGGAGGTGAATGTCTGGGGATCCTTGGGTCTTGCCTGTTTTCACACACTAACACCCCATCCTGTAGAATTCTATCCATTATATTTTATCTGCACAATCAGAATGAATTTGAGGAACCAACATGCTTTTTCTGTGCAACCTGAGCAGGAGCACTCCCTATTAAGAAAAAGAGGTTGGAACAGGCCAATATATATGTGGACTGTCCCTGGATCAAGAGACTTTTCTTCTTTAAGTTCTCAAATCTTTTAATCTAGCTAAGGTTGTCATCTGAACTAGCCAGGTCTTTAACAGATAATCAATTACAGCCAGTCCATCATTTGAAAAATAAGACTTTAGAGCCGTCTTAACCCAAAAATGGCCATAAATTGGACCATAAAGAAGGCTGATCGCCAAAGAATTGATGCTTTTGAATTCTGGTGCTGGAGGAGACTCTTGAGAGTCCCATGGACTGCAAGAAGATCAAACCTATCCATTCTTAATGAAATCAGCCCTGAGTGCTCACTGGAAGGACAGATCCTGAAGCTGAGACTCTAATACTTTGGCCACCTCATGAGAAGAGAAGACTCCCTGGAAAAGACCCTGTTGTTGGGAAAGATGGAGGGCACAAGGAGAAGGGGACAACAGAGGACGAGATGGTTGGACAGTGTTCTCGAAGCTACCAGCATGAGTTTGACCAAACTGCGGGAGGCAGTGGAAGACAGGAGTGCCTGGCGTGCTCTGGTCCATGGGGTCACAAAGAGTCGGACACGGCTAAACAACAACAACAACCCAAAATGGCAACTAGACACAATGCTTTGGCGACTGTAACCTTGGTTTAAAGAGCCATTTAGGACCTAGCTTATATATCTCCGTTTCTAACCCTGGCTGAAGCCCTTCCCCAAGTTTAATTTGGAAAAGACAAATGGCTTTATGTTAACTTACCAAAGAAGGGCAACAAAGAACCAACAGTATAAATTCATAGAAAGATGCGCCTTGCCATCAACTTTTGGAATGATAAAATTATGGACGACAAACACCCCTATAATTCTTTCTCAAAGTTGGCTATCATTCCTTCTCACCTATATAACTTCTTTTTTCCCCACCGCTAATTTTTTTTTTAAATGATGGAATATTTTCTATCTGAACTTGCTACCATGCAGAAAAATGCACGCAGCTTCTGAGCAAAGATTGGAAGCTATATAAATATTTATTCTCAAGGACAAAGAATGTCTTTAAAGCTATGGCAATCTAGTCCCATGTGATTTCCAGGTCCCACATGATCTTGCTTTCTTTCTTTTTTAAAAATAATAATTTATATTAGTATTTGTTATTGATTTTCAACTACATGCATATAAATATACAAGAAGGTTCTCACTTAAGCCCATGCCATTTATACTATTTAACTTCTTGCATTATTTATGGTGCACATTTTAATTATTTAAGGCACAGTCGAGCCCAATTTCAGTACTTTTCAAACCCCACTGATTTCAATGGGTGAGATGTTGAGCCCAATGCCTAATTCTTCCTTTGGGATCAATGGGCCCTTGAAAACGATTAAACCCGGTTGGCTTGCATCCAGAGTATTTGGGCTAGTAGGTGCATTATAAAAACAATTCAGCCAGTTACAATCAGCTTCAACCATCAGGCTCAGGCAGGGACAGCTTGCATGTCTGTACGAAGGGAGGAAAAGAGCTGCAAAGATTGATCATCCAAACACGTTTCGATCATATCATTTTACCCTTGATAAATATTGAAATGCATTGGGAACGCCAAACCATGTAGCAGACTTTTCTGCATCCAGGCACACACGCATGTGTGCTTCTGCACTGACTTATAGCCGTTTTTGATCCCCCTTCATAGTTTATTCACAAGTAGTCTTCACCATAGCTGTCAACTTACAGATTTGAAAATAAGGGACCAGCAGCCGCAAAAATAAGGGATCAGCAGCCAAAATAAGGGATTTTCCGAACACAGGTATGTTCGACTTCTGAGCCCCTCCAAGCCAAAGGCAGAAAGCCGAGCCAGCAGCCAAACGAAGCCTCAAGCGGTGGTTCCCACAGCGCAGCAACCCGGCAAAGGGGATGCAGCAAGGGAAACCACCGTCACCTCTCCGCTGGGAAGCGCTGAGCAAAGGCGAGTTCCCAGGCAACGCGGCCAATTTGATTGGCACAAGGCATGCAAGCTCCACCCCCCAGTCATTCTCAGACTCCTTACTGGGTGAGCAACGCAGCCAAGCAACACAGTTGGAGCCTCCCTCCTCCCTGGCCGGCAGGGAGGGAGGGAGAGGAGCTGCTTCCTTTGAAACCCAGGAAATTTAAGGGACATCATCAATAAGAGACAGCAGCGGGACACGGCCCTGGGATACAGGACTCTCCCACCAAATAAGGGACGGTTGACAGCTATGGTCTTCACCAACCAGGTGATCTCCAGCTGTCACTACAACTCCCATCAGCCCCCAGCTGTTTTGGAATACAACTCCCATCGGTGTGCTGACTGGGAATGATGGGAGTTGTAGTCCAAGATAGCTGGAGGTCACCAGGATGACAAAGGCTGGCTCATGACCTGCCTCACCCCACTGGGGTAAGACGTGAAAAATCTATTCTGGACATTGTGAAAATTTAGAGGAATAAAAGCAAATAAGAATGAATGAGACACTTGCACTTCCTGCTTCCTGCGCTTTGCCTTGGGTTCTGAAGTTGTTATCATTATTGTTATTATTTTTATTAATTGGATTTATACACTGCCCTATACCCGGAGATCTCAGGGCGGTTCACAGAGTAAAATCAAAATGTAAAACCACAAAATGCACAGTCAAAATCAAAACAACAACCCAATAACCTCCCCTCCACACAAACCCCACATTTTAAAAGGGCATAGGATGTCAATCAGATCAACCAAAGGTGAAAAAGTGACGCTTTTGCCTGGCACCTAAAGGTGTATAATGAAGGCACCAGGTGAACTTCCCTGGGGAGAGCATTCCACAGACGGGGAGCCACTGCAGAGAAGGCCCTGTTCTCACGTTGCCACCCTTTGGACCTCTTGAGGAGGCGGCACACGAAGGAGGGCCTCAGAAGACGATCTCAGAGTCTGGGTAGGTTCATATGGAAAGAGGCGGTCCTTGGGGAATTGCATCCTGAGCCGTTTAAGGCTTTAGAGGTCAAAACCAACACTTGGAATTGGGGCAGGAAACTAATTGGTAGCTGGTGCAGTCGGACCAGGATCGGTGTAATATGCTCAGACCGTCTTGCTCCAGTGAGCAACCTGGCCGCTGAATTGTGCAGCAGCTGAAGTTACTCTGAGATCTGGGAATCCTTGGACAATTCCCCGCCCTCCCCCCCAGCCTACAGAAAGTAGCTCCCAAGCTAAGGCACCATCCTAAGATAACCGCTGGTCATGATCCAAAGCTCTGCATGCGTGTTGAGGTTTCTCACAATAACACATGCTGCAACACATGTCACTTCTGAAGCCTGGGAAGGCAAGGGACTGATTTATTAAAAACACATTTTGTAATTTTATTTGAGGTTAGAGGAGGTCCTGCTGTTCCAGGATTCATAAACTCCACACCTTCCAACATTTTTCTGATGAAAATAGGGACACCCTATTCTATTATTATTATTATTATTATTATTATTATTATTATTATTATTATTATTTTATTTATACCCTGCCCATCTGACTGTGTTGCCCCAGCCACTGTGGGGAGGCTACCAGCATATATAAAAACATAATATTACATTAAACATTTTTTAAAAACATCCCTAAACAAGGCTGCCTTCAGATGTCTTCTAAAGGTTGAATAGTTACTTATCTCCTTGGCTCAGGGGTCACATAACTTAATACCCTCCAACATTTCTACGATGAAAATAGGAACGTCCTAAGAAAAAGTGGGACATTCTGGGATCAAACCAGAAACCGTGGCGACTTCTGTAAATCTGGGACTGTCCCTGAAAAACAGGGACACTTGGCGGGTCTGATTGCATTCAATTCTGCTCTACTCACGGTAGACCCACTGAAATCAATGCACTTGCATTAATGTCAAAATATTTATGAAATCAGATAGCTAAGTGGCTGCATATAACAAAACTATAGACGAAACACATGTAAAATCCAGGAAACCTGTAAGAACAAGTGTACATAAAATAATTATCATTAAAACACAGATAAAAATCAGTTTAACGATAAAGATAGACGACTGATTGTATGTCTGGGTAAGGTTGCCAAAATAAAGCAGCTTTCAGATGATGACTAGAACAATACAATGAGGTCACCAGCCACATATCCATACGTTAGTCATGTCCGTTAATTTCCATAGGGTTACTCTGAATTGAGACCAAAGGTACGTAATAATAATAAATAATAATAATGATTTATTATTTATTTCCTGCTCATCTGGCTGGGTTTCCCTAGCCCCTCTGGGTGGCCTCCAACAGAATATTAAAAATACAATCAAAATTAAATACTTCCCTAAACAAGGCTGCCTTCAAATGTCTTCTAAATGTCAGATAGCTGTTTATTTCATTGACATCAGACAGGAGGGCGTTCCACAGGGCGGGTGCCACCACCGAGAAGGCCCTCTGCCTGGCTCCCTGTAACCTCACTTCTCGCAGTGAGGGAAGCGCCAGAAGGCCCTCGGTGCTGGACGTAGCAAGCTGCCTTGTCAGAGCAAACAATTCACCTGTCGTTATTCTAGAACTGCCTGCCCTGACTGAGAGTGGCTCCTTAGCGGACATCTTTCACATCACCTGTTTCCTGACATCCTTCTCAGCTACATCCTTCTCAGCTGAAGATGCTGTGAGATGAACCTGAGAACTTCGGCATGCATGCCACTTTCTCAGTCATTAGAAGAAGAAGAGTTTGGATCTGATATCCCGCCTTTCACTCCCCTTCAGGAGTCTCAAAGCGGCTAACATTCTCCTTTCCCTTCCTCCCCCACAACAAACACTCTGTGAGGTGAGTGGGGCTGAGAGACTTCAGAGAAGTGTGACTGGCCCAAGGTCACCCAGCAGCTGCATGTGGAGGAGCGGGGAAGCGAACCTGGTTCACCAGATTACGAGACTACCGCTCTTAACCACTACACCACACTGGCTCACATTACCCCTTCCTCAGCAAGTATAAGAAATAACAACAACAACAACAACAACAACAATCTTTTATTTGTATCCTAACAACAACAACAATCTTTTATTTGTATCCTAACAACAACAACAACAACAATCTTTTATTTGTATCCTACCCTCCCCGGCCGAGACCGGGCTCAGGGCAGCTAACATCAAATATAAACATTGATATAAAATGAAACAATAATTAAATCACCTCTTAAAAACAAGTTGGGATAAAATAAAAAATCTGAATTAGATGGCTTTCTGCAGGATTTGGGTTGGGAACAGTAAATGCGCCTGTGAGAATGGTGGGAGGCCTCTTTCAAACTAGTTCTTATACAAAAAGGGAAGGGGAGTCAGGCTGAGCCCTGACCAAGGGCCCTGATCTCTTGTGGCAGAGCGTTCCACCAGGCTGGGGCCAAGGCCGAAAAGGCCCTGGCTCTGGTCAAGGCCAGCCTAATCTCTCTTGAGGCCCAAGATGTTACTGTTTGCAGACTATAAGGTCCTCCATGGAGCATACCAGGAGAGGCGGTCCCGTAGGTACAAGGGTCCTAGGCCATACAGGGCTTTAAAGCCTTTAAAGAAAAAATGGCTTAAGCACACACTAGCCATTTTCTTTCTACTTAGGATGGAGGAAGGAAAGACAGAGACTTGAATACTTTCCAGCACCTTACTTTTGAATAAGCCTGCGACTCCATTAAAAATGAAGACGTCGATGCCTCCTGACTGCCAATATATCCCATCACGTTTGCAAAAAATAAATAAATGCAGCTTTAGCCTGCTTTGGAGAGCGCTGCCGACAGGCTAATAACCTTCCACTAGCCCTACTTCAGACTTAGCGCTCAGAAATCAGCATTGGGTAACCTGGTTTGTAACATGCTATGGCCTCGCGAGCTGCACGTCATGACATTCAGAATATTCTGGAATTATCTGGGGGATTCTTGAGGCCCAGGCACAACTCCACAGGGGAGAGCATTCCAAAGACGACCTACTTGCACCTTGAAGTCATCTTCCAAGGCCCGGCTAGTGTGCCTGCCTTCAAGGTCAATTAGACTGGGAGGTAGAGAGGGGGAAAGGGCCTTCTCAGCTATGGCCCCATGCCTGTGAAACTCTGCTACAAAGTGATGCCTGCCAAGTCCCATCACTGCTGGCTTTAAAGTGGGCTTTAACAACCCAACTGTTTAAAATTGCTTTTGCATAATGGGTTTTATAGCACAACTGTTTGAATTGGTGCCGTTTCAACTATGAGCATTTGATTTTAGCGTTCTGATGATGGGCTTAGTGGGCTGGTTCGCTGGTGTTTTATTAAGTTTTATGATGGCTTATTACATTTGGATCCTGCCTTGACAGGATGCGAAAGGCAGCCTATCAATATTTCAAATAAGCAGGACAGTGGCCTTCAATTCTTACGGCAGCAAATCTTATAAATTAATTATGCATTACATGAATCACACATTAGGTGGCTAATTTATCTTCTCTTTCTCTACACGTCTGCCTGAGGCCTAAAATGCTAACCATTTATTGACAGTGTTAGAAACTCAGATATATAAGCCACAGGTAGGTGCCAAATGGCTCCTTAAACCAGGGTTACAGTTGACAAAACGGAATGCCTAGCTGCCGTTTTGGGTCCAGACGGCTCAAAAGTCGTATTTTTCAATACGACCCTTTGGCTCCTGAAATTCATTCCGATTGTGCAGATAAAAGATAATGGATAAAATTCTACAGGATGTGTTGTTAGTGTGTGAAAACAGTCAGGATCCCTAGTCTTGTACCTCCAGGTGGTGGAAACGTCAGGCGTCATCTTGGCACCCGGGCATCTTCACTAATGGCCGATAGGCAGGTGCAAAATGAATTTAGAACGCTGCTTTTATAACCCGCTCTTCACAGTATCTCAGTACAAGATTTTTTTTAAAAAAAGACAATAAAGCAATGAAGTTTTTTTTTTGTGTGTGTGTGTGTGTCTAACTGGCCAATTGCTTTGAGATGTTTCACAGGAAGAGACTTGTTAATGAAATAAATTAAATACAGTGGACGCTCAGGTTGCGAACGTGATCCGTGCAGGAGGCACGTTCGCAACCTGCAGCGCCGCATCTGCGCACTCGCGGGTTGCGATTCGGCACTTCTGTGCATAGCGCGATTTAGCGCTTCTACACATGTGCGCGTGCCGCAACCCGGAAGTAACCCATTCCGGTACTTCCAGGTTTTGGCGCGTCCGTAACCCGAAAACATGCAACCTGAAGTGTCTGTAACCTGAGGTATGGACAATATTTCACTTAAATAATTATCATGCCTGTTTGAGTGGGTTATAGAATCACTGAATTGTGGAGTTGGAAAGGGCACAGTGGTTCATCTGGTCCAACCTAAAATACTGGAATTTTAGCCAAATCATCCATTACATGAGCTGATCTGTCTATTATGCAGGAGGAAAGAATTCTGAAGCAAGAAGCATAGTTGGTTTTGTTTTAAGATGATGTACCTGCTCACAGAAGGGCTTTCAGGTAAGAGTCCTTCCCAGCCTTACCTGGGAGGAGTGAACATGGGACTTTCAGCGTGAAAACTAGGTACTCTACCACCAAGCGATGCCATTTTCCCCATGTAAGGAAAACAAAAAGTATAGAAGTCTTTAATATGACATCTGGAAGACGGACTTCAAGACATGGCCAACCAGGCAATATGCAGAATGTCAGAGTTGTTCCAAAATGTCACTGGCTGGTCTCAGACACAACAGCCTGTTAAAAGCTCTTTGAACTGATGGATTTATCACCACCGTGACAGCTTGGCCAAAATGTGTCAGATGTCCTCAATTCCTTGGCACTTCCCAATGGGAGGAAAGGAATAGCCCACTGGGGAAATGAAAGGAGTAAGCCCCCCAAGGTTATTGCAGCTGTGAAGCTTCAGAGGGGTTTGGAAGTGGGATGATCACACATCCCTGCAAAGGAGCCGAGTTGTTTATTTTTCGAACGCTCTCATTTCTACAATGCTTGTGGTCTAAACTAAGAGGATGTTACAGCCCATGTATCTTACTCATTTGCAAAACAAACCATTACTGGAAAGGATTCAAGTGATGGCAAAAAAGAATTAAATGCAGGCACTGATTAACACAGCTACAAGAGAATAAATTTGTATGCAATGTTTAGTGGCCCCCTCTCTGCAGCCAAAAAAGAAAATAGCCAGGGAAATATTTTAGCCAATATTGCTAAAAGCTGAAAAGCAGTCAAGTCTTAACGCAGGCAAAGGGACACAACACCAGATTTCTGCAAGAGTGCAGGTGTAGTGTTGCACTTATAGAGTGTCTGACCCGGAACGTGCAGGTTCAAATCACTGCTCAGCCAGACCCTCACTGGGCAAATCTTGGCTAGTCATTCTCTTTCAGCCTAACCTTCCTCAAAGGGTTGTTGTGAGGATAAAAAATGGGGGAAGGGCAAAATTAAGCATGTCTTCTTGGGGGAAAACTGAAAGATATAGAGCAGGGGTGGGCAACCTAAGGCCCATGGGCCACAAGCGGCCCCCGGGGGTCGGTTTGCCGGCCCCTGAGCTGCCCACTTGGCGAGTCCCTGCACACTGCGCTATACCAACGCACCGTGGTGCGGGGACTTGCCGAGCAGCAACGCTTCTGTGCGGACGCAGACGCCAGAAATTGTGGGATGGCGCGCTCATGCACACCCGCAATCCAGTCCACAGAGGAGGCTCTGCAGCAGTAAACCAGCCCAGGCAAGGTAAACCTTGCCAACCCCAATATAGAGATTTTGGGAGGATTGAGATGGAAGAGGTGTGAAGGGCCTGCTCTGGGATAGGCTCCTGATTTAACTGCACAAAGCAGAATGATTAAAGAATATTTGCAGGAGCTGGTTATCTATACCTTGCAACTATTAAAAAGTGTTCACGCAGGTTTAAAAAATAGTCCTTAAAGGAAAAACAACTTCTGCCTTTGACCTAACCTGACACATCTGCTTTCTGAGGAAGATAGATGCCCCTAAACACATCCCATGAAGTCAAATGAACACTTTATTTTAGATCAGCAAAGAAAGCAAGAATATTTCACACATGCTCCCTTGCAGCTCTATGATTCTATCACTCGGCTGCCTGCCTCCTCTCCCCATAGGGTTTAAGTTATAGGGGCAGGAATAAATATTTGCTATGAGGTGAAGCGTATCCTGTGGGTTTGTGCACACGTAATCTCCGTCCCTGCACCTCATTGACCCAGAAGGGATTAAATTAGTTCTAAGTTTTACACTCCCTTTTCTATAAAAAATAGTATTCAAATTAGTTTTGATGGTGGAGTTTATCCATGCAGAGGAGAGGGGAAGCAGGACTGGGGGGGGGGGGCAGCTGGGGTGATAGTGGTTAGGATCCAGTTTGCCTTCAAGATACACGGAACACAAACAGTTCAGTCTTATAACAAGTTAGCCCTGCTAAGCCAGTGAGCTGACTGGAGATATATGGAGGTTTCTGAAGAACAGGGATCTGATTGGAGGAAGGGGCTGGGAGAAATTGGGGAGTGAAGCATTCCTCCCCCGCACCCCTAAACTGAATACATTGATAACAGGCTCCAGGAAGTCACAGCCAGTCGTGTTCCTGCTACAACACTTGCTGATAGCAAACACATGTCTGCAAGAATCAAATATTTTCTGGAGTGTTTTGTGTGTGTCTGTGTTTCTTAAGCCACATAAAAACATGTGATATAGCCCACGGAGGTATAAAACACCTCCTACTGGGTTACGTTTGCTTCCGGGTGCTTAGAAAAAAGAAGGGATAAAAAGACCCAGGATTTTAAGGACTGATTTAAACCACCACTGGAAGAGGGCAACTGCAGCCTGCAATGCTTGCCAGAGGGTCTTTGCTCAGCAAAAAATAATAATAATGAAGCAAATTGCCCCTTACACCCATCAGAAAAAACAAACAAACGAACAACTGGCCTTGCAAGAATTGCAGCCTGGTCAAACTTCTGTGGGCCGGACTTTTGCAGCTGGTCCTCCCGGTTTTACACCCTCCTTCCTCGCCTGCCACTCGTAGCTTTGATGTTATGTCCCCCAAGGACTGAAAGGAGCACAACCTGTGTGTCCTTGCTTGAAGATGGGTCGTTGAGGGTGGTGTTTTTCCTTTCACAAAAAACCAACCACCACCCAGCCACTTTTCCTGCCTTCTGTCAACCAGCCCCTCTTGAAAGAAAGCAAGAAAAGTGAAGAGGAGGAACAGGAGGAGAGGAATGTGCCTTGGGCAGGCAAGCAGGTCAGCTCACCTGGCTGGCCCAGCAGAATACCTCTGGGGTGGCCTCTCACTAGCCAAAGCCCCCCCCCCCGCCCTGATTTTAAGTCTCCTAGCCCTGGACAATTGACCCAACCATTGGCCCAGATCTAGTGGAAGAAAAAGAGAGAGCAGGCTTTGCAGGTTCAGACATTTAAATCTCTGTGGTATTTTGGGAATAAGTCACGCACCAGTATATTTTCAGTGGGAACGAAGGAAAGAATAAAGGGAGATCAGAAAGGTGGTGCTCTGTCCTGGGAGCCTTTGAGGGCAAGGGGCTGCTTGGGATTATAGACCTGGGCAGTCCCCGGTTCCTGTCTTGTGGGGGAAAGGAAAACTGATCTGAACCGAAGGCAGAATCAAGTTTCACAACAAGAGACCCGAGTGAGTGTGCAAGGAGGGGGTGGGGAGAGGGACTAGCAATCCTCCTGCCACGGAAGGAGCTTCAAGTTTCCCTCTCTCTGTTTCCCACCCCTTGGTGACATAAAACCTGGGCAAATGATTAACGCTGTCAAATAAAAATGGGAGAGGGGAGAGAAAGTTTCCTTGGACAGCAAGAGGAGATGATCAGAGATGACTGCGTGTTTGTTGGGTGTGTTGAGGGAACCTAGGAAAGGAGGCTGCTGCTATTTATGCAGAGGGTTAAGATGGAGAAAGAAAACTTTTCTTCTCATGGTAGTATGGAGTTTGCAGATCTGGAAACATTTTTTTCACACACACACACCCCACGGCAACAGCAGATTTTAAATGTTAGGTTGGCGGTTTGTGGCAATGTATACAGAACATCATAATTTCATGAATTGTGCTCAAGGAAAGGAGTAAACAGAGAAATAAAGGATATGGCATTGGAAAGAGCACACAGAAGTTTTGCTGTTGGAGGGGGGAGATGTTTTGATGGTGGATAAAGTGGGGAGCACTGGGGGGAGAGGAACTTTTATATTTTCGCACTGGGAGAGGAATAAAGGGGTACCCCCACCCCAGGACGAATCAAGCTACAAAAAGTGCTCCCAGGCAGAGATGCCTTGAAGGTTATGGGGTGCAAGCCATGGTGGAGGAGAGATTTTCCACCCAGGAAATCTGGAAGCAAAATAACCACTTTCTTTTTTAGTGGGTGGGGGGGGGGATTATGTAGCCTTGAGTGCAGGATGAAGGAAGTGGGAAGAAAGTACTTTTAAGGGACAAGGAGATTACCAGAGACACTTATTTTGCTCTACACTCTGCAAGGAAGAAGAGGGTGTGTGTGTGTGTTTTTTTAAAAGTGAGAGATTTGGGGCAGTGGTGGGAGGAAAGGGAAAGAAAGAGAGAGAGAGAGAGAGAGAGAGAGAGAGAAGAAAGCTGTAAGGTAAACGCCATGTTTGTCAAGGAATGAGAGCCAGGCTAGGACAGACAGGGCAGGGGAAGGGAGGGAGCAAGCCAGACAGGAGGGGAAAGGGGGGAGGACAGGAAAAGCAAAGGAGCAGGCAAGGTGTTAAAAGAGATGGCATGTGGTGGTTGGAGAAACAAAGAAAGACAAGGTGGAAGGAGAGGGTCAGGCAAGAAGGATGGGGGTGGGATGCAAAGGGGGTAAATAACCTGGAAATGAGGCAGTGGCTCAGAGTGCGAATTATGGATGCTAAACCAGAAAGCAAGATGGGGCACTGGGGTAGGGTGGGGGCACCAAAGGCCTTTTGTGGGGCCGGGAAATTAGAATATCTAACAAGGCAGAGGGCAGAAGAGAGGGAGGGGGTGGCAAGGAATCAAGCAAAGCAGCAGGAAGTTTTGGGGAAGGGAAGA
This sequence comes from Podarcis bocagei, assembly GCF_964188305.1. Classification (NCBI taxonomy): domain Eukaryota; kingdom Metazoa; phylum Chordata; class Lepidosauria; order Squamata; family Lacertidae; genus Podarcis; species Podarcis bocagei. The sequence goes on from NC_138125.1 coordinate 9,511,602, forward strand.
CAACAGGCGATAAAGGGCAGGGAACAAGGTCTAAACAGAGTGGAAATCAAGCAGAGCGCGGAGCCCCCGCGTCCAGCAAGAGCCTCAGGCTGTGCCGTCTCTTAACCCGGGGACTTGCTACGCCAGATCGCACTCCTGCGCCCCCTGCCCATGTGCAGAGTTCCGTCCCCCTCGCCAGCCTCTCCCTCTCTCCCCGCCGAAAGGAGCTCCCGGATTCTGGAGCTGCTTTGTCCCCGGCCGATTCCCCACTCCCTGTCTCCTCCTCTTTCTCTCTCCAAAAAGTTTGCGAAAGTTTTTTCCCTTTCCCGCGGGCGCGCTCACCTCTTGGACTGCGGCTCGGAGGGGTTGCGGTCCCTCTGCCGTCGGTTCTTGAACCAGTTGCTGACCTGCGTGAGCGAGAGCCCGGTGACCTTGGCCAGGTTGCGCTTCTCGGCGGGCGACGGGTAGCGGTTCTGCTTGTAGAGCTCCTTGAGCGCGTTGCGCGACCTCTCCTTGAAGCAGTACACCGTCTCCTCGCCGTCCCAGATGGTCCGCGGCAAGGGGAACTTCCTGCGCAGGCGGTACTTGTCGACGGCGCCCAGGGGCCGCCCGCGGGCCCTCTCCGCCTCGCTGTAGCGCGCCTTGTACCACAGCTCCTGCAGCAGCGCGTGGTTGGCGGCGTCGAAGCTGTGGCTCTCCAGGATGCCGTACAGCTCCGCGTAAAGACCCTGGTGGAAAGCCACCAGCGCGCGCGCCTTCAGCAGGCTCTCGTTGCCACGTAGCAGGTCGCTCCGCGGCAGCGACCACAGGAACCGCGCCAGCCGGTCCAGGTGGCCGCCTTGCTGGAGAGCCTCGCACACGCACGCGACGTGCTCCGGGGAGAAAGCCAGCGGAGCCTGCGACGGCGGCGAGCAAGGCGAGGCGGGAGACGGCGAGGAGCAGGCGGGCGCGGCGGAGAGGGCAGCGTGGCGCACGGGCTGGTTGCGCACCAGCAGCTCGGCGTGGAGCAGGACCTGGTCGGCCGCCTCCGCCGCTGCCTCCTCGTCCTCGTCGTCGTCTTCGTCCTCCCCGTCTTCGTCCTCCTCCTGCTTCCTGGCGAAAGGCGGCGCGCAGCCTTCCCGGGCTGCCTTCTCCTGCGCCCCGACGCCGCCGGAGAGCATGTCCGCCAGCACGTTTTCCTGCTTGATCCCCGCCACCACGCCGGGGATCGGGGCGGTGGGGGAGGCAGAGGACATTTTCCACCGCCCCCTCCCTTGTTTTGGAGTTGGGTGGTGTGGGTTTGTGGGTTTCCCCCCCTTTCCTCTCTCTCTCCCCCCCTCCCCAGTGCAATACGCAAACACACACACCGTTCCTGCTCCTGCTCCTCCTCCTTGCCCCGCCACCCGGCTGGCGTTCAGCCGATCAGGTTTCCTCGCCGCCGCGCAGGAACCATTAAGACAGCTTGTTCGAGCAAAACTTTGTGTAAGCGGATCGCGGCTCCTTTCCCCCCACCCCGTCCGACCTCCTCCTCCTCCCCAACCCCCCCTCTCCCTTTTCTTCCTCTCCCCCCGCCCCCCCTCCACTACCACCACAACGTGACTCCTCCAAAGCCTTCTCTGCCTCTCGCCTGCCTACATATTCTTTAATGGCACAAGCAGCCTCCTGGACCCGGGCGCGGGCGCGGATTGGCCGCCCAGTGCGGAGGGGGCGGGGGCATCCCGGGGTTTCTATGGGAACCGTCAATCAACCCCTCCCCCGCCCCTCCCGTCGGTGCCCGCTTGGCGAGGCTTTGCTCCCTCCTTTTTCGAATAGCGAAACACCTCTACCTGGAAGATCGGGGCGTGCGCGGCTGGTCTGTGCCACCCCCTCTCTCTTCCCCTGCAATGCTTCCCTGGAGCGGCTGGGATGGGGGAGAAGCAGGGAAAAACCCGAAAGGGAAGCGTAGGTGTTCCTCTTTCTAGGCATCCTTAAAAGCAAAACTTTCAAGTTTCGAGATACGTAAATTGTTGAGAGAGTGGATATCTTTCAATGGAGTTGTAGCGCTTAGCTAAAATAAAAAAAATTCCTTCCAGTAGCACCTTAAAGACCAACTAAGTTAGTTCTTGGTATGAGCTTTCGTGTGCATGCACACTTCTTCAGATACCAAGTGTGCATGCACACGAAAGCTCGTCTTTAAGGTGCTACTGGAAGGAATTTTTTTATTTTGACTATGGCAGACCAACACGGCTACCTATCTGTAGCGCTTAGCTAAGGGAGACTTCAGAACCTGCCTCTCCACATTACTTGGTCTATAACACAGGATTTTGCACGTATATTTAGGAGTTAGATCCATTAAAGTCAGTGGTGCTTACTGCGTGGTTGCTCAGAAATAAAGTCTCATTGAGCTCAGTCAGTCCCAGTTAAGCTTCCCAGTTAAGTTAAACTTTCAGGTTTCCAAATAAATGGTTGAGAGTGTAAGATAACTTTCTGTGGACAGCTAGTGTAGGGGTTAGAGAGTTCAAACCCCGCCTCTCCACATAACTTGGTTAATTATGCATATAGGAGTCTGAGCCATTAAATTCAGCGGTTCTTACTCCAAAGTGCGTAGAGGATTGCTCAGAAGTAAGCCCCATTGAGCTTCTCAACCCCAATTAAGCACGTCTGTGGGATTGAATCCTGTGAAATCCTGTATCAACTTATCTAGAAGTCCCATTGAACTGAATGGGGCTTGCTTCTGAGTAGACAAGCATAGGGTGGCGCTGTAAGTCACCGTCTTCTTACACTCTTATGTGGACATTGGGGGGATAAAATATGGGAGTGTAAGTAGGGTTTATTCTAAACTCTGACCCCCCCCCCACCGCACAAGCAGCCAGTATACTGCCCATGCCCAAAATGAAAGAAAGAAAATGAAAGAGGGAAGAGAAAGCAAGAATTAACAGGGAAGAAGAAGAAAACAGCACAGGAAAAAGGCTGGAAATTTGGGGAAATGAGAAAGACAGGGAGCAAGAAAAAGCAAAGTTTCATTGAAAGGAATGCAGGATTCCCTTGCCGCAATTTCTTGGGCAAAGAGATTATTTCCCTTTCTTAACCTGCAGTTTGGCACCAAGACTCCCTTCCTGCTCAAAACAAAACTCTAAAGCTGAGCCCCCACCCAAAATATTATTTTTTGTGACTAGGATTTGCAGTCTGTTACAAAATGACTATTCTCCCTGTAAAATACATTGAAGATTCTGTTTACTTTTACTGCTGAGGTATACTAAGAGTTAATGAAGGATCGTCGCAAAATGGCTGCTCAAAAGCTGCAGGGTTGCTGCTGCTTCTAACCCATGTATTATTTACAACACTGTCTGGAATAAGGTCCGGAAAACAAACTAATTAATATCAGTGGATCTGTCTGCCTGTCCTTCAGTTTTTGTCTGGTGACCTTGCACCTCTTGGTCTACCTGGTTCAGTCTGCTGGGCCTAGCGGACGAAAGGAGGAATCGTCTCAGCCTTGTGATGCTATCTTCTGAACTGTCCACATGCCTTGCCATTTGGGAGAAGTCTTCTTCGAGGATTAGTTCTCCAGGATAGGGGTTGACAAGCTGGAAGGTACGCAGTGGGTGACCATGATGATCAAGGGTCTGGAAACCAAGCCTTATGAGGAACAGTTGAAAGAGTTGGGTATGTTTAGCCTAGAGGAGACTGAGAGGAGATATGTCATCTTCAAATATCTATAGGGCTGTCACATGGAGGATGGAAACAAGCTTGTTTTTTCCTGCCCCAGAGGGTAGGACTCGAACCAATGGATTCAAGTCTCAAGAAAAGAAATTCTGACACTAAACAACTTTCCGACAGCAAGAGCAGTTCAACAATGAAACAGAGACCTTCCAAAGGTGGTGGACTCTCTTTCCTTAGAGGTTTTCAAGTGGAGATTGGATGGCTATCTGTAATGGATGCTTTAGTTGCAATTCCTGCATTGCAGAGGGTTGGATTAGATGACCCTCGGGGTCCCTTCCAACTCTACATTTCTATGATTCTGTTGAGAGTTGTTTGGAGACTCCTATTCCCCCAACAGAGCTTCAGTTCCCAGAGTGGTTTCACAACCAAATCATCTTCACCAGGAGTTCTGTGCAGGAAACATTAGTTTCCTAGCAACTCTCAGAACACTTAAGTAACTACAACTCCCATAATTCTTTGGGGGGGGAGCCATGGCTGTTTAAAGTGGTATCATAGTGCTATAAAGGTATGGTGAGAACGTGGCCTAAGACGCAGCAGAGACCTTTGCCAGGCTGCAGCTGCTGTTATACTTGAGAAGTGAAGACAGAGAAGGGATGGGAAAGGGATGCAAAGAGCTGAGTTGATAGTTGGCTGGGAGTGTGTGTGTTTGTGTGTATGTGTGTATGTGTGCGCTATCCTGCGATTTGCCAAACTGTCTGTTGAAGGAGAAATCACTAACTGGGCTACCAGGTCTATGTTCTACTGAAAGGCTGAGTAGAAAAGTCCTTCAAGGCCTGTGGAGAACTGCAACTGCTGGAGACAGTTTTTGGACCACAGACTGCTGAACACTAAACCACAACACTTTGCCTTTGGAAAGAGTTCCTTGTTGGCAAGGACAAAGACTCCACATATATATATATGTAGAATATATATATATATTCTATTTCTTTTTGTCTTTTCTCAACCATTTTCTCCTCTTCTTAGACTCTACCTATCTCCTTATTAAATCCCAGGTACCCAACTGCGGCACAAGCTTATTTCACACTGCACAATTTCCGTGACTCTGCACAAGATGTGTCTAGCTGCATGTTAGAATAAACCCCCAAAGGTATTTTCTTGGCAGGGAACTCCACTGAGTTTCAAAAGGGCTTACTTCAGATAAGGCTGCAATCTAGACACACGTCACACTGAGTCCTCTAAATGTGCATAGGCGTGCAGCAGAACATGAATCATTACCAAAATATAATTAGAAACGAGCCTGTTATATATATACAGTATCTTAAGTATGTATACAAACTCAATGAGAGGTGTGTTTGCTTTTGCTGGGTAATCTTATTTATATTAGGTCTAATCTGAGACAGATAAACTCTCATCTCCTCATCAACACATAATAGCCTTTCTCTTTTCTGATTTTTTGTATTTGTCAGAGTTGAAAATCCTTGTTCACAGCAATACGGTCTTATGGAACTGTAGAAGATTAACCAATGCTCTTGAAGAGAGGCGCAGATACTGTTTCCGGTTGTATATCCAAAAATAATCCAGTGGCATACTTTTACTGCAAAACAAAAGAAAACAACAAAACCTCTTCTGCAAATATTTTTGTTGTTGTTACTATACTATACTGCAGGTTTAAATGTTTCCTTAGTTGTCCTTGAATCTTCCGGCCACGGTCATCCTTTTGCCACACTCTTTGAGAACCATGCCTTTATATGCATTCCTTATATACAGCTGCTCATTCAGAGATTGCTTACTTACAAGTAAACTACATACTCACATGCTGCGTGATAACGCTGGGTCTGTAGATGCAGCCTTCGAGTGCCAGTATTCTGGAGGGTGTGGTGGCTCTGTATGAAGGAGCGTCTCCACCCCCATCGTTCTCCCCGGACACTGAGGTCCAGCTCCGAGGGCCTTCTGGCGGTTCCCTCACTGCGAGAAGTGAGCTTACAGGGAACCATGCAGAGGGCCTTCTTGGTAGTGGCGCCGGCCCTGTGGAACACCCTTCCATCAGATGTCAAGGACATAAACAACTATCTGACTTTTAGAAGACTTCTGAAACAACCCTGTGTTTGATGTTTTCATTTGCTGGAAGATGACCAGAGTGGCTGGGGAAACCCAGATAGGTGGCATATAAATAAATTCTCCTCCTCCTCCTCCTTTAACAGCTCCAAGGGTTCTTAAGCAAGTCTCCCACTGGAGGACCCAAGAGATTGCCTGCTTCTAAAGGTCCCTACCCTGTTCAGTGTGGTGTAGTGGCTAAGAGCGGTAGACTCGTAATCTGGGGAACCGGGTTCGCGTCTCCGCTCCTCCACATGCAGCTGCTGGGTGACCTTGGGCTAGTCACACTTCTCTGAAGTCTCTCAGCCTCACTCACCTCACAGGGTGTTTGTTGTGGGGGAGGAAGGGAAAGGAGAATGTTAGCCGCTTTGAGACTCCTTCGGGTAGTGATAAAACGGGATATCAAATCCAGACTCCTCCTCCTCCTTCCCTTCTTCTTCTCCTCTGAAGACACAAGTGTCCAGCAGTGTTCAGTTACAAGGAGCATTTGAGAAATTGCTTAACCTTGAATACATTTTCAGAATCCTTCCAACTCTAAGATTCTATGAAGCTGAACTGAGTTCAGAATCCTTACACACCAAAAATCCACTCCTGGTTTTCTCCTAATGCCTAATTTAGGGAGAAAGAAAAAAAGTTGTTAAATTCTTATGAGTCCGAAAACCTTGTCAATCTATTGCAAAGTGCCCCCCCCCCCCATCCCAAATTACTTTCTGCCCACCACCAATGTTGGAAAGCACATTAATGGATTAAAACCAAAAGTGTCATCATAAAGAGCAGCTCAAGAAGGCAAAGAACGATGCAGTCCAGCCAAGTTAGGCACTTTAAAATTAAATTTAAACCACATTCTGATGTGTTTCTACATAGAAGCAAGTCCTGCTTTTCAATGGGATGCTCTCCCACTTTGTGAGATATTATATGTTGAATTGTGTTTGAAATAGAAGTTACATAGTCAAAAACAGCCTGTTACATTGTGTGTGTTGCTCCCAGGTAATTGTGCATAGGACTGCGGTCTAAATGTGCTTAACTTAACTTTGGAAGAATCTCCCGTTTTTTGTTGCAATGCTCCTGTACTAGTAGTGACATGACGTTTATTTATTTGATTTTGGATTTATGAAAGCCAGTGCTTAAAACAGTGCAGAGAGTTTGCAGGGCAGTAGTTGAAGAAGGAGCAAAAAGGGTTTTCTTGTGTGTGTGTGTTTCTTTGTGGCTGATTAGCTGTTTTCCCTGTGTAAAGGTCAGAGGGGGCAGGGTTTCTGTTGAGGCAGGGGATTAGCTGTGGGAGGAGCTTATCAGAGTTTGCAGGGCAGTAGTTGAAGAAGGAGCAAAAAGGGTTTTCTTGTGTGTGTGTGTTTCTTTGTGGCTGATTAGCTGTTTTCCCTGTGTAAAGGTCAGAGGGGGCAGGGTTTCTGTTGAGGCAGGGGATTAGCTGTGGGAGGAGCTTATCAGAGTTTGCAGGGCAGTAGTTGAAGAAGGAGCAAAAAGGGTTTTCTTGTGTGTGTGTGTTTCTTTGTGGCTGATTAGCTGTTTTCCCTGTGTAAAGGTCAGAGGGGGCAGGGTTTCTGTTGAGGCAGGGGATTAGCTGTGGGAGGAGCTTATCAGAGTTTGCAGGGCAGCGGCGCGCGCCTAGCAGCACGCGCAGTTATACCCATCTTTTAGATTTAGGGGAACAAGTCTCAAACGTTTGTTGGGGGAGACCTAGGTTTTTTTGTGGGGGAAGTTATTTGTCCTGTCTTCAAGCTTTTTATGATGGAGGACCTCTGTAGCCACCCCCAACGACACGATCTCAAGATGGAAGGGGAGGGAACAGCTGCAGTCGCCTGCGATTCCTGCACAATGTTTGCCATCTTGCCAAAGGTTGCAGGCAGCTTTACCTGCAGCAATTGCATGTTGATTGCCCTCTTAAAAGACAAAGTCCAGCAACTGGAGGAACGTGTAGCTACGCTCCAAAGAATTAGAGAGCTGGAGCTCTTCTTGGAAGCAACAGAGCACACCGTCCCCACCAAGGAGGAGACAGTGGACTCCCCTGAGAAGGAGGATAGTTCACCAACACAGGAGCCAGATATATGGAGAAACGTGACTCAAAGAAGTAGGAGGCCCAGGGTTCACTCTGATTGTTTAGAAATACACAATCGCTTTGAGGTCCTCTCCCCTAGCATGGAAGACGAAGAGCAGACTCCATTTGAGGATCTCTCCCTCATTACAGTTGATCAGGTATATGAAGACGAGCAGCAAAGTCAGTCCTCAGGGAATGTGCAGGCGACCTTGGAATGGACAGCTCACGGAAGAACCCCGACCAAACCCAAGAGGAGGCGTGTAGTGGTGATAGGGGATTCCCTACTGAGGGGAACAGAAGCAGTGATCTGTGGGCCTGACAAGATGTCTCGGGAAGTGTGCTGTCTCCCCGGGGCTAAGATCCAAGATGTAACTGAACGACTGCAAGGTATCATAAAACCCACTGACAAATACCCCTTCCTCTTGGTTCATGTGGGAACCAATGACACTGCAAGCAATAGCCTCCAGAAGATCAAAAGAGACTACGAGGCTCTCGGCAGGAAATTGAAGCAACTAAATGCACAAATTGTCATCTCGTCTGTCCTCCCAGTTGAACGACGTGGCCCAGGGAGAGAGGGGGAAATAGTGGAAGTGAACAGCTGGCTTCGCAAATGGTGTAAACAGGAACGGTTTGGATTCTTAGATCACGGACTGCAGTTTCTTGAAGATGGACTTCTGGCAAGTGATGGGCTGCACCTCACAACGGTTGGGAGAAATGTTTTTGCCAAAAATCTCAGAAACCTCATCAGGAGGGCTTTAAACTGACTAATGTGGGGGAGGGAGACAGTGCTCCTGAAGGTAGGAGTCTATCAATTAATGAAGATGATCATCCAAATGTCATAGACCAAATGGAGCAAACAGCACGCGGACCTAGTGGTGGGAGGAAAAAATCCTTAAATAAGAGACACGGGGGAATGATTAATGGACTTCAATGTCTGTACACTAATGCGCAAAGCATGGGAAATAAACAAGATGAGCTTGAGCTCTTGGTACAGCAAACTAAATATGACATAATAGGCATCACTGAAACCTGGTGGGATAAGTCCCACGATTGGAATGTAATAATGGGGGGATACAATCTATTTCAGAGAAACAGACCAGACAAGAAAGGAGGAGGAGTGGCGTTATATGTCAGGGATGTGTATACCTGTGAAGAGATCCAAGATTTAGAACCTCAAAGCCAAAGTGAGAGCATTTGGGTCAAAATTAAGGGAGAGAAGAATAACAGAGACCTCATTGTGGGAGTTTACTATAGATCCCCAAGCCAAACGGAGGACATAGATGATGCCTTCCTGGAACAGATGGCCAAGCATGCAAAAGGAAGGGAGATAGTAGTAATGGGGGACTTCAATTACCCGGATATTTGTTGGACGTCCAACTCAGCCAAGAGCATAAGGTCAAACAGATTCCTCACTGGCCTTGCAGACAACTTCATTGTCCAGAAAGTGGGAGAAGCAACAAGAGGAACAGCCATTTTAGATCTGGTCCTAACCAATGTTGATGACCTAGTTAGTGGAGTAGAAGTGGAAGGATCATTAGGCGCGAGTGATCATGCTCTTCTGAAGTTTACTATACAGAGGAAAGGAGCAGCCAAGCATACTAGGACTCAATTTCTTGACTTTAAGAAAGCCGACTTCATAAAACTTAGGGAAGTGCTGGGTGAGATCCCATGGACAGTAATACTAAAAGAAAAGGGAGTTCATGATGGCTGGGAGTTTGTTAAGAGGGAGATAGTAAAAGCATAACGTCAGGCAATACCAATGAGACGGAAACATGGAAGGTGCCTAAAGAAGCCAGGGTGGCTATCAAAAGAACTTTTAACTGAATTAAGATTAAAAAAGGATGTGTACAAAAAATGGAAAAGGGGGGAAACCACCAAAGAGGAATTCAAACAAATAGCCAGCACGTGTAGACACAAAGTCAGAAAAGCTAAAGCACAGAATGAACTCAGGCTTGCTAGAGAGGTTAAAAGCAACAAAAAAGGCTTTTATGGGTATGTTCGTAGCAAAAGGAAGAACAAAGAAACAGTTGGGTCACTCAGAGGAGAAGATGGTGAAATGCAAACAGGGGACACAGAAAGGGCTGAACTCCTCAATTCCTTCTTTGCCTCAGTCTTCTCCGATAAAGAAAACAATGCCCGACCTGAAGAATTTGGAGCAAATGATTCAGCAAAGGAAACACAGCCCAGAATAACTAAGGAGATAGTACAAGAATACTTGGCTAGTTTAGATGTATTCAAGTCTCCAGGGCCAGATGAACTGCATCCAAGAGTATTAAAAGAACTGGCAGATGTGATCTCAGAACCACTGGCAGTCATCTTTGAGAATTCCTGGAGAACAGGCGAAGTCCCGGCAGACTGGAGGAGGGCAAATGTTGTCCCTATTTTCAAAAAGGGGAAAAGAGAGGACCCAAATAATTACCGCCCAGTCAGTCTGACATCAATAGCAGGGAAGATTCTGGAGCAGATCATTAAGCAAACAGTCTGTGAGCACCTAGAAAGGAATGGTGTGATCACCAATAGTCAGCATGGATTTCTGAAAAATAAGTCATGTCAGACTAACCTGATCTCGTTTTTTGACAGAATTACAAGCCTGGTAGATGAAGGGAACGCAGTGGATGTAGCCTACCTTGATTTCAGCAAGGCATTTGACAAGGTGCCCCATGATATTCTTGTAAAGATGCTGGTAAAATGCGGTCTTGACTATGCTACCACTCAGTGGATTTGTAACTGGCTGACTGACCGAACCCAAAGGGTGCTCATCAATGGTTCCTCTTCATCCTGGAGAAGAGTGACTAGTGGGGTGCCACAGGGTTCTGTCTTGGGCCCGGTCTTATTCAACATCTTTATCAATGACTTGGATGATGGACTCAAGGGCATCCTGATCAAATTTGCAGATGACACCAAACTGGGAGGGGTGGCTAACACCCCAGAGGACAGGATCACACTTCAAAACGACCTTGACAGATTAGAGAATTGGGCAAAAACAAACAAGATGAATTTTAACAGGGAGAAATGTAAAGTATTGCACTTGGGCAAAAAAAATGAGAGGCACAAATACAAGATGGGTGACACTTGGCTTGAGAGCAGTACATGTGAAAAGGATCTAGGAGTCTTGGTTGACCACAAACTTGACATGAGCCAACAGTGTGACGCGGCAGCTAAAAAAGCCAATGCAATTCTGGGCTGCATCAATAGGAGTATAGCATCTAGATCAAGGGAAGTAATAGTGCCACTGTATTCTGCTCTGGTCAGACCACACCTGGAGTACTGTGTCCAGTTCTGGGCACCACAATTCAAGAAGGACACTGACAAACTGGAACGTGTCCAGAGGAGGGCAACCAAAATGGTCAAAGGCCTGGAAACGATGCCTTATGAGGAACGGCTAAGGGAGCTGGGCATGTTTAGCCTGGAGAAGAGGAGGTTAAGGGGTGATATGATAGCCATGTTCAAATATATAAAAGGATGTCACATAGAGGAGGGAGAAAGGTTGTTTTCTGCTGCTCCAGAGAAGCGGACACGGAGCAATGGATCCAAACTACAAGAAAGAAGATTCCACCTAAACATTAGGAAGAACTTCCTGACAGTAAGAGCTGTTCGACAGTGGAATTTGCTGCCAAGGAGTGTGGTGGAGTCTCCTACTTTGGAGGTCTTTAAGCAGAGGCTTGACAACCATATGTCAGGAGTGCTCTGATGGTGTTTCCTGCTTGGCAGGGGGTTGGACTCGATGGCCCTTGTGGTCTCTTCCAACTCTATGATTCTATGATTCTATGATTCTATAAACAGGGAGCGCGTTGTGTCTAAATACAAAGCTGCTATCTTTGGAACCTCAAGTCACAGTGTACATAACACTGAACTCCTGGCTGCCGCCGCCACTCTCTTGTGCAGATTCTCATAATGGATTCTATCAGCTGCAGGCAAGTGCTAACCACCACCATTTTTTTAAACTACAACTCCCATCATTCCAGACCATGGTTAATGGGAGTTGGAGTCCAAAACAACAACAACACCTGCTGGTACTATTTTGAATACCCCTGGATTACACCATTATAGCTGCAACCCTAAACACATTTATTTGCAAGTAGGCCTCCCCAAACTCATAGTTTGTAGCAGGACTTAAGAGCACAATTCTACGCAGCACGTTTCTACTCAGAAATAAGTTTCATTAACTGTAAAGGGACTTATTCCCAGCTGAACCATAGGATTGCAGCCTTTGTCCTCTCAAATATTGGTACACAAAACTGCAGCTTTAAGTCTAAGGAAGCATAAAGGTAAAGGTAAAGGGACCCCTGACCATTAGGTCCAGTTGTGGCCGACTCTGGGGTTGCGGTGCTCATCTCGCTTTATTGGCTGAGGGAGCCGGCATACAGCTTCCGGGTCATGTGGCCAGCATGACTAAGCCGCTTCTGGCACACCAGAGCAGCGCACGGAAACGCCATTTACCTTCCCGCCAGAGCGATACCTATTTATCTACTTGCACTTTGATGTGCTTTCGAACTGCTAGGTTGGCAGGAGCAGGGACCGAGCAACGGGAGCTCACCCCGTTGCGGGGACTCGAACCACCGACCTACTGATTGGCAAGTCCTAGGCTCTGTGGTTTAACCCACAGCGCCACCCATGTCCTCTAAGGAAGCATATATGGGAGTAAACGGCAAGGCTACAACTCTATGTATGTTTACTTTCGAGTAAACGCGATTCAGTTAAGTGGGACTGAGGTTGCCTATACAGTACACTCTCTACACTGAAAATACACCTCTCTCTATAAAGAATCATGGAAACTGTAGTTTCCAGCACCATTAACAAAGTATGGTTCTCAGGATCATTGCTGTGTGTCAAGGCTTTAAATGTGTTTGAAATATATAGTGTGTAATCCTATACAGTACGTTGCACAAGAGGCACTTGAGTATGGCACACAGGAGTGAGAACAAAACAGCTTCCTTTAAAAAAAAAGTATGATTGATCAGCCGTTCCTTTCTCTGTCTGGGAAGAGTTCATTCATTTTCTTAAAACATTTCCTTTCACCCACGGACACAGTGGATCATTACTGTTATGTACTGAAGTTCTCACCCTGAGCCAGCAGGGGGATACTGTAGATAGTTCAGGTCCACATATGCAAATAAGGGATCGAAAGTGACGTTCAGTGATTGGATAGTTACAGAAATTTGTTACAATTACGTTGTATTGGAGCTCTATATAAGCAGGCTGGCTGAACCTTTCAGTTCAGATCTGTTCTGGCCTGTGAATAAACAAGAGCTGTTGAAGAACTGCTGTGTCGTCTGATATGTTCACCCACAACTTAACAGTTACTCCTGGGTTCAGCTCACCGCAGCAGAGACAGGCACATTCCCATGTTTTGTGAATCAAAATCAGACACTGATTTCACGGAGGTGTTTGGAATGGGAAAGGACATCAGATGTATGATCCTAGCAAATTTATTAACTTGGATTGGCAGTACAGATTGCAAATCAGTTTTCATGTATAAAAGTGGCTGTGACTGTTCTGCTCAGAAGTCACCAACTGTATTTTATGAGACGTCTTTCTCTTCCATCTGCCGTCTGGACTAGTCTGACAGATCCTCAAGCGCCTTGTAGACTGCTGACAAGACAGACACGATCCATAAGGAACTTAGGCTGTGCCCTAAATTGAACTCCCAGTCCCAAGCCAGTCATTTAGCACGAACCCTTCTCATATAGCAGCCATGCGGACCTCCAGCTACTGCAGGACTCATCATCCCTAACCACTGCTCCTGCTGGCTGAAAAGCTACAGGCTCCCAATCCTTGCCCTATAGACCTATTCTCTGTTCTTGAGAAAATTTTAATAAACACAGGTTAGGCTTTGTTTTGGAAGACAAAAAGTACTTTGACCCTGTGAATGAAAAACGATTTCCCTCTAGTGTGGGGAAGCTGCATTCCTGACCCGATTTACTCGGGAGCAAGTCCCCACTGAAATCAGCGCATTCACGGTTAGGATTTGACTGACATGACCCCTAACTGCATACCAAGCCTGGATCTGTGTCAGATTGTGACATTATTGCAGAGCACCCAGTCCCATTTTGGTTATCTGCGATTTTAATGCCTTTGGGACACCGTTATCGACTTGTGCCTTTAGACAAGATCTGCCGTGTGAATCGTCCCTTGACTAGAGCAGGGTTAATTCGGTTCAGATCCAAGTAGTAATATTTGGCATGTTGATGGGACATTGGGGCTTTTAATAACCCCCTTTCGAGCCTAGGGCTCCATGCACACGTAGACTGAAAAGTCCTCTACACACTTACCTGGGAGTAAGCCCCATTGAACACAATGGCACTTAATTCTCAGTAGACGTGCCTGGGATTACAATGATGGTTGCTGATAAGCCTGCAGTCCTATACTGTACATGCTGACCTGTGAGAAAGCCCCGTGGAAAATAATGAAGCTTACCTCTGAGTAGACAGGAATGCTATTGTACTGCAAGACCGTCTGAATTCAGTTGGACTTGTTTCTGGCTAAGCACGCTTAGGATCTCCCTGGCAATATATACTTACTTGGGAATAAGCTCCACCGAACATAGTTGGATTTACTTGCGAGGAAATGTTCATAGTACTGGTCAGCACAGTCCTTTGATCCTAGTGGGAAAACTAAGCAAGTACTGTACTTCTAACTTTCTCCCATTGGAGAATGATTGTCTTCCAAAGTGGCTCACAGACACCATCAGCTTGGAGATAAAATGGGACTGAACACGAGATCTTCTGCAGATCCTCGACCACTGAAGAGCTACACCCCTTCCCAGGTATGTGAGCTTTAAACATCCACATATTTATTCGTTTAAAAGCATTAGTATTTTAACTATTTATATACAGTACTTCATTATTATTCTTATTATATGTCCCTATTTTCATCCGAGCAATGTTGGAGGGTATGCAACGCTACGACAAAGGGGAGTTAGTACTATGGAATTAGGCAGTGGGACCCTACGCTCTCTAAAGATGCAGTGCCAACCCTGGCTTCCCTGAGAGCAAGCCTCCTTGAATTAAACAGGATATGCTTCCCAGTAGGCAGGAGGACCATGCTGCAGCCTGGGAAGCAAGCCCTATTTAAAATAGCCAGGGCTTACACCTGAGTAAGGCCAAGGTCCCCTTGCAGGAGCCACATTGTCTACTCCGACGCAAAGGCAGGTTGGAAGCACCTCGGGGCAGAGACCTGCTTGGCCTTCTGCAGCCTGAAAGCTAAAATGGTGTGTGGGGCGTAGTCGTGCCCCCCAATCAAGTCCAATAAAAAAATACTTAACTAAAAGTAGAAATTGTAGAAATTTCAACAGATTTCTCTGAGAAATAATTTTAAAGGGACTGTTGTTGAGACATTTCATTCTGAATCTGCTTGACACAGCCAGAGGAAGATTACAGGCATGGGCATAGCCAGGATTATTTTTGTTTCGGCGGCGGGGGGAGGAAACAGAACCTCAGATTTGTATTTATTTGCATTGTTTTTTGTTGGGGGGCAGGCTTTTGTTGGGGGGACAGAACCTCAGATTTGTATTTATTTATATTTTTATATTTTTTATTTACAATTTTCATTTATATACATTGCCACAATTATTTTACCAAGTTTTAACATTTTCCATTTCGACTCCCTTCCCCCCTTTTCTGCGGTTCCTTACATTAATTTTTACCCTTTCCTGCCTACTCCTAACTGTCTTAATTCATTCTTTTATGCGTCTCTTCTAATATAGATCTCCTATATCAACCTGCAGGTTGTTACAAGAACCCTGTCTTAATCTGTTTCCAGGTTTGTTTTGCAAATACTCAATAAACCATGCCCATTCCTTTCTAAAAAAAGTTTGCTGTCTTGATTTCTTAAATATGTATTTGATGGATTCTGATGGATTTAGAAGCTGCCCCTCCTTGGCTACGCCCATGATGACAGGTGGGTATCCTTCCTCCACCCCCCCAATAAATTCTGGCTGCCCCCCTCCAAGTCTCTTCTTCTTTTTTGGCGAGTAATATTGTCTTCCATAAACATGGTTTTAACAATGAATCCGTAAGTGACCGTGGAGGCCAATTCTGGTTCCACACGTCCTTCCACAGTGGGGACATAGGTTTTCGGGGGGAATTGATCACGGTTGGATTTGCCAACGGTGGGATTTGCCAAGCGTATCTTTCTCTTAGCACGTGTCTCCCTCTCGTCCTGAGTTCAAGTGTCTTCAAAGCCCATGACACCTTTGGTAAAGGCTGCTCTCCAACTGGAGTGCTCGCAGGTCAGTGTTTCCCAATTGTTGGCGTTTATACTACATTTTGGGACGCGGGTGGCGCTGTGGGTTAAACCACAGAGCCTAGGACTTGCTGATCAGAAGGTCGGTGGTTCGAATCCCCGCGATGGGGTGAGCTCCCCTTGCTCAGCCCCTGCTCCTGCCAACCTAGCAGTTCGAAAGCACCTCAAAAGTGCAAGTAGATAAATAGGTACTGCTCTGGCGGGAAGGTAAACGGCTTTTCCGTGTGCTGCTCTGCTTCGCCAGAAGTGGCTGTCATGCTGGCTACAGGACCCGGAAGCTGTACGCCGGCTCCCTCGGCCAATAAAGTGAGATGAGCGCCGCAACCCCAGTTGGTCACAACTGGACCTAATGGTCAGGGGTACCTTTACCTTTATACTACATTTACCTTTATACTACATTTTTAAAAAATTGCCTTGAGAGAGTCTTTAAACCTCTTTTGTTGACCACCAGCATTACGCTTTCAATTTTTAAGTTTGAAATAGAGTAGTTGCTTTGGAAGACGATCATCAGGCATCCACACAACATGACCAGTCCAATAAAGCTGATGTTGAAGAATCATTGCTTCAACTCTGCTGATCTTTGCTTTTTCCAGTACACTGGCATTAGTTCGCCCGTCTTCCCAAGTGATGTGCAAAATTTTCTGGAGATGCCATTGACATAGCTGTTAACTTTCCCCTTTTCTTGTGAGGAATCCTATTTGGAATAAGGGAATTTCCCTTAAAAAAAAGGTTGACAGCTATGGCCATTGATGGAATCTTTCAAGGAGCTGGAGATGGCGTTTATAAGTTGCCCATATTTCACAAGCATACAGTAAGCCTGGTAGGACAATAGCTTGGTAAAGAAGCATTTTGGTTTCCCTGCGAAGGTCCCACTCCTCAAACACTCTGTAGTTCAATCAGGAGAAAGCCGCACTCGCACAGCTCAGGCGGTACTGGATTGTGGCATCAACCTGGGCCCCTGTGGAAAGACAACTGCCCATCACAACCTCCAAGCCTACAATTCAAAGAAGTCAGCCGTCGGGCTCTCTGTGCGGCGCGGCTTTCCTTCCCCCGCTCCTCGCCCTCTGCGAGGCGGAACTGTCGTTCCCGAGGCTTCGGAGCCGCCCGGACGTTGTTTGCGGAGGGACGCCGCTGGCCGGAGTTGCCAGGCGATGCTGAGCCGCGGCGAGGAGTAGCTGCAGCGCCAGGAGGAGGGCGAGGAGGAAGGGAGCGGAGGCCCAGCCGCCATGGACGACCAGGGCTGCCCCCGCTGCAAGACCACCAAGTACAGGAACCCCTCCCTCAAGCTCATGGTCAACGTCTGCGGCCACACGCTGTAAGTGCTGCTGGCCTGGGCGGGGGGGGGGGTTGCTCGGGACGGCAGTAATCCTTGTCTGTTAGCTGCTGCATAAAACGGGCTGTGTACGACGTGTGTGTGTGTGTGTATGTATTTGTGTGTGTATACACACACACACACACACACACACACACACACAGAGAGATCCCACTTTATATAAATTCTATAATATATATATGTGTGTGTGTATATATATATATATATGTGTGTGTGTGTGCGCGCGCGCACACACACACACACACACACACACACATATATATAACATATTCTGGGGTGTTGTTGTTTATATAGAGAGAGATAGAGATAGATAGATAGATAGATAGATAGATAGATAGATATAGGCATAGAATGGAAGGGACCGCAAAAGGCCATCTCACCAAACCCCCTTGCAAAAAAGCAAGGGGAATTGTACAAGCGCAACAAGCAGGTGTTGTTGTTTATGTAGATATAGATAGATAGATATAATAATAAATAATAATAATAAATTTTATTTATATCCCGCCCTCCCCAGCCGAAGCCGGGCTCAGGGCGGCTAACAACACTAAAATAGTGCAACATTATAAAAACATCATAAGAATTAATTAAAATCAAAATTGATGGCAACCATAAACTAAAGTATTGTAAAGATTGCCAAAGGAGGGAGTCAGGCTGTGCCCTAACCAAAGGCCTGGTGGAACAGCTCTGTCTTGCAGGCCCTGCGGAAAGATGTCAAGTCCCGCAGGGCCCTAGTCTCTTGTGACAGAGCATTCCACCAGGTTGGAGCCGCAGCCGAAAAAGCCCTGGCTCTAGTTGAGGCCAGCCTAACCTCTCTGTGGCCTGGGACCTTCAAGATGTTTTTATTTGAGGACCGTAAGTTCCTCTGTGGGGCATACCAGGAGAGGCGGTCCCGTAGATACGAGGGTCCTAGGCCGTGTAGGGCTTTGAAGGTTAAAACCAGCACCTTAAACCTGATCCTATACTCCACCGGGAGCCAGTGCAGCTGGTATAGCACCGGATGAATGTGATCCCGCAGCGAAGACCCCGTAAGGAGTCTCGCTGCGGCATTCTGCACCCGCTGGAGTTTCTGGGTCAGTCTCAAGGGCAGCCCCACGTAGAGCGAGTTACAATAATCCAGTCTGGAGGTGACCGTCGCATGGATCACAGTGGCTAGGTCAGGGCGAGAGAGGTAAGGAGCCAACTGCTTAGCTTGGCGGAGATGAAAAAATGCCGCCTTTGTTATAGCTGCAATCTGCGCCTCCATGGAGAGGGAGGTATCGAAGATTACACCCAAACTCTTAACGGACGGTGCTGGCACTAATTGCACCCCCGCAAGAGATGGGAGTTGCCCCCTCAATCCCATATCGTCCCGTCCCAGCCAGAGGACCTCTGTCTTCGAAGGATTTAACTTCAACCGGCTCCCACGTAACCATCCAGCCACAGCCACTGTATATATAGATATATACAGTGGTACCTCGGATTATGCTGGCCACATGACCCGGGAGCTGTACGCTGGCTCCCTCGGCCAATAAAGCGAGATGAGCGCCGCAACCCCAGAGTCGGCCATGACTGGACCTAATGGTCAGGGGTCTCATTTACCTTTACCTCAGGTTAAGTACATAATTCATTCCGGAGGTCCGTTCTTAACATAGGCATAGAATGGAAGGGACCGCAAAAGGCCATCTCACCAAACCCCCTTGCAAAGAGCCAAGGGGAATCGTACAATTGCAACAGGCAGGTACTAAAATTAATAGTTGTCTCTCCTCCGGCTCAGGTACTAAAATGCTACTATTAATAACTGCGTCTGGTCTGGTAAAGACCTGTAGACTAGACTACTGCAAATCATTAGAATAATAATAATAATGATTTTGTTATTTGTACCACGCCCACCAGACCGGGTTGCCCCAGCCACTCCGGGCAGCTAGCAGCAAATATAAAAGCACAATTAGGATAACAATGATAACAGTTTTGTTATTTGTACCCTGTCCACCTGACTGGGTTGCCCCAGCCACACTGGGTGGGTTACAGAATATAATAATAAAGTGTCAGACATGAGAAACTTCCCTAGACAGATCATAGAATCATAGAATCATAGAGTTGGAAGAGACCACAAGGGCCATCGAGTCCAACCCCCTGCCAAGCAGGAAACACCATCAGAGCACTCCTGACATATGGTTGTCAAGCCTCTGCTTAAAGACCTCCAAAGAAGGAGACTCCACCACACTCCTTGGCAGCAAATTCCACTGTCAAACAGCTGTCTTCTAAAAGCTGTAGTTATTTACCTCCGTGACTTGTGGGACTGCATGTGAAGTGGATTTGGAAACTTCAGCTGGTGCAGAATTCAGCAATGAGGTTGCTTCCCCGGGCAGAGTGGTTTGAGCATAGAATGCCAGTCCTGGCTAGATTGCACTGGCTGCCGGTTACGGTAGTTTCCAGGCCCAATTCAAAGTGCTGGTTTTGATATATAAAGCCTTAAATCGCTCAGGACTGTAATACCTCAAGGACTGAACTGACCCAGACCCTGAAGTCATTATCGGAGGCCCTCCTTTGTGTGCCTTCTCTGTGGAAGGTGGCAACATGAGAAAGGGCCTTTTCTGTGGTGGCTCCCTGCTTGTGGTATGCTTTCCCCAGGGAGGCTTGCCTGGAGCCTTTGTTGCATATCTTTAGGTGCAAAAAAACATCCTCTTCTCCCAGGCCTTTGTCTAACTAAACAATCTATGGCCTTTTAAACTACGTGAGGGGGTTTATTGTTTTTGTTTGTTACTATGTTATGCATTTTTGTGCTTTTATATTGTAAACTGTCCTGTGATCCTGGATGGAAGGCGTTATAGAAATTTCACAAATATTACTACTACTAATAGCAATAGCAATAGCAATAGAGAGAAGTGCAGAGAGGGCGGATGGTGCAGATGGGTGGGGTCGGGTGGTGATGTTTCTATTTTACTTAATATATGTGGGGTTTTGTGTCAGTGTTGCATGTGCAGGTTCTCTGCTGTTCACTTGTGTTCCTTTGGTGGTGAGAGAGGTTGGGGTTGGCCCAGGGTGTGGCTGTTCATTTGTGGTTGGCTGTGGTGGTCTTTGTTTTCATGTGTGAGTGGGGTGGGTGGGTGTTTGGGATCAGGTTAGCCATATTGATTTGTATGCTGTTGGTGGATTTTTGTCACTGTCTTGTTGGACTGTGTATGTGATAAAAGGGATGAAGGCATCTTCTATTTGTCCCCATGTCAGTTTCAGTTTATTGATTAATTTTTCTAGTAAGGCTGTTTCCCATACTATTTGGTACCATTGGTCCATGCTTATTCCTGACAGGTCTCTCCAGTGTCTGGTTATGATGTTTCTGGCTGTTGAGAGTAGGTGGGTCAGTAGGGAGAGTAGGGAGAGTAGTAGAGTTCTTTGTGGAGTAAGTGGGCATTGTTGTCTTGGAAGATGTTTAGTAGGGCCAATTCTGGGGTGATTTCTAATACTTGCTTGGTTATTTTACATATTTCTCGTATGGCTGTTGTCCAGAATAGTTGGATTTTGGGACACTCCCACCACATGTGGAGGTATGTTCGTCTGATGTGCAGAAGGTCGCAGGTTCAGTTCCTGGTGTCTTCTTGGAAAGGTTCCTGCCTGAAACAATAGAGACAAACCAAAGTTAGGCTAAACAAACAATAGCTTAAAGTTATTATGTGTTAACCAGGCTAATGTCTCCTTGATAGATTAGAAGAGGATGTATTAGTAAAGTAAGATTTAGTTGTTGCTTGATATTCCAACAATTCTTATTTATTACAGCACCATCACTGAAAGCCCATATGGCAGTTGTAGTAATAACATTCTGGGCAACAGTATTCCAGGGAATTCCTTGAATAAAAAATATTCTGAAGGAGTCTCACTTGATGTGTGCTGTTAAATTGTACTTGGATTCTCCAGGTGGGATTCTGTCTTGATCAAGAAGTCGAAATAAATTAAAAAATCAAAAAATTGTCCAGTAGTACCTTAGAGACCAACTAAAGTTTGTTCTGGGTATAAGCTTTTGTGTGCATGCTCACTTCTTCAGATGATGAGTTTCAAGCCAGTAGCACTTCATCTATCATGAGCAAAATCAGATTATTCATGGTCTTTCTTCTAGAGATTCCCTGACTAAATGTGTTGCCCAACTCTTATAAAGATATGAGGTGTGTCTTTAGATGAATGGTGGCCAGCTCTCTCTTTTCAGTTTGGACCTCTTTTTTCCCTTTTTCAATTTAATGTGATTGATCTTTTTACTTGAATCGGGTTTAAAATCAATCAGCAAATATCAAATGAAAGCAATTTATAACAGGTTAAATCAAAGTCAACGCTACTTGTCTTACATTGTCCTTTGGAATTGTCCTATTCTAGTAATGAAACAAACGAACACCAGACACAATTGTTTTGAAAGTCTCTCATTAGGCCCAGATTGTCCTTCCCAAAGACATTTATATTTTTTAAAAAGCCAATTTGTTTGTAAGCAATTTGTATCTCCTGACTACTATTGAATGCCTTCAAAGTCTGAAAATACAGTGCATACTGCACGGGATTGCTTTCAATGATTGCCCTGAAGTATAGTATTGTGTGGAATTTTATGTCTTTTTATAGAGTAGGGCTTCTAGCAATACACTATATCTCAACACTAGTAGGAACAGTGCTTAAACCCTATTGGCAGTATAAATGGTTCTCTCTTGGCACCGGTAATATGTGAGCATCTTTGCTCATAGAAACAGGACTACTTTTGTGCTTGATATCTGGTGATAACAAAATTAATGATGTAAGGAGGGAGCTGCAACCGAAGATAGGAAAAGAGGTAGTAAGGGAGGACCTAGCCACTTTAAATGAATTTAAATCTCCAGGGCCTGGTGAGCTGCATCCAAGGGTGCTAAAGGAACTTGTGGATGTAATTTCATTGCCTTTGTTTATTATCTTTGAGAATTCTTGGAGAACAGACTAGAGATGGGCAAAAGTTGTCCCCCTCTTCAAAAAGGGGGAAAAGACCCAGGTACCGGTAACTTCCGTCTGGTGAGCTTGACAAGCAAGGCCCTAGAACAGAAAATTAACAAAAATAACACATTACAAGCGAGGCACAGGGAGTGTTGAGCACAAGCCGGGCCACAACTAAAAATTTGTGGGCTACGTGGGGACCTTCATAACTGGATGCTCCCTCACATTAAAAACATGCGCAATGCGTAGGGCTGAGGTCCTGGTTGTGACATCATGGGACTCTTCCAAGGACCAGTGCAGCTGTGGGGATAGGCCTTCTGTGCCTTCCTCCCCAGCTTCAAGCTCAGGCAGGGTTTACGTATTTGTGGCTCAGTACAAGGTCAGCAAGAATATGCAGTCATTGTACAGTCATACCTCGGGTTACAGACGCTTCAGTTTGCGTATTTTTGGGTTGCGCACCGCGCCGAACCTGGAAGTACCAGAATGGATTACTTCTGGGTTTCGGCGCTCGCTCATGCGCAGAAGTTCTAAATCATGCTTTGCGCATGCGCAGAAGCGCTGAATTGCAACCTGCGCGTGCGCAGACGCGGCGCTGCGAGTTGTGAACGCTGCAGGTTGCGAACATGCCTCCCGCACGGATCATTTTCGCAACCCGAGCGTCCACTGTAGTGGGCCCAATCCCGTGGAACGCCCTCCTAGACAGGCACCTTCTTTGCTGAACTTCAGGTGCATGAATAAACTTTATTTTTCCAGCATGCATTTTAAGGTAGTGTTCGGGTTTATGGTACATTTTTACTGGCTTTTTTTGGTCCAGTTTTCTGTGTACATCACTTTCACTTTAATTTTAGGACTCAGCTTATCAGGCCCATCCTTTGCCAACCTGCTGCCCTCCAGATGTTTTGGACTACAGCTCCCATCTGCCCCAGCCAGTGTTGTGTTTGCTGAGACTGATGGGAGTTGTAGTCCATGCTGCCTGCAAGGCAAGTAGACTGGGGAAAGCTGATGGAGTAGAAATTAAAACTCAGTGGGAGAGCTGAGCTTTTGCTTGAGTCTCTCTGGTTTAAATCAGTAGGTCTTGAATGCCCTTAAACTTTGGTTGGTTCTTGTCCTTTGTGTTTAACCAAGAGGGGAAAAACTGTGTATGAGCATGACAACGTCTGCTTGCCCATCTGAATGTGTGCTTGCCAGGCTGGCTTTATGGAAGACCACAAGCTTATCTCTTAATACTTCCTCCTTAAGTTTCATTGCTTGTAATGAACCTTAGCTGGGAAAGTTTAGCTTTATGAGTTGTTTTGCAGGCACTTAAAAGAAAGAAAATGGAAAGGAAATACTGCACAAAGGGGGGAAAATACATCCAATTAATGTGAAGACTGTTGTGTTGAACAGGACTGTGGAAATGAGGTTTATGGTTGGTTGTAAAATGTGCCACATGGTCTCTACAAGTCAGGGGCCAGATCTCTTACATGGGGTAAAATATATAGAGAAATATTTAAAAAAACCAACCAGTTAAAAATTGGACCTGTTCCTTTTTCCCTCCCATATCAAAGAGGAAGAAGAAGGCCAGTCCACCACATCCGTAAAGCTTGTCAGGAATAATTCTTTATTTTATATGATAAAATCAAAATCCTACACTAAATTCTGATCCAAGAGTCGCTGAACTCTGCTAATTGCATAAAATCTGCAGATCAAATTAATCTGTGTGGCTTGTCTGATCTTGCCTAATTGTGGAACACTTTTTTTAAAAAAAGACTACCTACATAATTTTAAAATTACTTTTTTTATCTTGTCCTTCCTCCAAGATGCTCCAGCAGCATACAAGGCTGCTTAATCTATGTGGTATTGGATGAGGCTGTAGACTGCATTCTCAAATCATTCTTTCAACATTTTCTTTTTACACCAAACTGAAGTTCGCACCAGCCTGTTACCCGAGCCTTGCAGCACTCTCCCACTATTTTCAGCCCTCTTCGGGTAGAGTATTTAACCATTCCAGAAGACGTAAGTGCACCAAATAGACCCTACTATGGGGCTGGAGGAGAATTCAGTCTGCATATTTGGTGTTTTAGACTACAACCCCAGTCATCCTTGACCATTGGCCATGCGGGTTGTGGATTATAGGAGTTTAGTCTAGAACAGCCGGAGGGCACCAAGGCCGGAGTAGATAGTGCTTGAAGATGGGCAAAAAGTCTGATCTATCCACACTCTCACACCTGCTTTGCTGCATCCAGGCATGCTTGAGTTCAAGGCCAGCAAGGCAAAAATGCACAAGGTTGTTGTCAGGGAACTGCCATCGGCTCAGGGGCAAGAGGGGAAAAGCCGGATGGATTACAGAGAGCCCCCAAAGATCGTGGGAAGCAGCACCTCCTCAGCGGAGGAGAGTAACCACGCCTCCAGTGGAGAGGAGCTTCAGGGCTCGGAGGAGGCGAGGCGGTGCCAGGACACCTTGCCTGAGCAAAGCGGGGAGGAGAGAGGTCTTCCGTTACCCACGCCCTCCCTGCGCAGTAGGCTTCCGCACAGAGAGGGGAAGCGCAGACTGGGCGTCAAGAAACCACTCTGCTGGGGAAGGTTTAGGGACCGCCCACTCACAGATTCTGCCAGTGAATGAGCCAGCCACGGAATAGTGGCGCTCTGCATGGTGAAGGGTTTTTGGCACCAATAACGAGGCTTTACAGCCGACCAGGGAGGCATTTGCCTGATTGCTCTCGAGTAACCCCCTTCATGGCTCACTGCCTTGCTGTGGTGAAGGGGCTTGAATAACTCAGAGAAGCTGTGAACTATGATGAGCAGGGCACCCAAGATGAACAGGTCATAGTGGAGAATTTTGACCAAACGTGATCCACCTGGAGCAGGAACCGGCAAGCCACTCCAGTATCCCTGCCAAGAAAACCCCATGGACAAAGACATGAAGACAGAAGTGCCTGGCGTTCTCTGGTCCATGGGGTCACGAAGAGTCGGACACGACTAAACGACTAAACAACAACAACCCCCTGATATCCTTACAGGTGTGAATAGAGAGAGCTGGAGGGCTGCATTTCACCCTTGTGCCTGAGGTTTCCTGCCACTGCTATAAGCCCAGTTCTTTTCTTTCTTTCTTTAAAAGCATTTATATATTGCTTAATATTTCAGGATTCTTTTAAGCAGTGTACCATCTTAAAAAAACCAGAACAATATATCATTAAAAAAAACTGTTACGATAGACTGCTCTGCCTCCTTTCTTTTAGCAAATGTTTTGTGCCACTGGGGAAGTGGTAATTCTGTATTGATTTGTTTGGGATGTTTGTATGTGATGCCAATAAAAGGTTTGATGATGATAAAAAAAAAAACATAACACAGCCTAAAACCAGCAATATGAAAACACAGTGAAGGATATAAAAGTGAATTTAAACAAAAAAATCAGAGGCATAAAGCAAGATCCAGTCTTATGGATTGGGGAACGCCTGGGCAAAAAGATAAGTCTACATGGAACTGGCAGAAATGACTGGCAGAATCCGAGATCAGGGAGAAGAGGTGGTGGAAGAAGATTGGAAGAAATTTAAAGACTACTTGCAGAAATACTGTAAAATTAATGAATGTTAAAGGGATGTTGGATTGAAAATAAGCGGTTTTGGTAAAAAGATTAACAAGAATATGTAAATACGGATTGACAATGGTTGGAAATATATAGTTATAATAGGTTAAGATATTAAGTAAAGATAAATGATAGAGGGTAAGGATTTGCTGAATTAACCATGTGAACTGGAATACAAAAAAGGGGTGTGTGAGGAGGTCAGGAAACAAGTAAATGAAATATAAGACATGAAAATATTGATTTCTTTTTAACTTTTTTTCTTACTTTTTATGTACTTTGTTTTTGTATTTTTGTATTTCTTTTTCTTTTATTATTGTTATTCTTTTTTATTTCCATTTTTAATTTTGTAACTTTTTATTGTCTGTAAAATTTTAATAAATATCATTTAAAAAAACACACAAAAAGATAAGTCTGAAGCGACTAATGGCTGCTGCTTCGCGTATGGAACATGAAAGGGCATTCTGCAAAACAGCCATCACTGCCCTGTGGTATTTTGTAGGGTGTATTGCCATGAATAGAATTTCCCCAGATGTGATCTGTACAGGGGCAGGCAGGTTGGTAGCTTTTTCTCTTTCATGCTTAAAAGCAACACTTTCTGAGAATAAGTGGGCCTGTGCTTTTTCTAATGCGGGAGGAAGAAGAAAAAGCATGCTTTTGCTATCAGCTTTTTTTTGGGGGGGGGGCACTTCTGTACCATATTCCTTGAAGGTCAAACACTCCGTCAGCAAAAGCAGATGCAGCAGTATTGTTTCAGGAAGGCTGTATCAGCTGCAAATGTGATCCAGAGAGAGAGAGAGAGAGAAAGTTGCAATCTCCAAGATGTACAGTTTTAAAAATAGAAGATCTGATTGCTTTGACATCTTCTGTGGCTCTCTGTGGCTACAGTTCAAAAGAAGAAGAAGGGGACTTTGAACTACAACAATTACCTTAAATGCAGAAGTCTTTGGCACTGAGAAAAGGGCCAAAGCCAATAGTGCTGTTGCTTGCGATTACTTGATCTGAAACACTTTTTTTATTGTCAGCTAGTCCAGACCTGATTTCACCGTTCCTGTTGACTTGAAGGAAAGTACTCAGTATAGTAAACCATTGGAGGTTGAGAGGTCTAAATTGCAGCTTTAATTTCAGGCAACTACCTTGGAGGCATCCAAGGGCATGCTTAATTCGACTCCCTTGATTATTCCTCTTGAGGTCTGTGCAATTTGTGCAGGAGTGAAGAGTATTTGCATTCGAGTTCTCTCTCAAAACATGGCAGCAATTTTCTAGCTCTCATGGTGTGTTTGATGAAGCAATGACTTCTATGACTGTAGAAGTAGCAACATCCTAATCATCCTTTGTGGTCACTCTTGGGAGATGCTGTCTGTGAAAGTTGGAGTTGGATAAACAATGGTGATTACTTAAAGCAGGTTGGTGTATGTTATAGGGTTTTTTTAATTTAATTTTTTAAAAGTCCTGTTTCAGGCAGCCTGGCGCATACATGAAAACTCAGCTCTGAAAAGAGGTTGAACATTTCCCTACCTGACATAGTGCGGCTTGGAAGGTCAGTCTGTAAAAATTCCTGGCTTGAGAAGAATGATAGGGAATTCAGATAGGCTTCTAAATTTTGGAAAAACTTAGAAGAATAAATGCATTAATAAATGCATGGATCATAATCTGTTTGTTGCATGTGGAATGATGGGTTATATATAGTTCAAAGTCACATTGGGTTTTATTCAGTGAAGTCCTACTCAGAGCCCAGACCCACTGAAACTAATGATTCTAAGTTGTTGTTGTTGTTTAGTAGTTTAGTCGTGTCCGACTCTTCGTGACCCCATGGACCAGAGCACGCCAGGCACTTCTGTCTTCATGTCTTTGTCCATGGGGTTTTCTTGGCAGGGATACTGCCAGGCACTCCTGTCTTCCACTGCCTCCCACAGTTTGGTCAAACTCATGCTGGTAGCTTCGAGAACATTCTAAGTTAGCAATGTCCATTACAGTCAGTGGGTCTACTCTGAGTAGGGCTAGCATCAAATACCACCTATTACAATGAAAGTTCCCATTTGCCCTACTCATTTCTCCAAAAAGAGAGCACTGTAATATCTGAGACGAAGATTTGTGGCTGAAAGCATGTGCCAGTTGTATCTTTGGATGCAAATATAGATATACTTGGTTCTTCTTATATGCACTGCATAGAGACATAAGGCAGACAGACGGGAACTTCTCTTTCCTGTAACGTGGGAAGCATCTCTTTGAATGTAGCACAGGGGTGCTGGGTTCTCAGATGCCTCAGCTCATTAGGAGGTATCGAATTGACCATTAATAAGCAAAAACTTGGGCCATAATACAGTGGTATCTCGGGTTAAGTATTTAATTCATTTTGGAGGTCTGTTCTTAACCTGAAACTGTTCTTAACCTGAAGCACCACTTTAGCTAATGGGGCCTCTTGCTGTTGCTGCACTGCCGCTGCACGCTTTCTGTTCTCATCCTGAAGCAAAGTTCTTAATCTGAAGCACTATTTCTGGGTTAGCGGAGTCTGTAACCCGAGGTACCACTATACGTCAATGTCTCTTGATCATTCGTACCAGAATCATAATTTTTATATTCTTGGGCACCTGCCAAGGCTCCCCTCCTAGTTTCTTTAAGTTGATTTGGGTATATATGTGTGTGCATAACCACGAAGACAGGCTTTGGCAGATTGAGCGGACCTGTTGTAGCGGGAAATGAGGGGCAGGTGGGGCTCGTCAACCTGGAAAGTTAGCCCATCTAGAAGAAGGAAAACACTGATCCTAAGCCTCCATTGCCTTGTGGGATATTTTTGGAAGAAGATAAGGCTTCACAGATCCGGAGCACAGTCCCTAAGATGGTTGGATGGTGCCTTGTATGCCTCCTTCTGGGAACTCCTGCAGCCAAGCTGGTGTCAGACATCTTGTTCTGCTTTCCTATGGACCACCTCAGCAAGGCCGGGGTGTGTGTTTCTTGTCATCTGGGCAGCCCAGGACCTCTAGACACACTGTCCAGGCTTGTGCTCCAGAGAAGTCATGTCAGTGCTGCTAAATGCAGCAAAAACAACACGGGAGGCAGTGGTTACGAGTTTCCGGTCTCTGCAGCTACAGCAGATGCTGTGATTCCTCAGCGGTTTGACTTCACCCGCGGAAGTGCACTCCATTGTCTCTTGACACAAATGGGTGTAACCTGTTTTTGTAGTGGGAGTGTTGCCTGCTTTTCTCTTGCCTGTGTCCTATTTGTTTCACGTTGCTCTATCCCAGCTTCTGCCAACCAAGCAGTTTGAAAGCATACCAGTGCAAGTAGATAAATAGGTACCACTGTGGTGGGAAGGTAAACGACGTTTCCGTGCGCTCTGGCTTCCGTCTTGCTGTTTCCGTTGCACCAGAAGCTGTTTAGTCATGCTGGCCACATGACCAGGAACGCTTTCTGCAGACAAACACCGGCTCCCTTGGCCTGAAAACTAAGATGAGTGCCCCAACCCCATAGTCTCCCTTGAGTGTACTTAACTGTCTAGGGCTCTTTTACCTTTACCTTT
Organism: Podarcis bocagei; assembly: GCF_964188305.1. Lineage (NCBI taxonomy): Eukaryota > Metazoa > Chordata > Lepidosauria > Squamata > Lacertidae > Podarcis > Podarcis bocagei. The sequence continues at coordinate 9,540,922 of NC_138125.1, forward strand.
ATTTGTTTTACAGTGCATCTGTGTGGTTTGGCTGTTGTTAGAGAGTTTTTGGCCTACAACTCCCATGATCCCTAGCTCGCAGGACCAGTGGTCAGGGATGATGGGAATTGTAGTCTCAAAACATCTGGAGGGCCGAGGTTGAGGAAGCCTGATTTAGAGGCATACTGCAAACAGTAGGATTTTATACCTGCGCGCATCTCCTTGTGTGAGACCTTTGATAATAATAATAATAATAATAATAATAATAATAATAATAATAATAATAATAATTTATTATTTATTATTTATACCCCGCCCATCTGGCTGGGCCTCCCCAGCCACTCTGGGCGGCTTCCATAAAAACCAAAAATACAATAAAATATCACACGTTAAAAACTTCCCTGAACAGGGCTGCCTTAAGATGTCTTCTGAATGTCAGGTAGTTGTTTATCGCTTTGACATCTGCTGGAAGGGCGTTCCACAGGGCGGGCGCCACTACCGAGAAGACCCTCTGCCTGGTTCCCTGTAGCTTTGCTTCTCGCAATGAGGGAACCGCCAGAAGGCCCTCGGCGCTGGACCTCAGCGTCCGGGCAGACTGATGGGGGTGGAGACGCTCCTTCAGGTATACTGGACCGAGGCCGTTTAGGGCTTTAAAGGTCAGCACCAACACTTTGAATTGTGCTCGGAAACGTACTGGGAGCCAATGCAGGTCTTTCAAGACCGGTGTTATATGGTCTCGGCGGCCGCTCCCAGTCACCAGTCTAGCTGCCGCATTCTGGATTAGTTGTAGTTTCCGGGTCACCTTCAAAGGTAGCCCCACGTAGAGTGCATTGCAGTAGTCCAAGCGGAAGATAACCAGAGCATGCACCACTCTGGCGAGACAGTCCGCAGGCAGATAGGGTCTCAGCCTACGTACCAGATGGAGCTGGTAAACAGCTGCCCTGGACACAGAATTGACCTGTGCCTCCATGGACAGCTGTGAGTCCAAAATGACTCCCAGGCTGCGCACCTGGTCCTTCAGGGGCACAGTTACCCCATTCAGGACCAGGGAATCCTCCACACCTGCCCGCCTCCTGTCCCCCAAAAACAGTACTTGACGTATTGAAGGACTGAAAGGGCCATCCTTGTGATTGTGTCATGGTGACGCTTTCTTAGTCTTACAACAATTTCACTGGAAGTTTAAAGGAACATTAGCAAACATTTCAAAGATAATCATCCCTACTGGTTAATGTCAGCATAATCATTGCCAGTGACCTCCCGTTTCCTCTCCCAACCCCAAAGAGGCAAGCTTTTAAAATAAACACATAGACGTACGGATGTGCAAGATAGGCCTGTTCTTATTACAGATGCTTTGAACTGATTATCGGTGCTTTTAAAATTCAAAATAAGTGAATAAAAACAAATTTACGCTAAACAATTTAAAAATAATAAGCACACACAGACAAATATTATTTTGATTGAGGAGGGGAGGCATCACTTAAAACTGCTTAAAGTAACCGTCATCAAAATAACCCCAAAATGGGATCCAGATTCCAATATATGCCTTTAATTCCCCCCTCCCCCAAAAAACCTTTGCTCTCATTGGTAGATCTGTGGTTAGTGCTCATGCCTCATGAACATCTGTGTGTGTGTGTGTGTGTGTGTGTTGTGCTGGTGTAGCTGTTTTGGGGCAGACTTCGCTTGCTCCTTTATAAGTGTCTCCAGTGCCTATTACACATCTATTATTGAGGTGATTAATGAATGAAACATCCAGGAGGGTCTCTTTTGTTGTTACCTAGCCATATAATCACTCTGATGTTCTTTATTGTGGGAGATGAGTAATATCTGAAGAATGGTTTGCAGGATTGAACTTTTTCGATTGCATGCTTGAATTATTATGTAGTTGGGACATGAAAGTGATAGTGAGCAGAAATTACCGCTTTATTATTCTTCGTTTGCCTTCGTTTGTTTCTTCAAGCCATCCATGCCCATTACTTAAACTGTGTGCCTTGGAGGAACGGTGATTAATATGACTTTTATTAAATAGCTGTAAATCTCCTTGCGCCTGTGAGGTACATATGTGTGTGTGGTTTTTATGTACACTGTGTATATATGTATGCCTGTGTGTGTAAGTTTTATGTACTATGAAAATAGTACTGTTCCTTGCTGTAGTTATGACCATTATAAGAGTTTTAGGCTTAAGTTTCTCAGGCTCCTGGATCTATGCTGTGTCTTTCAACTTAACAGTAAAAGAACAAGCTCTGGAAATCTGTTCATGCCAATGTTTATCTTGGAAACCTAAGATGCTGCCATCTAGGGAGTCAGACCATTGGTCTCTCTACCTTGTTGTCACTGGCTGGTGGCATCTCTCCAGGGTTTCAGATAGTCCTCAGCTCAACCTGGTTGAAGCTGGGACATTTCCCTGGAAAGCATAGTCAGAGAATCTTAGAGTTGGAAGGGATCCCGGGGGTCATCTAGTCCAAACACAGGAATCTCAGCAAAAGCATGCAAGACCGATGGCCACCCAACCTCTGCTTAAACATCTCCAAGGAAGGAGAGTCCACCATCTCACATGGGAGTCTGTTGCACTGCTGAACAGCTCTTACTGTCAGAAAGTTTAAAAAAAAAAAATCCTTCCTTCCTGTAGCACCTTAAAGACCAACTAAGTTAGTTCTTGGTATAAGCTTTCGTGTGCATGCACACTTCTTCAGATACACTGAAACAGAAGTTGCCAGATCCTTCTATATAGTGAGAAGGTGGGGAGGGGTATTACTCAGAAGGGTGGTGGGAATGGGAGATTGGCAGATAGCTGAGATGAGCCTATTGACGACTCTTAACGACAGTAATAGGTCTTACAGGAAAAGGCAAGGGGTGAGAAGGGGTGAGATCTGTGTCAGAAAGTTCTTCCTGATGTTTGGTCGGATATCTGGAATTTGGGGTCTCATTGATGCACTGGCTCCCGGTGAAGTACAGGATCAGGTTCAAGGTGCTGGTCTTAACCTTTAAAGCCCTATATGGCCTAGGACCCTGATACCTACGGGACCGCCTCTCCTGGTATGTCCCATGGAGGACCTTACAGTCTTCAAACAAAAACATCTTGGAGGTCCCGGGCCACAGGGAAGTTAGGCTGGCCTCAACCGGAGCCAGGTCTTTTTGGCTGTGGCCCCGATCTGGTGGAACACTCTGTCACAAGAGACTAGGGCCCTGCGGGACTTGACATCTTTCCGCAGGGCCTGCAAGACAGAGCTGTTCCACCAGACCTTTGGCCAGGGCACAGTGTGACCCCCCTCCTTTGGTAATCCTCACAGAACTCTAGCCCAATGGTTACCATTAATTTGATTCAAATTGATTTTAGAATGAATTGATTTTAGAATGCTGTGTTCCTTTTATTGTTGTTGGCCTGGGGAGGGTGGGATATAAACAAAATTTTATTATTATTATTATCATTGGCACTGGGCTTTGCTGCATGTCAACCTGCCATGTTAGCAAAGAGTGTGCGGGATGAGAAGGTGATATGGGGACCTGTGCAAAAGACCCGGGGCTCAGTCTCTCTAGGCAACCCCATAGAAAAGCCCCTGTCAAGATGTTGGAGGGACTCCCATCGTTTGGGACTATTTGCTACAGAGAAAAGGCAAGTAAGAGTTGGTGTGATAGAAGTTTATGAAATTATGCAAGGCGGTGGATAGAGAAAAGTTTCTTTCTCTCATAACACCAGGACTCGTGGACACCCAATGAAGCCGAGTGTTAGAAGATTCAAGGACTTCTTTTGCACAGCGCAAAGCTGAACTATGGAACTCATTCCCACAGGAGACAGTGGTGGCTACCAACAAAGATGGCTTTGAAAGAGGATTCATGGAGAGGCTATCCATGGCTACTAGCCATGATGTTGTACTCTGCCTCCACAGTTGGAGGCAGCTAGGCTTCTGAACGTTAGCTGCTGTAAACTATAGGAGGCCAGAGGGCTCTTGTGACCAAATCCAGCTTCTGGGCTTCCACTCAGGGTATCTGACTGGCCACTGTGAGAACAGGATGGGCAGCTAGATGGACCATTGGCCTGATCCAACAGGACTCTTCTTATTGTCTTTTGAGGGTGGAAAAAGTGCTTGCATTACTGAGGTTATGGGCTCCTCTCTAGCATAGTTGACGTACCATATGAAAGCATGCTTCCACAAAGCAGTGTGGTCCAGTTTTCGTTGTGCAAAACATTATTTGATTTTTATTTTTATTATTTTTATATTATTATTATTATTTATTATTATTATTTATTATTATTATTATTATCTTAAAGACATTTTGTGGAGTGAGGCGTGGAAAGTGAGAAAATGCTGAATTTGAGGAATAATGTAATAAACCCCAAACATGCCGTTGCTTCACTTTAAGAAAAGAAAGAAAAGAAAAAAGAAAAGAAAAAGCCAAATACGGAAGTAGTTATTACTGAAAATTTAATGATGCTTCTATCGATGTGGTGCATTGCCTCTGCAGTTTTGCAGTGATTTATTTATATTTCATGAGCCTGCAATTTCTACTTTTGGGTGAAAGGAACGACTTGCCAGTGACCATGGCTACTGTGTTTACGAAAGGCATGTCCCATTGTCTGCAACGTTATTTCTTAGAGCAATTCAGAGGCTAAATTAAATTGGTTCGCCTTTTGAGGCATACAACTTATTTGGCCACCAAATAATATTTGGCCAACAAGGAGTCCTGCCCCCTCCCAATATTCTGTACTACTTTCATCTGGCACCATGTATTAAAACTCACACACCACTGTCCTGGCTTGGGCAGCTACTTGTGATAAATCCCCAGAGTCCTGCTGTGTTTCATCAGAGCAGTGTTTGCTTGATTTAAAGGTAAAAAAGGTAAAGGTACCCCTGTCCGTACGGGCCAGTCGTGACCGACTCTAGGGTTGCATGCTCATCTCGCTCAAGAGGCAGTGAGCCGGCGCTGTCCGAAGACACTTCTGGGTCACGTGGCCAGCGTGACGAAGCTGCTCTGGTGAGCCAGCACCAGCGCAGCACACGGAAACGCCGTTTACCTTCCCGCTATAAAGCAGTCCCTATTTATCTACTTGCACTTAGGGGTGCTTTCGAACTGCTAGGTGGGCAGGAGCTGGGACCGAACGACAGGAGCTCACCCCGCCGTGGGGATTCGAACCGCCGACCTTTTGATCAGCAAGTCCTAGGCACTGAGGTTTTACCCACAGCGCCACCCGCGTCCCTTTTGCTTGATTTAGCATGTGGTAATTTGCTCTGCCACTAGGTACAGCCTTCACTATTCTCCAGACCTTTTGGACCACAGTTCACAGCAGCAGTGTGCGTGGTGAGGGATGGTGGGAGTTGTAGTCTACCGCAGCCAGCATAGCCAGTGGACGGGGATGGTTGTTTATTTGATTTGTTCAATATCCACCCGGCTGTTCCTCCCTAAGGAGCCCAGGAGTGGCGAGCAACAAAGCAGTGAAACAATACAATGAAAAACAAACGAAATAAACATTAAGGAATAAATATTTGGTTTTCTTTATTATTAGTTAAGAACAAGTGATGCAGTTTCATTTGAAGAGGCTAAGGGTCAGCCTCAACAGGAGCTGGCTTTTCATAACAGAGGTTGATGCTGCAGAACATTACCAGCAAGCACAAAATGTGTTTGTCCGCTGGCTGCTGCGGAGCTTATTGATTCTGTCTTTCTCCTTCGAAAGGTGAGCTTTGTTCTAAGCAGGGGGTGGATTTGAACTTGGAACTCTCCGGCCACCCTTTGGTGCTTGCCACCTTGGCTCTTGCACTGTTCATTCTCAGTTGAAAATGAAACCTAGAGACTTCATTTTATTTATATATACATATATACCATATTTTTCGATCTATAACACGCACCCGACCATAACACACACGTAGATTTTAGAGGAGGAAAATCTGTAGGCATGCCACCCGTAGGCATTTCCTCCATAACACGCACAGACATTTCCCCTTACTTTCTAGGAGGAAAAAAGTGAGTGTTATGGTACAAAAAATACGGTAGGTAAAGGTAAAGGGACCCCTGACTGTTAGGTCCAGTCGTGGCCGACTGGGGTTGCGGCGCTCATCTCGCTTTACTGGCCAAGGGAGCTTCTGGGTCATGTCGCCAGCATGACTAAGCCGCTTCTGGCGAACCAGAGCAGCACATGGAAACGCCATTTACCTTCCTGCCGGAGCGGTACCTATTTATCTACTTGCACTTTGATGTGCTTTCAAACTGCTAGGTTGCCAGGAGCAGGGACCGAGCAACAGGAGCTCACCCCGTCGCGAGGATTCAAACCGCCGACCTTCCGATTGGCAAGTCCTAGGCTCTGTGGTTTAACCCACAGCGCCACCCGTGTCCCTATATACATATATATTTACAGTAAAAGTTAAAGGGACTGTTAGGTCCAGTCGCAGACGACTCTGGGGTTGCCGTGCTCATCTCGCTTTAGTGGCCGAGGGAGCCAGCGTACAGCTTCCGGGTCTCAGTAGCTGTCTTTATTTACCAACAGAGTATCCAAATGCATGCTTGAGTATTAACTATGGCTAGGTTTCTCCCCGCTTTTCTAAACAATAAAATAGAACGCAGCCCTTTTCGTTCCACTGACTGCATTGTTTAGTTCATAGCCTCCTTACGGTTTCTCATAATTATAACTGGCATATATCCATTCACGGTTTGATTTGTATTTTGGAGAGGGATTCGAAGAAGGAGAGGCCCATATAAGGCGATGTCATTGAATGCAGAAGCATAAAACTTAACAACCAGGCACATTCTCTGCTAGTGTAGCCTTGTGCTGGTATCTCAAGTGCAATCTCGAAATGGGAGGTTCGTTCTTTTCTTAGCAGAAATCATACATATGTTTCTACTTGCCTGGTTCTCTCTCCCCCCCCCCCCACATTCAGCCCACCCTCTTTCGTGTCAGTATAAAAAAAGATGAATGAGGCATTAAGGAGAAATGCAAGCTTGCAAGTCATATTTTATTATAAATGCATGTAAAAAGATGTATTGAAGTGTGTGTCTACTACAGCAGATCTCAAAGTGTGGTCTTGGGGCTCTGGAGATTAGGGCCAATCTGTGTTGCAAATTTAAAACAGATCAACTGTCATAGAATCGCAGAGTAGGAAGGGATCCCTGGGGGTCATCTAGTCCAACCCCCTGCAGTGCAGGAATCTTAGCTATAGCATCCATGACAGATGGCCACCCAACCTCTGCTCAAAAACTTCCGAGAAAGGAGACCCCGCCACCTTCTGAGGGAGTCCGTTCATGGTGTCCTCCAGTTAGCATACTATTATGTCCCCCCCCCTCCAACTCCCTGCTTTTTAACGTCTGGGATTAGGGGGCGTGTTGTAGGTCATGCACACTCAACCAGAGCCCAGGGCCTTTTCAACACTGGCCCCGGCCTGGTGGAACGCTCTGCCTCATGAGACCAGGGCCCTGCGGGATCTGATTTCTTTCCGCAGGGCCTGTAAGACAGAGTCGTTCCGCCCTTTCCTTTGGCTTGGAATCAACTTGATCCCCTCCCCCTCTTTCCTTTTTCTTTTCTCCTTCTGAGATGGAACTCCTATTTCGGGCTTTTTTCTGGCCCACGTAGGACCAGTCTGGATAGTTGGCCTTGGTGAAGATTTGACGTTTTCATCCCCCAAAAGTTTTTGATTTGAGTTTCTACTGAAATGAGGCTGCATTTTAATGTATTTTAATCTTGTTGTATTTTAATCAATTGTTTTTGTACCTGGTGTTAGCCGCCCTGAGCCCAGTCTTGGCTGGGGAGGGCGAGGTATAAATTAATAATAATAATAATAATAATAATAATAATAATAATAATAATAATAATAATAATGGCATGTGGAATGCTGCCCAGGCCTCTTTGGCATCAGCCATCGCCCCGTGTGAACCGAGCACATTCTTGCCCACTGCTACCAGTCTTCCCCTGTAGTTGCCCGCTGTCGTTAATGGAATTGCAGCTCTGCTCATAATGGAACCCCTCTTAAGGTCACCTCTGCACTGTACCTTTAAAGCACATCGCTCTTCCAAAGGATCCTGGGAACTGTAGTTTGTTAAGGGTGCTGGGAATTGCAGCTTGTTGCAGGGTAAGTGACAGTTCCCAGGATTCTTTGGGAGAAGCTGTGTGCTTTAAATATATGGCATGGATGTAGGTATTAGAGGGGAGCAGGGTTCAATGAAGTTCACATTTAAAGGTGAATCTACCTAATTCACACTTTCTGAAACAATACGTGACCCAAAACACAGTCAGCCTTCAAAGGTCACACTTCAGCCAAGCGGTGTGTTAAAATGTGTATATTAAAATGTGTATATTAGGGCAATGTGCACACACAAATGCATATATTAGTGAAAATAGCATCTATGCATGCGTTATGTTAGGGAACGTTGCTTTGCAAAAATGTATATATTTTGTGTTATAAGATTTTTAATAACTAAGATAACAACACAAGATAAAATTAACATGTTAAGCAAAATTGTATACAAAGATGTTTATATTTAGATTAGATTGCTGCAACGTGTTATACATGGGGCTACAACTGAAGCTGCACCAGAAACTTCAGCTGGTGCAGAAATCAGTGGCCAGGTTGCTCACTGGGCGAGGCGGTTTAAGCATATAACAGCAGTTGTGGCCTGACAGCACTGGCTGTCAATTAGTTTCCAGGCCCAATTCAAAGTGCTGGTGTTGACCCATAAAGTTGGCTCCTTATCTCTCTCGCCCTGACCTAGCCACTGTGATCCACACGACGGTCACCTCCAGACTGGATTATTGTAACTCGCTCTACGTGGGGCTGCCCTTGAGACTGACCCAGAAACTCCAGCGGGTGCAGAATGCCGCGGCGAGACTCCTTATGGGGTCTTCGCTGCGAGATCATATCCACCCGGTATTATACCAGCTGCACTGGCTCCCGGTGGAGTACAGGATCAGGTTTAAGGTGCTGGTTTTAACCTTTAAAGCCCTATACGGCCTAGGACCCTCGTACCTACGGGACCGCCTCTCCTGGTATGTCCCACAGAGAAATTTACGGTCTGCAAATAAAAACACCCTAAAGATCCCAGGCCACAGAGAGGTTAGGTTGGCCTCAGCTAGAGCCAGGGCTTTCTCAGCCGTGGCTCCAATCTGGTGGAACGCTCTGTCACAAGAGACTACGGCCCTGCAGGACCTGACATCCTTCCGCAGGGCCTGCAAGACAGAGCTGTTCCACCAGGCCTTTTGTCAGGGCGCAGCCTGACCCCCTCCTCTGGCAATCTGCACAAAATTTTGCTTGATGGTTGCCATTAATTTGATTTTAATTTGGTTGCCATTAATTTGATTTTAATTTGATTTAATTAATTTTATAATGAATGTTTTAGAATGTTGGACTATTTTGATTGTTGTTAGCCGCCCTGAGCCCAGCTTCGGCTGGGGAGGGCGGGATATAAATAAAATTTATTATTATTATTATTATTATTATTAATTGGCTCAGGACCGCCTGTCCCCATATGAACTGACCTCAACCCTGAAATTATCATCTGATGCTCTTCTTCATGCTTTGAGAATGTCTCTTCCCTGGAAGTGACTTTTGTGTGTGCAGCTGTGGGGGGAAAGAGCCGTTCCGCCTTTGAGAAGCCCATTGTGTCTTTGTGTCCCTGGTAATGAATGCTGCGCAGGTGAGTCAGCCTTTTGTGCCAGGGGGCAGGTGCTGATTCTCTAGCAGTTTCTTTTTTTCGGGGGGGGGGGGGAGATGTGGATGGCATGCTGAAACGCACCCTGGCATTCGTCATGTTTGCAAACACTCCAGAGTGTGGAGAGCGGAGGAAGGGTTGGGGTTTTCTGAGTGCATGATAAACCATTTCCCCATACCGTCTGGGAGAACTAAGCTTCTATTTCCTCCTCAGTGGGAGAGCTAAGAAGTAGAGTTCACTCTCTTGGCTCTGGCGGGAGAGGCCAGCTCTGTCAGGAACCTTTTGCCCCTGAGCTGGGCCAGCCGATCATTGTGGGAACAGAGGCTTGACAACCATATGTCAGGAGTGCTCTGATGGTGTTTCCTGCTTGGCAGGGGGTTGGACTCGATGGCCCTTGTGGTCTCTTCCAACTCTATGATTCTATGATTCTAACTCTTCAGAACTTGGTTCCCCAGTTTTTATTTTCCTCTTCCCTGTCGCTTTCCTCTTGTGTGTCATGCTTTTTAGATTGTACACCTGCGGGTAGGGACTTTCTTGTTTTGACTGCATATAATTAAAGCTATGATTTTCCCAGTAGTGATGTATGGAATTGAAAGCTGGACCATAAAGAAGGCTGATCGCCAAAGAATTGATGCTTTTGAATTATGGTGCTGGAGGAGACTCTTGAGAGTCCCATGGACTGCAAGAAGATCATACCTCTCCATTCTTAAGGAAATCAGCCCTGAGTGCTCACTGGAAGGACAGATCCTGAAGCTGAGGCTCCAATACTTTGGCCACCTCATGAGAAGAGAAGACTCCCTGGAAAAGACCCTGATGTTGGGAAAGATTGAGGGCACAAGAAGAAAGGGACAACAGAGGATAAGATGGTTGGACAGTGTTCTTGAAGCTACAAACATGAGTCTGACCAAACTGCGGGAGGCAGTGGAAGACAGAAGTGCCTGGCGTGCTCTGGTCCATGGGGTCACGAAGAGTCGAACATGACTAAACGACTAAACAAGAAGAAGAAGAAGAAGAAGAAGAAGAAGAAGAAGCCGCCACTCTGAGAACCTTTTTGGCTGAGGGGTACAAGTACTCTAAATCAAAAGCCAAGCCATGGACCCCCAACGTCTGAAAAATCCGATATCCCTATGGTAGTTTTTGTTATGTGAATGGTGCCACGGACCTCCTGGGTAGGTTATGCAAACCCCCTGGGGTCCGTGGACCACCATTGGGAACCACTGCTCTAAACAATTGATGGATTAATGCATTTTATTTTATAGCTCCAGAGCAGAATGAAACGTTGGAATGGTTACTGTAGTACAAGGGGTGTGGAACCTTTTTCAGCTTTAAGAATCACATCCTTTCCTGGGCATCATTCTGGTGGGGGCATATGCCTGTGATGGGCGGGGCCAGAGGCAGAAGTGGGTGGAGCAACAAATGAAAACATTACCTTTGTACAGTAGGCTAGACTCTTGCAGATCTCTCTATCCTCCATTCAGGCATTATCAGAGTCCAGGGACACCTGCAGGAATATTCCCACTTCCTGGGGAAATGGCCAAATTGGACGCTTTCCTCGAGTACAGGGCTTGCGCTTCAGGTTCCCAGCTTCTGGCACAACATCCAAAGTACAGGCCCATATATTTCCTCTGCAAGGGGGGATAACATCTGAAGCTTGAGGCAGCTGAGAGCTATGGACTTCTCTAATTCAAACGGCCGCCGGGAGTCGCTGACGTGTCTCCGCTTGCTTCCTGCTTTTGGTGATGAGCGCTTGCATAAGCCCTTGGAGACTGTACATAACCAACTTGATTGAATGTCAATGTCTCCTTAGACCAGTACATCAGGCCTAAATAAAAAAGGGCAATCAATAAGAACGTTATAGTAGCTGAATTTACAGAAACGAGATATGAAGCAATATATTTTCCCAAGCAACTTTCGGATGTCTTTTGCAGAGTAGATTTCTTTTGAAAGACAAGTAAGGAGCCCCTGGGAGAACTAAGAGACAGCAGCCGAGGGAGAGTGGCTCAGAGAAGCTATGCCATGAAGATCCCCAGAAAGCCGACATGTGTCTGTGAGGTGGGATGGGATGGGGGAACCCTTTCAACAGCCAGTTTTTTTTAGTTTTGTACCCTGGCTTTCTTAAAGGTAAAGGTAAAGGGACCCCTGACCATTAGGTCCAGTAGTGGCTGACTCTGGGGTTGCGGCACTCATCTCGCTTTATTGGCCGAGGGAGCCGGCGTACAGCTTCCGGGTCATGTGGCCAGCATGACTAAGCCGCTTCTGGCGAACCAGAGCAGCGCATGGAAATGCCGTTTACCTTCCCGCTGGAGCGGTACCTATTTATCTACTTGCACTTTGACGTGCTTTCGAACTGTTAGGTTGGCAGGAGCAGGGACCGAACAATGGGCGCTCACCCCGTCATGGGGATTCAAACCGCCGACCTTCTGATCGGCAAGTCCTAGGCTCTGTGGTTTAACCCACAGCGCCACCGGCTTTCTTACCCCTGTGTTAAACACTGGCGTCCAGTTCGCTTCAAGGTATCAGTCCTGGTGTTGTTGTTGGCATCAGTCTGTCATGGGAGGCCATGGAGGAGTGTGCCTTTGGAGGTGAAGCCAAACTGTTGGAAGGTTGCTGCAGCCATAGAGACCAATACAGGAGAGACATGTTTTGTTGCAGCTGGGGCAAATGAAGGCGTCCAGTTGTGCCGCTGTAGATGCGCCACGGCAGTTCTCCTCTCTGCGCTCCTCCTAGTGGTCATTCCTCCTCTGCTCACTGCTGTGGATGCACGACCTGACCGTCTGTCTCCAGGCACTGCGGTCGTCTGCAAGGGATTCCCCACACGGCGGGGTTGATGTTGTCAGCCTTCATGTCACGTTTGCAGACATCTTTGTAGCGCAGAGTTGGTCTGCCAATGGGCCTGGTGCCTGAAGCATGGTGTAAAGAGACCTAAACACAGTAGCCGCTGGTGGTGTGATGACGCAGGTAGAGCTGTGTTGCTGATCTAGTTTCCCAATGCCGCAGGGCACTGCCAGGCACTAAGAGGGAGAAGGGCAATGCCGTGGGGAACCTGATGCAGAAGCAGCGGTAGAGTCCATTTGATGCTTCTGCAGCTGCACCTGCACTGTGCTGAGCAGGGATTTTGGGGGTCAGGAATCTGGGTCCTGCTATGTTGGGGCTGGGATACCTAAAATATCATCTCACCCCTTATATACCCAGCCGACCACTGTGAGATAACATCACACCGGGATGTCTGTTCTGTATGATGTTGGAATCAGGACTTTAGTGTAGTGGCACGTACCCTCTGGAACTCTCTCCTGTTGCCACAATTTCTTCTGTCCTTTTGGCGCCTGTTGGAGACTTTCCTTTTTTCAACCAGTCCTTTAAAGTGGAGATTTTTTTTTTTATCCCAGTCTGAATCTGTGTTGGATTTGGAGCAGTAGTTAAATATATGACATAGTCCTCTGTGTGTATTTCAACACCGATGTTTTTATTGTTAAATCGCTTTGAGTTGTTTCATAGGAAACGATTCATAAACAGAAAGGAAATACGTAAATAAATATGCGAGAGACTCGCACTTAAAAACAAACCAGCAATGAAAAACAGAGGTTATCTATGTAGTTTTAAGAATTCAGTGCCACCTTTCAGGGCAAGGACCTCCCAGGCAGTTTACATACATACAAATCTGCTATATATTTTGGAAAGCTGTTTGTTTGCTATGAATTTGGATATATCCTAAGATCCTGTTCCTAAGATTAAGTAGCAGGTGTTTCTGCTTAGATACCATTTTGAATCAAGACAGTAGACTGAACCTTTAAGAACTGCATTGATTTTTAACCACTGATTTCAAAACTGCACTGATTTCCTTTTGTTTCTTCGAATTCCTGAGCTACAAATATTGTTGGCACCCCACCAGAAAAACAAAGTGGCTGCCTGACCTACAGGGAACCAAGACTTATTTTGGATTCCACTTCTGAAACTTTTTGAGAGAGAAAGAAAGATGAAATGGGACTTGTGGGTGGCAAGGAAATGGATCAGGGCTAAGGAGTGAAGCACCCGGGATGGTGCAGTCATTTCTGCTGCACTTGCCAAAGATTTCATCTGCCGCCTTTTTCGAAACCTTTTTGGAACTGCACATGCAAACATTGACATGGGTTTCGTAAAGGGCTGTGTGCCTTTTCCGAGCTGTCTGCTGGCAGTAATTGCAGTTTTGGTTTCCATGCACCCAGATATTTATAGGGTGCCCTTGTTGTGAATGACATTTGGTGGATTTCAAATTGGCCAAACAGAGATCTTTCTTTAAAATAATAACATTGGATCATTCCCTCGGTGTCGATTGGACTTCTGAGTTCAGAACTCCTGTGTATGATATGCCGGTACCCGTTTTTATTTTTCATATTCCGTAGAACCAAAGTACTTCTAAAAGAAAATAAGCATAGAGAAGCCGGAAATATTCCTGTGTAACTTCACCCAGTGCTCTTTTCAAGTCTTGCCTGCCCTTTTGCAAGAACATGAGGGGAAGGCATCGAGACACATTCTTACGCCAAGCCCTGTTCTCCTATTTTAGAAGCTTGACGTAACAGTGTAAATCCTTGCACCTTTCTCTCCCCACCCCACCCCACCCCACCCCCTGTCCGCTCTGCTGCGTGTGGTTTATAAAGGTTGAAAGTAGCTCGGCTCTAGATAAAAGCCAGAAAATTAAGGAAGCGGGTTTCCTTAATGGGGATCTGAAAGATTTATGAAAAGAGTCTTTGAAATCACAGACGTTTAAAAGAAGGCATGTGAGAGCTTGAGATTGCTAATGATGATTGACGGGAGTCAAAAGGTTTCCCTTTAGGCAAGGGTGGCATATGGCAGGGGAGTGGGTGCCGCTGCCAGTAATGGAGTGAATTACGTCAGGGGTGGGTGACATATGGCGTATAGCTGGAGGGAGGGCCTCTGAAGGTGCTGTATGTGGCCCTCAGGCGCCCGCTCGGAAATGTTGCCGCATCCGTTTAGCAAGAGGGATGTTCTGGACCATGGGGGATAGATACTTTTCTCAGCTCCAGGGTTCCTATTCCCTGCTGGGAGATCGTCTGAGAGCCACATGTCTGAGCTGGGCAGGCAAAGATGGGTTGGGCAATTAAGCAGATATTACTTTTGCATGATAGGCTAATTTCTACACACATTCAGGCACCTTCCAGAGGCATTGCCAGAGTTCATTGTGGGCAAAAAGGCACTCCAGGAAGGTGTGAGGAAACCCCAGCGGGCAAGTGTGGCTGCGAGTGTCTCCAAGAGAGAGTTCTGAGGGCCAGATAAAGAGGAGAGCCTCGTCTGGCCTGCTGGGTTGAAGTACCCAACCTTCCTTTCCTACAGAGCAGGCCTAAGCCAGCTGGTGGCTTGTTGGGCTGGGCGATATCTGGTGTTCAACTTCGTGATGCATCACCAGCTAAACACCGCGATATGCTGATATATCACAATGTCTGAGCTGGTTTTCACCTTTGTAGTACAGTCGTACCTTGGAAGTCGAACGGAATCCGTTCCGGAAGTCCTTTTGACGTCCAAAACATTCGGAAAGCAAAGTGCGGCTTCTGATTCACTGCAGAAACCTCCTGCAGCCAATCGGAAGCTGTGGAAGCCCTGTCGGATGTCCTCCTTCCAAAAATAGTTTGCAAACCGGAATAGCCACATCCAAGTTTGCGGTGTTCAGGAGCCAAAACGTTCAAGAACTAAGCTGTTAGAAAACCAAGGTATGTCTGTATATATTGATATATCACCCAGCCCTGGTGGTTTGCGAAGTGGAACAAGGCCCACTGACAGCTTTCTATGGGTTCAGTTCACTCTTTGTGTTTGGTCCCTGTGTGGGACCGCAGAAACCAGGATGTGGCAGGGGAGGGGGAAGGAAAGATCTGTGGCTTGAGAGGTCACACGTTGTGCAGCCTGTTGTACAAGTAAGGTGGGTGGGTTTTTCAAAACTTTCCAGTTAACCAATTATTAATAAGTCTTCTGTTAAGCCCCTGCTGGAGATGTTCTCTCCCTTTCCTTTTTGGGAGTTAATAATAGTAGTAGTAGTAGCAGTAGTAGTAGTAATTTTATTTACACCCCACCTATCTGGCTGCGTTCCCCCAGCCACTCTTTTCCAATCCCCTGCAATGCAGGAATCTCAACCACATCAAACATGACAGGTAGCCATCCAAGCTCTGCTTAGAAACCTCCAAGGAAGGAGAGCCCTCATCACTCAGGTAGGGTATACAGCTCCTCTTGGCTTAGTGCTTTGTGCAATATCAAAGGAAAGCAAGCGTGTGTGTGTCGTCGTCCCCCCCCCCCCCATTCTTGTATATCTTGAAGTTGAAGCTGAATAGCCCTCACTTTGCAAAAGTGACTCTGAGCGAGATTTTTAGATAAGAACTTGAACACAAAGCATTACGGGGATGTAAAAATTTTCCATACGGTCTGATCTAGAGCCCTGACTCCTGACCTTTTTGCGCTTGGAGAGAAAACAAAGCCTTTTGTGAAATCTTGGGAAGTTAGGGGAACTTTGAAATATAATGTTGACGGGCAGCTCTGACCTTGGAGAAGCGCTTTCAAGTTGACGGGCAGTTGTAGCATTGAGTCTTTTCAGATCTCACTAGACCACCAAATCCCAACATGAAAGACTGGACCCCCTTTTACAACTCCTTTTCTAGTACAGTATATTCTTCTTCTGAGCACCAGCCTTCATCGTTCTTCTTTGTTGAGTGCGTAAGGAAAAGACAACACAAGACAAATGGTATCATTGGAGAGTGATGCACTTGAGAAGTTAGAATCAGGGGAAACAGCCTTATATTGAGACAGACCATTGGTCCATCTAGTTCATTATTATCTACTCTGACTCGCAGCAGCTCTCTGGGGGTTCAGGCAGCAGGTAGTCCCATTCCTACTCAAGAGATGTTCAGGATTGAACCCGGGACCTTTTGCATGCTAAGAGATGCTCCGCCATTAAACTGCAACCTTTCCCCCGCTAAGCCGTAGCTCTTTCCCAGATTGATGCAGAGTAGAAAGGAAGTGTGGAAGCAGATCCCAATGCAATTGTTTGGGAGAATGAGAAAGGTAAATATGGACACGCCTTGGCATTGTGTTTAGTTGTAGACAAGCCCTGAATGACGGGATCTCAAAAATCATCATGAGTTGCATGGATTTCCTTTCCTTTAGAAAAACCAGTGCCTTGGGCTCAGGGGTGGGGTGTCTTTCTCATACAGCGTGGGTGAAATAAGTAGGTAGCTGTACGGCCCTTGAGAGTCTTAGCAAAACACTCAGATTGAAGGGTAGGCTGTGAGTTCCTCACTGTGCAGGAAGTTGAGCAATGAACTGGCCTGTTCCTTGAACCAGCGTTCTTTATTCCCCCCCCCCCAACTTGCCTTTTGTCAAAGCTGTTTGTCTTGGCTTGTGACAGCCCAGAGGCAACTGGTATTAGGAACTGTGTCTCGGATGAATTGGAGGTGATGCATCGGGGGGGGGGGAGGAGACCAAGGTAAAGACGTTTGCAACGATCCTTACTCATTTTTAAAAGCTTCCTTCCGCTGCCAACACTCCCATGCCAGGAGGACATACTGGAAGATTGTGGACATTCCCCCCCCCACCCCACTTGGGTGCATTAAGTACATCTGTTTGCCCAACATGCTAATGGATTTTGAAGTCCTTCTTGCACCTTGGGTAAATTTTGTGTTTAATCTGGCAGTGCGTACATATTGTGCAAGTGCTTGCTTTTCTCATAGAGCATTAGCTCTTTTTAAAACAAATGGCGTGTATTTGGGCCTCGCTGGCTCAGGAATATAAAAATTGTTTGGATAGGAACAATTCTGGCCTGAGGTGTGATGATGGCAGGCCTGTAGGGAACATTGTAAGCTTCCGTAAAGTGGGTCAGGCCATTTCTCCATATAGACCAGTATTGTCTACCTCAGCCTGGGACCGTCAAGATGGTTGGACTACAACTCCCATCTGCCCCTGCCAGTATGGTCAGTGGTCAGGGATGATGGGAGTTGTAGTTCAGAACGTCTTGAAAGTACCACATTGGCAACGGCTGGTCTGCCCTGACTGCCATCATCTCTCCAGGGTTTTAGGCAGAGGGCTTTACTGTCAATTTTACCATGATATGCCAGGGATTGAACTCAGAAAGCACGTGCTCTACACTGAACTATAAGCTGTCCTTGAAAGGCATGTTGTGATGAGTTGTTGGCACCCGTCCATCTCAGGAGACAATGGAGTAGTGTGCCTTTGGGGATGGAGTCAAACTCATAGTGTTGGAAGGTCGCAGCGGCCACTGTGGGTATAGAGAAGGATGCAGGAGAGACATGTTTTGTTGCAGTTGGGGCAGATGGAGGTGTCTGGCTGTGCAGAGGCTAATTCATTTGCCCAGGAGCTTGCCAATACTGATTTTTGGTAGAAATAGGCCCTGTCCTATCGATGCTGTACCATCATTTTTGTTTTTATAGGCAGCTGACCCAGAACAACTGCTGAGTTTCAAGCAAGCCGTATTGCTTTAACATGCACTCTAATGTTATCCAAGAGGGTAGAACAAACATTTGAAATAATCTTCCCGAAGCCTATTTGCGATGTCTCGAACACAGTTAAGTTGCCATCCAAATATTTAGGTTGAGCAGAGAAAGTCATTGCAGCCCCAGTGCAGGAGACATTAGCCATACCTTTAATTCACATTCCTTGCTGAATCACCAGCTCTTGCCACTTCTGGGCTGGGAGTGGAGGAGTAGAAGAGGCTCCCCCCACCTCAGTGTGAGTGGTCGCTCCATTTTTCAGTTAAGAAGGGGACATAGGGACACAGGAAACCCCCTTATTCTGAGTCAGACCATTGGTTCACCTAGTTCAGGGGTTGGCAACCTAAGGCCTGGGGGCCGAATGTGGCCCAATTGCCTTCTCAATCTGGCCCGTGGACGGTCCGGGAATCAGTGTGTTTTTACATGAGTAGAATGTGTCCTTTTATTTAAAGTGCATCTCTGGGATATTTGTGGGGCCTGCCTGGTATTTTTCAACGAGTAGAATGTGTGCTTTTATTTAAAATGCATCTCTGGGTTATTTGTGGGGCATAGGAATTCATTTTTTCTTCTTCAAAATATAGTCCAGCCTACCACATGGTCTGAGGGACGGTGGACCGGCCCACGGCTGAAAAAGCTTGCTGATCCCTGACCTAGTTCACTGTTGTCTGCTCTGACTGGCAGCAGCTCTCCAGGGCTTCAGGCGTGGAAATCTTCCCTAGCCCTACCTTTCAGCAGCTTTCACTACCATTGATCATGGTATACAGTGGTACCTCGGGTTACATACGTGTGAGGGTTTGATTAGCTGCTTGTGCGTGAAAACGTGCTCCCTCAGAGTTTGTGCGCCCCCACAAACCTCCGTGTGTGACGGAGCTCCTCAGACATGTCTGCTCTAGTCACTAGTAGAGTCCGACAGTGGCTGTCTGCGGAAGCGTTTCCAGCAAAGAAGTTCCTTAACGGAAACGCGTCTCCTGGACTCACGGCGTGACAGTTTCCTGCGAGGTATGGGTCTCCCTATGGGAGACTCCGATACCTCCCCACTGTTCTCGCTGGAAGCCTCCCTGAGCCCTCCCTCCTGCTCGCATTCCCTCAGAGACCCACTCCTCCCCCTGCTGGTCCCTGCTTCAGCAGTTGAGTCTCTTTCATCCTGCCTGAGTCCCTCCACCACCTGATGCTCTGATGGCAGTTCCCTGACATCCACCTCCCCTCCAGGGCCCCCCTCACCCCCTCCCAATTCCTCCCCCCTGGGAGGTGAAGGGCTAAAACCCCGAAACGAATCTTCCTCATCTTCTGACGTCTCGAACAATTCTCTCCATCGATCGTCGTCCTGGCCAGCTGAATCCTCCTCCTCTTCAGAATCTGGGAACCCCTCCAACTCCTCTTCCTCGTCGGTGGTGGCAAAGTATTCCCTTCGGAACCTCGCTACAGGCTGAGGTTTACGTGGGAACCTCTGATGAAAAGTCTCTATTAAAACCTCGTCATTGACATCCTCTGCCCTAACCCAGGTGTTTTCCGACTCCGGTTCCCCTTCCCACATTACCAAATACTCTACTTGATCTCCCTTCCACCTGGAATCGAGGATCTCCACTACATGGTAGCTGTGTTCCTTCTCCTCCATTGCTGGTCCCCTAGTGACCCTCCCCTCACTGTCTCCTCTATACGGTGACAGCAACGACCTGTGAAAAACTGGGTGCAGCTTCATGTGGTTCGGTAACCGGAGCCTGAAAGCCACTGGATTGACCTGCTGTATGACTTCAAACGGACCCAGCCTTTTGGGTCTTAATTTCTTACAACCTCCTTTGAATGGCAACCCTTGGGTTGACAGCCACACCTGGTCCCCCACCCTGATGCTTTCACCTTCCCTTCTGTTTTTGTCTGCTTGCCTCTTATATTCCTCCTTAGCCCTGTTTAAGTTGAGTTGGAGCTGGCGATGGATCGCTTCCATTTCTTCCACGAACTGTTCTGCAGCTGGAACGCTCCAGTTCTCCCCCTCCCCCCCTGGGAAGGCTCTGGGATGGCACCCGTGATTAGCCAAAAAGGGGCTCATCCCCGTGGACACGTTCTCTGCATTGTTGTAGGCAAATTCTGCCAACGCCAGCTTCTCCACCCAATCATTCTCTCTGTCATTAACATAACACCTCAAATATTGTTGGAGAACCCCATTTGCTCTTTCCGCCTGCCCGTTGGTTTCAGGATGACGGGCCGTCGAGAAATTAACCTCTACATGCAGTAAGCTCATGAGCTTCCTCCAGAACCTGGAAGTAAATTGTTTCCCTCGGTCTGAAACCACCCTCAAGGGGGCGCCATGCAACCTAAACACATTCTCTACAAACAATTTGGCGGTTTCTTCTGCTGTAACCGCATGTGAGCAGGCTATGAAGTGGGCCATTTTAGTTAACAGGTCTACTACAACCATGATGGCTGTTTTCCCTCTAGACCTTGGCAGATCAGTCATGAAATCTATTGCCACTGCTTCCCACGGTCTCTCAGGTGTGGGCAGTGGTTCTAATAAACCAGCCGGCGCCTGCCTCTCCCCCTTGGCTCTTTGGCATTGTTCACACCCTCTCACATACTCCCGCACATCTTCCCTGACCTTGGGCCACCAAAATTCCCTGGTAACCAGCCACATGGTTTTGTGTTGCCCAAAGTGCCCTGCTGTGGGGCTATCGTGCAGCTGCTTGAGTACTTTCTCCCTCAATTCCCCTTCAGGTATATATAACGCTCCCTTATAATACAATGCCCCATTTCTCTCCTCAAAACCACCGGGTTTGTCTTCCTCCCCTCTGAGATCCCTGAGTTTCCCCTGGGCGTATGCATCCTGCACCGTACCCTCTACCAATTCCCTTTGCCCCACCAAAGTCGCCCCACACACCCAGCGGTCCTCTGGAATGATATGGGTTTCTTCGGGTGCTCCCTCCCCCTCCAAATATTCAGGTTTGCGTGAGAGAGCGTCCGCCCTAACATTCTCTGGGCCTGGCACATAACAAATCTCAAAGTTAAATTTGGAGAACTCTTGGGCCCATCTCAACTGCCTTTGGTTGAGCACTCGCGCCGTTCTCCAGTACTCTAGATTTTTATGGTCCGTGCACACTTGCACTTTATGTTGTGCACCAACTAGCAGATGCCTCCATCTCCGGAACGCCTCATGAATAGCAAGCAGTTCTCGGTCGTACACCGTGTAGTTCCTCTCGGATTTGTTCAGCTTCCGCGAGAAGAAGGCACACGGACGCCACTCCGACTCCTCCTTCCCCGGCTGCAGAAGAAGCACCGCCCCTAAGGCTCTGTCAGATGCGTCTGTTTCAACCCTTAGCTTCTTTCGTAAATCCACATGCAGAAGTTGTTCTTCAGAGGCGAAGGCCCTTTTCAGTTCCTCAAACGCTCGCTCCGCCTCCGCCGTCCATACAAACTTCTTCTTACTGCTGAGACAGTCAGTGATGGGCGCCGTCAGATGGGCGAAGTTGCGGATGAACTTACGATAAAAGTTTCCAAACCCTAGGAACCTCTGCACATCCTTCTTGGTTTTGGGTGTTTTCCATTCCAGCACTGCCTGTACCTTGCCGGGATCCATGGCCAATCCCTTGTCTGACAGGCGGTACCCCAGGAATTCCACCTCCTTGGTATGGAACCGACACTTCTCCAGTTTGACCCACAGCCTGTTGGCTTGCAGTCTGCTCAACACTTCTCTGACGTCTCTCACATGTTGCTCCTCATTCTCAGAATACACCAACACATCATCTAGAAAGGCAACGCAATTCTTGTAGAGCAAAGGGCCCAGCACGTGGTTCATAAAAGATTGAAAACACGCGGAGCCTGCTTGTAATCCAAATGGCATAACGAGGTATTCAAACGCCCCCAAAGGGGTAAACATGGTGGTTTTCCATTCATCCCCTTTCCTTATGCGTATCAGGTTGTACGCCCCCCTTAGATCCAGCTTTGTGAAAATCTTTCCCTTCCTCACCATGGTCAAAATATCATCAATTCTGGGCATAGGGAACGCCACCGGTTCAGTCACTGCATTCAGCCGCCTAAAATCACATACAAGTCTCGGCTTGTCCGCATTTTTTTTGTCCACAAAGAACACTGGGCTCCCCCCTGCTGCTTTGGACTCTCTGATGAAGCCTCTCTTCAGGTTCTTGTCAATGAACCCTCGCAACTCCTGCATTTCCCTGTCTGACATGGCATACAACTTGCCCACGGGAAGCTGTGCTCCAGGGAGTAAATTGATCTGACAATCAAAGGGTCTATGAGGTGGTAGTTGGTCAGCTTCCTTCTCGCTGAACACGTCGCTGAGATCTGCATACTGTGGTGGTACCTTCACCTTCCCCATTACTTCAGTCCCTGCTAGGGTGGCTTGGGCCCCTACTGAACCCTCCTCCCCTTTGCAGTGTTCTAGGCAATGTGCTGAACCAAAGGACACCACTCTTTGATGCCAGCCAACCAGCGGATCATGTAGAGCTAGCCAGCTCATTCCCAAAATAATGGGAGCGCCTCCCAGGGTGGCCACATTAAACGCTATCAGTTCTGTGTGCCTTGCCACCCTCATTATCATTGGGACAGTCTGCAAGCGGACTCCTCCTCCCAACAACTCCCTGCCATCAATCGTGGTCACCTGCAGGGGGTTGCTTAAAGGGATGGTCTGTATCTGGTGTTCAGCAGCAAACTCCTTGCTCATAAAATTGCAGGAGCTGCCTGAGTCCAATAGCGCCTTTATTTTTAGGGGGTGCCCATTCTGCAGCTCTAGCGACACTTCAATCACTAGAGCAGGTCGAGGAGCTTCTGGCACGGGCACTTTCACTGCTCTTTGGCCTGGCTGCAGTGCCCCAATTGTGGCAACCAGGCGTTGGCTTTTACCTGCTCCGCTCCCCCTTCTTCTCCCTCCTCAACAGCTCCCACCATCCCTTGCCATTCCTTCCTCTGGGGGCAGACTCTGGCAAAGTGGCCTGGCTGTTGGCAGAGATAGCATTTCCGGGGGCCCTTTCCCTCCTTCTTAGCTCCCTCGCTGGTTTTTGAAAATGCGCGCGCGCGCGCTGTTCCGATTTCCATCGGCTCTGCCGGCGGGAAAGCTGGCTCAGGAATGTCTGGAATGCGGAACTCCTTCCAACGTTCCCCTCTCCCTTCCCGCCTCTCCAAGGCTCTTGCCTCCTGCCGCGCTCCTATGGTCAGCGCAGATTTGGTCAGCTGATCCATAGACTCCGCCCTGGGGCTCCGTGCCAGCTCGTCTTTCACCCCCGAAGAAAGACCTTCTTCAAATAGCATTTGAACGGGTGCCGCCGATAAATCCCAACTCAGTCTGTGAATCAGCATGGTAAACTCAGTCCAATATTCACGGACAGATCGACTCCCCTGCTTACAAGCCATTAGCTGTCTGCGCACCACCCCTTCCTCAATATCGCTGGAAAACATGATATCCATTGCACGAAAGAACTTCATTGTGTCCTTTAGTATGTCATTGTGCGTTGCCATTAGGGGTCGAACCCAGTCTCTAGCCCCTTTCTCAAGATGCCCAATTACAAAAGCAACTCGCGATTCCTCATCAGGGAACTCATCGAACTGCACATTAAGGGCATATTGCATCTCTGTCCTAAAAGCATGGTAGTCCTTGGGGTCCCCCCCAAATTTCTGCACCAATCCTGGTACCTTTCTGGGGAATTGAGTGGCTCTCCCCTTCTTGTCTGCATCCTGAGCCCTTCTCTCCTCCAGCCTCGCCGTCTGCAGGGCCAGTTGAACCTCCAACGCTCGGTATCTATCTTCCAAGCTTGGACCAGCTCCAGCCCCTGCTCCTCCGGTTCCGGTTGGTTCGCTCATGATGCCTTCTCTTGCACAGGCAGCGTACAAAGACTGTCGGACTGCTGTGAGGGTTTGATTAGCTGCTTGTGCGTGAAAACGTGCTCCCTCAGAGTTTGTGCGCCCCCACAAACCTCCGTGTGTGACGGAGCTCCTCAGACATGTCTGCTCTAGTCACTAGTAGAGTCCGACAGTGGCTGTCTGCGGAAGCGTTTCCAGCAAAGAAGTTCCTTAACGGAAACGCGTCTCCTGGACTCACGGCGTGACAGTTTCCTGCGAGGTATGGGTCTCCCTATGGGAGACTCCGATACCTCCCCACTGTTCTCGCTGGAAGCCTCCCTGAGCCCTCCCTCCTGCTCGCATTCCCTCAGAGACCCACTCCTCCCCCTGCTGGTCCCTGCTTCAGCAGTTGAGTCTCTTTCATCCTGCCTGAGTCCCTCCACCACCTGATGCTCTGATGGCAGTTCCCTGACAATACGCTTCAGGTTACAGACGCTTCAGGTTACAGACTCCGCTAACCCAGAAATATTACCTCGGGTTAAGAACTTTGCTTCAGGATGAGAACAGAAATTGGGCAGCAGCGGCGCAGCGGCAACGGAAGGCCCCATTGGCTAAAGTGGTGCTTCAGGTTAAGAACAGTTTCAGGTTAAGAACAGACCTCCAGAACAAATTAAGTTCTTAACCCGAGGTACCACTGTATCATCATCATCATCATCATCATCATCATTATTATTATTATTATTATTATTATTATTTTATTATTATTATTATTTCCTGTGCCACAAATGACTAATGAATGGGCAGTAAACATTTTTGTCGGCTAGTAATGCCTGTGTAAGCTTGCAATCCTGTATGCATGTGTAAATGTTGGCCTTCTCTTCTTCCCAGAAAGGCAGAGCCGCTGTCTGTTTAAAAAGCGGTCTCTGGAACCTTTTGCCAGCTGCACTCTGGCAGCCCCATCGCTGCTAAGGGTTTGGAAAGCCCCAGAGACTCTGTTCTTTCCCCCCTGACTACTTTTTATTAAAGCTGTATTCTGCAGATTTTTGTTGTGTTTTGCGTTTTTGGGGTGTGTGGGCTGTTCATTGGCCTTTTTCTATAGGCTTTTAATGAATTTATTGCTGGGGTGTATTGTATTTTAGTTGCGAGCTGCCTTGGGCGGGTTAGTATCCTTATCCCCTGAAAGCTGGCATAAGAATAAAAAAAATTAAAGGAGGTTTTGTCAAGCATTCCTCCCAGCATTCCCAATCACTGTCCACTTACTTGGCTGTGGGGCAAAGCACACCTGTTAGATGTTATCCTACTTCAGAGCTCTGCAGGCATAAGCAACTCTGCCCTTTATGGAAAAATGTCACTCTGCCAAAGGAAGCAAGGCTACACCTGTTGCGGTCACTTCCTATTGTCCAAAGAGGGCCTATTTATATCCTTGGTGTGCTGGAGAGGGGAAAGGGTGTGGGGGGGACGCACAGAAAGACCCAGTTGTAGCATGCCTGCCTCTCCCTCTGTCCCTCTCTCAATTTCAGGCTTGCAAAATGATTCCTGCAACAAGATTTCTGGCAGAGAAGTGTGCATTGATGTTGGAACAAACTCGCTGCCTCCAAGACCTCTTCTAGATGAGACCGGCTTTGGTTATTGGGGTTGAACAGGCTGTGGCCAACCATTTCCCTCTCTCTCGCCCCCCAACACACTCCGGTTCCCCTTTTCAGGCTGGGACAGTTTAGCCAACAATGTCTTTGTAGTTATTTGTCCTGGTCTTTAGCGCTGGCATGCAGCCTAAGCGAAATGTACCGCAGTGTTGCTCAAACAGGGCTTTGCTGCTGCTAGACAACCGGGGGGGGGGGGGGATCTGTAACCTTTCATTCTCTTTCTCTTGGATCCCACACCTACAGACACGACATTTCAGCCACGTATCTGCAGTGTGGCAGGTGGTGGTCGGGTGCAAGTATTTCCCTCGGACTTTCTCCGCACGATCTCTCGTTCCTTGTTTCCCAGCACTTTTCTTCCATGACCTTTTCCTCCTCAGCTTTCTACGGGAGCTTAGGAAGAAGCCTCCTTATGCAGAGTGAGGCCATTGGGCCATTTAGCTGTGCAGTTGTGTTTGGAGCACACGTGAAGCCAGACCGTGTCTTGGCATTTACCGAGGTAAAGGTAAAGGGACCCCTGACCATTAGGTCCAGTCGTGGCAGACTCTGGGGTTGCGGCGCTCATCTCGCTTTATTGGCCGAGGGAGCTGGCGTACAGCTTCCGGGTCATGTGGCCAGCATGACTAATCTGCTTCTGGCGAACCAGAGCAGCGCACAGAAATGCCGTTTACCTTCCCGCCGGAGCGGTACCTATTTATCTACTTGCACTTTGACGTGCTTTCGAACTGCTAGGTGGGCAGGAGCAGTGACCGAGCAACGGGAGCTCACCCCGTTGCGGGGATTCGAACTGCCGACCTTCTGATCGCAAGTCCTAGGCTCTGTGGTTTAACCCACAGCAATTGCCTTGCCCCAGGATTTTTAGGTCAACGCAGTAGCTTGGAATGGTTGTTTGTTCATTCCAGGGGTCGGAAACCTTTTTTCAGCCGTGGGCCGGTCCACCGTCCCTCAGACCATGTGGGGGGCTGGACTAGATTTTGGAAGAAAAAAAAATTAACGAATTCCTGTGCCCACAAATAACCCAGAGATGCATTTTAAATCAAAGCACACATTCTACTCATGTAAAAACACCAGGCAGGCCCCACAAATAACCCAGAGATGCATTTTAAATAAAAGGACACATTCTACTCATGTAAAAACAAACTGTCCGTGGGCCGGATTGAGAAGGCAGATTGAGAAGCCTTAGATTGCCTACCCCTGATTCATTCATTCATTCCATTTATGGCTCACCACCCATAAAATATCTCAAAGCAATTTCACAATAAAAGCATCAGCAATGAAAAAAATATCACAGCATTTAATATATAAAAAAAATTCTGTGTTGGCATCTGTCTGTCTCTGGAAACAATGGAGGATTGCGCCTTTGGAGGTGACGTAAAACTGTTAGAAGGTCGCAGCACCTGCTGCGGCTGTAGAGTCCGATATGGGAGAGACATGTTCTGTTGCAGCTGAGGGCGTCCGGTGCTGCTGCTGCAGATGCACCATAGTGTTTCTTCTCTCTGTGCTCCTCCCAGCGGTAATTCCTCCTCTGGTCACTCCTGTGGATGCAGAACCTGTCTGTCTGTCTCCAGGTGCTGTGGTCGTCTGTAAGGGATTCCCACAGGGTGGGGTTGATGTTGCCAGCCTTCATACATCACGTTCGCAGACATCTTTGTAAAGCAGAGTCGGTCTGCCAACGTGCCTGGTACCAGAAGCCAACTTCCCATAGAGCGCGTCTTTGGATGCTAACGTCCAATATAAAAATAATTTTTAGAAGGTGTGGTCAAGGAGCAGACACCTTAACTGTGATCCTAAGTTCAGATGATCCGCTGTGTTAGGTGTTGGCTTAGCTCTCCTCCCGCTCTGACCTATTAAGCCTGGAGAAAAGCCTAGTTGGTACAAGCTATTCCCTCCTTGGGTGCCAACCTGCTTGCATGGTCATGGCAAACTCAGTGGTGGAGAGCAGGCAGGGGCGGAGCTGGTGTGCGTCCTGGGGGTGTGGTGTGCGCCCTGGGGGCGTGGCATGACACCTGTGGGGGCGTGGCACCTAGAGCGGGCAGGGGGGCAGCTGCGATGGCACCCCACTGGGATCGCGCTGCCGGGGGTGGTGCGCTCCCCCTGCACTCCTCTTTCTCCGCCGGTGGGTAAACTCCATTCTGGCTTACCATGATGTGTGAACCAAGCCAGTATTGCCTACACTGACTGTAGGCCTTTCCCAGACCTAAATGCCATTCCTCCACCAACCTTTTTTTCCCTTTCCTTAAAAAAATAAATAAATCTGAAGTTTAGCAATGATTTGCAAACTGTGCAAAACCACTTGGTTTCCATACACTCGTCCTAAGCTCTGTGTGGAGATTTCCTTTGTAAAACAGGGATTTCTGACCTGCCCAGCGTTGGTTATCTCATCGCACCCCTCAACCCCCAGGCCAAAGCGGCTGTTGTTGTTGTTGCTGCTTCCTTCGTTTGTAATAGCCTGAGAACACGTATTCACGTATTTCTAGAAGTTTTGCTTCCTTCTGAAAATCCAGTCCAACTCGCTTGTTCTGACCTTCATTTAAAACTAGTCGTTGTCGTTCGTTTCCTAACCTTGTAGATCAGGGGTGAGGAGCGTTTTGTTATATGGTTGGGTCAGCCTTTGCGAAATCAGCCGCTTTGCCTGCTTATCTATTGCGCATGACAGCCTCTTGTGGAAGAGGAGCTTGCTATCACTCCAGCACAGCCTCACAGTCAATCACAATGTGGTCTGTGATTGTTTCTTTAGACTGCACATCCTGGGATGCTCCCTCTTCATTTATTACCGTATTTTTTGCTCTATAAGACTCACTTTTTCCCTCCTAAAAAGTAAGGGGAAATGTGTGTGCGTCTTATGGAGCGAATGCAGGCTGTGCAGCTATCACAGAAGCCGGAACAGCAAGAGGGATTGCTGCTTTCACTGCGCAGCGATCCCTCTTGCTGTTCTGCCTTCTGAGATTCAGAATATTTTTTTTTTCTTGTTTTCCTCCTCCAAAAACTAGGTGCGTCTTGTGGTCTGGTGCGTCTTATAGAGCGAAAAATACGGTAATTCATTTATATAAACTCCATTTAATTCCCACTTTTCTCCACGTTGCATTCAGGGTGGCTGGCAAGGGTAAGGGTTCGGAGGAAGTAATGATTCTGAACACCAGTTGCTGGAAATTGCAGGAGGGGAGAGTTGCTCTGGGTTTCCCAATGGAGCTTCTGGTTGACCACTGTGAGAACAGGATGCTGGACTAACTAGATGGACCACTAGGCTGGATCCACCAGGCTCTTATGTTCTTAATGGTGTGTGGACAGCCCAGTATAAATCTACCACCATGACAATACTAAATCACCAATGACATGTTGCAGAATTTGTTTTATTTTATTAAATTAGTATTCTGCCCTATACCTGTAGCTCTCAGGGTGGTTCAGAACATAAAATTGCAATATTAAAAAACCCAGAAAATGCATAATAAAAACAAAAACAACCCAATAATCCCCCCCTTCCATGAAATACAGTGGTGCCCCGCAAGACAAATGCCTTGCAAGATGGAAAACTCGCTAGACGAAAGAGTTTTCCGTTTTGGAGGTGCTTCGCAAAACAAATTTCCTATGGGCTTGCTTCGCAAGACGACAATGTCTTGCGAGTTCCTGCTGGGTTCCCCCCCCCTTTTTCTAAGCCGCTAAGCTGCTTATCAGCTGATCCGATCAGCAGATGAGCCGCTAAAAGCCGCTAATAGCGCTAATAGAATCCGCTAATCCTTCAATGGGCTTGCTTCGCAAGACGAAAAAACCGCTAGACGAAGAGAATCACAGAACGGATTCTTTTCGTCTTGCGAGGCACCACTGTATTTTAAAAGGGCATTGGATGTCCATCAGCCAAAGGCTAGGTTAAAGAGGAACATTTTTGCCTGGTGCCTAACGAAGGCACCAGTCTAACTTCCCTGGGGACTCATTGCAGAAAAGACTTGTTCTCGTGTTGCAGGAGAGCCGCAGAAGATGACCTCAGGGTCCAAATGGGTTCATATGGAGGTGTTATGGTCCTAAGCCATTTAAAGCTTTATAGGACAAAACAAGCACTTTGAATTGGGCCCGGAAACGAATTGGTAGCCAGTGCAGTCGGACTAGGATCAGTGTAATGTGCTCAAACCATCTTGTCCCCGTGAGCAACCTGGCCGCTGAATTCTGCACTAGCTGAAGTTTTCAAGCCATCTTCAGAATGCACCCACGAAAAAGCTCCCATTTCGAAGGGCCCTAAAGAGCAGGCAACAAATGCAAGAACCCTCAGCAGCAACTATGTGAGGCTGAAGTGGCATTTCCCCACCCCCCCTTTCTTTCTTTCTTTTTAAAAAATAAATAGAGCACCAGTTTCTGCATTCAGCTGTTTTCTCTCTTTCAGCTGTGAAAGCTGCGTGGAGCTGCTGTTTGTCCGAGGGGCTGGGAACTGCCAGGAGTGCAACACCCCTTTGCGGAAGAGCAACTTCAGAGTGCAGCTGTTTGAGGACCCAGCTGTTGACAAGGAGGTGGAAATCCGGAAGAAGGTGTTGAAAATGTTAGTGTCACAAAGCCCCAAATAAGGGAGGCCGTCTCCATTGCCCCGCCGGTCAAGGCCAGATTCCCTTTGGTTGTGGTTGTGGAAGGGTCTCTGTTTAAACTGTTTGCCGAGTTGATCTCCAGAGATACAAACCGAATATAAGAAAGGCATCTTTCGGTGGAGACAGACCAAATGGAGATTTTGATGGTTGCCAGTGATCTCATCACCTGCTTGTTTTAGAGAACATAGTTAAATTGCACTTATGGTTGATGACTGCATACAATGACCCTCTCAGTTCTTTAAACGGGGCTGAGAACTTTTACCCCATAGGTTGGAAGATTTAAAAGCTGGATTGTTAACATTCAAACTTAGAGGAACCCCTAATGTCAATAATTAATTTACAGATATTTGTGTTTTAACAAGTGCTTATGAAACAGCTTTTTAAAAATATAATAGACATCAGTTCTAACTGCATGGTTGGTCCTCCAGATGTTTGAGGTTACAATTCCCACCAGCTGGCAGCAGTCCAGAACATCTGGCAAAGGCTTCCCTAAGCTTATCTTACACTCAAAGTCACAGTTGTCTTAGTGGTGCCATACTGCCCTTCGGATCTCGATCCTTGCTGTGCTTTGTGGTCTTTCAGGAAAAATATTTTCCCTAGCTTCTAAACCGGCTGTGTTCTGTCTCTACAGTCAGTGGCACTTTATTTCTGAATTCCAGCTACTGGGAATCACAGGTAGGGAGAGTTCTCTCGCACTTGGGTCCTGCTTGCAGGCTTCCCATGTGTCTCGCATGTGACTGGCCACTGCGAGAACAGGATGCTGGACCGACTGGGCCTTTGGCCTGATCCTGATCCTGAAGTTGCTCAAGAGCTCAGTTCAAATGTGCCCAGGGCGCTTGGACCCTCAGGAAGAACGGTGAAGCATCAGGCGTCGTCATCTTGGCACGATTGCATGCAAGCATAATGCTGATTTCATTTCATCTTCTCTCACAGATACAACAAAAGAGAGGATGACTTCCGCAGTCTAACGGAGTATAATGATTTCCTAGAAGAAGTTGAAGAAATTGGTAAGTCCTAATGCTTGCATATTTGATGCATGGTGTGCTTTCGTCTCTCGCAGGCCCTGCAGAATATTAAAGCGGAATCTCTTCTGTCGGGTCTCTATCTTGGTACCCAATAGTTATCTAATTACTATCTCCTTACGTTTTTAATCGGGAACTCTTCAACTGGAGCGCCGTGTCTTGTCTCAAGCTGTCAGGGTTGCAGGGAGTGAGTGCGAGATGCAGGGAGCAAATTCACCCAAAGAAAGCGCTTTGTCAAGGCGCTAGGGATGCTGAAGAAACAGAGAGGGGAGATCAAATAAAAAAGAAAGGGGGATTGTGCTTCCATTGGCTTTGTTTACTGTGACACAAGCCATATGGCCCCTTTTTCATCCTCTCACTTCTTCAAGTACAGTAGCTTGGAGCACTTTGAAGCGTTTGACCTTGCATACCACTTTGGGAACGGGTATTTTATGGTGCTAATGTAAAGCGAGGGAGGCTTAAGAGCAGGGCCGGATCTCTCTCTCTCTCTCTCTCTCTCTCTCTCTCTCTCTCTCTCTCTGCTTGGATTTCAGGTCTACAGATGCCATTGCCCGAGGGCTCTCTAGCTTTGGTGGGGAGCTCTTACTTTTTTTTGGGTAGGGCAAGAGAGTGGCAGATGAGTTGAATATGTTGGCAAGAGAAGAGAAATCAGCCACCCCAGAGGGTTGCCGGGCAGATTATTTGGGGAGGTGGTGGGCAAGTGAGGTGAAAGAGTTGGGTTATCAGAATGGTAGAGTTGGAAGGGACCCCAAGGATCAAATACTCCAACCCCCTGCATTGCAGGAACCTTTTGCCCAACTTGAACCAACAACCCTGAGATTAAGAGTCTCATGCTCTACCAGCTGAGCTATCCAAGGATATAGTTGCATAATGCAGGAGTGGGCAATAGTGCCTGCTTCCAGGTGGTGGAGCTCCCTTCTGAAGGAGGCTTGACTGATGTCCCCTCTGCTTTCCTTTCATCAGCAGGCAAATACTTTTTTTGTTTCGACAGGCCTTTGGCCACTAATTGGCTGTTGCGGAAGGGTATTTTAATAGTGGGTGTTATATATTTTATTCCCCTTTTGCTGTGCCTTTAAAGGTTTTTTTTTAATTCAGTGCTACATTTAGTATGGTAACTTTTTTATTTTTTTGTAATTGGGTTTTTTTATTTATTTGATGTATCTGTTTTTAATTTATGTTGTGAGCCTACATGTGTCCTGCATTGGGGAAATGTGGGGTTTAAAACAAACAAACAAGCCAACAAACAAACAAACTCAAAAACACCCAGGGTTTGAAATGAAATTTCCATTGCGCAGAAAATGAGAACAGACAGGAGTGTTCGTTATAATGCATTTATTTATTTATATAGAACCATCCATGTGTCTGGTGTGTTACTTTTGCTTTCTGTCCCTAGGTCAGTGATTTGGGTGCGTTGTTGTTGTTTTTTTAAATGTTGAATCGATTCCCCACCATACAGATTAGACTAATTTGCATAGGGTAATTTGCAACAGAAAATTGTCAGATTGCACTGGAATTTTTTTCCTGATGTCCCAGGGAATGAATTTATTTAGTTTGTTTATTCTAATGTTAAGAGCTATTCAATGGTGGAACAGAGAGAAAGTGCTGGACTCCTTCACTGGAGGTTTCTAAACAGCAGGTGGAGGGCCATCTGTTGGGAATTCTTTAGCGTGATTCCTCCATTGCAAGGGGGTTAGACTAGATGACCCTTGGGTCCCTTCCAGCTGTACAATTATATGATTCTACTTGTATTTTGTGGACTGCCAAACTTGTCCCTTGCTGTATTTATAATTGGCACCTGTTCATTGCTACTAATGAACTTACGAAATGGAAAATTTTCTATGGAAAAATAAAGCGGTGGAAAGTTTTCTGTCCCACATCTCTACCGAGTGTTAAAACCTTTTTGTTCCAAGGAGCATTAAAGGATTAGCTTTATTAAACTGTGTGTTTGCTTCATTGGCTTACCCTGGGTTGTGTCCCCCCCCCCCCCGCTTTTTATTATTATTTATTGGTTCATTGTACTTTTTTTGCTGTTTTCCTCTGCTTTTAATGGAAAGATTCAGAATAAAAATGTTCTAAAATAAAAAATATGCCTGGAGAAGATGTAGCCAGCTTTTCATTTAGTGGAAATTTCCCTAGTGGCTGAGAATATTGTACAATCGTGCCAGCCTTAATAGTGGTAGGAAACTATATCATTAAACTGGCCAGGGTGTCTTGGGCAAGTGACTGTGGGCATTGTTGTTGTTGTTGTTGTTGTTAAGTCGTGTCCGACTCTTCGTGACCCCCTGGACCAGAGCACGCCAGGCACTCCTGTCTTCCACTGCCTCCCGCAGTTTGGTCAAACTCATGCTCGTAGCTTCGAGAACACTGTCCAGCCATCTTGTCCTCTGTCGTCCCCTTCTACTTGTGCCCTCCATCTTTCCCAGCATCAGGGTCTTTTCCAGGGAGTCTTCTCTTCTCATAAGGTGACCAAAGTATTGGAGCCTCAGCTTCAGGATCTGTCCTTCCAGTGATACTAGTGCTGCCAGAGTAGTTATTGCCCATTATTGGAAGTAGGGCTCGTGACACCTCGTCCAACACCATTTCAACCATTTCAAAATGATGGAGCTGGCAATGTATTGTGAAGCACAGCCATCAAAACTCCAGGAGGCGATAGAGCTGCGAGTCCTCTGGCGGCTGGATGCCTGCCTTCCCTTTTGGCTACCTTTCCCCTCTGATGGCGGAACAGTCCCACTCCTAGCCTCAGTGCCTCCCTGTAACCGCGGAGTCTCTACTCGAGGCAGGAATCGTGGCTGGGTAGCTCCTTCCTTTTCCCTCTCTCTGTCTAGGGAGGAGGAGTAGGAGCTCGTGATAAGGTCTAACAACAAAATTTACAGGAATACAATCCAGTTGATAGCAAAAAGCCAATGCATCTTCAAAACTACCTTGACCCCAGCAACAGCCTCACCCCGGTGGCCTGTAAGTATCTTCATAGAATAGAATAGAATCATAGAATCCTAGAGTTGGAAGAGACCACAAGGGCCATCGAGTCCAACCCCCTGCCAAGCAGGAAACACCATCAGAGCACTCCTGACATATGGATGTCAAGCCTCTGCTTAAAGACCTCCAAAGAAGGAGACTCCACCACACTCCTTGGCAGCAAATTCCACTGTCGAACAGCTCTTACTGTCAGGAAGTTCTTCCTAATGTTTAGGTGGAATCTTCTTTCTTGTAGTTTGGATCCATTGCTCCGTGTCCGCTTCTCTGGAGCAGCAGAAAACAACCTTTCTCCCTCCTCTATGTGACATCCTTTTATATATTTGAACATGGCTATCATATCACCCCTTAACCTCCTCTTCTCCAGGCTAAACATGCCCAGCTCCCTTAGCCGTTCCTCATAAGGCATCGTTTCCAGGCCTTTGACCATTTTGGTTGCCCTCCTCTGGACACGTTCCAGTTTGTCAGTGTCCTTCTTGAACTGTGGTGTCCAGTTCTTGGACAACAGAAGCCGCCTTTGCAGCTGGAGTCAGTCCAAATCCTACCCTCCCGGCCCAGACAAAACAGGGGGCAGGTTTTGTAGGACTCACTGCCAATTGATGGGCTCCCAATTTTTGCCAGCCCCAGCCAGCATGGGCAGTGGTCAGCAACGCTGGAGTCCAGCAACGTCTAGAGGGCCACAGGTTCCCAGACCCTGTTTTTAGGGCCACATGGAGTCCTGTTGGTCCCTTGTGTCACCTGACAACTTGTGAGTCTGTAAGCTGTAGGTGCCTTGGATAGAAACCCAGTGGCTCCTTCTTCTGGCGAGGTGACACAGACAGTGAGGTTGCCTGGAACTGGGTGCCCAAGTCTTAAATTTGAGGCCTGGGCTGCAGTAGCAGGTGGAAAAACAGTGCAGCTCAGAAATATAGTAATGTAGGAAGTTGCCTTATACTGAATCAGACCACTGGCTTCTCCCCTTCTGCTTCGCCCTATCTTCTATCCATCCAATCATAACCATGACAATCTAGCTTAGTATTGTCCACACTGACTGGCAGCCACTCTCTAGAGTTTCAGGCGAGGTTCTCTCCTAGTCCTGCCTGGAGATGCAGGGCTTTAGCCGGATGTTCCACCACTGAGCTTGTGGCCCTGAGCTACGCCATAGTAGTTCACCTGCAGTTCTAGCATCACGCCGCTCCCCTCCTTTTTGGATAGGGGCTTGGAAAATGCTTCTTCCTTTCAATTCAGAGCATTTTTCTTTCTCCGCAGAAGAAAGTCTGGCTTTTCAGAAGTGGGATTGCTATTCAAAGAGCAGTAAACCTTTTGGGCTTCAGTAACAATGGGCTTTTTGTATTATATTTTGACAGATGTCTAAAGGCAGGCCAGTGTGTAAGCCCAGCCAATAAGAGATGGGCCAGGAGATAAAGAGCGGCTGCACACTAGTCTATTTTCCTTCTTGCTCTCCCAGCCCCTGTGGGCAGGTTCTTGTTTGGAAACGTACAGTATGCTTCTGTCTGAACGCAAAAGAGAGGCTTCTTTAAAATCCCTGCAAAACAGCCACCTGCTCATAAGAACGTAAGTGGAGCAACCCTGTAGTTGGATCAGGCCAGAGAGGCTCATTCAGCCCAGGTTCCTTCTCTCACAATGGCTAACAGGGTGCCTCTTCTGGGAAGCCCACTTACATATTGCGTGTGGGTACAATAGTCCAATCTCACTTATTGCACATGGGTGCAACAGTCCCATCTCACTTGTGAACCTCAGCGACAGGTATCCAAAGTTTTTCTGCAATATAACAAGGCTTGGCTTAGTATTTATTTCTTTAAAAATGCTTTTTGGGGCCCCAAATGCCACATTGGGGGACGCAGGTGGTGCTGATGGGTTAAACCACAGAGCCTAGGACTTGCCGATCAGAAGGTTGGCGGTTTGAATCCCCGCAATGGGGTGAGCTCCCGTTGCTCGGTCCCTGCTCCTGCCAACCTAGCAGTTTGAAATCATGTCAAAGTGCAAGTAGATAAATAGGTACCACTCCGGCGGGAAGGTAAACGGCGTTTACGTGCGCTGCTCTGGTTCACCAGAAGTGGCTTAGTAATGCTGGCCACATGACCCGGAAGCTGTCTGCGGACAAATGTCAGCTCCCTCGGCCAATAAAGCAAGATGAGCGCCGCAACCCCAGAGTCGGCCACGACTAGGCCTGATGGTCAGGGGTCCCTTTACCTTTACCTTTAATGCCACATTCCCTCTTGAGCAGCTGTCTGGTGGGCGGTGTCATGCTAACAGTGGGTTAGGGTTAGGGTGACACTTAACTGTTGTATACTAGGCTACATTCCAGAGGAATTCAGCCTCTGAGCTTGAGGTTCCCCAGACCTGATTTATGTCCCCCTCAAAAAAACCTGTGTAGAAATGGAGGCTGACAACGGATACGCCTAGCTTAGAAAAGAAAACATAAACCCCATTTGAAATAGGAAGAACCCAATTTTTTTAAAGTACCAATCATACACAAATGCTGGCAGTCTTATATCCCATTTCATACATAACCGCAAGTGTTGTCTGTCCGTTTCCAGCCAATGGCTCTGAATGCTAGCCAGTGGTATCCCGTGAACAATGAAACAGGAAAATCCCAAGCACCCTCTCCCTCGCCCCTCCATTAGTAGTAAGCTGCTGAGCTGTTGGCTGCCCAGCCCTTCCTTGACATCAGAGAAGCTAAGCCAGTGAGGTCAAGGGTGCCAGGGCAGCGAAGAATACACAGGTCACGAGACACATAGGGTCAATGTGGGAGGTTTGATGACCTGGCTTATGGTCTGTGGACAAGCTTGTTAAAAACCTGAATATGCCAGTTAGGAACTGAAGATGAAAGCTTGTCGTTGCCTTCCTATTTGCTAAAGAAAATAAGTGCAGTTCAAAAGGTTTGCTGCTCTGCTTAATGCAGATATCAAACGTTGCATTTGAATTTGTGTCGCGCATGCTCAAATCCTTTTGTGATTGCCTTTTTGTGAACAATTGTCTCGCAACCAGGATAAACTAGAAAATTAAATACATCTATATGTATAATCAGTGCTTTTTTTCTAAAAAAAATGTTTAGGGGCACTCTCATTTTCCTACTCATATTGAAATACTGCCCCTCAATGAGGCCAAACTTAGATTAGTAGCAGAAATTAAGATTTCTGATGATAGAAACTGAGTCTTAATTTTAAGGTGGGAATATATTTTTAGAAAACATTGTCCTTGAGTAAAAGTAATGCTTTGCTATGACTGCTGTTTAATATGCAGCTTTGCTTCTTTTCTTCACCCCTCTCTTCCCCACTGCTAATTTATAAAACGCTGATCTAGTGTTCAACCTGACCAACAACATTGATGTAGAAAATACAAGAAAGAAGATGGAGATGTATCAGAAGGAAAACAAGGAAGTCATTCAGAAAAATAAGATCAAACTGGTAAGTTGCCTAGAGTTGGTTTTTGTTTTGTTTTGTTTACAGTTCTTTGGATTATTTGCCAAAAGAAACAATGGCAATTTTTTAAATTAAAAAAAACCCCTAGTTCTGTCCAGTATACAAAATAGTAGGCTTGCTAGAGCAAAAAAGTCTTGGTCTGCTATAGACAGTTTTCTGAATGGGTAAAGTAGTGGCTTAAATAAAGCAAGCTAAGTTTGAACAAATTTCAGGCATGTTCTTTGGGCTGGAGAACAAAAACAAAAATTATATGCAGTGGGTTTTTAAAATTTTATATGCAGCATTCTGAGTCTGTCTCGTAATTAGAGCAAACACACAGGAAAGCTGTGCTGACACCCGTATTCAGAACGAGTAGGGAGACATCCGAGGGAGTTGTGCTTCGGTACCTGTTGCTGTTTTGCAAGTCTGAAGCTTAGAGTTTGGATTTGATATCCCGCTTTATCACTACCCGAAGGAGTCTCAAAGCGGCCAACAATCTCCTTTCCCTTCCTCCCCCACAACAAACACTCTGTGAGGTGAGTGGGGCTGAGAGACTTCAGAGAAGTGTGACTGGCCCAAGGTCTCCCAGCAGCTGCATGTGGAGGAGCGGGGAATCGAACCCAGTTCACCAGATTACGAGTCCACCGCTCTTAACCACTACACCACACACATCAATCTAAACATACTGAGAAAGGGGAGACAGCAATTCCCTGGCTGCTTTAGAGTATTTGAGACTCAGCTTAGTTCTGGTGTATTTTGTGTGTGTACATGACCTCTGTCACTTCAGCTTGAAAGTGGGTGATAGAGGGGACCCAGCGAATTCTACTCAAAAAATAATTTTAAAAATCCCTTTACATAGAAAACTATCATCTCAGGCTGGATTCTCCCCCCCCCCCCCCGGATATCCTAGCTTTCTATCTGGAGGAAAAGCTTTTTGCTTGTTCGTGTTGAGTTGCATTCCGTCATGTTACCCGCCCGGCAAGGTTGGTCTGAAGTGGTGCAGCCTAGGCGCAAGTTCACCACCTCTGGGGAACGAACCTTTGTGATGTTCCAAAACACGGCTCAGTCAAAGGTTTTCTCTTCCCGTGGTTTTTCTGCTGCGATGGTCCTTGCTGAGACACCCTTCTCTTTGGCTTCACCTCCCAAGGGCTCCCTGTTTTCTCTCTCTTAGTCTCGAGAGCAAGAGGAGCTGGAAGAGGCTCTGGAGGTTGAGCGGCAGGAAAGCGAGATCAGGCGGCTTCTTATACAAAAGGAGGAGCAAATGCAACAGATGATGAAGAGGAAGAACAAGCAGGACCTTCTCGATAAGCTGGTAGGTGATGCAGCACCCAGAAGAGCATCTCAATTACTTAATACGGAAATGGGCAGATTCTCTCTCTCTCTGTTTGTCTGGCTTATTCCTATATCATGCCACCAAAGACAAATAGCCCTTCTCCTCGGTTCCACTCCCAGAAAGATGATGTTCCCACACTTAGAGTGGCTGGGGAAACTCAGCTAGATGGGTGGGCTATAAATAAGTACATTATTATTATTATTGCCATGCTTTGTTCAGTCACTTTTTGATGGGACATCCACATAAATAATAATAAATAATAAAAATTTTATTTATATCCTGCCCTCCCCAGCCGAAGCCAGGCTCAGAGTGGCTAACAACAGTAAAAATAACACAGTTTACATAGAATTACAATCAATTAATTGAAATACATTCTAAAATCAGTTCATTCTAAAATCAATTCAGAGTCAAATTAATGGCAACCATTGGGCTAGAGTTCTATGAGGGTTATCGAAGGAGGGGGTCAGACTGTGCCTTGGCCAAAGGCCTGGTGGAACAGCTCTGTCTTGCAGGCCCTGCGGAAAGATGTCAAGTCCCGCAGGGCCCTAGTCTCTTGTGACAGAGCGTTCCATCAGATCAGGGCCACAACCAAAAAGGCCCTGGCTCTGGTTGAGGCCAGCCTAACCTCCCTGTGGCCCGGGACCTCCCAGATGTTTTTATTTGAAGACCGTAAGGTCCTTCGTGGGACATACCAGGAGAGGCGGTTCCGTAGGTACAAGGGTCCTAGGCCGTATAGGGGTTTAAAGGTTAAAACATGACAACCAAACTCCGATGATGATGATTCTGCATTTTCCCTGAGGATCTCCCTTTTCGCAGACTGCAGCAACTCTGATTTTTTTCCTTCTTCCCCAGAAGAATGGGTTGCACAGACCATAGCAGGATGTGCACACAACAAAACTGCAACACGCCAGATATTGTGGGAAGTTGATTGCAATTCCTTTTGCAGATTGCAATGGGAGAGCGGCAATTAGATTGCATTAGGAGCCACCCACCTGGCAGTGGCTCTTTTTGTCAGTTTGTACACACAGTTTGTCTTGGTGCGTACGCTTTGTATCCCACCCTTCCTCCCAAGGAATTCAGAGTGACGTGTGTCTCCTTGTGTTTTATTCCTCGCAGCAATCCTGCAATGTAGGTTAGGCAGAGTACAGAGGTTGCTCAGCAAGCCTCACCACCGATGGGGGTTTAAACCCCAGCCTTTCTGGTCCAAGTCCCATACGGTAACCAATTATCCCACACTGGCTCTGTGGGCTGGAGCAGGAGAATGACTGATTTATTCTGGAGACTGGCACTTTTTCTGTCTTTCGCCCCCTGCCATCAGAGTAGATATTCCGTCAGTCTGTCAGTTGTGTACAGGACTGGTCATCGGGCTGTGTCAGATCTCTTAAAAAACACACCTTGGCTACTCTATTGGCATCATGGCCCAACCTGAATTTTCATTTTGGTCACATGGGTTCCTCCATTGCACCCCATAATGTTCACTTCCCCCTTCTCCTCTCCTCTGGGTCTCTTGTTACGAGCCCACCAGCTGGATTTCACTTTCTTCCTGTCTTGCACCCCCTCCCCCCCAAAACCCAACAACACTTTTTATTGTTTTGCTTTAACAGTCCTATCCAATTGTTGATGTGTTTTTATTTCTGTTCTGCTTCCGTTCTTCCTTTGGGAAGGCTGAGCACCTGAACTTCTTATCTGACCCTGAGGGATAGCCACCGAAACGAGAAGGAGATTTAGTGTCAGGTGATTTAAGAGGTGGTTTTATTGAGCGGGCGGCTATACCCAGGGAGAACCTCGCTTGGGAGCAAGGGGGCATGTGGATTTCCCCCCCTTTTTTAAAGGGGAGTTATTGTATTTTTTAATTATTCCTAGGCCACGGGCCTAGATATTTCAGCATGCTCCCCTTCTTGGATGTTGACAGAAAAAGGAAATCCTGTGTGGCCTTTGACCTTGCAGGCAGCAGAACAGTATAATGTTTTAAAGACCTTGCAACCTGCTCAGAGTCTGGTAGCTTTCCCTCCTTCCCTTCTTCTTTTCTTAAGTCTATAGTCTCTGTCACTTCCCCCGTGTTATCCAAGTGGGTATTGAGCGTATGGATGCACTTAGAGCCCAAAGAGGTGGGTTAGAGGGCAAGGCAGGAACGCACTACATGCCTTATGCAGAGTCAGACCATTCATCCATTTGGCTTAGTTGTGTCTACACTGACTGGCAGCTGCTCTCCAGGTTTTCTTTTTCAACATTTTTGAAATTCATTTTCACTTTTAACATTTATCACCATACATAAATCACGATCATTTTGCAAAAAGGATTCTCAGAATCCTGGAACTTCCTTCCATGGTTTCCCCAGATCCTCTTTTCAAACTGCATTATATCATATTATCCATATTTTCTTAAAACTCAGTTTTTATCATAGTTCTCACTTCATTGCAAGTGTTTTCACAATCCTGCCAATGTTTTCAGTTGTTTCAAGTAACTTAGAAAATTTCCCCATTCTTTGTTAAACTTGTCGTATTGATCTCTGGTTTTCCCAGTCATTTTTGCCCAATTCAGCATAGTCCACCACCTTTATCTGCCATTCTTCTTTTGCAGGTTCATTGTCCTCCTTCCATCTTTGGGCAGGTAGCATCCGTGCAGCTGTTGTAGCATACATGAATAGTCTCTTCTGATCCTTAGGCTTTTCTGGGCCTAGAATTCCTAGTAAGAAAGCTTCAGGTTTTGAGGCAGGAGTCTTTCCCCAGTTTTGCTTGATGATGCCAGAGGTTACTATGGAACTATGGTCCTGTTCACTTGGCAGGGACTTTGGAAGTTGCCTTACCACTGGTCCATCTAGTTCAACATTGCCAACACTGGCTGGCAGCAGTTTTACAGGGTTTTGGGCAGGGGATATTATTCCCAGCCCTTCCTGGAGATGCCGGGATAGAACTTGGGACCTTCTGCATGCAAAGCAGGTGCTCTTACCACTAAGCTGCTGCATTTTCTGCTCATCTTCTAGGGAAGTATTGGGGAGGTCTAAGCAAACCTCTCTCTCCTCAAAACTGGCAGGTTTCATAGACTGTATATGCATTGTGCTAAGTACCCCTGGCAGCAGAGAGCAGCCTGGAAGTCTTAAGCCCACAGTTGTTTGGCCTAGGAATGCTGGCCTGACATTTTCTTCCTTACCGCCACCCCAAAAGAGTACAGTGGTGCCTCGCAAGACGAAATTAATTCCTTCCGCAAGTTTTTTCTTCTTGCGAGTTTTTCGTCTTGCGAAGCACGGTTTCCCATAGGAATGCATTGAAAATCAATCAATACGTTCCTATGGAGACCGTCCGGGGACAGAGGGGAAGCGCCGTGCGCCTTCCCCTCCGTCCCCGGACCTGTTTAAAGCAAGGGGCGGCGGGGAGAAGATCGCCTTCCACTCTGTCCCCGGAGATTGCAGGGCTGGAAACGGGGAGAAGCGATCTTCTCCCCGCCGCCCCTTGCTTCAAAAGAGGTCCGGGGACAGCGGGGAAGACGTGCTGCGCTTCCCCGCTATCCCCGGAGCTTGCGGGGCAAGCTTCGTTTTGCGAAGCAAGCCCATAGGGAAATGCGTCTTGCGAAGCGGCTAAGAAAACGAAAAACTCCTTCGTCTAGCAAGTTTTTCGTCTTCCGAGGCGTTCGTCTTGCGGGGCACCACTGTAGAAGGAATTGGACTCAAATGGT
Organism: Podarcis bocagei; assembly: GCF_964188305.1. Lineage (NCBI taxonomy): Eukaryota > Metazoa > Chordata > Lepidosauria > Squamata > Lacertidae > Podarcis > Podarcis bocagei. Next base: position 9,583,404 of record NC_138125.1, read on the forward strand.
GTGATCACATACCTTTTGAGAGCCAAATCTCAAGCAATAGCATCCTTTAAGCTAGGAATAGCCAATGTGGGGCCCTCCAGACATTTTGGACTACAACTCCCATCATCATTGACCTTGCTGGCTGATGGGGGTTGTAGTACAGCCGCATCTCAATGGTATCGCATTGACCACCCCCACTTTTAGCTATGAAAGGCACTTTTCCTTTGCAGCTAAAAGAATCTGGGTGGGCTAAGGGGGAAGTTGCCTCTGAGCCTAGTCTCTCTCTCTCTCTTTGGGGTTCTTTTTCTTTTTTAAAGCTTAAAGGTCCCAAGAGAGGGTCTTGAAGGACAGACTTCCTCCCTGCACCCCCCGCCCCCCACCAATGAAACCTTCACAGATGCGTCCTTGTGTGTAAAATATTTCCAAAGCAGCCTCTGGTAAAAACGTAAAGCAGAGCAGGACATTCCAAAGCCTAACAACAAAGCTACTGAAATAATGCTTTTGAATGCTGTGTTATGGCAATAAGCAAAATCAAGCCAAACTCCGGGGCTGTCCGAAATCCGCAGCTGTTGAAGAAAACTGCAGCCGCACTGCTCACTAACTTCCCCTTCCTTTTGTAATGTCTGAGATAATTTTTCCCATAGCCTGGCTTCGGGAGTTTCTGCAGTTCCCCTACCCTACCCCCCCCCCCCAATATCATTGGTTGCAATTGACTGGACATGAGAGCCCAAGTAAATTCAACATGATGGAAAGTAAACAACCAATATTACCTGATGTCGAAAAGAGGAATAGATGAAAATTCAGCAGCACAGACAAACAAAAACCCAGCGAAGAGAAAATCCAGACCAAATGAGCCAGTGTGGTGTAATGGTTAGATCATTGGACTAGGACCTGGGAGAGCAGGGTTCGAATCCCTACTCAGCCATGAAGTTCACTGGGTGACCTTGGACTAGTCACCCTCTCCTAGCCTAACCTACCTCACAGGACGAAATAGGGGGGAGGAGAGCCACCTACACCAGAGCTTCTCAAACTTCATGTCGCTGGCACACTTTTTAGACATGCATCATTTCATGACACAGTAAATCGGTTTTACTAGTAAACTGGAGGTTAAACTAACCCCTTTCCAGCCCCGGGAAGCACGGGGAACGTTGGCATGACACACCTGCGGCCAACGCACGATCGTGTCGCGACACACAGTTTGGAAAGCTCTGATTTACACCACCTTGAAATCCCTGGAAGATAAAGGTGGTATGCAAATTAAAATAACTAACTAATCAACCATAGTCTTTGCTGGTATTCCAGTGGTTTGCAGACAAGGGGCCACATGGTCCTTACTTGGTCGGGAGTTCCGTAATTTAGGTTGAGATGCAGCGATTGTTCCAAAGTCATGCACTGAGCTTCATGGCTGAATGGGGATTTGAATTCAGTTGTCCCCAATTGTAGTGTGACCCTCTAATCATTACACATGGTCAGTAGGCAAGACATCTCCCCCTGTACACGGGGAAACACGACGGAAAGCCCTATCTCTTTATCTCAAGTGGCAGGGGAGGAATACATGGAGGAGGCAAGCTGTAAGGTAGACATAGTCTGAAGTTCATAACAGCTCCAGTACTAACAGTTTATTTCTTTTAATGGCTGGAGTGGCGCGCGCGCGGGGGGGGGGGGAGAGGGTTAAACTGAGTCACCAAAGTGTTTCCAACTCAGCTTTAAATGCTCTTTTAATTTATACGGGGCGGACATTGTTTTCTTACACAGCAGTTGGTTTTACTGGAAATCCATTTTGCCAGATGGCTTGCAAAAAAAAAAAAAAAAAAGAGCAGTTATAAATAATCTTTATAACATGACCAAAATAGGTAACTTAATGACATTTGTGCACACGTTGCTACTAAACATATCTAAATATGTTGTTAATGACTGAAAGGTAATGTGAAGGGCAGGGGGGAAAGAAGGTTCTTGTTTGTGTTTCTTTCCACCCTAAAGGGAATATTCACAATCTCCTTTGTGAATTCTCAATTAATTTTTTTCTTTAAAAGAAAAAAAATCTCAGTTTGCATTGGTGGTGAGAACCTCATGCCTTATGGAGTGCAGGCTATCATTCTGATGGGATAGAGCTTCAGTAGATCTGGGATGCTTCTGAATCTATAAACAAGCCCTCTGCATTCCAGATAGCATCCCTCTTACAGTCTCCACCCCCAAGTTCAGCCCGGACATGGAGGTTCACCCTTGCAGTGAAGTTACAGGGAACCAGGCAGAGGGCCTTCTTGGTAGTAGCGCCCGCCCTGTGGAACGCCCTCCCATCAGATGTCAAGGAGATAAAGAGCTACACACCTTTTAGAAGACATCTGAAGGCACCCCTGTTTATGGAAGTTTTTAATGTTTGATGTTTTATTGTGTTTTTGCATTTTGCTAGAAGCTGCACTGAGTAGCTGGGGCAACCCAGTTACATGAGCGGCATATAAATAATAAAGTTATTGTTGATTATTATTAGCATCCATCTATGTATGACTTCCGTGCATTATACAGAAATTGCCCACGTGCTTTTTGGGTTCCCTCTTTGCAACTGTATGATCTGGAAATTTCCCCTTTCAGTTCATAAACTGTGTTTTTAAATTCCCAGGATCACCCTAGAGGGATTGGGTCCCTTTTCATAGCAGAGGTAGACAACTCTGTAGACAACACTTTAAAAGGGCATAGGATGTCAATCAAATAAACGAAAGGCCTGGTTAAAAATGAACGTTTTTGCCTGGCGCAAAATGTATATACACCTTTGCCGGGCGCAAGGTGTATAATGAAGGTGCCAGCTGAACTTCCCTGGGGAGAGCATTCCACAGCCGGGGAGCCACCACAGAGAAGACCCTGTTCTCATGTTGCCACCCTCTGGACCTCTTGAGGAGGAGGCACATGAAGGAGGGCCTCAGAAGATGATCTTAGGGTCCAAGTAGGTTCATATGGAAAGAGGTGGTCCTTGAGGTATTGGGGTCCTGAGCCGTTTAAGGCTTTATAGGTCAAAACCAGCACTTGGAATTGGTAGCCAGTGCAGTTGGACCAGAATCGGTGTAATATGCTCAAACCATCTTGCTCCAGTGAGCAACCTGGCCGCTGAATTGTGCACTAGCTGAGGTTTCCAAATCGTCTTCACAGGCAGCCCTATATAACGCATTGCAGTAATCTAACCCTGAGGTTACCGGAGCATAGACAACAGTAGTTAGGCTATCCCTGTCCAGATAGGGGTGTAGCTGGACCACCAGCTGAAGCTGATGGAAGGCACTCTGGGCCACTGAGGCCACCTGAGCCTCAAGCAACAGCACAGGATTCCGGAGTACCCCAAGCTACAGACCTGCTCCTTCAGAGGAAGTCTAACGCCATCAAGAGCAGGTGATCTCCCACCCATCTGGTCTAGGGAACCACCCACCAACAGTGCCTCAATCTTATCTGGATTGAGCCTCGGTTTGTTGGCTCTCATCCAGTCCATTACCGAGGCAAGACACTGGTCCAGCACTTCCACTGCGTCGCCTGCAGATGTAAAGGAGAAATAGAGCTGAGCGTCATCAACATATTGCTGGCAATGTACTCCAAACATCTGGATAACCCCACCCAGCAGTTTCATGTAGATGTTAAACAACATGGGGGATAGGATTGAGCCTTGCGGAACATCGAAGGTTCCACCGGGCTGAAAAGCTTTCCCAAGCAACACCCTCTGGGAACGACCAAGTAGGACTGGAACCACCGTAAAGTGGCGCCACCCACCCCTAGTTTGGACAGTCGCTCCAGAAGGGTACCATGGTTGATGGTATCAAAAGCCGATCAGAGAAATGTAACAGGGAGAAATGTAAAGTATTGCACTTGGGCAAAAAAAATGAGAGGCACAAATACAAGATGGGTGACACCTGGCTTGAGAGCAGTACATGTGAAAAGGATCTAGGAGTCTTGGTTGACCACAAACTTGACATGAGCCAACAGTGTGACGCGGCAGCTAAAAAAGCAAACGCAATTCTGGGCTGCATCAATAGGAGTATAGCATCTAGATCAAGGGAAGTAATAGTGCCACTGTATTCTGCTCTGGTCAGACCTCACCTGGAGTACTGTGTCCAGTTCTGGGCACCACAGTTCAAGAAGGACACTGACAAACTGGAACGTGTCCAGAGGAGGGCAACCAAAATGGTAAAAGGCCTGGAAACGATGCCTTATGAGGAACGGCTAAGGGAGCTGGGCATGTTTAGCCTGGAGAAGAGGAGGTTAAGGGGTGATATGACAGCCATGTTCAAATATATAAAAGGATGTCACATAGAGGAGGGAGAAAGGTTGTATTCTGTTGCTCCAGAGAAGCGGACACGGAGCAATGGATCCAAACTACAAGAAAGAAGATTCCACCTAAACATTAGGAAGAACTTCCTGACAGTAAGAGCTGTTCGACAGTGGAATTTGCTGCCAAGGAGTGTGGTGGAGTCTCCTTCTTTGCAGGTCTTTAAGCAGAGGCTTGACAACCATATGTCAGGAGTGCTCTGATGGTGTTTCCTGCTTGGCAGGGGGTTGGACTCGATGGCCCTTGTGGTCTCTTCCAACTCTATGATTCTATGATTCTATGATTCAGAGGTCGAGAAAAATTAATAGGGACATGTTTCCCATGTCTCTCTCTTGACAGAGGTCATCATACAGGGTGACCAAAGCAGTTTCTGTGCGAAAACTGGGCCAATCCAGCCCCTAGATGTCGCTGGACTATAACCCCCACAATCCCATAATCACCGGCCAATGGCCGTCATAGCTCTCAACTTTTCCCTTTTCTTGCGAGGAATCCTATTCAGAATAAGGGAATTTCTCTTTGAAAAAGGGAAACGTTGACTGCTGGGGGTTGATGGGAGCCTTGCAGCATCTGGAGGGTGCTGCTTGCTAGGTAAGGTAAAGGTAAAGGTACCCCTGCCCGTACGGGCCAGTCGTGTCCGACTCTAGGGTTGTGCGCCCATCTCACTCAAGAGGCCGGGGGCCAGCGCTGTCCGGAGACACTTCCGGGTCACGTGGCCAGCGTGACGAAGCTGCTCTGGCGAGCCAGCACCAGCGCCGCACACGGAAACGCCGTTTACCTTCCCGCTATAAAGCGGTACCTATTTATCTACTTGCACTTAAGAGTGCTTTCGAACTGCTAGGTGGGCAGGAGCTGGGACCGAAAGACGGGAGCTCACCCCGCCGCGGGGATTCGAACCGCCGACCACGCGATCGGCAAGCCCTAGGCACTGAGGTTTTACCCACAGCGTCACCCGCGTCCTGCCCTGCTTGCTACTCCTGCTTAATGACACTAACCTTGCCAATGGCCAGCCCTGTCTCCTCTCCCATGCCTCCTTGCCTGGCTATTTCTGCCTCTGTACGCTGTAGAGAACAGAAGCGGAAGTATCTCCAGGGTCATTTTAAGTTTGATGATTCAATTGTTCTGTGAAATAATATTGGGAGATGGCAGCTGAGAGCTTGAGTGGATGGTGTTTATATATACGCGTTTACTCACATGTCAAACGAGAGGTTTGGAACAAGGCTTGATTGGCAGGTAAGCTCCGGACTGGGAAAAAATATACTGCTGCTTCACGCAGTGCACTGTTTATTTCTTTAACATATTTACTCAGCCGTGGCTTTCAGAGGGGTTTACAAAGTGACATTAAAATGAAACAAAGAGAGAATTGAGCGGGCAGTTTAGAATATCCAGCAAAAAATATAGACAGAACTAAAGAGCTGTGGAAACTGAATTTTCGCCTGGTGCTGAAAATAAAAACACTGCCAGGAGAATCTCCCTGAGAATGGAGTTCTGCAATATGTGGGGCCACCACTGAAAAGCCCCTGTCTCCTTTCACCCCATTCCCAGCTTCATTGTTGATGCAGATTGGCACCCAAAGCAGGGCTTCTGGAGCTGATTTGAGGCCTGGCAGATTCATCCAGGAGAATGTGGCCCTTTAAAATTTTGTACCCTGACTCCTTGCAATTGAGGGCTTTGTAGGGTACAACCAACGCTTTGAATTGTGCTCAGAAATGCACAGTTTCCAGTGTCACTGTTCCAAAACTGGCATAATCTGCTCTGTATGAGCAGTAGGAAAATAAGAAGAGCTTTGTGGCTGGATCAATGTAGGGAAAAACGTGAAGCCAGCCAATGCCTGTCTTGATTCCCGCAGCCCCTGTTAACTCTGTCAGGACAGCGAATCACAAGAGCAGGTGTCGGCCAAAATCACGATGCGGGAAACACTGGGAAGCCAGCCAATGCCTCCATCCTTATTTCAGACTTTCTGATATATTGGTATATTGCGATGTTTCACTGGTGATATATCACGATGTTGAAAACCAGATATTGCCCAGCCCTACGTCCCATTTGTGTTTTCCTGCAGCTGGTGTTCGCTAGCAATCTGCCTCTGATAATGGAGATGATGGTGATGATGATAAGGATAATAATGATAATTTTATTATTTATACCATCATGACTAGCAGCAATTCCTAACCTTATCCTCCAGGAGTTTTTCCTCAAGCCATATCATCACATGCACTGTGATACTACATAATTCATTTTCTTAACTGTGTATCAAGAGGAGGGGAGGAATCTGCCATTTTTGGTCTCAAGCCCACGGCAGGCATTGCATCTAGTTCCCGTCAAAGCTTGGGAGTCAGTTCAGCCAATAATTTGATTTCTTGTTCTTTGGTATGCAGAGTGTTTGCCCGCATTAACAATCCTTCTGTTGTTTCTCTCGCTCATAAAAATTTAAGTAATTTTAACTTGTTTCTGAGCAACTTTCATTGCTTCGTATGTGCAAGCACGCCCATTTTCTTTTAAAATAGGAAAGGTTTTGACTGGCCTCCCTAAAAAGAAGTCACTAAAGGAGAAAATAAATATGCTGTTGGTTGCGTGTACAATAGCGCCATTGTGCAAAGGGAGAGTGAGGATCACCTCCAAACGGCCTCAGGTGAAATCTAATGGAGAACCAATTTGAAACTGGATGGAGTTCATTGGTCGAAAGAATGCGTCTTAGATAAACATCTGATCCAAGTTAGATGACTTTCTGTGCTGCTTGTTTTTGTGATTAAGTTCTAATTATGATTACTTAAAAAAACATTTTTTAATACATAATGGCTACATTTGGCCTTCTGAAATAAGGAGCTTGTTATATTGTCATTTAATGTGGAATCTATAAAAATGGCTGTTTGCAAGTCCCTCTGATTTATGAGGCTAATGCAGCTTTTTCTTATTACTGAAAGTGATCGTTTTCTGGTAAACCAGGAGTATCGAGCTGTGTCCTGTTCTCCTGAAAACAGCCTTTTGAGATGCAATTTGTCATTCTAGGAATATACGGCACTAATGGTGAATTGTTTATGCCTTTTAAATATTTTACTCTGTCTTATTTCTCTCTCTCCTTAATTCCATTTACAGGAAAGTTCTCATCTTCCTGCTTCTTTGCTGTTGGCCCAGCACAAAGACAGGTCCACCCAACTTGAAATGCAGCTGGAGATTCCCAAACCAGTCAAGCCAGTTGCATTTTCGACTGGCATCAAAATGGTAAGGCCAGACATCTTTGTGTGTGTGTGTGTGTGTGTGTGTGTGTGTGTGTGTGTGTGTGTGTGGAGGGAGAGGGAGAGGGATGAGTTTTCTGCATTCTGCATTGCAGTCTTTAGCTGCTTCAGTCTTGGTCTTTGAGATCTACATTTGACTTGCATTTAACACCATGCCAGCATCAAACTTTGTGGTCGCACTTAAATAGTGTTGGTATAACGTAAATTTGAAGGCTGTGGTTAAAAAATAAATAAAGGAGGGGGAATTATTATTATATATTAAATTTCTATACCGCTCTTCATCCGAAGATCACAGGGTGGTTTACAATATAACACCCCCCCCCCCCAAATACATTATGTGCTACACTGGTGCATGCAATCTGGTGTGAACCAGATTTCCACGTGGTTATTGTAAATGTGTGTTGCCTATTCTGAGTGGGCTTGTGATGGTGGAAGTAGGTAGACCTCTGCTTAGAGTGATGGGGGGGGGCGGGGGTTGGACTAGAATCCCTTCCAACCTTCTTTGGGTTTTACCCAACAGAATGGTTCAATTCGCATAAGGTCTTCCGCTCGCAGAATTGAGCTTCCCCTCCCTCTCCTCTCAGTGTGTGCTCTCCATGCCCCCTCAACTGTTTTGGGGGTTCCACCCAGCCCTCTGGGAGGGGGGCATGCAGGGATGTGCAGGGAGAGGACGGGAAGTTGCGTTGTGCAAGCAGATATCCTTGTGTTAACCAAACAACTTCATTGGACAAAACCCAATGAGTCTAAGTGGTGTTTGCACAATCCGTAGGTACACAAGAACTCCATGATTGCGCAAGTGACTCTGCCATACTTTCTAGTTGCTCAGTAGTTAACAAAGCCACAAGTAGCTTTCGTTTGGGTAATGACTTAATCTTCCGTGCTGCTTAAACACTCCTTGCTCTCTTAATTCAAAATAAAAAAATAGGGCCGATTGCATGCAATGTTGAAATGCTTTTCCCTTTCTTTCCTCCCTCGATGTTAGCCCTCCAAAGCTTTCCTTGCTTGTTTTAACACATTTTTGTTGGTTCCCTGTAGCAAAATGCATTGTATGGAGATAATTACTTAATTCCTCAAATATCCCAATGCCATTTGGAGCAGTTTTATCTGGAACGTCAATCTTGTAAACGGTGAAGAGGTTCAGCGTGATTTCTGTAAGAACACTTCAGATAATTGGCAGCTAAAGCAAGCTGCAAACTTTTTTACCCTTACAGACAGGTTGGCCAAAGTCTTGTGTCAGCATCTGTCCAGCCCATATTTTGGCAAAAGGGATCTTACCCGGGATTCTTGATTTTTCTTGCAGATCTAGCTTCTGCATGGACTTAGCTTCCCTTGCCTACTACTCTTTACAGATACATATCTGGCATAGAGAAAATTCTCTGCAGCAGGAGTAGGAAAACTCAAGATCGGGGGCCAGATATTGCCCTCAAAGCCTTTCTGTCTGGCCCTTGGAACTCTTCCCAGGCCAAACCATGTTTTTAGATATGCTGTAAGCCGCCCAGAGTGGATGGGGAAACCCAGCCGCATGGGCTGGGTATTAATAATAATAACAGTACAGTGGTGCCCTGCAAGACGAATGCCTCGCAAGATGGAAAACTCGCTAGACGAAAGAGTTTTCAGTTTTGGAGGTGCTTCGCAAAACGAATTTCCTATGGGCTTGCTTTGCAAGACGAAAATGTCTTGCGAGTTCCTGTGGGTTTTTTCCAGTCCCCCCCTTTTTCTAAGCCTCTAAGCCGCTTATCAGCTAATCCAATAAGCTGATAAGCCGCTAAAAGCTGCTAATAGCGCTAATCTGCTAATCCGTCAATGGGCTTGCTTCGCAAGACGAAAAAACCCGCTAGACGAAGAGAATCACAGAACGGATTCTTTTCGTCTTGCGAGGCACCACTGTAACAAGAACAGCCCTCACTGGCCCTCCTTCAAACCCAGAGTGTGTTTGCCTGCCTGGCAAGTGTCCTTGAAATCTAATAATGCTTGTTTGGATGTAGAGGGGCGGGGGGGGGGGGAGGCAGCAGCTGGGGAACCCCCAAGGGAGGAAGGCTCAGAGCCAAGGGATTGGCGGTGGGACAGCAACAATAATTTTATTATTTATACCCCACCCATCTGGCTGGGGCGACTTTGAACACGTATAAAAACACAACTAAACACCAGACATTAAAAACTTATCAAACATAAAAACCCCCTGCTGTGAGCAGTTCCCATCCCAGAACCAGAAGAGGTATAAAAAAGGGGGAGCAAAAACAGTCAAGGCATCGAAGTCTCACATTGCTTAGGAAGGACCCAGGGAGGAGGAGATTTAGGGAGCTGTGGGAAGGCGAGGACCTCATTGGTTGCTGTGCTCACTAGGCCTGAGCTGTTTTGTTTCTTTGAATAAAGAGTTAGTGTCGGTGACACCTTGTGAGTTATTGCAGACCTGCACTCGGCACCCGCCCTGACATTGGGTTGAGGCTACACAGGGATGGGTGAGCGTTTGTAGAAACTCAACTTATGTTCAAGCATAAACTTAGATTTAGTACTTGGCCCACTTTTGCCTCTGGCCCTGCCTTCTACTGTCATGTGGTCCTTGGAAGGTCGATCTAAAAAATGGCATCTGCTGGGAAATGGATAGCAATAACCATGGAGGAGCAGCTTCTTCTATTATTATTATTTCTTCTTCTTCTTCTTCTTCTTCTGAATGCTGCAGCGAGGCTCCTCACAGCGTCTCTGCCATGGGAGCATATTCATCCAGTGCTTTTCAAGCTGCACTGGCTCCCGGTGGAGTACAGGGTCAGATTTAAGGTGCTGCTTTTGACCTTTAAAGCCCTTCACGGCCTAGGACCCTCGTACCTACGGGACCGCCTCGCCTGGTATGCCCCACGGAGAGCCTCAAGGTCCATAAATAACAACACCCTAGTGGTCCCAGGCCCTAAGGAAGTTAGATTGGCTTCAACCAGAGCCAGGGCCTTTTCAGCACTGGCCCCAACTTGGTGGAACGCTCTGTCTCATGAGACCAGGGCCCTGCAGGATCTGATCTCTTTCCGCAGGGCCTGTAAGACAGAGTTGTTCCGCCTGGCCTTTGGATTGGAGCCAATTTGATTCCCTCCGCCCCCTTTTTCTTTTTTCTTTTCCTTCTCCTGCAATGAGGCTCCATTTTAATATTTTAATGTTCCATTATTTTAATGTTGTATTTTATTTTTGTTTTTAAGTTGTAATCACTCATCTTGTTTTTATTATTGCTTGTAAGCCGCTCTGAGCCCGACCTTGGCTGGGGAGGGCGGGGTATAAATAAAAAATTCTTCTTCTTCTTCTTCTTCTTCTTCTTCTTCTTCTTCTTCTTCTTCTTCTTCTTCTTCTTCTTCCCTCTTCTCTCTTCTCTCTTCTCTCTTCTCTCTTCCTCTTCTTTCTATCAGAAGATATTACAGGGCCTAGATATCCCACTTATCTTCCAGCTCTCTCTGACGTGCGAGCTGTTTCCAGGAGAGAGGTATGGAACTACTGATTTCAAAATATTAATTTCCCCCTGCCTTTCGGCAAAACAGCTTTCCAGGCAGCTAACAACAGAAATTAAAGCTCTAAATTTAAAACAAATGTGGCAATAAAAATGTCTCAAACAGCAGCGAGAGGAGGCCAGCAATAAAACCATCAGCAACAAGTCAGCAGTGAAATGATAAAGCTGCCCTGAAATATTATCCACAAAAACATCACCTGGCACCTAAAAGCTAATAAAGGAAAGGTGTTGGGGAGAGCATTCCACATTTCGGGCACCACGACTGATATGGCGCTGTCCCTATTCACTTCTCAACTGTCCTCTGTAGATGGGGACCCCCAGAGAAGGCCTCTGAAGGAAGTTCATATGGGAGATGATGGCCGTTCAATAATCCTGGCATTGACAGGCTCCCCTAGTACATTTGCTCATGGTTTGATTGGGTGAGGAGGCCACATTCAGAAAGCTTCCCATTCAGCAAAATGCAGCATGCAGTGGTAGTGGAAGAGCTCGCAGCTTGTTGCAAGAGAGCCTGAAAGCCTTTCTTTCAGGATCTTAAATGCTTGCCAAACCCCCTGCAATATGCAATCTGTTGGATATGGAACAGGACAGAGTTCTTCCAACTGCATCATCTTAGCAACATTGTTCGCCAAGTCGCTGGTGGTTTTTGGTTCAGGGAGGCTCATGATCCCAGCATTTGCAATTTCAAAATCTAGGGCCAGCCTTGTTTTTCTCTGTTGACACAAGTACTGTGGGTGCAGGGATGCTCTGGAATGTTTTTTAGGCAAAGGGCTGCAGGGCCAGGCACACAAACAATCACATTTACAGGCCAATGCACAAAACTAACCAGAGGCACGTATTTTTAATTCTTAGTAACTCCACTTAATTTTCACCTTCCATTTTCCCCATATGTCCCCACCACAAAACATTTGGATAAAGCTTTCCAGGACCCCTTTACCTGTCCTCACTGTGCAAAAGGCAAATGCTCAACCTTAAAAGTGCATCATGAAAATTGCATGCATGCAGCTGAAAAATGCACGGGCACTTTCTGGATCTTTTGCAAGGAGCATCTGTGTGCTGGCACAATTCCCTCAGCTGCTCTATCTTCTTGTAGAAGAAGAAGCTTCAGTTGCACACTTCACGGTGGTTGGGGATGAAGGGAGGTTTGTTTCAACAACACCTGGAAGGCCGCCATGTTGGCTATCCTTGTAGAAAGTACAGAACTATGCGTAGCATTAGGGTGATCAGGTATAGAAGAACATCTTAACGTCCCTGTGGAGAGAAACAATTGCAGAGTAGAGGTGGGGTTCATGCCTTCATCATGTATGCTTCCATGAGGTATCTGGTTTTGACTGGCCATTGTGGAAGCAGGATGGTAGACCAGACAGAGCTTTTGATCTGAACTAGCAGGGCTCTTCTTACGTTCTTATTATCAGTCTCTTTCAAATTAGTTCAGTTTTGAAAGGTTCAGTCCACCGTCTTGATTCAAAATGGTGCCCAACTGTATCTGAATATAGATGGAAACCTGCTCCTCGATCTCAGGAACTGCCATGCAACATTTGGTTGTGGAATCTTAAGAGCTGTCCAACTGCAGAGCAAACAACTTTCTGAAAAATATAGGGCCGGATTCAACCAAGTTGTTGAGCTAGTAGAAGCTGGGGCAATGGGACTCTCCCCTCCCTTCTGGAAAGAGTTTGTAGATTTCTGTTGTGGACTGGAATGTCTCAGGCCAGACACAAAGCCTTGTTGTTGTTGTTGATGATGATGATGATATAACAAAGACCTTTCAGCCACGTTAGAAAATTAAAACTTTCTTAGCGAAGAAAAGGTTCAAGTAGGAACATGTTTAGCTACATTTGAGAGGTTTGGGCTATTTCCTCCTTTTCCCTCTTCTTTTTTTGTTATTTGAAGTGTAAGCCAGACAGAGTGTGTTGAAAAGCAGCCTGTCATTCGATCAGTTTTTCTTTTTTTAAATGAGTGCTAACCTGCCAACTAGTGCATAAGATATGTTAATTAGCCGGGGGATTACTATGTAATTGCCGATCTTTCAGAGTGTTCAAGCATTCAGCTCAATTAGCTTGGATTTAGTTTTTAGTTTAGTTTTTTTTTTAATCGTAAGTGACTAATAAGTCATTTTATTGGTCATCATCCTGCCCATTTCCGCCTCCAGCCAGAGGCCCGGCATCCACACAGCCTCACCTGATTTGCATGCAGTAGCCTGAGACTGAGCTGAAGGTTGTCGGCATATTGATGACAGCAAGTTCCAAACTCCCGGTTGACCCCACCAAAAGTGGAGCCCACAAGATGTTCTCTGCAGATTGGGCACAGCTGGCTTCCAGGGGCTCTGATGCCCCTTATGATGGACTGGTTTTCATCAGGTAGTTTGTCGTACAGAATAGCCCAGCTAGGGAGCAAGCCCAGGATGTAATGGTGGTGGAGAAGTAAGCGTTCTTTGGCATTGCTACCTAGTAGGCAAATTATGATCCTGTGCTTGTTCATTGATCCACTGGATTCAAGGATTCACTGTATAGCTCAGTTGGTTAGAATGTGCTGCTGATAATGCCGAGGTTGCAGGTTCAATCCCCATATGGGAGAGCTGTATTGGAGGTGCTTGGACTAGATGATCCTCAGGATCTCTGCCAACTCTACAACTCTGTGATTGTCACTACAGTTCTTGTGCCACCTGCACTGGAAATTTCATTACACAGAACTCATTAGGAAACTCAAGAGCCTCCCATAGAGACTTGGTGTGAATATTGAAGTCCCCCAACACAACTGTTTGGGGACGGTCCAGTAGCAGGGCAGCTATTGCCATTGGGCATCAAGGTGAGCAGAACTTCAACAGAATACACCGCAGCCTTCCAGTTTGTGCTGGTGTTGCACCAAATACATAGCTGTCAACTTACAGATTTGAAAATAAGGAACCAGCAGCCTTGAAAATAAGGGACCAGCAGCCAAAATAAGGGATTTTCCCAGCACAGGTATGTTCAGCTTCTGAGCCCCTCCGAGCCAAAGGCAGAAAGCCCAGCCAGCAGCCAAACGAAGCCTCAAACGGTGGTTCCCACAGCGCAGCAACCCGGCAAAGGGGATGCAGCAAGGGAAACCACCGTCACCTCTCCGCTGGGAAGCGCTGAGCAAAGGTGAGTCCCCAGGCAGTGCGGCCGATTTGATCGGCACAAGACATGCAAGCTCCACCCCCCAGTCATTCTTAGACTCCTTATTGGGTGAGCAACGCAGCCAAGCAACACAGTTGGAGCCTCCCTCCTCCCTGGCCGGCAGGGAGGGAGGGAGAGGAGCTGCTTCCTTTGAAACTCGGGAAACTTAAGGGACATCATCAATAAGGGACAGCAGCGGGACACGGCACTGGGATAAGGGAGTTTCCCGCCAAATATGGGATGGTTGACAGCTATGCAAGTACTTGCACAACTGTCAGGCGTCAGGGAATCCGATCCCCCCCACAGCAGGCTGCCAGAACAGATAAACAAGAAAAGCTCTTACCAAAGTCTTTTATTCAGTATTCACAGAGAGAGGCTTAGAAAGGCAGCCTCTTGGAGTAATGGCGTTCAGAGTAATCTTCACCCCACTTCCCTTCCCATAGCTGCTTAGGGCAACTTGTCTCTTTGCTCTTTGCTCTCCTACTTTCAATGCTCGCCAGGTTCTGAATCGAAATTATCCAACACCCCTTGCAAATCAGGCTTGTTATCAAAATGTACAGACTTTCAGTTGTTTGCAATGAACAAATCAAACAAAAGCAATTGAATTAGCTCAACACAATGGATGCTTCAAGTGGTTTCAGCTGAAAATCGCAACCTAGCTGCCAGTCAAAAACTTTCCTCTGTCACCGGGCCATTGGTCTTTAACTAGCTGTGGCTTTTTAGAAGTGGGCGGGATGTTTTTAACGTACTTCTTTTTCCAGTTGGTTTTAATGTGGGTTTTTTTATCTGTCAGGTTTTTTTTTTTTGTAATTCGCTATGAATTCTGCTGGGCAAGATAAGGAAATGTAAATCATCATCATCATCAGGATCAGGGCAGGGCCTTATCAACAGTGGCACCATGGCTGTGGAACATCCTCCCTGGGGGATGTTTGTTCCGTCCACCCTCTTCTGATCTTTCTGGAGAAAGGCATTGCTTTGGTATGGTGCCCCTGTTCCCTGCAGTTTTCTGTTGCTTTCATTTCTCTGTGCCTGTCTTCTTTTTGTTTATTATTATTTTCTAATATTTCCAACATGTTGTTGACCACCTTGTATATCTTTAGAGACCAGAAGACAGGGCGCCAGTATATCCATTAGTAAGTAAATACTCATCAGTGGACTCCCAGGGTTTTTAGTGCTGATTTTTTTGCTATCTCTTCCTGTGTTGTTCACCTAAGCTGTGCAAGAACGACCAGTACTGAAAGACGGAAGGTGTCTCATAGAACTAGCCAAAAAATAGCTGGCGGGGAATAGATACTCTTTGTTTTTCCCTCCTCTTTCCGCTGTTGTTTGCTTTGGAAAGATCACGTTTTAAGCACATGGAAGTACTTCACACTTTGGATAAATGCTGACTTCCTACATGCTTTCTGACGGAACAGCACATCATCCGTGCAATGCAAGCATATTTAATAGATTATCTCAATATAACTTCTCATTTCTGCTGTCTGGGTTTTTTTGTGTTTTTTTTTAAGACGAAGTCTATTGCATTCCTTCTTTTGTTAACCGTGTTTTTTTTGACCATGTGCTGAATAAATCACGGAGGGCCGAAAAACGAAATAAAACCTTGCACTATATAAATATAATGGAAAGATGCATTTTGAGTGGTAACTTTTACTGCTCTAGAATGTTGGTAATAAACTTTTAATATTCAAAGTGAAATGGCTGAGAAAAGAAACTTGGATGAAGTTTTAATGGCTGGCAAATGTTGGTGGCCGTGAGATCAGATCCCACTGCTTTTAAGCATTTCTTTATTTAAATATATAAAAACGGCGCTTTCCTAGAAAACGTAGCAAGGCAGTGTTCGGCATAGAAAACCATAGCCTTACAACAATAGCCTTACAAAAATAGCATCAGTGAAGACTTCAATAAACCGATTGGAAAAAAAGAATTCTAGTTGTGAAGGCCTGCCTGAACAGTGCAGTTTTCAAAAGATGCCTGAGAGAAAGCAGGGATGTCTCCCTCTGGACTTCTACTGGCAAGGAGTTCCACGGGTCTTGAAAACAGCCTGCTATTGACTTCAATAGAACCGATTGGTTTCAAACCTCATTCCGTCACAGGGGCATTTTCCAGGATAGCTGCAGCTGCTGAGGAAGGGGGCAACCTGTAAGAACATTGGCAACTTTGGCAAGGAGCGCCATTTGCTTGCAGCTCAGCTTAAACAGTATTTTGTGTGATTTGTTGCAGGTTTTTTTGTATTTCTTAAAAACAAGTCATGCAGCTGGGAGAAGGGCTGCAGCTCTTTGGTAGAGTGTCTGCTTTTCATTGGGAGCAGCTGCTTTGAATGTAGGCGCTCGCAGATTCAGTCCCCAGGAACCTTTGGGTAGGACTGGGAAGGGCTCCTGGTACGAAACTCTGGAGGGCCGCTCCCAGTAAGGGTGAACAGCATTGAGTTAGACGCACTAAGGGGCTGTAGCCTCCTCTGTTCCCCTTGAAGTGTAAGTCGCAAGGTCATACAGGCATGTGGCTGCTCTTTGCTCTAAAATACCGTATTTTTCGCTCTATAGGACACACTTTTCCCCCTCCAAAAATTAAGGGGAAATGTGTGTGCGTCCTATAGAGCGAATGCAGGATGCGCAGCTAAACCCAAAGCCAGAATAGGGAGATGGAGCGCTGCGCAGTGCTCCATCTCGCTGTTCTAACTTGGGGTTAGCTGCGCAAAGCCTCCGCACGGCAGCGGGGTGAAGGCACCCCGCTGCCCTGCAGAGGCTATAAAGGCCATCCCCGAAGCCAGAACAGCGAGACGGAGTGCTGCGGAGCGCTCCGTCTCGCTGTTCTAGCTTGGGGATGCCTGTGCAAAGCCTCCGCAGGGCAGCGGGGTGCCTTCACCCCGCTGCTCTGCAGAGGCTTCAAAGGCTGCGCTTCGGGGGCTTCAGGCAGCTATCCACAAGCCTTCCGAGTGCAGCAGGAGTTCCCACTGCGCTCGGAAGGCTTGCAGATAGCCGCCTGAAGCCTGGAGAGCAAGAGGGGTCGGTGCACACCATTCCCTCTTTCTCTCCAGGCTTCGCTTCGCTGGAGAGGCGCTGCACATTTCCCCCTCTCTGCGCAGTGCCCCTTCAGCGAAGCAGGAGGAGAAATGGAAGGGGCTCCGTTTCTCCTGCTGCTTCGCTGAAGGGGCGCTGAGAAGAGAGGGGGAGGATTTACCCCCCCCCCCGTTCTCCACCTCCTATGGTCCGGTGTGTCCTATGGTCTGGTGTGTCCTATAGAGCGAAAAATACGGTAGTTTGGAAAGAGACAGTCCTTGAGGTATTGCGGTCCTGAGCCGTTGGCATCCATCTGCCCTGAGAGACAGTGGAGTACACTTCCAGGGGTGAAGTCTAACCACTGCGTTAGCAGCATCAAAGTGACCTCCCTGGGTCACAAGCCAGGGCAGTGTTTATGGAAGTCCTGGGCTGCCCAGACCACAAGACCCCTGGATATGTGTAGGGTTTACTGCTTATAATAATAATAATTTTCTTTTAATTATATACCGCCCTCCCCAGCTGAAGCTGGGCTCAGAGTGGCTAACAACAGTAAACAACAGTAAAAGTAGCTGGCCGAAGGCTCTGTCTTGCAGGCCCTGCGGAAAGATGTCAAGTCCCACAGGGCCCTAGTCTCTTGTGACAGAGCATTTCACCAGATTGGGGCCACAGCCAAAAAAGCCCTGGCTCTGGTTGAGGCCAGCCTAACCTCTCTGTTGCCCGGGACCTCCAAGATGTTTTTGTTTGAAGACCATAGCTTAGCCTTTAACTCCTTAGTTATCCAGCAAGGCAGCAGAGGTTTGGGATAAGAGGTTTTGACCTTTGGACCCGCTGTTGGGTCCAATCCAGTAGAGCCTGTCTTCGCATGCAGAGTAAGTCCTAACACACCAAGGGGTTGAGACCCATTGGCTACCCTCACCTGGTTTTGCCACCCAGTCGAGGTTGTTTCCTGGGTGTGGCTGCTGACAGTTCTAGGAGCCACAGGTGAGAGCTGAGTGCAGGGTGGAGACCAAAGGTGGACAAGCTACCCCAGAAGGAGCATGACGTGTCCCCCACCAGAGCTGCTCTTCCTCCTGTGGGGAACTAAAGAAGAGTGAATTTATTTGGGTGCCCATTGCATGTTTGGGAATTGGCCTTAATCAGGTGCAGTACAGTGGTACCTCAGGGCCAGTATATCTGGCCTCGGTTCAGTATACCTGAAGGAGCGTCTCCACCCCCATCGTTCTGCCCGGACACTGAGGTCCAGCGCCAAGGGCCTTCTGGTGGTTCCCTCATTGCGAGAAGCAAAGCTACAGGGAACCAGGCAGAGGGCCTTCTCGGTAGTGGCACCTGCGCTGTGGAACGCCCTCCCACCAGATGTCAAAGAGAAGAACAACTACCAGACTTTTAGAAGACATCTGAAGGCCGCCCTGTTTAGGGAAGCTTTTAATGTTTGATGCATTATTGTATTTTAATATTTTGTTGGAAGCCTCCCAGAGTGGCTGGGGAAGCCCAGCCAGATGGGTGGGGTATAAATATATCATCATCATCATCATCTGGTTGCCACTGCCTCTGGTTGCATATGTTGCGGGTTACAAGCTCCGGTAACCGGTAGCCGCTCCCGGTTGTGAACTTTGCCCCGGGATGTGAGCGGAAATTGTGCGCTGGAAGCGCATGTGCAGCAGGAGGCACGGTTTCACTAATGGTGCCTCAGGTTATGAGCGGTTTTTGGTTACAAACGGACCTTCGGAAGGGATTCTGTTCGTAACCAGAGGTACCACTGTACAAGCGTTGAGTGCCTGTCTTCATGTGTTGTGGTGAAAAGGTTTTTGCATCAAAGAGACAATGAACTAAAGTGAGGAAGATGTCCTAGTGATGGTTTGCATGAAGGGTGTTTGCTCAGGTGCTCAGGGGCGGAGAAGAGATTATTGTTCCCTGCAACCATTGTCAGACATCAAATGCTGGCATCCCCGGTTTGCACCCAGGACAGGTTTGGTAAGTCCGTGAAGACAAAACTGAGGCAAATTCACTCACCCGATGGTTACTCTTGAAAGAAACATCCCTGTTTGTTTAAAGGGATAAGAATATTCAGCCTTTGAAAGGTTTAATGGCTTATCTTTGTTTTATTGTATCAGCTCTTATTTCCTCTCAGATAATTAACCCAGCTAATCCAATTTCAAAGTATACCATTACAGACCCTTTGCAAATCCTTTACCTGTAAATAAAACTTTTAGTATTTTAATGGGACATGAGAACACTTGCTGTAGTTTGTAACACATTGGGGTGTGTGTGTGTGTTTGAATCTGCAGGAGGTGCGAGTCTGTCTGTCTCTGTTTATGATGATGAGGGCTAGAAATATGTGTTTCAACTCTAATGAAGCCCAGCTAAGAGGTGCACCTGTGTTTGTTAATTTCACAGGTAAATAAACGGACAGCTTATTTTCCACATTATACAGTGGTACCTTGGGTTAAGAACTTAATTCATTCTGGAGATCCATTCTTAACCTGAAACTGTTCTTAACCTGAAGCACCACTTTAACTAATGGGATCTTCCGCTGCCACTGCGCCGCCACTGCACGATTTCTGTTCTCATCCTGAAGCAAAGTTCTTAACCAGAGGTAATATTTCTGGGTTAGCGGAGTCTGTAACCTGAAGCGTATGTAACCCGAGGTACCACTGTATACGTTTTATTTCAGCTCGGACATTTAATACTTCAGGTGGCGGTATTTCATACAGTCAGCTAAGGTTCACCAGGTAATCTCCATGTATGTATGGAGCCCCTCAGTATCTTAATTCCAGAGTTGCAGGTTCAATCCCCACACGGGGCAAATGCTTCCTGCATCGCAGGGGGTTGGACTAGATGACCCCCGTGGTCCCTTCCAACTCTACAGTTCTACGATTCTATGAACATTTCGCTGTGAGTTCCTCTCCATTTCACCATCGGCCAATTTCTTTGGCTAAGTTGACACTCAAAATGGCCGGCCTCCAGTATGGGGCCACCCCAGTGTCCCCCCATTGCCTTGCCCCTGCTTCACATTATTGGCTGCTTAGAGGGATTGATCCACAGGAAGGGCTAGACGTGGAAGATGCAGAGTAAAAATAAAGGAAAAAAAGCCACCTCCTGTCTTGTGCTTTTGTTTTACTAACGAATAGCGATGACCAGTCCGTAAAAATGGGAGGCGAGGGGGTGGGGCGGATTTTGAGACTTCATTTAACAGCTAGATGCTGGGTGTGGGTGATGGTGGCTGCTAAGTGCAGGATCCTTTCTGTTTCGACAAAAAATAAATAGAAGTGGATTTGAAGTGGCGGGTTGGAGACAAGGACAGCACACACACTATATTTCTAAAGCACACCATGGCCTCTGAATAATCATGGCAACTGTAGTTGATCCCGTACAGGGCTGCAGTTCCCAGGATTTGGGGGAAGTAATGTACTTTAAATGTGCTTTAAATGCCCCAGCTCCAATTTGCAGAGATTTTTCAGTTTTCAGCTAGAATTCAACCTTGTCGAGAGGGCCATGAATTCACTATCCCTGCACTAGGAGAAAAGTATTTTCCCCAGATGCCCCCCCCCCTCTGTGTGTGTGTGTGTGCGCGCAGCTGGGAATGTCCCAATTCTTTATTTTTCAGTTCTATTGGTGCATTCATGAATTTTCAATTGCCTGTGACAGCCAATGTTGAGGCTGGAAGGGGAGAGAGGGAGAGAGAGGTCAGATAAGGGAATGTCACCTGAATCAACATATTTCAGTTTTGGCAAAGGAGAGTGATTTTTCTGATAAGCTAGTTTGAACCTGAAGTCCCCAGATGAAAATACTCAACCCGGTTGCATTAGCTCCTTTCTGTTTCCTTTCCCTTCTCTTTTCAACAAAGAGATGTTTTGATGGCTGATCGCTTAGAGCTCTGGAGCTAATGTAAAGGATGTAGATGTTTCTGTGATTAAGTTTGATGTAGTTTAGCATACACAAGCTATGTCCCCCACCAGCCCAACTCCTTCATCTCCTCTCCTCCTGGGTTTGACATACACGCATTGTTGGCTCATGCAGTTATGCCTTACTGTTAGTTAATCACCTATGGTAAAAAAAAGTTACCGTACTTTTTGCTCTATAAGACTCACTTTTTCCCTCCTAAAAAGTAAGGGGAAATGTGTGTGTGTCTTATGGAGCGAATGCAGGCTGCGCAGCTATCCCAGAAGCCAGAACAGCAAGAGGGATTGCTGCTTTCACTGTGCAGCGATCCCTCTTGCTGTTCTGGCTTCTGAGATTCAGAATATTTTTTTTCTTGTTTTCCTCCTCCAAAAACTAGGTGCGTCTTGTGGTCTGGTGCGTCTTATAGAGCGAAAAATACGGCAGTTATCTTTTGATTTCAGTTTTTTGTTTTAAAGAAGGCATTCAGATAGAATGGTAAAATATATTTTTCTTGGCATGTGCATGGTCCTGGATTTGGGGCCATTAACTTTTGGTGGGTTTATCTCTGCCCAGCCTTGAGTCCCAGTTTTCGTGCACCATTTTTGGCAGTAGGTCTGAGTAGCACACACAACAGATCTGACGAAGGAAGCTGGTCCCCCTAGTGATAAGCTCAGGCAACAGCGTCCTGTGGGTGGTTGTGGTCACACGGACACCTTTGGCCTTGGAGGACAAATGTCAGCATCGACATACCACTTCCGTGGGATTTCTGGATCGACACTTCGAGTGCAAGGGGAGAGACGATACATATTTAGTTTCCGTTTCGTAGAATTCTGCGAAGCCCTACATTCTGAAACCAAGGATGTCAGACGCTGTTGATACCCTGCAACAGGAGATGCCTCCTGAAAACTGAGAAGCTTGCTCATGGCCATCGCCTCGAATGGTGGGAAAGAAACCCTCTTGTTGTAATGTATTAATTTAGCTGGCAGAATAATTTAGTCATGCTGTCGCTCTGCAGGAACATATGTTTCGTATGCCTTACTGCTTTACCGGCAAGAGACATGCAGCTGTGCATGTGAGTCCTCAACTTACTTTACATGCAGTTTCCGTAAGGCTTAGCGCTTGAGTATTGTTCATGTCACTGGCAATTTATAATGGGAGGCTTCAGAATACGTCTTTCTCGTTCCCCCTTGAGTTTCAGATTTAAAATTCCAGTGCCCAAGGCTGTCAGATGCGGGGAGGGGAACGTTTCCCATCAAAACAGCTGCAGTCCGAACCCTACTAAGCTAGGGCTTACTTCTGAGTAAACCTAGTTAGGCTCGTGCTGTTAATGATCCCTGAGCGCTCATGTTTAATCACATTAAAGTGCATCGTTTTAGGGGAATCCGATGCTGTTTGAGCATGGAAATATACTTCAGATAAACAGCTGAATGGTTTGCTGAATCCCCCGAGTCCAGTTACAGGAAATACTAATTTATTAATAAAAGGCCCTTCCAATACTTGCAGGCACCGTCTCGTGTGATCTCTCTGCATCCATAATGACATTAAAGCCTGGCATTTGAAACACAGCAGCAAAAGATCTTTCATAAATCACCAAAGATCCTGTGGATTTAGCCATTGGAAACGCTAAAAGGGATTAACCGTTTGTACGCATTTTGGAGCCCTAACTCAGGTATAAAATAAAAACAGAAAACTCTTTCTTCTCATCTATACCGCTTCAAAACTGGTACGGTCTCATCTGATAAAAAAAGAGTCAGTTTTGCAGTGCTTCAGACCTCACTTCTCTGTGATGGTTTGACGGTTCCGCTGAAAAGGTGTAGCGGTGAAATAAAACAGCGCACGTCCACAAAATGTTGGGAATCTAAATGACTCCACTGTGGCACAGGTTGTCATTGAACAAACACAATACTAGACAGGAGTGGGGAGCCTCAGGTCCAGGCGCCAAATGTGGCCCCTTGGAGCCTCTATCTGGCCCTCAGGACTCTCCTTACTCAGTACGCCCCTCTCCGCAGGCCATGCCCATTGTGGGCCCTCTATGAATGTCCTTGCGTGGCTGAAATGTCTCCTTGAACTCTGCGAATGCCTTTTGCTTGCATGGATGGAGGCTAGGGACACGGGTGTGTGAATCTCTGTAGAAATCAGACGCGGGTGGCGCTGTGGTCTAAACCACAGAGCCTAGGACTTGCTGATCAGAAGGTTGGCGTTTGAATCCCCACGACGGGGTGAGCTCCCGTTGCTCGGTCCCTGCTCCTGCCAACCTAGCAGTTCGAAAGCACGTCAAAGTGCAAGTAGATAAATAGGTACCACACCAGCGGAAAGGTAAATGGCATTTCCGTGCGCTGCTCTGGTTCGCCAGAAGTGGCTTAGTCATGCTGGCCACATGACCCGGAAGCGGTACGCCGGCTCCCTCGGCCAATAAAGCGAGATGAGCGCTGCAACCCCAAAGTCGGCCACGACTGGACCTAATGGTCAGGGGTCCCTTTACTCTTTACCTTTATGGAGGCTAGGGACACGGATGTGTGAATCTCTGTAGAAAGCAGCCCACTACACAAAGGTAAAATTCACCTCTGTGGCTCTGCCCACTTTTGCCTTTTGCCCCGCCCACTGCTGGGATGTGGCCCCTGGGAGGTTGTCAAGAAAGGCATCCGGCCTTCAGGCTGAAAAGCCCCCCCCCCCCCCAATTAAGATGATAAGGGGTGAACCATTGGGTGCTTTTTAAAGAATTGTTCATACCCCCAGGAAGCTTTCCATTGAAAAAGTGGATGAACAAAAGTATCAGGGGACCCCCCTGGAAATTACTTAGGGGGCTCATTGCATATCCTAACCACTACCCTGGGGATATTTATACCCATGTTGATACAGGTTTTTATTTTTAAATGTTTAATTGGAGCAAATACATCTCATTTTTAAAAATCTGAATTTATTGGGCTCTCTTTGACCCTCAGCATCAGATAAGTAAAAGTGGGTTAAAAAAAAAAAGCCGTAGGAGGGTTAAACTTGACTCGTACGTGGAAGACACATGTTGTGCAATAATGCCCCTTCGTTCCCCTTTCATAATAAATCTTAAGGGAATATTCGTCTGAAGGGCAAGATGCCAGAAAGAACAGGTTCGACTTGTCTGCGAGGATTTACACCACAGTAGTACGCACAACTGTTTTTTCAGAGGTCGTTGGGAAGGTCATGGAGCTAGCTTGCGTTACTGAATGAGAGCAGCTTTATGGCAGCCGGGGGGGGGGGGGCGGGGCGGGGCGGGGGTTATGTTTAAAACCTGATGTGAAAATGGAGATGGAAGCAGGTCAGATTTACTTGTTGTGGAAAAAAAGAAAAAGGAATTACAACTTTGCAAAGTTATCCATAGTTTTGCTTTTCCCTTCTGATCCATGGAGTGGATCCCATTTACAACTACTGCACTTTTTAATTCCCCAAGCTGGTTTCGTGACCACGTATATTTGGCAACTGAAATGGCCCAAGGAGCTGGGAGGAAAGGCCGGAGCCAGAGTTTCCCCGAAACGGAGATCACGGTTTTTAAAGTACCTCACCTGCAAAACGGCTTACCCCTTTTGTTCTCGTCTGAGTCACCGGGGTGGGCAGCACCTTCCTGGCAAGCGATTATTCTGCATCTTTGCACTGGGTGCGATTAGATCATTCAGTTACACCTGGTGCAGAGATGCGGCAAAAATGCCCACCCTCTGCTCATGCAGAGTTGCAGTGGGCAGCCTCCTCTGCGGATGTGTACTTAGGTTTCATCACCCTCATCCTCAATTTCTTGCAGCATAAATGCAATTCTTGGAACACTTGGCTTGGGAATTTTGTTGTTGTTGTTGTTTAGTCGTTTAGTCGTGCCCGACTCTTTATGACCCCCTGGACCAGAGCACGCCAGGCACTCCTGTCTTCCACTGCCTTCCGCAGTTTGGTCAAACTCATACTGGTAGCTTCGAGAACACTATCCAACCATCTCGTCCTCTGTCGTCCCTTCTCCTTGTGCCCTCCATCTTTCCCAACATCAGGGTCTTTTCCAGGGAGTCTTCTCTTCTCATGAGGTGGCCAAAGTATTGGAGCCTCAGCTGCAGGATCTGTCCTTCCAGTGAGCACTCAGGGCTGATTTCCTTCAGAATGGAGAGGTTTGATCTTTTTGCAGTCCATGGGACCCTCAAGAGTCTCCTCCAGCACCATAATTCAAAAGCATCAATTCTTCGGCGATCAGCCTTCTTTATGGTCCAGCTCTCACTTCCTTACATCACTACTGGGAAAACAATAGCTTTTACTATACGGACCTTTGTTGGCAAGGTGATGTCTCTGCTTTTTAAGATGCTGTCTAGGTTTGTCATTGCTTTTCTCCCCAGAAGCAGGCGTCTTATGGGGAGAAAAGCAATGACTGACTCCTAAAGCATTTGGGGCTTTTAGTTTAAAAAGATACTGGCCATTATAAGACAGGAACACATAAAGAGCCCTGTTGGATCAGGCCAAAGGCCAATCTAAACCAGCTTCTTGTTCTCACAGTGGCCAGCTAGATCATTTGGGAGCCTTCAAGCAGGAACTGAGTGCAAGAGCTGTCCCTCCATTTGTGATTCCTAACTGGTGTTCAGGTGCCTATTGCCTCGGACAGTGAACATAGAGCCTAGTCATTGTGGCTAGTAGCCATTGATCACCTTGTTTCCTCGAACTTGTCTCATCCTCTTTTAAAGCCATCCGAGCCATCTTATGGGAGCGGATTCCATAATTTATTTATTATTATTTTTTAAATTTTTTATTGGTTTTTCACCTTTTATATAGACATAACATACAGAAAAAGACAAAGACAAAAACATGTATAATTTCAGAAAATCCTGCTTTCTTAACCTTGTTCCTTGACTTCCCCCCACCCCCCTTCATGCATCCCAATTCCCATGATTGTGTCAGCAGATTATTGTTTCTCCTCTTAACCATCTTAATATTACCTCTTTTATGAAAAATAAGTTTTTTCTAAGTTGGACTCAAATTCCCTTCCATCGATTTCCCATTTTGTCTTGTATAAAAGTCATATTAACTAAACTCAAAAGTCCTGAGTGTTTTTAAAATTCTATTCTTCCCTCCCTCCCATCCCCGGTTCTCGTCCCTTCCCCAATACATGTCCAAAACAACAGTTCTTAGCCTGGATTCCTCACATCCGAGGCTTTCAAGTCTCTTTCAGTCCCTCTCCGCCGGTCTTGTTGGTAGTCCTTTATGTTGGTCATCAAATCTCGAAGGAGTTCTGTTCCCATCAAACCAGGATCACTTCCCGCAAGGGTATTTAGGAACAACAGCTGCAAAAGTTCCACAGGCCATGCTTCTTCAGAGTCAGAGTGGAGGTCCCAATCATATTTTTTCTTTATTTTAAGTTCCTGTATTCCATATACTCCAGGGGCCTCCTCCTTCGTCTTTTGCATCTTTCGCAGATTTGTAGTCGATGTAATCCAAAAGTCTCCTTGTTTATACTCCACTGGTGTAAGCTTCTGGTTGGTACTTTCCATTTTTGCTTTCTCTTTTCCTTGTTTAGTCTCCTCCACTTCTTGAGATATCATTTCCAATTCAGCTGCAGATTCTTTCTCATTCAGGTCCTCAATACATTCAGCAGAGCTGCTTATTCCAGAGGTCAAGGTCATGAGTTGTTTATTCATAGCCAGACTCTGCTCTTGTAAGATTCCCACCAAATAAAACGTTCTTTCAATTTCCACTAGTAACTTTCCATCCACAGCCATTGTAATGTCACAGAATTCCCCCTAGAGGGAATCTGGTTACTTAATAATCTTTCTCCAACAAACCTCTGACTTGTTATTGTTACTTTGTTTCCAACGATTTTAGTTCAATTGTAACTCATTTTAATCCAAAGGGATCTTAAATAAAAAATTTTCAGCTTTAAACTGTCCGTTTGACAGCTTTGACAGCTGTCAAACTCCGTATTCCTCTTCCACAAGCTCAAAACACAGGACGCTCCCGGGCCCGGGAGGGGGGGTTGTATACAACAGAAAGAAAACTTTTAAAATTCCACTCTTTCTCTCCAGCTCAAAATTTCTTTTTGCCAAATCTTGGAAGTTAGTGCCTTTTTTAACTCACCCCGCAAAGGGTAGGCTCTCCAGCTTAGTTCTTCTATTGTTGCTTTAGATCGTCTGCAAGAGGGGGGGTGCGGACTTCCCTTTAACACACCCCCCGGTCGTACCGAATTCACAGGTAACTATTTTAAAGTCCCAATTCCACTTTACTCACGGGTTGTTTCTTTTCCAGCCGAATTCAGGGGAAAAAGTCAGCGCTCTTCAGCCATGGCACGCGGCTTCGCTCCACTGGAGTAGCGGTCTACTCCCAGCACCGCGCCACTCTCCGTACCCTTTCCGAAGCCTTTAAAAAGGCTCTTCGTGGGTCAGAGGGGGCGTTTAAGGTGCCCACTGAGTCACCAGGTCCGCAGGCATCCGCACCTGCGGTTTTTGAGGGTCCCCGCGATGCCGTCGCGGCAGGACCCGTCTCCAGCGGAGCCGATTCCCTCCGGAGCTCGGAGGGAATCCGCCATTAGCTGTTCGCGCTAACCCGGAAGTCCCCGGATTCCATAATTTAACTCCACGAGGAAGTATTTTATTTTCTCTGTTCTGAATCTTCCAGTGTTCAGCTTCATTGAATGACTTCAAGTTCTAGTTTGATGAAAGAGGGGAATAAATTTTTATCTACCCAATTTCTCTACGCCATGCATAATCTTACTCACCTCTCTCTTACCTCCTCTTACTCTTTCTCAACCCTTTCCTTGTTTTGAGATGAAATGACCAGAACTAAGCACTCTTCCCTATCCTGGTCTTCCCTGTCCTGGAATTTGCCTTTCTCACAGCTGCCACTGGGTCAGCATCTTCATCAAGCTATCCACTGAGACCCGGCAGTCTTGTTCCTGGTCAGTCCCTGCCAGTTCAGAGCCCATTAGTGCATATACCGGTATGTGAAATTAGGTTTTTTTGCCCCAGTGTGCATCACTTTAAACTTATCAAAAGCTTTTTGGAAGTCTATATATGCAGTATCTATATCTATATATCTATATCTATATCTATATCTATATCTATATCTATATCTATATCTATATCTATATCTATATCTATATCCCAAACCCAGACCCTCTCCACAGATAAATTACAGACACCATCCAGTAGCCAAACCATAGTGGCACCTCCGGATGCTGCACCCCCCTGCAATCCCTACACAGATCTGGCTGGCACAGGGCACAAAACCACAGCTCGCCCCTATACACGAAGCCAAGCCAGAGCACAACTAAGTGCAGTACAGCCATCTTCTCAGAAAAACTCTTCACAAGCTCAAGAGGTCAAGACACGAAAGCTTTAGCAACTAATCCACACCTAATGACCCTCCTAAATGGTACTCAGAATATCACTCAAGAAATCTCTCAAGATATCCCTCAAGTAATTAATGAACAAAAGAAGAAAAGGCACACTAACCTGGGAACTTCCTCTCTGCCCAGAACGTTGGAGGCTATACACCACACCCCCTCAACAGTATTTATAGGAACTCAAACACTGAGATCCTGCTCTGTTCCAGTAACAAGAAGCCGAAAGCACCAGCCTGAAGATGACGAGTGAGACCTCGTCGAAACGTCGCCTAGACACCCCAACTCTTACACGGGAAGACACCCGAAGACAACAAAACCTGCATCTATATCTATATCTATATCTATATCTATATCTATATCTATATCTATATCTGCTTGTTGATGTTCTTAAAGATGCTGCACTGGTTGTGCTTCAGCAAGATTTGCTGTTCAATATGCTTGGTTTCCTTAACAATCTTTTCCCACCACTGTTCCTGGAAGAGACATTAAGGTGAAACATTCTGTAATTTCCAGAATCACCTTAGACTCCCTTCTGGGGAAAAAAAAGTTCAAGTGCAGGGATCTGCCCCTCCATCTTCTCCTGTGAGGTAAAGGTAAAGGGACCCCTGACCATTAGGTCCAGTCGTGGCCGACTGTGGGGTTGCGGTGCTCATCTCGCTTTATTGGCTGAGGGAGCCGGCGTACAGCTTCCGGGTCATGTGGCCAGCATGACTAAGCCGCTTCTGGCGAACCAGAGCAGCGCACGGAAGCGCAGTTTACCTTCCCGCTGGAGCGGTACCTATTTATCTACTTGCACTTTGACATGCTTTCGAACTGCTAGGTTGGCAGGAGCAGGGACTGAGCAACGGAAGCTCACCCTGTTGCGGGGATTCGAACCGCCGACCTTCGGATCGGCGAGTCCTAGGCTCTGTGGTTTAACCCACAGCGCCACCCGCGTCCCTCTCCTGTGAAGACAGATGCAAATAATTCATTCAGCTTCTCTGTAGTCCCCTTTTCCTCCGTTAGCGCACCTTTGACTCCCTTATCATCCGAAGGTCCAGCGGCTTCCCTTGCCCACCTTAGGAGCGCTCCAAAGTGCGTCCCTCCCCTCGCCGTATATTACAAGGGCGTAGGGTCACCCAGTGAAGTTGATTTGGCGATAGGTTGACTACTTCTTCACACTTAGCTGACTTGATTACTTAATTTGAGCTAGATAGGCTGCGATCTCGGCCAACACCACGATTCTTATCTTCTTGTAAAAATAGACCCTGGAGATTAATTTCTCCCCCCCCCCCCCCGCCCTCCTCAGGAGTTTACAATATATTATCTTTGGCTGATATTACAGCAACGTTTCTGAAATGGAAAAAGGAAAGCAAAAGCTGGCTCTGGGCTCTGGGCTCCCCCCTCCCCCCCACCTCACGGACTGCTGTGCTTTCTATTCCTTAAAAAGAAGAGGGGATTGCTTCTAGCTGCACATGGCCAAGGGGGGGGGGCGGGGCGAGTTTGGTGGGGAGATTACTTAGCAAACTCCGGAATGCGCTCCTCCGGCAGATGCTCCTGAGTGGCATCAGCATGTGTGGCGGCAACTGGTGGAAAGAGGGTGCTTCTTCCGGGGCAGCTATTTCCAAAAAGGCTTAAGGCTTCAGAGGTGCGTTAAGTCTTCCAAGCGGATCTGTGCTAATTGCTTCAAAGCAGTGTGTTCGTTAGCGCAGGGAACTTTCTTTTTAAAGTTTTACGGAGTAAGCTCGGCGTGATGAGAAGATTAAAAAAATAATTGGACTTCCACATGCTGTATAAAAATAAGACCCACTAATGGAAAAGAAGAACTTGCCCCCAATCCAGCAAGGGAGAACTGTGTGTGTGTGTGTGTGTGTGTGTGTGTGTGTGTGTGTGTGTATGTGGATTATACAGGTGCAAAGGGACATCCGGATGCTCACTGAACTGCCTGTATATTTTGTTTTATATAAATACCCACCTGGAGTGTGCATCTAGTTTCCCAAACTTTGGTCTCCAGCCATTTTAGGACTGCAATTCCCATCATCCCCGACCGCTGGTCCTGCTTGCTAGAGATGATGGGAGTTGTAGTCCAAAAACAGCTGGAGGGCCAAGTTTGGGAAACTCTGATCTAGTTGATATATGCAACTGAAGGTGGATCAGGGCCATTTTATATTATTCACCACTATGCTTCAAACGCATATAGAAATATATGTCTGCGGGGTGCAGAATCTCAATTAAAACCAAAACGATGGGAAATAAGGGATATGGTTTTGGGGGTTGGAAGAACCCCCAGAACTGCACATGGAGGTGGAAAGTGGGGGTTGTTCTGTCTGGCAAAACTGAGTTGCTTGTGCAGACAGAACATTTATCACAATGTGATGTTGAATCCCGCCCATTCTCTCTCTGCATATATATTTTTACTGATGGCTAATGGCCCAGGGCGGGGAAGCAGCCGGAAAACAAATTGTCAGTGTGTAGCTGAACTTACTTGTATTTCTATAGCCTGCCCCACACCAAACGGCCCCAGGGCAAGTTGCAGAAGAAGAAAAAAGTACAATTAGAAACATACAGTGAAAACCACAAAAACAGCCACTATCAGAATAATAGCCCAGCAGCACAGAACTGCAGCGCACAGCAATGTATAGTAATGCAGGGATGTATAAATAAAAAAACCTCTGTTTGTTTAAGAGTAATTCCATCAAACCCAGTGGAGTGAACTTCTGCATAGAGCTGCCTAGGATTGGGAATTCTAATCTGGATAGCTGGGAAGAAAAATGAAGCAGGGTGGTCTTAATTTGGGCTGATTTTTCCACAACGTTTTTTGTCTCATGGCTCTCCCAGTCATTAATTCTGACTCTTCCCATTGCCAGCGAGCAGCTCCAAGCAGATTCCTGCTCAAGGGAATGTTGCCCTCTGCAGAGAAAAGGGTACCGAGCAATGATCCCCCCCCATTGCTTTTTAAACCCTTTACCGTTTTTATGTCTTCACCTTTTAAGATTGTTTGTTTTACGTCTGCTGTTCTGTTTTTTAAAATATAACTTTATTTTTACGGGACTTCAATGTTTTCGTTATTATATATGTTTTGGCTGCCTCGAGGGCCTGATCTGGGATGTAAGGCAGGCTGAAAAATCCTACAAAAAAAAAAAAGTTGTAAACCTCCGTGTTGATTTATCTTTGTTGCCCTTTGCCAGACTAAGCAGTAATGTTTACATGTGCTGTTTGGAAAATATTTAAATAGGTGGCCCCTAGCCTGATTTTGTGATTTGCTGCGGAAGAGAAAAAGCAGGCTGGGTTTGGGTGTGGAAGCTGCCACTCCAGTTCCCTGCATCGGATGTGAGTGCAAGGGCCCAGGGCAGTGTGCCTCTGGTTCAAAAGATAATGTGATGGCCGCAGAGCCTTTTGCTAAACTTCTGGGTATTCCAAAAGGAGGGTTTGGTCAGGTCTGTCAAGCCCTCCCTCCCCTGTCCCACGTCTTGGCTTCCTGAAGTCTGCTCCTTCAGACACTTAATTTTTATTTTAAATTAATTATATCTTTTCTTAAGTTGATTTATATAAAAAAGAGGTCTCAAAGCGACATATCTTGCATATTACAGTGGTGCCTCGCAAGACGAAATTAATTCGTTCCGCAAGTTTTTTCTTCTTGCGAGTTTTTCGTCTTGCGAAGCACGGTTTCCCATAGGAATGCATTGAAAATCAATTAATGCGTTCCTATGGAAACCGCTTGCCAGGCTGGCGGTGCGGAGAAGGGCTTTTCTCCCCACCGCAAGCCTTCAGGACAGGTACGGGAACAGAGGGGAAGGGGCGCAGCGCTTCTCCTCTGTTCCCGGGGCTTGCGGTGGGAGGAGGGTTTTTCCTCCCCACCGCCAACATTCAGAACAGCATTCTGAATGTTGGCGGTGGGAAGGAAACCCTCCTCCCACCGCAAGTCTTCAGGACAGCCATCCGAAGGCTGGCGCGGGGAGAAGGTCTCTCCGCCCCACCGCCAGCCTTCGGAGGAGGTCCGAGGACAGTGGGGAAGACGCGCTGCGCTTCCCCGCTGTCCCGGAGATTTCCCTATGGGCTTTCGTCTTGCGAAGGAAGCCCATAGGGAAATTCGTTTTGCGAAGCGCCTCCAAAACGGAAAACCCTTTCGTCTAGCGGGTTTTCCGTCTTGCGAGGCGTTCGTCTTGCGGGGCACCACTGTATCTTGTTAATATGCAAAGAGATGAATGAAAAGCCAGAAATCTAAGCAATGTACAAAACAACATTCCCAAACTTCTCATCCAGCAACCCCAGAAGAAGAATAAGTCCCACTAGAGGCTGAGTTAATATTTATTTTAAGAATATAGGACGCCACCTTACTGAGTCATACCAATGGTCCACCCAGCTCAGTATTGTCTATGCTGGCAGGAGCCCTCTGGGAATACAATCTGGGATTACAAACTGGGATTACAAACTGAGTCTCCCCCAGCCCCTCCTGAAGATACCAGGAATTGTGCCTTTTGCATTCAAAGCAGATGCTGTGCCACTCAGCTATGGCCCTTCCCTTTTATAAGTGTAGTTAAAATGTGTTAATTCCTGAGGCAGAATCAATGGGCGCTAAATACGTTCATGGAGCAGTGACAGGCAGCCTTTGCAACAAACCCCAAGCAAACTTTTAGAAGTCCACAAATAACTCTCCTGTATTTCAGCTGCAAAATTTCATACGCAGAGATTTATCAATCACTTGCTGCGAAGCGAAGTCCAGTGGTTGCGAAGATTTAATGCAACTGCTCGTAGTGCTGTATAAATGTAAGATTACTCGTAAACCTTTGGAAATTCCATGCATAGATAGTAACCTAACTGCTTGCTAAATGATTGATCAGTCATTTATGTTATTTATAACTTGCCATTGGCGTGCAAGCCACTTCGAGGCATTGTGTGTGTGTTTTGTTAAAAATAATCCAATTAAGCCACAAAACCCTTCAACTTGTAAAACTCAGAAGATCTTATCCCCCCCCCCCCGAACTTTGCTTAAGTAATAGCTGATCATGGCTTGGATCTGGAATTTTTACTCCCTGGAGAAGGAGCATACCTAAAGTGTGGAGTTTTGCTCAGGGGTCTCTGCTGGTGAGAGAGGGGAGGCAACTTTTGCCAATAGCTCCTTGCATCCTCTGAAAATCTGCTCTGCGGAATTGGAGGACTCCCTCTGACTGTGTGTGTGTGTGCGCGTGTGCACACACACACACACACACACACACACACACAGGAGGGACTTGGAAAGGGAAAAACCACTTCCCCTTCCTCTGACAGTGGGAGGCTTTCTGTGGACAGAAGGACCCCTCCATTTGGAGATGGCTAAGTTTTGGTTCCAACCCAGTAGTAATACTTTATCTTTTATACAGTTACAGTGGTGCCTCACAAGACAAAAAGAATCCGTTCTGTGATTCTCTTCATCTAGCGGTTTTTTCGTCTTGCGAAGCAAGCCCATTGACGGATTAGCGGATTAGCGCTATTAGCGTCTTTTAGCGGCTTATCTGCTGATCGGATCAGCTGATAAGCGGCTTAGCGGCTTTGAAAAAAGGGGGGGGGGAAACCAGCAGGAACTCGCAAGACATTGTCGTCTTGCGAAGCAAGCCCATAGGAAATTCATTTTGCGAAGCACCTCCAAAACGGAAAACTTTCGTCTAGCGAGTTTTCCGTCTTGCGAGGCATTCGTCTTGCGGGGCACCACTGTATTTAGTTTAGAGAAATGTGGGACACGGGAGGCGCTGTGGGTTAAACCACAGAGCCTACGGCTTGCCGATCAGAAGGTCGGCGGTTCGAATCCCCGCAACGGGGTGAGCTCCTGTTGCTCGGTCCCTGCTCCTGCCAACCTAGCAGTTCAAAAGCACGTCAAAGTGCAAGTAGATAAATAGGCACCACTCTGGCGGGAAGGTAAACGGCGTTTCCGTGCGCTGCTCTGGTTTGCCAGAAGCAGCTTAGTCATGCTGGCCACATGACCAGGAAGCTGTACGCCGGCTCCCATGGCCAATAAAGCGAGATGAGTGCTGCAACCCAGAGTCGGTCACAACTGGACCTAATGGTCAGGGGTCTCTTTACCTTTACCTTTAGTTTAGAGAAATGGCAAGAAAGAGGGAACATGGTAAGAGATGTATGTATGTACAACCAGCCCCAACACAACGGGGTTTTGCTCGCAACAGTGACTTGTTTGTTCAAAGTACCATACATGGGTGAATTTCTGTGTCAAAGAAAAATGGGTCCAGAAATGCAAAACAAACAAACAAACAAACACAAATAAACCCTGTAGGATTGAAAGCAATTTATACCTAGGGTGCTATATCTTAAAAGTCTTATTTTCCAGGTGCTCTTGGAGGGAGATTACCTTTGGAAGTAGTCTGAGAAGGAGTGTGCAAAAGACAGTTTGCATTGTGTTAATTGATGAAGTATTTATTTACAGAGGTGCTTTACAAGCCTTGTCATGAAGGATTACTTGGCTTTTAATAATGCAAATAAGTGTTCTCTGCCTGTTGCCTTTCCACGCAAACAGAATTTTCCAAGGCCAGCAGAGAAAATATACATACCGTGCACATGCGTCTACAACAAATGGGATACAAAAAGAAATCACGTTGGCTAAATTAGTGCCAAGCTCTGCTGGTTTTAATGTCCGTCACATGCTGCTCCTCTCAAGGTGGAAGCAGAGCAGTGTGATGCAGAGATGAATCAGTCTGATGTGGAAGTCACCATAGAAGTCAAGGGGCTCTGTGACCCATCATGGTCCCTTGATGTTAAGAGGTCTCCTTGATGGTGTGGCCAGAAGTGCATTGTGGAACATTGACCCAATCCCTGAATGTCATCCCTCTGGCCCCAGGTTAAGGTAAAGGTAAATGGACCCCCGACCATTAGGTCCAGTCGTGGCCGACTCTGGGGTTGTGGCGCTCATCTCGCTTTATTGGCCGAGGGAGCTGGGATACAGCTTCCGGGTCATGTGGCCAGCATGACAAAGCCGCTTCTGGCAAACCAGAGCAGCGCACAAAAACGCCGTTTACCTTCCCGCCGGAGCGGTACCTATTTATCTACTTGCACTTTGACGTTCTTTCGAACTGCTAGGTTGGCAGGAGCTGGGACCAAACAACGGGAGCTCACCCCGTCGCGGGGATTCGAACCACCAACCTTCTGATCGGCAAGTCCTGGGCTCTGTGGTTTAACCCACAGCGCCCCCCGTGTCCTTGGCCCCAGGTTAAGAGGATGCTAAAGGTTTGAAACCTGCTGAGTGCTACTGGTCCAGAGAGTCTATCTGAGTGCTTCAGATTTTTGGTGAAAAACGAATGTTTTGTATGCAGATAGGTAGCCGTGTTGGTCTGCCATAGTCAAAATAAAAAAATTCCTTCCAGTAGCACCTTAAAGACCAACTAAGTTAGTTCTTGGTATGAGCTTTCGTGTGCATGCACACTTCTTCAGATACAGAATGTTTTGTAGTTTAACTTGCACAGTTAATTAAGCTTCAGTACCAACTGCCTGCAGATTCAGGATACGAGAGGCTTCATTTTATGAAGTGGGTGTTTCCCCCCCCCCCGTCTCTTCAGATGGAAAGGCGGATACTGACTGATGTTATTGGGTTTATTTCTCAGAAGAGGTACCTTGAAACACAGCAAGGCCATTTGCATCGACTGCCAAGAGCTTAGTGCAGATTTTCCTTTATGGAAATGCCACATAGGACATCGTCAAAGAAAAGAGAACTTCCCTCTATGGCTTCTCTTTTGACTAGCAAATGCCTGTCATTTTGATTCATAATTATCCTTTTCTTTCTCATGACAGACAGTTTTAAAAAAACAAACCCACTAGGTTAAAAATGTATTACACAAAGCTTAAGGAAACAGCTATGAATTTAGATGAGGTTTTGAAGAAGCCCCAATTTACCCAGCTCTCAACCAGTCCTTAGGATGCCACTAACTGCCATCACCTGTGACTTGCCTGCCAGGCTTGCCTGCTGATGAAACTGGGTGCGTGATAATGGATAATATTGTCATTTATCTGTTTTATATTGGATAATATTGTCATTTATCTGTCCCCTAAGTAGTAGCAGTTGTCAGGGCATTGTCCTGTTCGCCTCTGTATAGTTCCATCCTTATTTCAGATATTGTGGTAGATTGCAATATTGGTGATAATGTGAGGTTTAGCTGCTGGTAACATTGCAGTGTTTAGCTGGCGAGTTATTGCAATGTTGAAAACCAGATATCACCCAGCTCTTACACACATTGTGATTCACGATACATTTCCAGCTCAGATATTATGAAACCATTATCACGATGTGAACTTCAAACCGGTTTTGGACGATATATTGATATATCGCTCAGCCCTACTTCCCACAAAACACCCCAAAGCAATTTAACAGTAAATAGGGCATAAAAAACACCCATAAGAAAAAACCATAACAAAAACAGTTTCAAATCCAACCAGAGACAGACTGGGATAAGAATCTCCACTTAAAAGCCTTGTTGGAAAAGGAAGGGCTTCACAAGGCGCCCGAGAGACAATAGCGACGGCCCTCGTCTGATATGTAATGGGAGGAATTGTGTGGTTTCCTCTCATCTTAGACCTTTGTGCCTGGCAGATGGGATTCAAAGGAGAATTCAATGGCTCCTTCTGGAACTCCTTCTGGAATTTTTGCTGAAAGCTAAATGAGTGGCTGGTTCCAAGAAACATCCACAAATTCCCTCTTCCCCCTCCTGTCCCTGTCCACATCTGGCACTGCAGTCCAGGAAGTTTCGATGTATTGATGTGAATGGGCGGAAAGATGCTCGATAGCTCCTTGCCGTGTAATCCCGAAACTTGCTTCGCAGCCAAGCAGACGGATATTGCCATATATTATTAAACAGACATTTGCTTTCTTCGGAGACGCTGCAGAAATGGCATCGTTTTGAAAGGAAGCCAGCGTGGCTCGGTTAAAACAGCAGCAACACAGCTCTTCGTTCTTTAGAGAATTTTGGAACGGTTTTTACTTTTCAAAAGTAACGTCCTGCCTCACACCAACAAGAACCAAAAATATCCCTAAATCAACCAAACAAAGTGGGGAAAGACTGGGGAGAAAATCAAAAACTTTAGGAGACGTGTGGCTCTCCTGATTTTGTTGGACTAATTATAATTATAATTTATTATTTGTACTATGCCCATCTGAATGGGTTGTTCCAGCCACTCTTCCAGAATATGTAAAAATATAATTAAATGTTAAATCTTAAAAAGCTTCCCTGTACAGGGATGCCTTCAAATGCTTATTAAATGTTATATAATTACTCATCTCCTTAACATCCACTACCATTGGCCGTGTCAACTGATGGGAGTCAGAGTCCCACAAAGTCTGAGTAAAGACAGGGGAAACATTAAATTTAATTCCAATTTAAAGATGTATCTGTCAAATTTGCATGCTACAAAACTAAATGAGGACCAAAACACACACACCCTTTGAAATTCCCACTCATCCAAATTTCACGATGCGGTACTCCAGCCAAACGATATTTACAAAAATGAATACATTGGGGGACATTGGCATAGAACGAATATATGGCTGAAAATAGCATGCACTATATTAGGAGAAATTGCTTTAAAAGTGTACATTAAAAAGGTTACTAGGAAAAATTAGTGCTATAGCGCTGAATAATTTTCATGAGGATTTTTTCAAAATTTTAAATTGCACATTCCTGCAGAAATGTGGGGGAAAGTTTGGAAAAATGAGAAACAGAGGACCCAAACTGCTGAACTGTTCTCCAGCCCACAAAGTCTGCTTTAGCTGGGAAGGGGAGGTCTCTTATTCAGAAAGCCATTGGAGTGCCTGAGGTTAGATGTGATCTTTAGCTGAGATTATTATTTATCCATAGGAAGGATTCCCCAAATGCCATCGTGCAAACTGATTTAAGGGTGTGTGTGTAGAGGTACATGATATTCAGTTTCTGAGCTTCCTGAAACTTAATTGCTATTGAATGAAGAACGATTGCTAACTCTTTGGGTTGGCAATCCCTGACCACACCGCTTTTGGTTTTGTTTTTGCTATGGGCTGCTGTTCTCAGCCAACATCCCTGGAGTTTGGGCTATACCTCCTGTGAAAAGTCCCAGCCCTCTGCATATTTTCTAGCAATATTTAGTACGTTGACACCTTTAAAACATTGTCCAGATGGTATTTGATACCCCATAAATTGGCATCTATAAAGTTTTATAATAAGTACGAAGCCTTTGGTAACACCACATACATTATTGTAACTAAGCCTAAGTACGTGCAACTGAAATAATGGCATATTCTTGCCGGATTAGCCTTGTCTCCATTTCCCTCCCCTTCCTACAATGCCAGCCTTGTGTCAGCATCTAACTGTAGTCTCTTTGGGGCAGGGACCTGACAGTTCATTCCTTCTAGCGCATCATGCACGTGAGTGGAAAAATATTAAGAAAGAAAGAACATTGTTCCATGTAGAGATGAAGGATATAGCTTTCCAAATACTGACAATGGTTGTAAAGGAAATGCACTGGCTTCCAGTACATTTTCAGCACAATTCAAAGTGTTGGTGCTGACCTTTAAAGCCCTAAACAGCCTCGGTCCAGTATACCTGAAGGAGCGTCTCCACCTCCATCGTTCAGCCCTGATACTGAGGTCCAGCTCCGAGGGCCTTCTGGCGGTTCCCCCATTGCGAGAAGTGAGGTT
This sequence comes from Podarcis bocagei, assembly GCF_964188305.1. Classification (NCBI taxonomy): domain Eukaryota; kingdom Metazoa; phylum Chordata; class Lepidosauria; order Squamata; family Lacertidae; genus Podarcis; species Podarcis bocagei. Next base: position 9,622,363 of record NC_138125.1, read on the forward strand.
ACAGGGAACCAGGCAGAGGGCCTTCTCGGTAGTGGCGCCTACCCTGTGGAACACCCTCCCATGAGATGTCAAAGAGATAAACAATTATACGACCTTCTGAAGACCTCTGAATGCAGCCTTGTGTTGGGAGGTTTTTCATGTTTGGTGTTTTATTATGCTTTTACAGTGGTACCTCGGGTTACAGATGCTTCAGGTTACAGACTCCGCTAACCCAGAAATAGTACCTCGGGTTAAGAACTTTGCTTCAGGATGAGAACAGAAATGGCGCGGCGGCAGCGGGAGGTCCCATTAGCTAAAGTGGTGCTTCAGGTTAAGAACAGTTTCAGGTTAAGAACGGACCTCTGGAACGAATTAAGTTCTTAACCCGAGGTACCACTGTATCTTTATTTGAAGCCACCCAGAGTGGCTGGGGCAGCCAGGCAGATGGGTGGGGTACAAATAAAACAACAACAACAACAACAACAATCCATATTTCTAGCTCAGAGTTGTTTTCCAGATCATCTGTTCATCCTGTTACATGCAATGGGTTTTTACACCCATTGTGTGAGCCTAGCAGCTATAAAGGAGATGAACCACCGGCCTAGAGAATTTGGATTTAGATATTAATGCCGAATGGTGGGGGGATATTTTTCCCATCCTGACGTCCGCATGCCCTTGCAGGGCCCATGTGCCACTGGTGAGTGGGGCCAGAGGCAAAAAGTGGGTGGGGCAAGGGGTGAGAATTTGACCTTTGTACAGAAGGCTGCATTCCAGCTACAGAAGTGCCAGAGGTCTACATCTGTCTGTCCAGGCAAACGAGGGGCAATCTCACAGTGCAAAGGGCACATTCCAGCAACGCAAAAACACTTGAAGCGGGCATGGGGCTGGACTGCTGTGGGGTGTGCCCTGGGGAGGAGTCAGAGCCCCCAGGAAATTCTGATACAGAGGCCTTAGGGGGCGGCATTTGCTCTGCATCCCTGCATTTCATTTGGGTGAAGGGACATCGCTGTGTGGTAGAACATCTTCCTTGCTTGCAGAAGTTCATTTCCCATGGAGGGCTGAGTGAGTCTCTTTTCTCGAACCCTGGACAGCTGCTGCCAGTCAGTGTAGGCTACTTTGAGTTCGACGAACTAATGGACTGACAGCTTCTTACGTTCCTACTCTCACAGCTAGTCCATTAGCAGATGCTATTAAAACTATTTTGTGACAAATGAATGCAGTATTTTAGCTGTATATATCTGTTATGTGGGGGCAGTGTTGATTTGTTTTGTTCTTGTTTCTATTATTATTATTATTAATAATAATAATAATAATAATAATAATAATAATAATTTTTTATTTATACCCCACCCCCCCTGGCCAGGGCCGGGCTCAGGGCGGCTAACACCGAATATAAATAACAATAAAATGTAATAGAAAAAAAGAAAAAAGAAAAAAGCAATTAAAATACGGCTTAAAATACAGTTTAAAATGTATTTTATTTTGCATTTTTATGCTGTGAACTTCCCTGTGATCTTCAGATGAATATACTAAATAGCTAGCTAGCTAGCTAGATGGATAGATAGAATTAAAACAGGAGGGAAGAGGGTTTTCATCTATAACTTATATTTCAAAATCCCTCAACTCCTGACCTTCATTAAAACAAACTATAAAATGTGCATCAGGAAGCTTGGTGATTTGAGGTTCCCTCCATACATGAAACTCCTGTGACTCTTTTCTGGGGGGAAAATGTGTTTCATCTATTTTCTCTCCTCTGATTTTTATGCTGTCTTTGTGTTTTGGAGAGGTCCCATGTGTATGTTTGTTTGTGCGTCTGTTTGTCTGTCTGTGGGTAATTACCATTGCCAGGGTAACAGTGGAAGGAAAAATACAGCAGGCGTCAGATCTGTGAAATTGTGAAGTAGCCAATGCTTTTTCCATCTGGCACTTGCTTGAACAACAGCAACAAACTTGAATGAATTGTGAGGGGCAGGAGCCTGAGTTACGCTGCGAGGCCAGAATCCCTCTTTGCCTGGGAATTAAAAGGGCAGGGATGGCATTGCACATTTCAGCTTGACACTTGTTTGTTTTCACAGGCTGCAGAAGATGGGGAGGGTTAGAGGTTAAAATAATACTGAACGGGGTCTTCCTCATCTATCGGTTTTGCTCTCCTCTTCCTGGGTGTTATTGGAAGCAGCCTGAGCAGAATGCGGGGTTTGGGGGAGGTTGGTGGACGTTCGGGAATATGACTTGGGGGGGGAAGGGATGGGATAGAATGGAAATTTGGGTTGGGGTTTTGCATAGCAAGCTGATTCTTCCGCCTCCCCTAGGAAATGCGTTGAAAAGTGTGGCGTGTAAAGGTAAAGGTAAAGGGACCCCTGACCATTAGGCCCAGTCGTGACCAACTCTGGGGTTGCGACGCTCATCTCGCCGGCATACAGCTTCCGGGTCATGTGGCCAGCATGACTAAGCTGCTTCTGGCGAACCAGAGCAGCGCACGGAAACACCGTTTACCTTCTCGCCGGAGTGGTACCTATTTATCTACTTGCACTTTGACGTGCTTTCGAACTGCTAGGTTGGCAGGAGCAGGGACCAAGCAATGGGAGCTCACCCTGTCGCGGGGATTCGAACCACCGACCTTCTGATCGGCAAGTCCTAGGCTCTGTGGTTTAACCCACAGCGCCACCCATACCCAAATGACTAATGGGAAGATGTGTAACACTCCGCAAGCAAACTGGGATGGATGCCGAATGAATGCCCACTGTCCTGTAACTGCTCTGTAAACAAATCAGAAAGGAGTCTTGGTAAAAGACCTAATGGGCATGTAAACTTTGCAAATCAAGATGAATGCTGAAAATCTGAATCACCCGGGAGGTCCCTAAGTGTACATTTGTAAAGCATAACTGTTGGCTGGTGTGTTTTCTGTTGCCCTGAATGCATCTCACCTGCCTCAAAGCCCCCGCGGTTGCTGCTCTAGAACTACCAGTGAGACTTGCAAAGCCTCTGGGAGGTAAACTGATTCGGGGCTGGTATACATGTGCTATCTAAGATTCATAGAACTGTAGAGTTGGAAGATACCCAAGGGTCATGTAGTCTAACCCCATGAAAAGCAGGAATCCTTCCCACAGCCGTCTCAGGTTGGGCTCGAACCACCAACCCTTTGGTTAACAGCCAGACGCGCTGACCAGTTGCGCCACCATTCCACACCTCGTCCTCCCAAGTGTCAGGCCAGATCATATCCTTGCTGCCATTATCCTCCCATGTTAAGTTTGAATCTTCGTTTACACGCCGTGTGGAAAATATAAGTCCTATGCAAGCAGTCTCGTAATAAACCTTTGGATGGTTTTGCAGTTCCCAGAGTTGCAAAGAATGGACAGTGTACAGTAAATGAAGCAGACCATGATAAGACATGAAACACCCCCCTGCAAATGCCCAACAACAACCCTTTATCCTTGTTGTCTATGTTCTTAGAATTTTTTCCATGTACCATTTGGAGTCTGTCAGTTTCCCGTGTGCAAACATTACAGCATCCAGAGGGAATGAGAAATGCTTACCTGTGACCACAGAATCAAATGCTAGGCCTGATAGGCTAAAGCAAAGAAAAGCCAGAATTGAGGCCTGCAGAGACATCCTGCTGTCTTGATGGACAGGCCAAACCTGCCCGTGCTAAAGTTAAATTCCTCCTTTCTCCTTTCTCCTGCCTCTATTCCTATTTCTCCTTTCTCTTGCCTCTGTCCTAGCTTCCTGTCAACTCACAGAGTCAGGGATGCAATATTGAAACTGTGCTTTCATGAAGACCCACCAACCTTCAAGTTCAGGGAACGCCAACATACTTAGAGTATACTGTTGTTGTTTAGTCATGTCCGACTCTTCGTGACCCCATGGATCAGAGCACGCCAGGCACTCCTGTCTTCCACTGCCTCCCGCAGTTTGGTCAAACTCATGTTCGTAGCTTTGAGAACACTGTCCAACCATCTCGTCCTCTGTTGTCCCCTTCTCCTTGTACCCTCAATCTTTCCCAACATCAGGGACTTTTCCAGGGAGTCTTCTTGTGCTGGTCCAGGGGGAAGGTTACCGTGGGGCGAGGTCCAGGACCAGAGTTGAGGGTCGGCAGACAGTCTTCCTCGGGCAAAGCAGGGTCCACAGCGAGAAGCTGGGCAAGGACAGGAACTCTGGGGAAACAGGACTGGATGCTGGCCGAAACAGCTCTTCAACGACGTTGCTCCCGCAACCTGGCCTTTATCTTCCCTGAGGCCAGGGGCGGTCCCGGCCCCCAGGAGACCCGCCTCTCCTGGCCTTAAGGCGAGCACTCCTCCTGGGAGAAACCAGTTCCCTTTGCCTCTCTGCCCTGAGCCTCTGCAGTTCAGGAGAGGCTGAAGGGTTACTGGACCCAGGGGGAGACTCACCTGTAGGCACTGAGTCCTCAACCACCTCCGGAGCCAGAGTGGATTCACCTGGTGCCTGCTCCTGAGGATCCGGCACAGGTGCAGGCGCTTCAGAATCAAGGCCCTGCCCCAGCTCAGCCGGCCCTGCAGGCGGGGACTCCTGTGCAGGCTGGGATTCCTCCGGTTCAGCCTATGAATCGGATTCCCAGGCCATCACACTTCTCTTCTCATGAGGTGGCCAAAGTATTGGAGTCTCAGCTTCAGGATCTGTCCTTCCAGTGAGCACTCAGGGCTGATTTTCTTAAGAATGGATAGGTTTGATCTTCTTGCAGTCCATGGGACTCTCAAGAGTCTCCTCCAGCACCATAATTTAAAAGCATCAGTTCTTTGGCGATCAGCCTTCCTTATGGTCCAGCTCTCACTTCTGTACATCACTACTGGGAAAACCATAGCTTTCACTATACATACCTTTGCTGGCAAGGTGATGTCTCTGCTTTTTTAGATGCTGTCTAGGTTTGTCATTGCTTTTCTCCCAAGAAGCAGGCATCTTTTAATTTCGTGGCTGCTGTCAATGAGCCCCTTAGAATATACTAGCATTTAGCATTGTTGATTACTGGTGGGTTCCCTCTCCCCGCTGCCCAGCCAGCCAGCTTTAACGAAGGGGACATGTGCCGCTGTCTGAATGGGCAATCCCTGTTGTAAATTCTAGAGTTCTTTCAGTGAGCAGGAGGAATCAGAGCAATATAATCTGCTCTTCTGCCTATGGAGCTGGCCTCTGGTGGCGAGAAATTCGAATGACAGTGAACTCGTATGCAGTAGTACCATTCCATCACCAGCCTTCACCTTCCTCTGGTCCCCGTCAACTCCATAGCCTCTGATGTTACAGATCCAGTGCCTCTCAAAGTATGAGGTTGGTCTCCTTAAGGAGATGTGGGAACCACCAAAGGTCATCTTAAAAGCTGACCCAGTACAAGAAGCCATTGTGATATATTGGACAAGATTGCATGGCTGGCAAATGCCAAGTGAAGTGTGAATTCTCTGGACATGATGCTAAAAACATAGGTTAGCGTTTCAGGAATGAGCTGCAGTGAATCCTGGGCTTGCATGCTCTCCTCTTCCTCCTGTTCTAGCATAGCTGTGATGCAAAGATTGGAAGCTATTCCTAGTGTCCTAAATTTCCCGGCAGCTTGCCGTGTTATTTGAACCAAGACAACCTGTGGTTAATCTTGACTACAGTTCGTTTAAACAAGCCAACTTCAAACCATAGTTTATGAAGCAGGCATGTTTCAACTAACCATGGTTAAGATTAACCATAGTTTATGGTACAGACGATATGGGAATTTTAAATGAGTCCTTATTGTTTCTTAAAAGGCAGTTAGCTTGCAAATGTGCCATCTGAAGTTAACCTATTATGTCTCTGTGTTCCTCCTTTTCAGTTATGAAACAAATGGGAATTTGCCGAACGAATTAATTGTTACTCCATTGTAAAAGCCCATCCTGAAAACCATTATGCATGGTAGCTTAAAAAGCCCTGCAGAGATTAATTAAAAGTAGCTTCCCCTTCTTAATTAGGGCTCTCAGGAAATAATTGATTACAAATTGCAACAGCCTTGCCGCACGATGTTTGCTTGATATTGCTAATGATAAGTTTTTACCTAATTAGTTCACCATTGACATTGGGAAGCAGCTGCACTCAGTTACAGTAAATCTGACATTAGTAAATCTTATTTTCCGCCCCTCCCCTTCCAGAAGAATTATCCTTACCAAACCATTATTCCCATACTGTTGAAATCCTAGGGAAGAATGCCAAGTTAGAAGCAGGAAATGGATCATATAATAGCTAGCATGTGCTGGATGTGATGTTTTCAGTCCAGCGTTGTTCTAAGGGTCAACATTACCTTCGTTGTACCAAAGCCCTAAAATGTAACAGTCTTCTACATCCTGGTGTAACTTCCCAACAGGGTCAGCATATTTCGTTGGGACCTGTTCCAAAGATCGAGGAAGTGCTCTATGAATATCAGCCATTGCATGTGGAGACCTACGGACCGCCAGTTCCAGATATTGAAGTGTTGGGGAAATTTGGGTAAGTTTTTCCTTATTTATTTATTTTAACCAACGTCACTGTCAGTGAAATGGTATTCAGGCAGGAAACTTGCCACCTTATCCCCCAAATAAAGGGAGGTGGGGGGGGGAGTGAAAGCAAAACAGACCTTAATGAAATACTAGACTTCCTGCCCAAATCAATGTTTTGTTTGGGTGGCCGAATATAAATTTTTTTGGGGTTTTGTTTCTCTCCTGCTCTCTTTCTGCTTTTCTGGTCTTTTATAGATCAGCTGAGAATTCGGCTGGATCGCATTCATGTTTTCAAGGTTGCCGTTGGCAGCTAAGGAGAAGTAGCTGTTCATTTTCAGTTGCACAGCATTAAAGAGCAAAACCCCTCCAAAAATGGGGGGGGGGCACCTTGATTTGTCCAGCCGTAGGAGGCCAGGAAAAATAACAGGGCTGGCCCTTTGCCATGAGAGGGGTTAGATCTGGCTCTCTGGTCCAAAGCTCAGTGGTGTGTTCCATCCATCAGAAGAGCATCCATTGTCCAAGCTCCATTTGAGCCTGGATTGGGAGTACTGGCTCGCCTCCCCGTGCAATTTGTGAGATAGTTCCAACTGCATGAAAGGTCTTTCCCATGGCTTCACAAATGAAAGGCCCTTTTGCAGATTTTTGTCCCCCTCTCCTAATACCAGCACCCAGGGCCCACTCAGCTCTATTTCTCCTTTACATCTGCAGGTGAGGCAGTGGAAGTGCTGGACTAATAATAATAATAATAATAATAATAATAATTTTTTAAAAAAATATTATTTATACCCCGCCCATCTGGCTGGGTTTCCCCAGCCACTCTGGGCAGCTTCCAACAAAATATTAAAATACAGTGGTCTGTTAAACATTAAAAGCTTCCCTAAACAGGGCTGCCTTCAGATGTCTTCTAAAAGTCTGGTAGTTGTTGTTCTCTTTGACATCTGGTGGGTGCCACTACCGAGAAGGCCCTCTGCCTGGTTCCCTGTAACTTGGGTTCTCATAGCGAGGGAACCGCCAGAAGGCCCTCAGCGCTGGACCTCAGTGTCTGGGCTGAACGATGGGGGTGGAGACGCTCCTTCAGGTATGCTGGACCGAGGCCATTTAGGGCTTTAAAGGTCAGCACCAACACTTTAAATTGTGCTCGGAAACATACTGGGAGCCAATGTAGATCTTTCAAGACCGGTGTTATGTGGTCTCGGCAGCCACCCCCAGTCACCCGTCTAGTTGCCGCATTCTGGATTAGTTGCAGTTTCCAGGTCACCTTCAAAGGTTAGTGTCTTGCCTCAGTAATGGACTGGATGAGAGCCAACAAACTGAAGCTCAATCCAGATATGTCTGAGGCACTGTTAGTGGGTGGTTCCCTAGACCAGATGGGTGGGAGATCGCCTGTTCTTGATGCGGTTATACTTCCTCTGAAAGGGCATAGAATCATAGAATCATAGAGTTGGAATAGACCACAAGGGCCATCGAGTCCAACCCCCTGCCAAGCAGGAAACACCATCAGAGCACTCCTGACATATGGTTGTCAAGCCTCTACTTAAAGACCTCCAAAGAAGGAGACTCCACCACACTCCTTGGCAGCAAATTCCACTGTCGAACAGCTCTTACTGTCAGGAAGTTCTTCCTAATGTTTAGGTGGAATCTTCTTTCTTGTAGTTTGGATCCATTGCTCCGTGTCCGCTTCTCTGGAGCAGCAGAAAACAACCTTTCTCCCTCCTCTATGTGACATCCTTTTATAGGCAGGCTCGCAGCTTGGAGGCAGCTTGGAGGTACGCCTGGATCCTTTGCTGTCGCTCGAGGCTCAGGTGGCCTCAGTGGCCCGGAATGCCTTCCATCAGCTTTGGCTGGTGGTCCAGCTACACCTCTATCTGGACAGGGATAGCCTACCTACTGTTGTCTGTGCTGTGGTAACCTCAGGGTTAGGTTACTGCAATGTGTTATACGGTTCGGAAACTTCAGTTGGTGCAGAATTCAGCGGCTGGGTTACTCACTGGAGCAAGAAGGCTTGAGCATGTTACACCGATCCTGGTCCGACTGCACTACCAATTAGTTTCTGGGGGCCCAATTCCAAGTGCTGGTTTTGACCTATAAAGGACCGCAATACCTCAAGGACCTCCTCTTTCCATATGAACCTGCTTGGACCCTGAAATCATCTTCTGAGGCCCTTCTTCATGTGCCTCCACCCTCGAGAGGTCCAGAGGGCGGCAACATGAGAACAGGGCCTTCTCTGCTGTGGCTCCCCATCTGTGGAATACTCTCCCCAGGGAAGTTCGCCTGGCGCCTTCATTATACACCTTTAGGTGCCAGGCAAAAACGTTCCTTTTAAGGGATGTTTTTAATGTTTGGTGATTTATTGTATTTTAAATATTTTGTTGGAAGCTGCCCAGAGTGGCTGGCAAAACCTAGCCAGATGGGTGGGGTTTTAATAATAATAAAATAATAACAATAACAATCAGGCCTTTGGTTGACCGGATTGGCATCCCACATCCTATACCCTTTTAAAATGTGGCTCTTTTTTGGGGGGGGGTGTTGTTGTTATTGGGTCATTGTTCTTATTTTGATTTTATCTATTGTAATCTTTTCTGTGAATCACCCTGAGACATCTGGGTATAGGGTGGTGTATAAATTCAAAAAACAAAACAAAACAAATGACGCTGAATGTTGGAAGGTTCAGAACAGACGAAAGGAGGTTCTTCCCTTGGCAAGGTAAAACTTTGCAACTTGCTCTTGCGAGAGAGAAGTGACGGCTGCCAATTTGGATGACTTTAACAGGAAACTAAAAGATTCTCCTAAAGATTTCAGAATAAGGCATCGCAAAGGAAGGTCAAGTATAGAATCAGCATAATTAGCAAGGGAATAAAATGCTATCCTAAACACAGAATGTATCCGTGGTTCATCATATTCAGCAACCAGGTTCAAAAATGCACAGCCATTACCTTACAGGAAATTGGGTGGGTTGAGGGCGATGCTGCTTTCCGTCGTTCTCATTTTGCCCCAGGATACTTTTGGGCCCCCGCATTATAAGTATTGGTTGCGGCGGGTGGGAGAGCAGGATTCCTTATGGCCCTGGTGCTTGGAGAGAAGGTGGCAGAAGGCCGTTCTCAAACGTGTGCCAGCCCTGACACCAGCAGATGTCTCATTGACAGTGCTGTTCGTCAAGGGCTTCAGAGTCTGTGGACAACAGTTTCACGACCAGTTTATAGCAGAAACTGGGGGGGGGGGCATAATAGCAATCCTTTACCTTAATCCAGGGCCTGGCCTCATCCATCCTCTGGTCCCAGTAGCCTTTGTCCTTCAAGGTGATGAGCTGAGACTAAATGTGGATCCTTTCATATGCAACAAAGCAGTTCAGGAGATCTGTTCCTCACTCTTTGCTTCTTTGGGTAGGAAAGGCAGGATATAAAGGTAACAGATAAGTATTGTAAATAATCACTAAATTGGTGAAGGAATTAACCTGTGATGTCATTGTGTAGGGTTTGCTTTGGTTTCTTGAGGGTCTGCCCCAACTGTTTTATTTGAGGAGCCCTTTACATTTTGTGTTTCACATCTTCTCATTATCTGGTGTATCAGGTTATTAGAGGCAAATGTTAATTAGCTTTCCCAGCCCTGGCGCAGCCTGAGCTTGCAAACGCCACCTGTTAGCAGAACAGCTGCTTGGGCCTCCAAAGCCCTGGGATTTCGAATGACGAGTTGCAATGTGTGGTGGTAAGGAATGGGCCTCTCATTCTGCATCAGGAATCTCTCAGCTCTTGGCATTTCGTGTTTTCCACCAGAGTTTTGAGAACCGGCTTTCAGCAGCCAAACATGAAACAGCCTCCCTGTGTCATGCTTGCTGGAACACGGCCTGAAGTCATCATGTGACATTCGCTGTTTGTTAAATGTCCTTGCTCTTGCCTAAAAGCAGTACATGTAGCAAATACCGCATTTTTCGTTCTATAGGACGCACCAGACAATAAGACACACCTAGGTTTTTTTTTGGGGGGGGGGAGGAAAACAAGAAAAAAATATTTGGAATCCCAGAAGCCAGAATAGCAAGAGGGATCTGGATTCTGGGATACCGTGTGGCTGTTCTGGCTTCTGGGATGACCGCGCCAAGCCTCTTCAGGGCAGCGGGATGAAGGCTCCCCCTGCCCGGAAGAGGCTGCGTGGGGCTAAGGGCAGAAGCCAGGACAGCAAGCGGGATCGCTGTGTAGCGATCCCTCTTGCTGTCCTGGCTTATAGGATAGCTGCACGCACCCTCTCTCGGGCAGCGGGATGAAGGCTCCCCCTGCCCGAAGAGGCTGCGTGTGGCTAAGGCAGAAGCCAGGACAGGCACGTCGCTGAAGGGACGCTGCGCAGTTCTTCCTCTCTGCGCTGCGCAGAGAGGGAGAACTGTGCAGCGCCCCTTCAAGCGAAGCTGGAGAAGGAACAGAAGGAGTCCCTTCTGTTCCTCCTCCGGCTTCTCAGGACAGGCGCCTCGCTGAAGGGGCGCTGCGCAGCGCCATTCACTCCATAAGACGCACTCACATTTCCCTTTACTTTATAGGAGGAAAAAAGTGTGTCTTATGGAGTGCGTCTTACGGTAACTAACATGGGTAAGAGACTATGAGCCAAAAGGCACACCCTGATGATTTTGCTAGCTGTTGTGGGTATCTGCATCAGGACCTCAAGACCCTGGGTGAGGAGACGGGGAGCCAACGTGAGACACCCCACATGTTGCTGGACTGCAGCTCTCATCATTTCTGATGATTTGCCCTGTTGGCGGGGTTAGTTGGAGTTGGCATCTAGTGCCACCTGGAAGGCGCAGTTATATAAACTATATATAGGCTCAGCTATATAAACTGGGCGCCAAGTGGCTCTTTAATCCAAGGTTCCAGTCGCCAAAATGGAATGCCTGGTTGCCATTTTGGGGCAAGACAGCTCTGAAGTCTTGTGTTTTATATGATGGACTGTCGGTGATTGATTTTCATTAAACATCTGGCTAGTTCAGATGACGACCTTGAGCTAGCTTTCTCCCGATTGAAGTGTTTGAGAACCAGGACATTCACAGGGAAAACAAAATCCTTGTTTACAAAGTTGTAGTACTACCAACCTTACTGTACTCTTGTGAAACATGGACCATTTATAAACACCGTCTCCAACTCCTTGAAAGATTCCATCAACAGTGTCTCCAAAATTTGTACACATCACTTGGGAAGACAGGTGAACTAATGCTAGTGTACTGGAAGAAGCAAAGATCACCAGTGTTGAAGCAATGATTCTTCAACATCAACTTTGTTGGACTGGTCATGTTGTTCGGATGCCTATTTTATCGTCTTCCAAAGCAACTACTCTACTCCGAACTTAAATATGGAAAACATAATGCTGGTGGTCAATAAAAGAGGTTTAAAGGCTCTCTCAAGGCAAATCTAAAAAAAGTAGTGTAAACACAGACAACTGGGAAACACTGGCCTGTGAGTGCTCCAGTTGGAGAACAGCCTTTACCAAAGGTGTCATGGGCTTTGAAGATGCTTGAACTCAGGATGAAAGGGAGAAATGCGCTAAGTGGAAAACAGGTGTGGCGAATCCACACCGTGATCAACTCCCGCCCAGAAACTGATGTCCCCACTGTGGAAGGATGTGTGGATCCAGAATTGGCCTCCACAGTCACTTAAGGACTCACTGTTAAGACCTTGTTCATGGAAGACAATCTTACTCAGCTATGAGTGATCCCCAAAGAAAGGAGAGAAGAAGGTGAAGAGCTTTGAGAACTTAAAGAAGAAAAGTCACTTGATCCAGGGACAGTCCATATATATTGATTGGACTATTCTGACCTCTTTTTCTGAATGGTGACAGACCATTCATAATGTAGGGATAGTCTTCACAATTGTGAGTAGGGCAGTGGGGTGTGGTAAGTGAAGACAAGCGACAACAATTTACTATAATGTTGTTCACTGCTCCTGCTCAGGCTGCACAGAAAAAGCATTTTGGTTCCTGAAATTCATTCTGATTGCGCAAATAAAATATAACAAACAGAATTCTACAAGAAGTGTGTGAAAACAGTTAAGATCCAAGGATCCCTAGCATGAACCTCCAGGTGGTGGAGATGTCAAGCGCCCTCCTGGCACCTGCACTTGGTCGCAAGTGGCCGATAGCCAGGTGCAAGATGTGCCTGGTGTCCATCTAATTTCGAACACTCGGAAAGCGTCATATTGGCTGTTCTTGCTCCAGAGCTTCGTTCATTCTATTTATATCCTGCTCTTTTTCCCAAGAGCTCAAAGGAGTGTACATGGTCCTCTCTTCTCTTGTCCCTGCCCCACCCCCGCTTGCCAATTTTATCCTTGAAACAACCCTATGAGGTAGGTCAGGCTGAGAAACTGTGACTGGCCCAAGGTCATCAAGGGGGTGGGGTTTATTGATTTGAGTGTGTGTGTGTTGTTCTCGTTTTTATTGTGCATTTTGAGTTTTTATCTTGTACAGTGGTACCTCTGATTGTGAACGGGACCCGTTCCGGAGGCCTGTTTGCAACATGAAAAGAGCGCAACCTGCAGGTTGCGATTTGCCACTTATGCACATGCGCGCGATGTCATTTTGCGCTTCTGCGCATGCGCGCGTGGCGAAACCTGGAAGTAACCCTTTCCGGTACTTTCGGGTTGCCGCGGGACGTATCCTGAAGGAACGTAACATGAAGCGGACGTAACATGAGGTATGACTGTATTTTTGTGTTGCGAACTGTCTTGAGATATTACAGATGAAGGCCAGCATAGAAAATGAATGAATGAATGGGTGAGTAGGGATTTGAACCCTGGTCTCCCAGGTCCCAGTCCAGGACTCTAACCACTACACTACAACACTGGCTCCATCACCCATGGCCCCGTAGCTAAGGCCCTAAGAGTTCTGTTCCTCCCCACCTGGCTATTCAGCGAAAGGTACCGTGATTTTGCTGATAAGGCTGCAGCAAGTCCGCTGTGAAAGGATATTAGACAGGCAGAAATATATTTTTGAAAGACCCATCTCATGAAATGCCCTGAAAGTAATAAACAATGTCTCCAAAAATCAATAGAAAATGCTACCAGAAGTAATTTTTTCCGAAAGCTACAGGACAAAAGTAATACGCTGCACTGGCAGCAAAAAGGGGTGGGTGGGAAGGGGGGGACCCAGAGGGTGGGGGGAAGAGAGTCCTTTGCTCCTGAGACTTGAAGAAGCTGAGGTCTGCACATCGCTTTGGGAAACTGGCTAGTAAGCGATAAATTGTAGTAATCAAGTTGCAATATTATTTTAGGAATGTGAAGTTTTTGCTGTAGCCGATGACTAACAGTGATATTTGTTTAAAAAGGGGGGAAAGAACAAACAGCAAAGTGAAATGGCGCCAGTCTTGATGTTCTAATGCAGTCAAGCCAAGGTTCCAAAGGAATCCTGGGGTTCCATGGAGACGTGTCAAGGATTCCTCAATGAGAGAGTCAGTAGCGTTGAACAGACTTTCCTGGCTGCTCAGGACTGCTACCCCAGCCAAGCTGTTCACCCCTGTGTTGCACAGCCATGGGGGACTACCAGATGCGCCCCATGGGTTCACTCGGTTCATGCAAGGTGACAATGAGGCCCAGCGCACTTGTGTTCCCTTCAACGTGCCCCAGAATCTGTGGGTGGGCAGGTGGCAGATGCACACAGGTGTGTCTGTCCCTGTGTGTAGAGGCACTGTTGTGCCAGATGCGCACAGGTTTCTTGGCAGAATAGTTGCTATGAAAGGGATTTCCTGAAGCTAGAGAATGTAGAAACTTGCAGATCTTGTGCGTGGACAAGATGATGATGATGATGATGATGATGATAATAATAATAATAATAATACAAAATTTTCTTTATACCCCACCCTCCCCAGCCAGAGCCGGGCTCAGGGCGGCTAACACCAGTAAAATTACAGTAAAAACATAATAGGGGAAAAAAACCCAATTTAAAATACAGGTTAGAATGCAATTTAAAATGCAGCCTCATTTTTAAAAGTAGTCTATAAAAAGATGGCAGGGCAAAGGCGAGAAAGGGAAAAGTTTAGTATTAAATGGGTACAAGTAAGACCTCCAATAAAACATTGCTTGTTCAGGGTTCCAAGCAGGTAACCACACCCTATTCCAGAATACTCTATTCCACTTCCTGCCCTCCTGTTCCGTCCACCCTCCCCCTTGACAGCCATCATTTAGTGCCCGCTGAGTGTGCTTAGTCCTGATTGAATGTTTTTTGCCCTCTTAATCCCACCCCCCCAAAAAAATTGTTTATAGGCACATGCACACACTCTTCTGAAAACCTCCCTCTTGTGTGTGAATCGTCTTCTTTTAGTCAAATAAATTTGTGTAGCCAAAACATTTGCTTACCACATTTTATGAACAGGGTAGCGGTGTTGATGACGGAAGCCTTCTGTTGCTTTCTTGTTTGTGTCTTACTTGGAAAGAAGAACAAAATCATTTCAACACGTTGCCTATGGTTTTTGTGAAATACAGCAGAATATTTTCTATTGCGGGATAGAAAGAAGGATTGCAAGATCCATGCGACTCCCAAGTGGCACCGCTCTCTCTCTCTGGCACTGCCAATTATACTAATTTGCTCCAGACGAGATGGAAACACAAGTTAATGTTTTGCCAATGAGGGCTGAGTTTTCCCAGTGCTAAGTGCTGAATGAGGTTCCCAAGACTGCTCTGTTGGCAGCTGAAATTTTCCTATGCTACTAACGTAAGCTTATCCTTTTTATGTATTTAGATAAATATTCCCGTCCGTTCCCCGCTCCACTCTTGAGTAGCCATCTGGCGCTCTTTTGGAATCCAAAGTTTGTGTTGGGTGGTTCTGTTGACTCTTCCATCTTAGAGTGGATCAATATGCCTAGCATTTTACAAAGTAGGATCTCAGCCATGCTGGGGCTTCCACCCTTGTCTGCCATTTAGTTACACTCTGCTTTTTACCTTCTGAAGCACCTTCTGAAGCACCTTCTTAGCGAAATGAGATTAAAACTACTGTAGCCCAGTAACAACAATGAAAAACGAGACATAGAACAACAACAAACTGTTAATATTTTACAGTGGTGCCTCACAAGATGAAAAGAATCCGTTCTGTGATTCTCTTCGTCTAGCGGTTTTTTCGTCTTGCGAAGCAAGCCCATCGAAGGATTAGCGGATTAGCGCTATTAGCGGCTTTTACCGGCTTATCTGCTGATCGGATCAGCTGATAAGCGGCTTAGAGGCTTAGAAAAAAAGGGGGGGGACCCAGCAGGAACTCGCAAGACATTGTCGTCTTGCGAAGCAAGCCCATAGGAGATTCGTTTTGCGAAGCACCTCCAAAACGGAAAACTTTCGTCTAGCGAGTTTTCCATCTTGCAAGGCATTCGTCTTGTGGGGCACCACTGTATTGTAAACTGCCTAGAGGATACGGCAGGGATGGAGAACTGGATCCAGATATCAGATAGGATCCTGGTGTCCTCCAAGCCCACAGGCCACTTTGTCAAACACGTGACATCACAGTGATGTCATATGAAATGCTCCTTTGCCCACACGGGTTGATTTCAAGTTGCACAGCTAAAGGAAGTATTTCCTTGAGCTGCTTGCTGTAAGCACTGATCAGCGCTGACAAGGAACGATCAGGAACATGCTTCAAGGCACTCAGTTGTTCCTTTGTAGCTGTGTCTTTACCTGCCCCACCCCTGACAGCTCATACAATGTCAGGTGTGGGGCACGTGGGTGTGGTTTGGGGGAAATGGCCTTGTGGGCCAAACTGGGGGCCCTGCTGGGCCTAATTTGTCTCATGAGCTCCAGATTCTATCTACATCACTGAGCTATTGTGATAGGCATCTGACATGCTTAATGAATCGCAATAAAGCAAAAACAACTGAGCAGAGAAGCATCAGTATCAAATGGGAAGTGACTTTAGGCCAACAATTAATAATGATAATAATAATAATTAATAATGTTTTATTTATACCCCGTCCTTCCCGGTTCAAAAACCGGCCTCAGGGCGGCTAACAACAAATTTAAAACACTTAATTGTAAAAGCAGAATAAAATACAATATCAAAACATGAATAACAATAAAATTCAAATTTCAGAAATCAATTTAGGGGAAATAAGCATTAGGTAATCCCCAGGGCTAGCTGGCTGAATTAGTCCTACTTGGGCCAGCGAGGAGGTCAGGGGAGAATTAGCTGTGGGGTCTCAGAGCGGGTAATCTTCATAAAAGGGGAGGGGGAGGGAAGGGAAATAAAAGATCAGGCTGAATTCAGATTAAAGGCCAGGCAGAATAGCTCTGTCTTACAGGCCCGACGGAAGGAGGTTAAATCCTGCAGGGCCCTAGTCTCATGGGACAGAGCATTCCAGCAGGTCGGAGCCATCACTGAGAAGGCCCTGGCCCTGGTAGAGGATAGTCTGACTTTCTTAGGGCCTGGGACCTCTAAACTATGGTTATTCATGGACCTTAAGGTCCTGTGCAGGGCATACCAGGAGAGGCGGTCTCGTAAATACGAGGGCCCTAAGCTGCTATGGGCTTTAAAGGTCAAGACCAGCACCCTGAACCTGACCCTATACTCCACTGGGAGCCAGTGCAACCGGTATAGCACTGGGTGAATATGCTCCCATGGCAGGGACCCTGTGAGGAGCCTCTCTGCAGCATTCTGCCCCCGCTGGAGTTTGTGGGACAGTTTCAAGGGCAGCCCCGCGTAGAGCTAGTTACAGTAGTCAAAAGCCGGTTGGAAGAATACTGTTTCCATCTTGAATCAAAATAGCATCAAAGGAGGGACTGAACAGAGAGTGGCACAGCCACTCTCCCAGAGTTCGAATGACGCAGCCGTTGCAGACCAGCTAGTCTTCCATCAGTGGCGAAACATAGAGCAGGATCTCACCCAAAGAACATGGTGATCAGCGGGTTCATTTCAGAGAAGGCCCTTCAAGTATCCAGGTCCTAAACTGTTCTCCAGGCTCATTCTCCTCCAGTTTTGGACTACAATTCCTATCAGCCCCAGCCAGGGACTCCCAAAGTATCTTGAAGATAGCACGTTTGAGAAGGCTGGTTTAGGGCTTTGAAGGTGGTGTGGTAGATCAACCATTTGAATTTTGGTTCAGAAACTATTCTAAGCCTATGTAACTCCTTTAAAAGTGGAGGTCATAGCATGCGCTGCTTCTTTACTGTCATGTTTTGCACCACCTTTTCAAAGGAACCTCCACGAATTCAGCTTGGATGTGGTTAGGACTGTGTCTGTTGTGATGTTCTTCTGGCTTTTATCTGCCTGCTGCGATTTGTATGCCGTGTTGGGTTTTCTTCTTTATTGTACTTTTTGTGGTTTTATTGGAAGCAACGCTGAGAGCCATGATTGAAGACTGGCCAATAAATAAACAAGTAAGGCATGAGTGGCAGGGGCCAAATCAGTCTTCTCCTTGCAGCTGTCGTACCAGCTTAAGCCGAGCAAAAGCACTCCTAGCCACAGCTGCTACCCGAGGATCCAAGCTGAAATGGAAATCAGGAGCCTTTCCAGGCTGAAATGCAAGGCTGGGGGACCTGTGGCCCAACAGATGCTGTTGGACTATGGTTCACACCATCCCATCCCATTTCCCATGCTGGTTGGGGCTGTGGGAGTTGTAGTCCAACCAATGGCTTCAAGTTGGAAGAAGAGAGATTCTGAGTAAACACCAGGAAACACATCTGGCATTAAGAGCTGTTTGAGAGCGGAACGGTCTCCCTTGGGAGTTTGTGGACTCCCCTCCCTTGGAGGTTTTGAAGCAGAGGTCGGACGGCCATCTGTCAGGGATGCTTTAACTGAGATTCCTGCGTTGCAGCGGATTGGACTAGATGACCCTTGGAGTCCCATCCAACTATGTTGTTGTTGTTTAGTCATGTCCGACTCTTCATGACCCCATGGACCAGAGCACGCCAGGCCCTCCTGTCTTCCACTTCCTCCCACAGCTTGGTCAAACTCATGCTGGTAGCTTTGAGAACACTGTCCAACCATCTTGTCCTCTGTTGTCCCCTTCTCCTTGTGCCCTCCATCTTTCCCAACATCAGGGTCTTTTCCAGGGAGTCTTCTCTTCTCATGAGGTGGCCAAAGTCTTGGAGCCTCAGCTTCAGGATCTGTCCTTCCAGTGAGCTTTCAGGGCTGATTTCCTTCAGAATGGATAGGTTTGATCTTCTTGCAGTCCATGGGACTCTGATTCTATGATCATCAGGAGGACCACAAGATCCTCAGCCAGTGGCATCATGAGAGTGGTGCAAAAGGCAGAATTTGGGACCCGGAGCTTTCTCTGAATCAGTACGACTTGCTACTCCACGGTTGAACAAATGGTTCACACCATGAGATCAGCTCAATGAAACTGCCTCCTCCTCCTCCTCATTGTCCTACCTCTACACTGCACGTGGGAAGAGAATGTGAAAAATATGTTTAATTCACTTTCCATATGCATAGCGCTATGGAAGAGCAAGCATTGGAATGATTCAATAGGCATCAACAAATAACAGTGAAATTGTCCCAGGCCAGCAATGGAGAGAGAATCAGGTGCAGAAGCTGGGCTAATGCACACATTGGGAACAAGGTGCAGATACACATCTGGCGGGAGATGTGCAACCACCTCACAGTCCCTTGCCCCTTTGAACAGACTGGAGGGGCCTTCTGATAGGTTTGTGGACTCCTCTCCAGGGACACCCAGCGTTGCCGAAAAGATGAGTTCCGCACGGCAGGAGCTGGATCACAACTCCTGATTTCTAGGAATGGGTTTATTTGGCCTTCGTGAATGTTTGGAGTGACCCCGCTTTGATGGTGAGGTGGTGGCTTGGAACCAACGCGAGCCTGTTTTCTTTCCAAATAACGAGGGAAGCAGATAGCGGAGGCTTGGCCAGCTGAACGGCAACCAAGGACAGCAACGTGGCCTCCTGCAGGAAGCCCGGAGCTGTTTGGAGAAGCTGGGACGTTTCTGGCAAGAGGTCTTCTGGGCTTTTCAAATGGCACCCTGCAGTATATGGAGCTTTCTCCCCTTTTCTCTTCAAGGAGCACTTCTGTCAAGGTCGTTAACGGAATATGTTAGGAGCGGGCTGCTTATGAAACAGAAATTTTCTCCTTCCTGTCCGCCCACCTGTGGGCCTAGTGTGGGTTCTGTAGCTGTTAACGGCCCCGGGAGGATGATAAAACCCAAGAATATGGAAAATGTATAAAGGAAGGGGGGGGGGGAGGAAGCCTACACCAGACCGTGCAGTTACTTATATTCCAAGTTGGCTTCAGCTGCGCATGTTACCACTAAATTAACCTCAAAAGCCTGGACCTGACAGGAGAATGTCCCCAGTAATTGTTTTTGTTGGCGTTCGGCTTCAGAATTAACTCATTGATCTCACATGAGCCGGTGTGCTCTGAATGCTTCTCCAGTAATATGTGCTTTCCCCGACCCTTCACTTAAAAAAAAAAAAAGCAATCATGGAAAAAAACGTTTCTGCTCTGAGCAGTTGTCAAACAAGCTTCTTTCATTGACAATCAGACACAGGGCAGCTGAAGGGGATTGTTTAGTCTAGAGTAAATACTCCAGAGATTACAAGGTCACTGTAGGAAATGTAATTATACCATTTTATTCTGGAATAGTCTCTGGGTTTTTGTGTGTGTTGTAGGAGGGTAGCAAGGCCTACTGAATGCTTGGCCTCAGTGTTTTGCTGAAGTTCCGGACAGCCACTTTTCAATGGCCAAAAGTGTTGGAAATTCAGGGCAAGACAGGAATGGGTTTAAGGTACGTTGGGTAGGATGGCGCTGAAAAGCTAGTGGCTTTCAAAGCATCTTCCAAGGCATTTTGATGGCTCCTTCGAAATTTTATGAAAAGATCATCGTGGAATGGTGGTGCTATCAGGGCAGGACTTTGGGGCAGAAGTTCAGCTGCCACCCCTACAGAATGAGCAGGAGGGCCCCCCAATGCAACTGGGCTAAACATTATCATCTAAATTGGGGCAGGAAAACCAAGTCAATATGCCCTTGAATTCACAGGTGAGCTTTTGACCCAGTGGATGCTCTGCTAACTGGAGGGGAAAGGAGGCAATTTTTGCCAATTTCCCTCTCCTCCCTGCATCTCCCGCCACCTCTTAAAACCACCCTTTGGGACAGAGTAGAAGTGGTTTGGGGGGGCATAGTGGAAAGAGTGAACCCCTTCCTCTTCCATTAACAAAGGTGTCGGCGGGAGCAAAAGCTTTTCCGTGAGCGCAAGGGCACCCGTTGGACTCCCCGCTAAGATGGCAAAAACGATGGTCCACCTCCTGTAACCTTCCTTCTCCTGCACTTTGAGAAGCCCAGTTTGAGAGTCCTTTGGCAACAAAAGAATTTTCCAGTCTTCAAAAAGTTTCAGGTGTCCGTATCATTCAGACAGTAGCCTCCCTGTTGTAAGCTTTCCTTCCTTAGTGGCATGTTCAGAGCTAGTATTTTCTCTTTGGGAAGAGCTTTCTTACAAACGCAGCATGTTATGTTCTTTATGTTGGGGAGAGAGATGTCTCTGTTGCTCTGCCACACGGAGAGCTGGTTGACCAATAGATACACTTAGGCACCGGGCATAAAGCAGTCTTTCATTTAGCGCGATCGCAAGCCTGGAGATCTAAATTGTACTGTGTTTGTGCAAAGGGCAAAGTAGCTGGTTCCTTAATACAAAACCAAGGAGAAGAAACCTGCTGGATCAGCTCAATGGCTCATCTAGTTGTTGAGGATTCTGTTCCACCTTAAGGAACAGGCATGTGGAATCGTTGCATGTCACATGTCTGTTTACATTTCAGCACAGCTTGCTGGGTACTTCCGTTTTGTGTATAGCTTTTGCTTATGCTGTTTTGCTTTGGATACGAAGGAGATCAGACATGTCTCCCTTTGTCCTGATCTACGCTGAATAAACCTGCTTGTAAGTATGCTCACATAGCCTCTCGTGCCGCTTCTGTTTGTGCAGCGTTTGCTCTGCTGCATAGCGTGCTCAGTCTTCTAAAGCCTGGGGCCGCAGATTTATGCTGCACCAAGGACCGGAGTTCGCCCGGCACACCGGCCGGTGGGCTGGAGCCAGCTGGGGGCCTGCCAGTTGCCCCCGTTTCCTTAGGTGCTTGCCAACACTAGTCCCAACACCCCCCTGTTCTTACACTGGCCAGCCAGATATCTGTAGGAAGTCCTGAACCAGGACCTGATTGCAACATCTCTCTCTCCACTTCTAAATCCCAACAAGTCACAATCAGATGAAGAACATAGTTGCAAATGGCTAGTAGCCATTGATCGCCTTACCCTCTATGAATTTGCCCATTCCTCTTTTAAAGCAAAAAAAAAAGCAAAAAAGCAGAGACATCACCTTGCCAACAAAGGTCTGTATAGTTAAAGCTATGGTTTTCCCAGTAGTGATGTATGGAAGTGAGAGCTGGACCATCAAGAAGGCTGATCGCCGAAGAATTGATGCTTTTGAATTATGGTGTTGGAGGAGACTCTGGAGAGTCCCATGGACTGCAAGAAGATCCAACCTATCCATTCTGAAGGAAATTAGCCCTGAGTGTTCACTGGAAGGACAGATCGTGAAGCTGAGGCTCCAATACTTTGGCCACCTCATGAGAAGAGAAGACTCCCTGGAAAAGACCCTGATGTTGGGAAAGATGGAGGGCACAAGGAGAAGGGACGACAGAGGACGAGATGGTGGGACAGTGTTCTCGAAGCTACGAACATGAGTTTGACCAAACTGCGGGAGGCAGTGGAAGACAGGAGTGCCTGGCATGCTCTGGTCCAGGGGGTCATGAAGAGTCGGACACGACTAAACGACTAAACAACAACAAATTGGTGGCCACCACTGTTTCTTATGAGAGTGAGTTTCCTATTTTAACCTTGTCTGTCTTGAATGTTCCAACATTTGGCATCATTGGACGCCTCCAACTTCTAGCATTATGAGAGAGGAATGAAAAATTCACTCTACTAATAACTGAAGTGGTTGCTGCACTATGTCTTGGTAAAGCAGAGGTGTATTTGTGTTTGTGTGTGTTTTTTATTCGACTTTAATACCTTCAAACAAATTCCAGGCAGTTAGTAAGTAAATACATTTCCTGGCCTTGCCTGCAATGTCAAGAAATGTGTTTTTTGAGTTTTGGACTCGGAACGTCTCAAAGTCTTGTAATGTTTCTAATAATAAAATAATGACTTGAACATATGCAGAATTTACAGATTAGCCATTGTCAAGGCTAGAAGGTAACACGGCTGTATTTTTGTTCCTTTGCACAACTGGCTTTAAATGTAAAAACATAAATCCTACCTCGTTGGAGAGGAGACGGCAGGGTGGTGTGGTTTTCATTTGCTATAATTTCCTGTGAGACACTGTTCCAAACAAGGCCTACCTTTTTGCAAGACAATGCAGTTTTGCGTTCAGCAGCATGCATCTGAAATATTTGAAACTTGTTTAGGCAGCCTTGGGTATAACGTACAATCTCGGTGAATGTGTTTAATAAAGCGTGGTGAGGTCTGAAATAATTTTTGAATTATTTCACAGTAAAATCACAAGTTAAATCAGCTCCCCCCCTTGCAGTCATAAATGTCGCCAATCTCCTTTCTACCTTGCTCCCTTCCCTATGCTTTTGCATGCCACTGCAAAATCAATTGTGTAACTTTTTCCCCACTTCACCTTACACACCCACCCACCAAAAAATCCCTGGGTTGTACATTACTGAGCTGTAGGAACTCTATACTTCTGCAACTTGTCAGAATCAAGTTTTAGTTAATAGATATTTTTCAGTGATGTAATGGGAAACGTTTGGCAGAGAGACAGAATATAATGGACTGTGATTAATGTTTTAATAAGCACTTTTGCTCTTACTTATGATGCAGAGGTGAAATGTTTTCCTGCTCTAGATTGATAGACCTGTAGCAGGTGTGTGTACACAATCTTTTTCTTAAAAAAGGGGAAAAAACCCACTAAAAAAATAAAGCTGAACGCTTTAATTTTTTTTTGCTTTTTAAAAAATGGGTTCTTAGTCTTAAATAAAAATAAATCCCCAGCAATATTGATGTCTATGAATGTGTACCTTCCAGAGACTTTTTCCACTACCTAAAGTAATTGCATTTAACAAAACAAAGCAAAACAAAAAACCTCACACAGTAAAAAGATTTGTTTGAAAATACCTCAAAAGAGAGCCGAGCGTTAGGTTGATGATAATAGCTGATTCTGATTTATTGTTAGTTCTTGGGTTTGCGTTAGCTTTGCTTACCTTGGTTGACTTTTCATTATAGAAATTGTATTTTCTGGATTTTTTAATATGTTTCTGTTAATTCATTCTTCGGTTAACATTTTCCCCAGTATCCATCACTCCTAGTATAAATGTCTGCGGATGGCTTTGCGAGCCATGTTAAGAGTAAGGGTCAGGAACTCCTTCATTTTGGAAAAGCTAAGTCTGTCGTTCAGCTCCTGAGTTGAATGCAAAATGTCTCTGATCTGTGTTGTATTTTGCAAACCTTTAGAAATTAGGCATTCCAGGTTCGGGGGAGCAGAGAGGTGTGCTGCCCACTCCTTATATTTAATCTCTTCATGTTTCGTGTTTTTCAATATATGAAATATATGCATTTTTCAGTTTATGAAATACATTTCAGTATATGAAATACGTTGCATATTTCAATTTGCATGTTCAGCACGCATGCATATTCCTCAGGATGCTTCCCTATCCCGTTATAATGTTATGTAACGAAGGGACCACAAATTTTGTTGCATTCAACTAATGGGTCCCGCTAGCGGAAGGACTTTGCCTAGTGCAATGGGCCTTTGCCCCTCTTCTTTGCCCCCATGCCCCCCAAGTTGGCTTGGGGTGGCGTCGGTTGGGAGAATCCCCAGAACAGCGCACAGCGGGTGTAGAGGGGAATGCTTGCACTGATGGAGTGATCTTCTTAGCACTACGTTGAATATTGTTTTGGGGCAGTTTCATTCTTCAGTAGATCCTGAGAGGGGAAGGCTTTTGAACTGCCCCATGAACCTTGCCTGTTGTCTTTGTCCATGGAGTGGCAGGGATACTGGAGTGGCTTGCTGGTTCCTGCTCCAGGTGGATCACGTTTCGTCAAAACTCACCACTATGACCTGTCCATCTTGGGTGCTCTGCTTGGCATAGTTCATAGCTTCTCTGAGTTATTCAAGCCCCTTCGCCATGGCAAGGCAGTGATCCATGAAGGCTGATTGCCGAAGAATTGATGCTTTTGAATTATGGTGCTGGAGGAGACTCTTGAGAGTCCCATGGACTGCAAGAAGATCAGACCTATCCATTCTTAAGGAAATCAGTCCTGAGTGCTCACTGGAAGGACAGATCCTGAAGCTGAGACTCCAATACTTTGGCCACCTCATGAGAAGAGAAGACTCCCTGGAAAAGCCCCTGATGTTGGGAAGGATGGAGGGCACAAGGAGAAGGGGACGACAGAGGACGAGATGGATAGTGTTCTCGAAGCTACCAACATGTGTTTTACCAAACTGCGGGAGGCAGTGGAAGACAGGAGTGCCTGGCGTGCTCTGGTCCAGGGGGTCATGAAGAGTTGGACACGACTAAACGACTAAACAACAACATGAACCTTGCTCCGCTCTCTGCCTCTTGGCCCACCTAAATGGTGCCCATACTAAAGGCACAACCGAGGGAGAAATTCTCCTGCACAAGCCCTGCTAAAGAGAAGGGCAGCTCTTGGCTTAGCTCCTGCTCCTGTTTTAGTAGGATTTGTACAAGTAAAATTTAGCGCCAAGAAGAGGCTTCCTAAGCCAATCTAGCCCAGCATCCTCGGTCCATTAGTGGCTGGTTAGATGCTTCTGGGAATCCCACAAAAACTGTGGTTGCAAAAGCCCTCTCCCGTTGTTGCTCTCCCACATCGATATTTCAGACGGCCCACTGGCTTTGAATGCGGCGGCTTCATTGTGCGGCTTCACTAAGCATATTTCATCATGTACCTGTCGTGGCCAAAGGACCATTGAAGGCCCTTCCCTTCCCTGGGTCTCCCTCCCAGTCGCCTCCCCTCCAAATAAACCGCTACGCACCATTTCTAAGTAACATTTGGGTTTATTTTTTTAGCCCCTCGCCAAAATCTTGTCTCCAGTGAAGTCAGCAGAGGGTTTTATTGTTCGCTTTAATGATGCTGGTAATTCACACTCAATTTCACTCAGTTTCCTCTTACTTGGAAGTTCAATAGAACTTGATTGACTCTATAGGCCAAGCGGGGGATAGTTATTTGACCCATGCTGAGTTCGCGCCCTCTTGAATGAAGTCTAAAGGAAGGTTTTTGAGGGGCAGGTAACTAGGGCTGCAATATATAGCTGATTAATCAGTCTGATGAATTGACTAAAAACCTTTTGATTGACTGACTTAAAAGGGCACCCCCCAATTAGTCAGGCAACGGGTTGAAGAAAACCGCTTTTCTTAAGCCTGTGCAACAATTGCAGGAGACAGCGCATGAGAAATCACCTTCGTCTTCCTTTTGAAAGCAACAATTATGCTTTTAATGACACACAGTTATAACATTTAAAGAGAAAGTATCTCTGCCCGGTTAACTACAAGCAGTACAGATGGCACTTTATGCCCTGGCTTCTAGCTGAAGTTCTTGCTAGGAGTTCAGTTCGAGGTTTTGAGTCCAGCTCCAGTGACTGAGCCTGGAGGTCTTGGGTGGAGGAGCAGATAAGGTTCCAGGCCGGAGGTTGGCAGTTTGCCACCCACAGCCCTGGCTTCTCCCCATCACTGGGCCCGTATTTCACAACAAGAAAGCAGCGTTGCAAAACCGTGCCAAGCCCTTGGTCTGCTACCCTGATGCACAACTTGGTAGCTGGTTTAACAGCATGTCTGCTTCTGTACTTAAGATTCAAATATTGCCGTCAACCCAAAAGGGGGGCCTGGATGGAAAGGAAAATCTCATTCTTTTGTTTCTGCCTGAGCCACATAGAAGAATTAATTTGAACTATAAAACTATTAAATGGATCCAATGTTTGGCTTGGTTTGAATGTTTTAGTATATGCTTGGTTTTAAAGCGACCTCTAGCATTTTCTCTTCCTTCTTTAACGTATGACACCCCACCGCCCCCCGTCCCAAGCACGGAGTAATTTCTGTCCTCCACTTAGTCTTTGATTATTTATTCCATTGCTACTCTATGTTCTCGGCCCAAAAGGGCTACCTAAGGTGGTTCCTTATATTCCTGAGCATACCAGAGGGCAGCAATTGGCTGCAGAGCCAGAATCATCATTTCTTTCTGCTTGCATTCAGCATAAATTTGCCCTTTCCGAGGTCTCCGGCAGCTGAAACAGCAGAGTCCTGCCACGCACTATTTTGGACGAGCCTTGGTGGAAATGGTATCTCCGTGAAATGTTTTGCGACCTGTTTTTAGAACAGGATCCTGGCTGCCAGCTTTCCTAAGAAAGCAAAAAACAGCATCTTAAGGCAAGAAGTACAAATGAAAGAAGGCTGCACAGCACACATACTCTTTAAATCTATTTAAATTTCCATACCTTTAAATTTAGCAAGCTAGCTCTCTCCCCTTCCCTTTCCATCTTCAAAGGAGCCTTGTGAACCCTCACATCCCTTTCTCTCTTTAAGTATAGCTTTCCCCCCCTGACCCTATGGTTGTGGGGCCAGTTTTGTTTAAATCACAGATGGCGGTAGAACTTGTGGGGCCAGGTTGGAGGGCATTTATCTATTGTTTTATGTATACCGTGTGTGTACCATAATGTGGACATGGGATAGCTTAGTCAGTAGGGCGTAAGGTTTTTAATCTCAGGGTTGTGGGTTTGACCCACACGTTGGGCAAAAGATTCCTGCATTGCAGGGGGTTGGACTAGATGACTCGTGGTCCCTTCCAACTCTACGATTCTATATGATTCATAAGACCCAGAAGCGACTTTGTTCTTAAAAACAGGAATAAATCATACACAACTTTAGGCAATGCACTGTTCTTTAAGCTGCCTTCATCTCACATATTCAATCTCTGCTCCATATTAGCCCGGTTTGCTATATCCTACCAGAAGCCTTTCCCAAATGTCCATGGCATAGTCGCTTGGCTCCATCAACCTCTTCCTAATAAAATCTTCCTTTTAGGTTTTGTTTTGTTTTCACTGCAAACTGTAGTATGTGTGCGATTGCTCGCCTTCTCTGTTGCCTTTAATTGGGAATGTTGCCCATTGATTCGGTATGAACAGAAACCCTTTTTTGCCGGGGGTGGGAAAGCAATGGACGTGAATTATAGTTGTCATAAAATATGATCAGATCTGGCACTTGGCTCAGTAAGGATATCACAGCATTGTACGTCCTCTCACTGAACGGTATTGTATTCTTGACTAATGCACGTGTCTATTTATTTGTTCATTTGTTCATTTATTTATATCCTACTTTTCGTCCCTACGGAGATGAGAGCGGACATTCGGTTGTTTCTCCCCCCCAAAAAGCCAAGTGACGTAGATAACACACAATCTAAAGAAACCAGGCAGCAAGGTAGCACAGGTCATCAATGCACAATACTGGCTGGTCCCAAATGGAAAGAAGAATTATTAGACTGCAACGGGCACCGTCCTGGTCAAAGATGGTTTGCGAAGACAACAGTCGAGTTTCTTTGCACAAATGAGATTTGGAGGTCTTGGGTGCTTATGCTGGTAAAGCTGGGTTTGTTGGTATTAGGAAGGAGACGAGGTGAGCCAAGGTAGAAAGCATAGCCCAGGAAGGAGACCTCAGTTTCTGGGGTTCAAGAGCATGGAGGAAACAGGAAGTCAATGTAGGAGTTGAATCCAGCCAGCCAAGCAAGTGCAGATTCTCTCAGTGATGAATTGCCTAGACTGAGGAAGGCAGCAGACTATGTATAACAGGCAGTGAGTGACACAGGACCCCCTAGCTGGGATCACTTGACCCCGGGACCAGGACGACTCTGTTCTACAGTATTAATTTATTGTCCTGAACTGCCTTGCAGCTCCTCTTTCCTGGAGCCCTTTGCACACTCTGCTACTGAGTTGCATCCTTTCTCCAGAAAGAGACTTTTCCCCTTTCAGAGCCGGAACAGATAACATCGGCTTTGCAGCGCCTTGTGTGTATGTTTGCCGATTTATACTGGACGCCTGAAATCCAGGGTTAGCATCCTCTTAAAGGACATTTCATTTGGATAGCCTTACTTTCTGTAAGGTAAAGGTAAAGGGACCCCTGACAATTAGGTCCAGTCGTGACTGACTCTGGGGTTGTGGCGCTCATCTCGCTTTATTGGCTGAGGGAGCCGGCGTACAGCTTCCGGGTCATGTGGCCAGCATAACCAAGCTGCTTCTAGCAAACCAGAGCAGCACACAGAAATGCCATTTACCTTCCTGCCAGAATGGTACCTATTTATCTACTTGCACTTTGACGTGCTTTCGAACTGCTAGGTGGGCAGGAGCAGGGACCGAGCAACGGGAGCTCACCCCATCGCGGGAATTCGAACCTCCGACCTTCTGATCGGCAAGTCCTAGGGCTCTGTGGTTTTAACTCACAGCGCCACCCACGTCCCTACTTTCTGTAAAGGGAACTCCAAACATTTGCTGCCTTCTCCTCTCTTTTTTGGCCTCCATTTTGCTTTCAGCCACTGTTGGGTTTCTTGTCTTGGGTCATCTTAATTTTTATTTGGATCCTTCTCTGTTGTTTTATCCAACTTTCTTTCCTTTCCCATTCTGCTTCAAGAGCTTTCTTTTGAAAAGAATACAATATATATGAAAACATGGGGTTATGATTACATGTTTTTGCGGTTGGGGGAAAATGCTGAATACTATCCTTGGAGTAAAAATAAACACTTATGA
The DNA here is from genome assembly GCF_964188305.1 of Podarcis bocagei. NCBI lineage: Eukaryota > Metazoa > Chordata > Lepidosauria > Squamata > Lacertidae > Podarcis > Podarcis bocagei. The sequence goes on from NC_138125.1 coordinate 9,651,472, forward strand.
AACTGTGGAAACAGAACCATTTTCATAACTATGAGGCTGATTTTCTACTTGCAAAGTTTCCCATGTTGCCATCTTTTCGTACTTTAAAAGCCTGTCTTCTGCCTCCAAATCATATTAGGAGCATAGAGTTCCTTTGCGTTTCTATACTTAAACTTTATGAAATCCCCCCTATTTGAAGCATATTGATTCTTGTTAGCGTTGAAGAGTGAAAAGCAGAAAGTAATTTAAACATGACAGGAGCAGTTTGTTGCGCCGTTAATTGCTGGCTTTCTGGGCAGCTGGTGCAAATTATTTTTCATTTTTATGGGGGAACTTCTGAGAGGTTCCCCACTGCCACCACAACACACACACCAGTAAGTGCACTTATTAAAATTTAGCCCCTTGAAGATCATGCCTAAGTCTTAGGATCACATGTTGTTTTCTTGTCTCCTCCCCCTCCCAGTTTTTGGTTTTCAAAATCTGTTTCAGCTTAGCAGGACATAGTTTTATTCAAGATGCTCAAATGTTGATACTCCCCCCCCCCCCCGGCCGCCTTACCCTTTCTGGCAATCAGTGTTATAACATATAATTATGCCGTAAATATTCAATGTTCTTCATCAGAACTTGGCTCTCCTCCCAGGTCTGGCATATCATTTGCTTTTCTTGTTATAGCGACAGAGGCGGTTCAACAAAGGGGGGTGGGGTCTGACCAAAGCAGCAGCAACCCCCGCCCCTACCGTGACCCCCACTTGGTTGGGAGGGGGGAAGCGTGGCAACAATTATAATTTTTATTAAATCGGAACATAGGAAGCTGCCTTATACCAAGTCAAACCATTGAAGCACCTTCACCTGGCATTGTCTGCACCAAGGTTTCCAGCTGTTTTGGGACTACAACTCCCATCATCCCTAGCAAGCAGGACTGGCGGTCAGGGATGATGGGATCTGTAGTCCCCAAACAGCTGGAGGGCCAAGTTGGGGAAACCCTGGTCTACGCTGACTGGCAACAGGGCTTCATCCTTGCCTGGAGATGACAGGGATTAAATGCAGGAACCGCTGACTGCAGAGCAGATGCTCTAACCACTGGGCTATATGGCCCTTCCCCATATAAAGCGAGAGTCTAGTCCCCATGGTTCTGAATGAAGCACCGTTGTAAACAGGAACTTAGGAAGCTGCCTTATCGCGAGCCAGACTTGGTCCCATTATTTTCCCCACATTGGCAGTAGCTTTCTGGGGGCTTCAGGCAGGGGACACCCCCAGCCCTATATGAGATTGGACACAGGACTTTCTGCATGCCAAGCAGGTGCTCTGCGACTGAGTTGCACCTGTTCGGATTTTTACTGCACCTTGTCCCAAGGGATGCAGTTGGGTAGCAGCTCTTTAACACCAAATAAGCTGTTTAACACATGGGTGGCACTGTGGGTTAAACCACAGAGCCTAGGACTTGCCAATCAGAAGGTCGGTGGTTTGAATCCCCGTGACGGGGTGAGCTCCCGTTGCTCGGTCCCTGCTCCTGCCAACCTAGCAGTTCAAAAGCACGCCAAAGTGCAAGTAGATAAATAGGTACCGTTCTGGTGGGGAGGTAAATGGCATTTCTGTGTGCTGCTGTGGTTCGCCAGAAGCGGCTTAGTCATGCTGGCCACATGACCTGGAAGCTGTACGCCGGCTCCCTCGGCCAATAAAGCAAGATGAGCGCCGCAACCCCAGAGTCGGTCACAACTGGACCTAATGGTCAGGGGTTCCTTTACCTTTACCTAAGCCTGATTTCCACCAAACTATAAAATATTGTTTTAAGACAGGATTTGTTTGCTTAAGGGGCTAACCCGTTCCTTTTTAAAAATAAATAAATTAAAAACTAATTTTACGAATAAAAAAATACAAATAAACACACATTGATAAAGTAATATGTGGAGATTCTTCAAATCTCGCGTCTTCACCCCCATCCCATCCGTGGAGTCTTGTTTTAAAACATCTACAACTGCATATTAGTTTGTACTCCAGTTATTATATCAAACCATATCATCCACAATGTTTTTTACACTACAAGCGTGTCAAAATCCTTCTCTTGTTTTCATCTCCTTACAGTGGTCTCTTGAATAATTTTTCCCATTCTTTTATAAAGTTTTTATCCTCTTGGTTTCTGAGTTTTCCAGTCAGCTTTACCATCTCGGCGTAGTCCATCAACTTGGCTTGCCATTTTTCTCTGGTTGGGACTTTATCATCTGTCCAACTCTGGGCCAGAAAGCTTTTATTACCTTACAGTTCCACCACATATGATAAAAGGTACCTTCCTTTTCTTTACCTTTTCCAGCAGATATTTGAACTTGTCTTAAGCATTTTTGCTAACTTGGTTGGAGTCAAATACCCACCAGTACATCATTTTCATATGATTTTCTTTCAGTGTAGAACACACCTTAAATTGGGGCTAACCCATTTTACCCATTCTAAGCGACACAAAAGACGACAGCATTTAGGAACAGAGGAAACTGCCTGATTCAGAGTCAGACCATTGATCTATCTACCTCAGTGTTGCCCACACTGCCTGGAAGCAGGTCTGCAGGGTTTCAAACCAGTCTCTTGCCTGGCGATGCCGGAGGAAAGCTCTACCAGCAAGTTACGGCTTTCCCTTATTTTCACTAGACTGTCTTCCCCGGTATACCTGCAGAGGAGTAGCAAAGCTCCAGATAATAAAGTCATGGCAGAGCAAGGGGACTGGACTTTCTCTGTAAGTCTTCTGCAAGTTTGTGGAAGAGCTGGAACGAAGCCCGAGCTGTACGTTGGGAAGATGGGCGCTCACTACTGATCCACATCCCCGTTTGGATCTTCCTAGTCAAATTTACAATACTAGTTACAGGTAGGTGTTAGTCTGCCGTAGTTGAAACAAAATTTAAAAAAATCCTTCCAGTAGCACCTTAGAGACCAACTAAGTTAGTTATTGGTATGAGCTTTCGTGTTCATGCACACTTCTTCAAATACGAAAGCTCATACCAATAACAAACTTAGTTGGTCTCTAAGGTGCTACTGGAAGGAAATGTACAATAGTTCAGGACACTCTCTAGATCACAGAATCATAGAATTGGAAGGGACCCCAAGGGTAATTAGTAATAATAATGTATTATTTATAACCCGCCCATCTGGCTGGGTTTCCCCAGCCACTCTGGGCGGCTCCCAGTCAAATATTAAAAACACAATAAAGCATTAAACATCAAAAACTTCCCTAAAAGGGCTGCCTTCAGATGTTGTTTAAAAGTAGGATAGTTGCTTATAATGCTGTTGGACTACAACTCCCGTCATCCTTGTCAATTCCCCATACTGGCTGGCACTGGTGGTTCAGTCCTCCTCAATGGGGGCTTTTCCAGTAGGGTGAATGGGTCTCTGCACTACCACTCCCATTCTGCCGTCAGCCAGCCTTTACCCGCCTTCCTTTGTACTTCCAGTAAGTCCAGGCGTTGGCCCTGGCTCCCAGCTTCCTCCTCCTCAGCCTCAGTGTTGTTGTTGTGGAACTCAGCAGGGAGGGAGAGGATGGGGACAAAGCCAGAACCAGCCGGCTCTGCTGTCATTGGCTCTAGCGCCACCTGCTGTTGGTCTCCCTGCTTTCTGCCCTATCAGCCTGCCCCTGATCCCCAGCATCTCCAGGCAGGGCTGGGAAAGACCCCTGCCTGAGACCCTGGAGAGAAGCTGCCAGTCAGTGTCAAGAACCCAGAGCTTCCTGTGCTCTTTTGGGGAAAGGTTGTAGTTCAGGGGTAGAACGTTTACTCAGCATGCAGGAGGTCCAGGTTCCATTTGCGGTGTCTCCAGGTAGGGTTGGGGTAAGAAATCCTGAAATCCTGGACAGATGCTGCCAGCCAGTGTCAAGGATCCTGAGCCAGGTGGAGCAACAGTCCGACACAGGCGTGGACAAATGTTCCTGTGATACTTGCACAACCTTCTTCTGCAGCCACACTGCGATTCACAATAGAAAGCAGGAGGGAGCAGCCACGCTTTTCCTGCGAAGTTATATTGTGGTTTGAGTGCTGGGATAATAACCCGGGGAATATAGAAGGTCTCTTGTTCTTACAGGAAGAACCTTGCACTTGCTGTGCTATAAACCAACACTGTACAGGGGATTCTGAATAGAGCACACGGGGGAAAGGTGGTCTCCCAGGGCGTTTGTGTGGACAGGTGTGGACCCTTAGCCGCGCACCCATGTTTTCCTAGGGTGAGGCTCAAAATGCAAAGCTGGTTATGAATGCAATACTGCTTTTTGTCCCGGCAGTTCTAGCGCTTTGTGCACTGAATAGCAACACACATAAACACACACCGCATTGCTGACAGAAGGAACCAGTAGCACAAAAATAGCTTTTCCTGACTGGCCTCTGCCTCCCTAACCCTCCCATGCCTTGACAATCTGCCCGAGGATAAGTTATTCGGCAAGCGCATGTCTGTTTGCAGGTGGCCCCGATGAGACAGATCCTCCTGCCACCTAGTGTTTGATGAGGCACTTTCTGTGCCTTCGGAAAGCTTACAGCGAGCGGTTTTCATGGCTCCTGCTCGGTGCCAGGCATTCAGGCAGCCTCTACATGGCCGTAAACTTGCTCTTCCCTTCTCCTTAGAGATCCGTGCTTTCTTTGAGATGTTCACATGCTCAAGAAAATGCAGCGATTCCAACCTTTCTTTCTTTACACAAGTATTTCTATACCGCTTTTTCACAAAATATCAGGGCGATGCACTATGAGAACACACACACACACACACACACAAAACCTCCCGTTAAAAGCAGTGCAGAACAATAATTAAAACTACAGGCTATTTAAGAAAATTGTGATCAACTGTATAAGGAAATCCTGAGGATGATCTAGTCCGACCCCCTGCAAAGCAGGAATATACCATATTTTCCGTCCCATAGGACGCCCCGTCCCATAGGACGCAACTAGTTTTTTTGGGGGGAAATTAAGGAAATTTTTTTTCCTTTATCCCCCCCCCAAAAAAAAAACCCAGGTCGGGGAACAGCAGGATGGCGGCGCTGCGTCTCCCCGCTGTTCCCCGAGCTTGTGGGGCTGGCCGATGTCTGCGCGGCACGCGGGGCGCTCTGCTTCAGGGCGCCCACGCGCCGGGAGGCAGGCTGCTATCCGCAGCTGGGGAGCCCTGCGGGAACTCCCACAGGGCTCCCCACGCTGCGGATATCTGCCCGGCGGTGAGGCGCTCTGCTTCAGGGTGATCCGCGCGCCAGGTGGCAGGCTGCTATCAGAGGTCAGCAAACTTTTTCACCAGGGGGCCTGTCCACTGACCCTCAGACCTTGTGGGGGGCCGGACTATATTTTGGGGGGGGAAATGAACGAATTCCTATGCCCCACAAATAACCCAGAGATGCATTTTAAATAAAAGGACACATTCTACTCATGTAAAAACACCAGGCAGGCCCCACAAATAACGCAGAGATGCATTTTAAATAAAAGGACACGTTCTACTCATCCGCAGGCCAGATTTAGAAGGCGATTGGGCCGGATCTGGCCCCCGGGCCTTAGGTTGCTGACCCCTGATTTAAACACTGCTCTCCTTTAGTGTTGAGCCTCAGCTCTTGCCTTGCCTCGTTGGAGCTCAGGGCAGGCCATCAGTTTTCTTGTTCCCTAAATCCCGCAAGCCTGGGAGCTGGAACCATTCACCACCAGTCTCACTTGATAATCAGTTGCCAGGCAGTATCAACTGAAGTTGCAGATGGGTCGTTGAATGTTCAGACATTCCCCCATATAAACAGAAATTCCCTATATAAACATAACTCAGAGCTTTCATACGTAGAAGCCGTTTTGAGGTTAAGGGACATACAAGTGCTTGAGGCATTCACCTTCAGGCTGAAGTGGTTTAGTCCAGACATATTGTGTAAGTTTGCCCTAAACCTGTTCCCTGGCGGACGTTTTTCTGGGTGCTTTCCATGTAATTTTGGTGATGAGTCCTGCCAGTCCGGATGGCAGATTGGGGGACTAGCACATGTAGTACGCCCCCACCCCAAAATAAAATTGCACGACATTGACATGTCAATTGATGCTTCCATCTTTCAGTACTGATGCTTTCATCTTTCAGTACACTCAGAGCCGGCTCACCCATGAGGCAAGGTGACTGCCTCAGGCGGCAGGATCCACAGGGGCAGCAGTTATTAGTGCAGATCTTCATTCCCCCCTTGTTCCTGATGTTGAGCTTCACTCACCCCTTCTGTAGCGGGGAGGTGGGTGCCATATTGCGGTTCACCTCAGGTGCCAAAATGTCTTGGGCCAGCCATGAGTACATTCTTCCCATTTAGCAAAGAACACTAGGTCAGCCATGAGGGGCCCTTCGGCCTGGGCAAGCACTGAAGCAATTGGCTGAGTCCCTCTCTAGGACCTGATTCCAGGGACAAATGTTTCATTTGGTCACTGAATGTGCTGGCTCTGTCCCAACAGTACCTTTGCACCAGCTGGAAAATGCAGCCCTTTTCTCGGAAGATGTTGTCCTTAAAAAAAACACAAAAAACCTGTTTAATTTTTATATCTATAACTTCTTGTTGATTTTACCCTAATACGGCTTTGTTGTTGAGGCTGCAATTCGTAATGGGCGTCTCACGGTTTCCTCCTGCAACCGTGAAGAATTCCAGCGGATGAGAAACGCTGTCTCTGCACAACAAGTTTCTTAGCTCTTTTCCTTTCCCAGGTGCAAAGTCACAAATAGAGATCTGCACACTTCGGTCCTGACGGCTTGGCTCCTGCGGCTTCAGGAAATCGTATTAGCCCCACAGAACCGTATCACCTACAAACATGGATTTGGATTCTGTGTTGTTGTTTTTTAAGCCCTCCTTTCTCTAGCATCCTCATTCATTGCTGTCTTCACTCTAAAAGGAAGCTGAACTTCTCTGTCTGTCTGCTTTCCTCCCCCCCCCTTACTTATTTGTGTTTTTAACTGCGTTTCTCTGGAAAGTCTATCATGGCGAGATGGAGCGGGACAATAAAACGCAGTGAGTTATGTACAGACTTTGTAACAAATAGGAAAAACAGGCGCAGTGTTTGGCGCAACAGAAGCCAAAGAATAATGGCGCTCATAATACATTGACCAAAAGGGGGGCAGTGAGTTCGCCTGGACTGTTCTCTGCTCACTGGCTCTAAGCATGCGGCGCTTGGAATCAGGGCTGTCTAATAGAATAATAGAATTGTCGGGTTGGAAGGGACCCTGAGGATCATCTAGTCCAACCCCTTGCAAGGCAGGAATATGCAGCTGTCCCCATTCAGGGATCGAACCTGCAGCCTTGGCGTTCTCAGCACCACACTCTAACCAACTGAGCTATCCAGCCTGATGGGGCAAGTGACCTAGGTGAGTTTGCCTGGGGTTCTGAGCTCAGGCTACCTATTCTTGGCTGCCCTCTCGCAGCAGCTGAAGCAAAACGGCACTTTGTCATGCTGGCAACACCAACCTACATGGGTTGTTGTTAACCTTTTCTAAAAAATAATAATTGGGGGGGGGGGGAGCAAATTTACCTTGGTGCCCGTTCAATACATGGTGAGTTCGTGAGTGATTACGACCAGAGTCATGCAAGGTGGAGTCTGTGCTGCACAGCAGGGGAATTTATAAAACACTTTAAGAGGTTGGGGGAATTGGCAGGAACTTAATTTCAGCAAGGGTGATCTATAGATCTAAAGGGAATTTGTGCTAAAATTCTTGCATTGTGGCATGTGGGGAAACAACCGCGTTGCACTGTGGATTGCAGTTGCCAGTTCTCACAGTCCCAGACCTTATCTGAGATCATCCTGTCTGCTTATCTGTACTGTATTGTGGCGCCTGTCCATGGAACTCAGGTTGACGTGTGAGGATCAAATAGGATAGTGCCCCCCCCCGGACCTAAGTTAGGCTGAAAGGCAGTGATTGGGCCAAGGGAGACTTGAGCAGGGGTTTTTCTGCCCTATGTCCAACACCACCTTGGTGGATCTGCCACAAACTTTGGATGCAAAAGCCAATTAAAGGTGTCATATTTGCACTTTTCGCCTTTCATCAGGAAAGGAATCAAGCCAGTCGGTTCAGCAGGATCCGCGTTCGAACGGTTGGCTTTGCTGAACATGACCCGCAACCTCCTTTTCTCCGTTCCATTTCCGCCGAAGTCTTTGAGACTCCTTCAGAAGTATGTCAAAAGCTGCGTGGCTTGTGGCCTGCTCCTGTGACCGCCTGCTTTCCTGAGTGCCCTACTCAACAGAGACGGAGGGAATGGCAACACCGGTCTAATGAGAAACCCAAGCTTTCGGATTCTGCCCAGTTGTGTACGTGGCTGAGAGGGAGCTGAAAGCCAAGGGAGAGCCAATGGGAATGAAGAAGTGTCCCTCACGCTCCCTGGCATTCTCATCCCCTCCCTGCAGAGTGAGATGCATGCGAAGCCTGATTTAGCCATGGCCGAAATGCTCTGCGGTCCCCGAGCATGCAATCTATCCCCACCATGCAGCGGGAGCGCGTTTGCCGGATTCCGGCCCGGGGACTCGACTGCAGTGTCCTTGCCAGGCAGACGAGCTGCTCAAGGATGTGAAAATGCTTACTTGCAGTTGTTTTCTACGGAGAGATGATTGATTTGCTCTATCTGGAGGCTTTCGGACCTGGAAACCCGAGTGCAGCAGAAAATGCGCTGGCTGTTTTGGTGGAGCCGGGTGTTGAGAGGACAGACAGCTGGCCGATGACCTCAGGAGAATGACAAATGCAGGGCCAGGTGTCTCGGTCCGCTACAGAATGCCTCCAGCTAAGCCAGGCCCCAGCTTGGAGGAGGGTGGGCGGAAGGAGCTCAGGCCGAGAGGAGGCCCCCAGCGAGCTCCGTTTGCTATGTCTGATGAACAGGCAGGGGCTTGTGTTCGGAGGCTCGGCATCCAGGGACGCAGATTCCCTTGTGAATTTGGAGAGGCACATTTCTGCCTTCCTTTGTCGTGCTGAAAAAGCTGGTTGGAGCCGACCTTGTTGCGCAGCCAAGCGATGGCATGTGGAATGTGGTAGGGATGAGATCACCGCTGTAATCTAAGACACCAGTGGCTGTTCGAAACGCGCACACACACACACACACACACACACACACACACACATAGAAAGAAAGAAATTAAAAAGGCATTTGTTACCCAGCATAACCCATGGGCCTTTCTCAGCAGGGTGTATTTGCACCTGTTGAAAACTTTAGTCGCTTTAAAAAAAGAAAATATGGAAGGAAATGTAAAGTTAGCACTCCCTGCATGTTGAAACAGGAGCACAGAGATTGTGGAGTGAGGAAGCCGGTAACTAAAGGAAACTCAAATGCTGCTTTCAAGTTGAATTATGCAAATCAGTAGTTTTATGCAAATCACTCTGGGGTGCAACCCCCAGAACAAGTTGCTTGGAGGTACGTTTGATCTCTCTCGACTTTTATCCCAGTAAACGTGTTTAGGAGGGGAATAGCAGTTTCTGTAATCCTCCTCTGGTTTTGCCTGGACATGTTTATGAAATCATTTCAGTATCTGGGCTAGGATGGATAGATAATCTTTGTGTGCCCCCTCTGCACAAGAGGTCTGGAGGGTGGCAACACAAGAAGGGCCTTTTCTGCAGTTGCTCCCCATTTGCGGAATGCTCTCCCTCTTGAAGTCCGTCTGGTGCCTTCATCGTACAGTGGTACTTCGGGTTAAGTACTTAATTCGTTCCGGAGGTCCGTTCTTAACCTGAAACTGTTCTTAACCTGAAGACCACTTTAGCTAATAGGGCCTCCTGCTGCCGCCACATCGCCAGAGCACGATTTCTGTTCTCATCCTGAAGCAAAGTTCTTAACCTGAAGTACTATTTCTGGGTTAGCGGAGTCTGTAACCTGAAGCGTATGTAACCCGAGGTACCACTGTATATTCTTAGGCGCCAGACAAAAACGTTCCTCTTTTTGGGCCGATCAATATTCCACAGCCTTTTAAATGTGTTTGTGGGGAGGGGGGTATTGTTTTGTTTTTCTTTTAACTATTTATTTTATGTTTCTAGCCTGTATTTTTATCCTGTAAACCACCCTGAGATCTTAGGTTTACATTTCAATCAATCAATCAATCAATCAATCAACAGGACAGGTTGTGGAGGTAGAATAAAAAGAAAAGGTAAAGGACCCCTGACAGTTAAGTCCAGTCGTGAATGACTCTGGGGTTGCGGTGCTCATCTCGCTTTACAGGCGAAGGGAGCTGACGTTTGTCCTCAGACAGCTTTTCCGGGTAACGTGGCCAGCATGACTAAGCCGCTTCTGGCGAAACCAGAGCAGCACACAGAAATACCGTTTACCTTCCCGCTGGAGCAGTACCTATTTATCTACTTGCACTTTGATGTGCTTTCGAACTGCTAGGTTGGCAGGAGCTGGGACCGAGCAACAGGACCTCCCCCTGTCGCAGGGATTCAAACCACTGACCTTCTGATCGGCAAGCCCTAGGCTCTGTGGTTTAGACCACAGCTCCACCCACATCCCTGGAAGTAGAATAGAAACATTAATAAGAATGTGGGGTTGCAGAAGCACGTGGGGCAGGAGATCAACAGTGGGAGACCTGCCGAGGACAAGGTAGAAAAACTCCGCAATTGTTTGTACCATGGGGGTCTTTTTTATCCTATATTTGTGCTAAAAGTTCCATTTGTTCCAACAAGAGTCTTGGGCCAGGCCTGAGTGCAGGGGCCAACCTACCTGTCTCCTTCTGCCTCCTCGGACTCTATGTCGCCCCTTGTAGAACTCATCAGGAAGGAGGAAGAGGTTGGGAGGTAAACTAGACTTAATGGTCTCTGCTTCTCACTGGCACTGGCTCCAAATCGTGTTGACCTCCCTGCCTTCCACCTTACCTTTCCCCAGTGGGCACCAGCAGATGTATATTGATGACACTCCTCTATAAAATAATGATCATGGCAATGATGACAGCAATAATAGTTGTGGTGCGCCCTTCCCCTGGAAGCAGGCCTGAACATTGCTTGGATGCCTTGTAAGGCTTTTTGCTGATTTGTGTTGGCTGTTTACGTGCAGGACCAAGGCAGGTTTTGTCTGGATCAATCGTCATAGCAAGCTTCTTTTCCCCTGCTCTGGAGGGTAGGGCTCGAACCAGTGGCTTCAAGCTACAAGAAAGCACATTCCGACTAAACTCCAATAAGCACTTTCTGACAGTGGGAGCTGTTTCAGTACTATCCAAGGCAACACGATGACCAAGTGCAACAATGCAATATCAATATAAACTCTTGATATAATCTATAAGGAACATTGAACAATATGAAAAACTCTTGATGGATTCTCTTGAAAACATAGAACCAAATAAACATGAGTCTTTGAAAATCTTTGTAGACTATGTAAGTCTCTGAAAGAAGCAAAGGGTCAGATTCTTATCTGATGAAAACAAGCCATAAAGTTTCAATAATTCATTTGCAGTTTATGAAGCATTTCTGTATCCTTCTGCTGTGCTGAAGAAGAATTCTGCGAAACAGTGGGTATATCCAGAATCACTGTTCACTACGTCTGTTTGCGGACCACTTCGGCAGCGTTGGGCATCATAAAACAAAGCTTTACGACTTGTTTTCTGACCCTTTGCTTCTTTCAGAGACTTGCATAGTCTACAAAGACTTCCAGAGACTTATAAGACTTGTGTTTATTTGGTTCTGTTTTCAAGAGAATCCATCAAGAGTTTTTCATATTGTTCAATGTTCCGTATAGATTATATAAAGAGTTTATATTGCTATTGCATTGCTGTACTTGGTCATCGCAATGCCTTGGATATTACTGATAATTGTTTGCAACACAGTGGGAGCTGTTTGACCGTAGAAGGTTGTGGACTCTCCTACCTTGGAAGTCATTCAGCAGAGCTTGGATGGCCATTGGCCGTGGATGCTTGAGTTTAGATTCCTTCATTGCAAGGGGTTGGACTAGATGACCCTTGGGATCCCTTCCAATTCTATGAGTCTACCCCAAGGGAGAGGGCAGGAGGTAGGAAGAACATACTTCTGCATTTTTCTCCCACTTTAAAAAGCTGCCGTACTGTCCCGCCCCCCAGTTTGTGATGCTGAGGTTAAATCAGGGAGCCAGCAACGTTTTCCAGTGGGTGTGCCACTTTCTCCCCTCCTGTCAAACAACCGGCAAATGAATGAATCTTATCTTCCCCATGCCGCCTGTTAAGACATCTGGACAGCAGATTTTGAGGAGGGAAACATCTGCATGCCAAATACTTGCAGATGTATGGTGCACTGTCGACAGTCTATGTGTAACGCACGCTTTCAGGCTGCCCAAGCAAGGACAGGATAGGGCAAATGATGCTTCCATGTTTCCAGGAAGAACCGCTTTGCCTTTTCAGAGCTAGGTCTGGGCCCTGCTCCGAGAGAGACAAAAAGCTGTCACGTGGCACTGCTGATCAGTTTCCCCGAACACAGGCTTTCAAGACCTTCTGTCAATTTTGCACTAACACCAGCTATTCCCCACTAGGGCTGGGCGATATCTGGTTTTCAACATCACAATATGTCTGTCAGGAGTTCAGCCTACACTCGAGTAGGACCCTGGTAGAGACACATGCCCGACTGGCATGTTCCCTCCCTCCTGGTTGATTGTTCGGGAGCTTCAAAAGCTTTCTTCTGCCCGAACATCACAGCAACCGATGCCAACCGATACCGGCACACTTAGGGATCCGCAGAGTTTGCACACCATGACAGACCTCAGCAACTCCGCATTTTGGCTAATCTACTTTATTTACATATAAACACACATGGAGCACTGCAACATGGCTCCCTCTCTCTGTAGCATCAGACAGCAAAGAGAAAAAAACAAAGGACAATAGTGCCACTTCACGGAACACAGTAATACAAACTTCCTGTCTCCTTCACATCCCACTCTGTGGAGTCAAAACATACACTGTCATGTGATAGACAAAAATCCCATGACTGCGATCACGGAGCAGGAATTCTAATAGTGTCACCAGGTAAACATTGCTATATACAGTGGTGCCCCGCAAGACGAATGCCTCGCAAGATGAAAAACTCGCTAGACGAAAGAGTTTTCCATTTTTTGAGTCATTCCGCAAGACGAATTTCCCTATGGGCTTGCTTCGCAAGACGAAACGTCTTGCGAGTTTTTGCGAGTTTGTTTCCTTTTTCTTAAAGCCGCTAAGCCGTTAATAGCCGCTAAGCCGCTAATAGCTGTGCTTCGCAAGACGAAAAAAACCGCAAGACGAAGAGACTCGCGGAACGGATTAATTTCGTCTTGCGAGGCACCACTGTACCAATATATCACGATGTCTGAAATAAGGATGGAGCTATGCAGAGTCATTGGCTTCACGGTTTCCCCCATTGTTATTTTTGCACAGCACACGGAAACACATCATGATTCACGATATACTGCCAGGTCAACAATTATGAAACCGATATAACAATATGGACTTCAAACCATATCGCCCGGCCCTGTTCCCCAGTCCTTCCGGCTGTCACCTACCTAGTCAGAGAGGAATGGGACCCACTGAGACTGAGGGTGCCTTCCCTACCAGTCCAGGACTGGTAAAACCATGGCTGAAGAGGGCCCCCCAGACTGGTCCCCAGTTTGCAGCAGACGGCTGGCATTTCTTTCTAGACAGCACTTCACTTATTCCAACGAATAAATATTGGATTAAACCTCCTACTGGCTGCTCAAAACAAATATTCACAATTCGCACATCTTGAGCAATTCAAGATGCCTGCCAGCAAACTAGGTTTTCTGTTGGGGTGTTTTAAGAAATGTGCCAAAACCAGTTTCTTTGCCATTTGAAGCGGGCGCCTTTGGGTTTTGTTTTTTCTTCCCAGAGAAACCAAAGGAAAGGATAAAATGTTTCCTGGGCTAGCAGGAAAGCAAATTTAATTTTTAAGGGGTGGAGATATGTTCTTGCCTCCCGTGTACAGAGTCTTGCATGTGAGGAAGCAGATTTTTGAAGCACGCCTGAGAGATGCCCAAAGGCTGGCATGGCAGTTGGGTGGAGGAATGGCTTGACTGCCCTTCATTGCTGCTTTTGTTGTTATTTTTATATAAATTTATTTATTTGGTTTCCAGATTAGAATTTTACAGTCACATATCCAGTGAACAGGGACGCGGGTGGCGCTGTGGGTTAAAACCACAGAGCCTGGGACTTGCCAATCAGAAGGTCGGCGGTTCAAATCCCCGCGATGGGGTGAGCTCCTGTTGCTCATTCCCTGCTCCTGCCAACCTAGCAGTTCAAAAGCACGTCAAAGGGCAAGTAGATAAATAGGTACCACTCAGGCGGGAAAGCAAACGGCGTTTCCGTGCGCTGCTCTGGTTCGCCAGAAGCGGCTTAGTCATGCTGGCCACATGACCCGGAAGCTGTACGCCGGCTCCCTCGGCCAATAAAGTGAGATGAGCGCTGCAACCCCAGAGTCAGTCACACCTGGACCTGATGGTCAAGGGTCCCTTTACCTTTACTTTATCCAATGAACAACATAAAAACAAGATTGCAGAGAATCTCCTGGACTTCCTTCCTCCCCTTTGTGGGTCCTATTTTAATCATTTCCTTCTACATCTTTTATAATACTCCAAATCTTTTATCTCTCCATTATATCCAAAATTCACCATTAAACTACAAGTGTTATTCCAATCCTCCTAACGATTTTAACTGTTTACAATGATTTTTAAGATAAGTTATACATTTCCCCCATTTCTTATTCAAATTTTGGTCTTCCTGATTTCTGATTCTTCCGGTCATTTTAGCCATTCCGGCATAATCCATCAACTTCATCTGCCATTCTTCTCTGGTAGGGACTTTATCTTCTTTCCATCTCTGGTCCAATAGCATCCGTGCAGCCGTGGTTGCATACATAAATAGTCTTTTCTGCTCGGCTTTGGGTTTTTTAAATAAAAGGTTATTTTAAACATTTTTTTCAACTCATTATATATCATTCCCCAAAATTCTTTTACTACCTTACCACGTACGATAAAAGGTGCCTTCTTTTTCCTTACATTTCCAGCATACATTTGACCCTCATCGTATGTTATTAACTGGGGGAGTTTGCCACTTCCAGATCCGGGGCTGCCCTCTTACTCAGACGGCTATCGGAAAGGATTTGATAAATTAACAGAGAATCTGTTTCTTGATGGCTGCTTGCCAAACAACACCTTTTTGTGTTTGGAGGCAGTGCTGGCGATCGGATTTTGAGGGCCCTGCAAAACCGAGAAAGGTTTTATCCTGTTGGAGTGATTGAAAAAAATAACTTAATCATTTGCACGACACTTGTGGACTAAAAAAAGCAATAGTGAATACCGCTGGGATTCGCTTGTGTGACTTTCATTCCTGATCTCTGATGAACTTGTGCTTTGTGGCCATTTCCGCTCCAGTCTCCCTTTCTGATGGAATTGCTTGGCATGCCTACCAGCGAGTAATCACAGGTAGCTTTCTTCCATTTGGGATTAGGATGCTGTGCCTTGTGATCCCCTTAGCATTTGTTTGTGGGCAGATTAAGTACTCCAAGGGAGTGACGAATTTCCTTTCCCTTGGAAGGAAGCGCAGAGATCTCTGGGTGCCTCGGCAAGTGTAGGGGCATGACCCCCTTCTGCCTCTTCCGCCGAGACACTGCAGCAGAAGAACTGACCTTGGGCGTTCGCCCTCCCCGTTCTGTCTACGTAGCATCTTCACAAAAATAACCAGGTTAGAAATAGTGCTCGCGTCTGCCTGTTCTGTTTATTAGGTGCAAGACACAGACTTTTGGAAAACTGTAATTAATCAATTCATCCTTTAAAGCCCCCCAACTTAAAAAAACACAAAGAAACAAAAATTTATTGGTTTTGAAACTAATACAAGAACCATTAAACACTTATTCAGCAGCACATTTGTGTAAACGAACGAAATCAAGACCGGGTTATTTTCTCAGTGGAGAGGTTAAATAATAGGTTTGAACATTGAATATGTATGTAAGCTTATGTCTAAAGTCAGTGGACAGACCTTTTTTTCTTTAATGCTTTTACAACATTGGCGGGATCTTCCTGCTTATGACATCTGCCCTGTAAAAGCAGGCTTCGTTTAAGCACCCTTCACGGAAACCAGCTGTAAATTAGAAGATGCAACTGTTTGGCCTGTTTTACTGGTGGTCCCATGTTCTCTCCCCAGCCAGCACTGCAGCTGTTTCAGGTTTCTCGGGGAAGAGAGAATCTGTGGGTGGGTTGCAAGTTTACGCTTGAGCTGCCAAGTGGAGAGATGGAATGACCCCACCTTCCCAGGAGCAAGTTGGACCAAGATGGGGCGAAACCAAAACAGCAAGTCGTAATCTTGCTGGTTTGAGGTGGAACTGCGAAAGCTGGTTTTCATTTGGGATTCTGGTGTCTGTGAAGGGCTGAGACAATCAGCTGCCCACTTATGACAGGATAACGCCTTACGATAGAGATAAGCAACTGACAGCCAGGGAGCAGGGAGAGGGAGGGAGTCAGGTCTTCCATGGGCTTCCCATCTGGCTTCCAATATACAGTGGTGCCTCGCAAGACGAAATTAATTCGTTCCGCAAGTTTTTTCTTCTTGCGAGTTTTTCGTCTTGCGAAGCACGGTTTCCCATAGGAATGCATTGAAAATCAATCAATGCGTTCCTATGGAGACCGTCCGGGGACAGAGGGGAAGCGCCGCATGCCTTCCCCTCTGTCCCTGGACCTGTTTAAAGCAAGGGGCGGCGGGGAGAAGATTGCTTCTCCCCGTTGCCTGCCCCGCAATCTCCGGGGACAGTGCTGCACTTCCCCGCTATCCCCGGAGCTTGCGGGGCAAGCTTCGTTTTGCGAAGCAAGCTCATAGGGAAATGCGTCTTGCGAAGCGGCTAAGAAAACGAAAAACTCCTTCGTCTAGCGAGTTTTTCGTCTTCCGAGGCGTTCGTCTTGCGGGGCACCACTGTACTCCCTCATCTCTGTTCATTAACTTCCAGCCACCTTCTCCCAAACCAAGACATTGGGTGGGGTGTGAAAACAGAATTATAGAGCTGGAAGGGGACCTGAGGGTTATCTAGTCCAACCCCCCTGCAAGGCAGGAATCTCAGCTAAAACATCCTTGACAGGTAGCCATCCAACCTCTGCTTTAAAACCTCCTGAGTCCATCACCTCCCGAGGGAGTCTCTTCCACCATCGAACTGCTCTTACCATTGGAAAGTTTTTCCTGATGTTTAGTTGGAATCTCCTTTCTTGTGAATTGAAGTCATGGGTTCGAGTCCTACCCTCCAGAGCAGGAGAAAACAAGCTTGCTGCATCCTCCATGAGCCAGCCCATAAGATATTTGAAGATGGCTGTCCTATCTCCTCTCAGTCTCCTCTTTTCCAGATTAAACATCCCCATCTTCTTCAACTTTCCTCCTAAGGCTTGGTTTCCAGACCCTTGATCATCTTGGTTGCCTTCTTCTTTACCTGTTCCGAGTTACCAATAACCTCCTTAAATTGTGGTCCTCTAGAAGTGGTTCGACTCCCATCAACCTCAGTCAGTGTGGCCAGTTGTCAAGGATGATGGGAGTTGTAGTCCAGCTACACCTGGAGGGCTACAGGCTCCCCACCCCAAAAGGGCTCCTCTAATTATTCCCTTCCTAGCATAAAACAGCAGCCGAGGCCTTGGCCAGGTTCACCTCTGCTGATTCCCACACGGAGGAACCCTTGGGTACGGGCATCCATGGTGCATCGTAAGGGCACTGCTGTGCCAAAGCAGAGCGGGAAGGTGGCCAAGATCCCTTTGCCTCTGTCTCAGCTGGTATGGGAGTGAGTCAGAGGTGACCCTTCAGGTGTTGCTCGATTCAAAACACCATCCCTTTGAAAAGATTGTAACAAAACCAGCTGCTCATCAAGGCTCAGGCTGTATTTATGGGGTGACAGCGTTACTGAGCAATAGTATCTGTGCATTGTTAATATGAGAGCCAGGCTATAGGTTATAAAGGAGAAATAAGCAGATTGGACCCACCAGTTGTAAATGTTGGGACAGAGGCGATGTGAGATCCCCAGTGGGGTGGATGTCCAGCTCTTGACATTTACTTCCAACTCTGCAAATCTAGGATTCTGTAAGCTCTGTGTGTCATTAGTACCTCTTTACAACCATAACGAGTGCTTTAAAGACTTCCCAAAGCTGGGCTACACAACAGATGAATAGATTTTATGTTGTTGGGCTCTTTCCTTCGTAGCAGCTTTGAAACCGTTTCAATCACATTCATATGAATATTGTACTGATGGGAGCGATTTGGGAGCAGCTTAAACTTTCCATCTCCTTTCCTGGATATGCGAGAAAACGTTGGACAGGCATCTGTTGAAGTTTTGGGTACTGGGCATCCTGACTCCATGCAGGAGGTGGTTGAACCAGGTGAGGCACCGAATATGTTCAACCTCTCTAATTATGGGAATGATTAATCCAAGAAGGAGAGTTAAATCAGATTTGGTCTCTGCTGTTTCCGATTCCGAGGTTTTGAGAAGTGTCCAGTGTCTGTGGCAGTGTATCCAGCGGTGGGAACCAGAGAAATTGGCTTTTCTTTCAATTCCCATCCCGGAGCATGAAATGCTTGTTTCTCAGCTCAGACAATGCCTTTCTTTGTTCTAGGTATCTAAACCACGTCCGAGCCGCCTCCCCACAAGATCTCGCTGGTGGCTATACTTCCTCCCTTGCCTGTCATCGAGCCCTTCAAGATGCCTTCAGTGGGCTATTTTGGCATCCTGGCTAGGTTAGGAGTAACAGACACTGGAGCGGAGCGAGCAAAGCAAAAAACCTCAGGTGAAAATTGCTGCCGTCTGCACTCTGGCCAGGCTGCCGCCTGTCTTTCCTTCCTTTTTTGTGTGTGAAGCCAGCTGCGCTTAAATATTAAAAACATGATGTACAGAAACTTTCTTTTTAAAATGGTGGTCATGTTTCTTCTTCTCTGGTGGAGTGAGGGTAAGGGTGGGAAAGGCTCTAGTCACTTTGCAGCTAGAGGCTATTAGAAGAGATAATGATTTTGTTTTGTATGTTTTGAGGTTTCAGAACCAGACTTGTAAAAGATTTTTAAAATAAAGTCAGATTGTTGTGATTAAATTCTGCAGATTCTGCCGCTGCACTTCAGGGTTTTATTTGCACAAGCACTGAAATGCTACTTTTATATTTTGTAGCTCTGCAGTAAGGGCAAAGTTCTTTCATCTCATAAAACTGGCAAATGGGAGTTTCCTTCCTTGAAGTATGATACAAGAACTGGATATGGGACTGATTTAAGAACGTCTCATCTTTCCTGCTGTAGAATAAAATTGCAAGGGTGCCATCATGCTGCAGTTTGCATGGCTGCCTATATGATATATTGCCTATATGATGACAGAACCGTAGTGGGGGCAGGCAAGCCACAGAGGAACAGACAGGATAGGACAGGGCAGCTCCTTTGCCACCATCACACTCATGTGAGCGCCACTGTTGTGGCCTTAGCAGCATACGAGTACATTGGAAAACACAACTAGGATTGTCATCAGTATCACTTGATACCCTTGCTCTCATTTTGAAAATATATCTATCCATATTCTTCAAATAAAAAAAAAAAATTGATACTGTATTAGACTATACTATGCTGAAATCTTTAAATGTTTGTCCTTGAATCTTCCTGCATACCTGCCTTCCTCCCCTGTCACACCAGTGTGCCGCACCACACCTTTTGAGAACCACTGATTTAGACAGTACTTTGGAGAGTTGCAAGTGCTTCGTATCTAAGCCCAATGCCTGAATTAATGGCGGTTGCAACTTCCGGATTTGCAACCCAGTCTCTTAGCCACAACCCTATACCACTAAATATGCTAATTTTAATTCAGTGGAATGATGCAGAGTGTCAGAAGGACAAGCATCAAAAAGATTCTCTCCCTTTCCTCTCAACAGAACAGAAAAGCTATTCAGAGTCTGCAGCTTGCATCATAACCTCATAATTGTACCAGTTGTTCTTTTCTCCCAGGGAATACAATAAATTGCAACTCAGCCACTCCAGGGCCTGTTTGGAAAGTTCTTGCTTCTTCACAAACAGCAAAGCAGCTGCTTGATTGGTTTTTATTATATTGTACATTGCTTTGAAATCGATGAAAATATAAAATAATGAATGAAAGAAATAAATTTAATGATGGCAATGAGTTACTTTGGACAGCAGTGCAGGCAGCACCTAAATATGCCTCTGGACATTTCTCAGGCAAGGCAGATTGGTGTAGATAAGCACTGTGTTCAGAATGACTGCTGATATTAATTTGGGATGATATTGTTTGTTTATTTATTTAATTGACTTTTACAGCCTGCTTTCTCCCCACAAAAACCTTAAAAGTGGCTTGCTCAAAAATAAAATTCACTAATAAAAATAACTATATTTAAAATATAAAAGACAGCAGCATTAATATCAACATTTAAAAATAATAATTTCACAGTGCTCTCTGAAACAAAATAAAAAGGGGGTGGGGAGAGAGAGAGAGAGACTTTCAGCATCTATCTAAAGATGGGAAGGGAAAGATTTGGATAAATTTCCCAGAGAAAATTCCAGCGTTCTAGTGCCACTGTCAACCAGGCTCTGTTGCTAGTACCCAGCTATCAAATATCTGCTAACAACAGGCTAGAGAGCAGGTCCTCTGATGCCAAGCTGAAGACCCAGGCAGGTTCATATAGTTCAAGGTGGTCCTTTAAAAAACCTGGTTCTGGGTCATTAGAGGGCTTTAAAGGCTTACAGCAGCACTTCCACACTGTGTGTGTTGCGGAGAGAACCAGTTGGCTTGGGTAGGTCTGGGTTGCAGAAGTAGACCCAGAATGTGTTTCTGTCATGATTCAAACATGGGCAGGGCTGGAATCCGGAGTCGGCTTTAGCTGCACTCTTTCTGTAGTCTGTATCCCAGCTGGGAGCCCACTGCCAATTCCTGATGCTCCCTTGACCTGCTGCTGTCGCCACCTTTTTGTCACCTGCTCATCTAGTATGAACACAGTGATGGCCTGGGTTTCACCTCATAAGAGAACCTGCGCAGGAGGTGGTCAGTCTAAAAACATGTTCATCTGTTTATTCAATTTAGACCCTGCCTTTCCTCCCGAAGCAGCCCAGGGGCAGGAACAGGTGTTGTTTCAAGGCTACCAAAGACACAGACTGTTTCACCTGGTTCCTTTAACCTCTCACCTCAGTTTCTCATTGGCTGGGGAATGACTGCACGCAACCTAAACAGAAGATGCTACCAAGTGTGGCAAAATAAACATTTAATATTCTTTTTTTAAAAAAAAAAAATGTACCCCATCCAGCTGTTACAGAATTAAAAAGAAGCAAAGATGATCAGGGCATAATCAGCACAGCAGCTGTTAATACCATTTTTCATAGGCTGTCCTTACAAGTTCTGATGAACAAATGCAATCTGCTTGCCTCCCTTGAAAGATGGGAGTTAAAAGTTCTGCATAGACATCATTTCTGGAATGGTACCCACGAAGTCTCCTAGACCATCAGGTTATTTTTTTCTTCAAGGGGCTCTTCATTTGGACGCAGGCGTTTAGATGCTGGTTCCTGGGGATTATCTGCACCTACAAGTAAAAGATGCCAGACTATCTGAATCAATATGGATCTGGAGGCACATGTGGATTTCTAGCAGTTTAGGGGGAGACCCTTAAGTTTTTCTCCCAGTCCCCTGCCACACAGCAGCCCCCTGACTTTCATGCAAGTGCCAGTGGCCTGCCTGTGGCTGGGCAGTTTTGTTGGCATCACAAAACACGTCTGAAAGTGGGTTTGATGTGGCATTAAAAGCAGCCTGGTTCTGTGTGTGGCAGTGGATACACATGTTACAGCGACAGCAGGCTGTGTGATGATGTAGGCAGCACAGTCAAGAGGCTGCCTGGAGGTGGGGAAGGGTCCTAAAAAAGGAAGCTGGGGGGGGAGGGGGAGCAGGAACCAAGGAGCAAAATTAAAACCACACTTTCAAACTTGTCTCACGTAAAGCGGCTGTGGAGACAGGAGGGGTAGGTGAGGTACAATAAAGGGACCCTGGGACAGGATGCAGAGGAATTGTAGCTCTGCCTCCATTCCCACCACAGCTTTTCTTGCTGCTGCCGAAGCTCAGGAACCCTCTGCAGTAGCAGAACTCAATGGGAGGCAAAGGGCCTGCAGCTGGAAAGCGACCATCGGTGACACCTCAATGCACACCTGCAAAGCTCTTAGGATTTGGGGTCATCTGCAGCACAAAACTTGAGCAGGAACAAAGCAAAAGGATTTTACTAAGCATCCGAGGCACTGACAACACACTTGCAACATGCCCCAAGACATGCAGCCACATCACAGGTTGTGAACTTCCCACAGGGAAAACTGCACATAGGTCATGCGTGCATACACACACATTTGTTTCCCTATGTATTCACGTGCTGAGAAACCAGGACTGGCTGCAGCTTGCATGTGCGCCTGTTGTAACACATTATTTATTTGTGACCTTTATGCTTTTCCCTCCCTAGAAATACATTTCCCCTCGTCCTCCTATGCAGATTAAGGGCCACCATTAGGGCTGGGCGATATATCGATTTATCATCAAAAACCGGTTTGAAGTCCATGTCGTGAAGCCAGCCAATGCTGTTTTTGATTCCTGCAGCCCTGTTAACTCTGCCTGCTCAGCTCTCCTCTGCCTCCTGCAGGGTGCAGCCATCACAAACACAGGCGCCAGCAAAAACCACGATGCAGGAAAAACTGTGAAGCCAGCCAATGCTTCTGCATATCTCCATCCTTATTTCAGACATCGTGATATACTGTTATATCACAGTGTTTAACTGGTGATATATCACAATGTTGAAAACCAGGTATCGCCCAGCCCTAATCCCCATTTCAATGTCCGATCTGAGGCAAAGGATTCACAGGGGACCCTAAAAGCTTGCAGTAGTCCTGCCTCTTTCTTTGACTCTCTTACCTTTCAGAGAAGACAGCGGCTTGTACAACACCTTGGATGGGAGGCTGAAGCTGATGCACATCATGTCCTTATTGGGCGCTACGTTCCTCACCAGCTCCACAGAGCAAAGGCCCTCTAAGGAGATTCCCAAGCAGGCTTCGACTCTCTCCTGAACATCTTGCGCAGGGTTGTCATGCTTGGAAAAGCAGTAGCAGTGCACGGTGGGAAGACTGGTGTTGCCCGGCTCTCCATCCAAGAGGTGCCTGAAGACATCCAAGAATTCAACTGCCATGGCTGGCAAGTTCATGACGATGTGCAGGCAGCTGTTCCGCTCCTTCAAAGAAAGCTGTCTGGTCAGTTCTTCCTTCACCGGCTCCTCCAGGAACTGCCTGCCATCCATGTTGAAGACCTTGACTTTTCTGTCCACTTTGTTTAGCTTACAGTTGTGCTGCAGCCACTTGTACGAGTCAGGGTTGAGGTCGTTTGCAAACACAATGCAGCCCTTCTTCGCTGCAGGAATCGCAAAAGGCCCCACCCCGGCGAAGACATCAAAGAGAAGGTCACCTGGCTTGAGGAGGCCGACGATGCGCATGTGTTCTGTGCAGAGGCGGGGGTTCCAGTAGACTTTGGAGAAATCAAATTCATACATGATATGGTGCTCCTTAACCTGCAAGAGTTCAAAATATTGGCATGATCGCTAGCAGGCTAGAATCTCTCTGGTCCAGAATTCCCCAGTAAAGGATGCCTCACACATTTTATTTTGTAGTCATGAGATGCTTTTGAAGATAAAATACATATATGTGCATCACCTTCTATGAATGACATCAAGATCTATCCCATCAAATATCTTTTGCATATGCAAAACCTACTATCAGTGACTGAGAAATGATCATGCCCCTAGCCAAGTGTACAGTGGTGCCCCGCAAGATGAATGTCTCGCAAGACGAAAAACCCGCTAGACGAAAGGGTTTTCCGTTTTTCGATGCACTTCGCAAGACGAATTTCTCTATGGGCTTGCTTCGCAAGACGAAAACGTCTTGCGATTTTTTTCGCTCTCCCCCCCCCTTTTTCTAAGCCGCTAATAGCCTTTTAGCCGCTAAGCCTTTAATAGCCGCTAAACCGCTAATAGCGCTAATCCGCTAATAGGGTTGCTTCGCAAGACGAAAAAACCGCTAGACGAAGAGACTCGTGGAACAGATTATTTTCGTCTTGCGAGGCACCACTGTACTCCATGGGTGAAAGCTGTGATACATGTGGGTACCATTCAGAAATGGTGCTGTATGTTTGTCTTTTCTAATCAGGAATCAGATCCCAAGTAGAAGACATGACATAAGTCCTAAATCTGTTCTGGGATCCCCCCCCCCCAATTCTCTAGAGCAGATTTGGGGACTGCATGGAAGCCGGTCTTGATGTGCAATTGGACAATAATTTAGTTGAATGCCACCCACAGTTTCTTCAAACTAATGCACAAGGAAGACAATGTTTTCCCAAAGAAGCAAAATCAGCACCTGGTTTCTGAACTGGTTCTAAAATTCAAGAGTTCATTAGCATCTTTGATTATGTGGTTTTAAAAAAATTAATATACGTCTATACATTTGACCACCACTAAGCTACGTTCTTCCTACAAAAGTCTTATGAACAATTGTGATTTCATTTAGGCTAGACTTGGACATCTGGGAACACACAGAGACTGCCAAGTCTATGGAACAGAGAGGAATAAAGAATTAATATGTCAGACTGTATCTTTCTGCAATGTCTGCTCTTTGCTTTGTCTGCTTTCTCAATGTTAGATTTTTAATCCCCCTTTTTTGTTGCAAGAAAATATTATTAAAAATTCCTGGTACCTTTGTGATCATATTGGCCTCCTCTCCAGCTAATACCTCCATTTGAAAATTCCGATAAGCATTATCTATGGTATTGGTTTTATTTACAGCGCAGGTGATTCCTGGATTCTTGTCAAGGATAACTTGACCTGAAAGGCAGAGAAACGGGCTGTGAATTTGCTTTTCAAAAAAGCAGGCATGTGATTTAAACGTCTATGATACAGACTCATAAAGAACATATAAAATAAACCCCACTCCATTTCCATTAGGCTGTTGCTTAAATTTTTTAGTGAAGAAATGCTGATTGCCCTTGCCAAGGAATGTGGCCCAATGCTTGCCCTCCTCTAGCCATTAATGAGTTATCAGTAGGCCTTTACGAATGGGAGAGATCACTTTTGTCTCTCCAGAATTTTTGCGACATTATAGCTTAGATCTAGTCATATCCACACCATGTATTTAAAGTACATTTAAATACATACTTCAGACATACTTACGTACCCTGCTTCAGAAAGAAACAGCTCAGTCATTTCTTAGGAAATAACCAAACAAGACTTCTCTGATGTAAGTCTTAACCTACCAATTATGTGTTTGTAGGGCAGCTGATGGTCCCTCAGATTCAAGTGAATGATGTGGCCAATTCTGCTGAATGCAGTGGTCACTTCCTGACCTTCAGGAAGCACTGCCTGCAGAATTTCGTCCACCTTGAAATGGTCGTATGTCAGTTCCTGGTTATACTTGACAATCTCAGGGCTAATGTTAAAGCTCTTCAGGACCTGTTGCTCAGATTCGCCCAGGGAACAGCTGTCGGATATGGCATGAGGATCTAGCAAAAGAAACTTTCTGCTTTCATCTTCTGGGTCTTCAACAACTCTCTTGAGACCTGGGCGCTTCAACAGCACTCGTTTGAGAGGCTTCTCCAGCTTGCTCAGGAGGTCTTTGTTAACTTTCAGAGCTGGGATGACAACATTCCTTTTGAAAGCAGCTCGGTCAAGGGTGGTCATTCCACGGACCCTGGGATGCGGCGAATGCAGGTCAAGGTCAAATTTCTGCTCAGGTACCTCCGGCATAGTGCACAAACTATTTCTATGAGCGGCTGCAAGATGTCCAGGCAGCCGATTAAGAGGCTGACCGCAAAACGTCCAGACTGCTGGAAATGATGTATTTGAGGCAGTTGTTCCAAAATATTTCACTTTCAGGAGGCTAGCAGGCAAGCTGTTTAATCGCCTGAAAATCCTAGAAGGGAAATCATTCACTTTATAGACATTATGTAAGCATTCAATAAAAAAATGGGGAGGGGGGAGAATGCTACAAATCCACATGTCTGTACAGTTCTCATAAAATCACTTGCACTTGTATGAGATTATTCAAAACTGTCCTACATAACCCAAAGATAACACTGATGCAGCAACGAATTAGAAGCTTGGCAGAGGAAGGAGTTTTGGGCTTGTATACAAAGTAGTGCTATGTGAACTTTCCTAAGCACAAGGATTCCTGCTTGTGCAACAGAATATTCTCCCCATCTCCTCCTGTTTCCCCCCATATGCCACCTACAACTCTTCTAGGTTCCTGCAGCCCAGTGGAGCAAATCTGGTACCCGAGATTTTAGCCCTGTTGTCAATGGCAGAGTGCAATCCTAACTGTCTAATCAAAGGTAAGCCCTATTGAAATCAGTTACTCCCAAATAACTGAAGTTAGGACTGCAGCCCTGGCCCTGAAATGTATGCCATAACAGGTGAAGGCCTCACTAAACATGTGCAGAGGATTTTTCCTTCATAGAATCATAGAGTTGGAAGAGACCACAAGGGCCATCGAGTCCAACCCCCTGCCAAGCAGGAAACACCATCAGAGCACTCCTGACATATGGTTGTCAAGCCTCTGCTTAAAGACCTCCAAAGTAGGAGACTCCACCACACTCCTTGGCAGCAAATTCCACTGTTGAACAGCTCTTACTGTCAGGAAGTTCTTCCTAATGTTTAGGTGGAATCTTCTTTCTTGTAGTTTGGATCCATTGCTCCGTGTCCGCTTCTCTGGAGCAGCAGAAAACAGCCTTTCTCCCTCCTCTATGTGACATCCTTTTATATATTTGAACATGGCTATCATATCACCCCTTAACCTCCTCTTCTCCAGGCTAAACATGCCCAGCTCCCTTAGCCGTTCCTCATAAGGCATCGTTTCCAGGCCTTTGATAGCAGCTGAATAACCACTTCCTAAGAACCATCAGCCTTATCCCTGTACCAAGTAAAGTAAGAAGGTGCCTCTGGTCACAAACACAGGGATCTTTAATTTGGGCAAAAGGCTTTCTGGATGGTTAGAATATAAAACTTCCAAATAGCTTTGTGTTTCACCGAGTTTCTTTTTAAATCAAAACTTGATTTAAAGAACACGAGAAGAGCCCTCCTGTATCTGTCCAAAACCACACATCCTTTATCACACAGTGGCCAACCAGATGTTTTTGAGATGCCCATAGATAGGGTGGAAAGGCAAAAGCCCTATCTACTGTGTCCATATCCTGCAACATTCAGATGTGTATATACATTCACTTCCTACACTAGGCCTCCCTTAAGAGTTCTCAAACTAGTTTGTGAACTTCATGCAGGTAGCCCACAGAATGTCCATGGATTTGTGGTTGAAAATGAGGCACGTCCATTGCATTAAATATTCACATTGATTTTAATTGTTTTTCTGTTTCTTTTTAAATATATTATATTTCATTGTATTGCAATTCTATGAAATATTTTGATTGTGTGATTTGGGTTTAATTTGGAGATTGTTTTCCCACACACACAATGGTTCTGTCGCTGATATCTCCTTGGGAAATGAAATGGGGTAGACGGGTATTTTAAGTAAATACTCTTAAGAGAAGATCAGGCATAGAAAAACAAGTTATGTGAGGAAAAATGGAAACAATTGGGTATGTTTAGCCTGGAGATGAGAAGACTGAGAGAGAATGGGCCAGCACTCTTCAAAAGTTGGCCATATAGGAGAAGGCAAAGAACTTGCGTCACATGCACACCATAGATTAAAAAGACATTTATACCACTTCAACCATCACGGCTTCCTCCCAAAGAATTATGGGAGCCATAGTTTGTTAAGGGTGCTGCATATTGTAACGGGGGGGGGGGGGTAGAGGACAAACTACAGTTCCCAATATGGCTATATTCTGAAGGCAGCCCTGTATCAGTAAGCTTTTTATGTCTGATGTTTCGCTGTTTTTCTTACTACAGTGGTACCTTGGTTCTAGAAGTTAATCCATTCCAGGAGTCTGTTCAACTCCCCAAACCATTCAAAAACCAAGGCGTGACCTCTGATTGGCTGCAGGAGCTTCCTGCACTCAAGTGGAAACTGTGTTGGACGTTCGGCTTCTGAAAAACATTCACAAACCAGAACACTTAGTTCCGGGTTTGCGGTGTTCAGGAGCCGATTTGTCTGACAACTAAGCCGTTTAAGAACCAAGGTACCACTGTATTCTGTTTATTTTTATTCTGTTGGAAGCCACCCATAGGGATATAAGCAATATATTATTATTACAGTGGTACCTCGGGTTACATACGCTTCAGGTTACAGACTCCGCTAACCCAGAAATATTAACTTGGGTTAAGAACTTTGCTTCAGGATGAGAACAGAAGTCGTGCAGCAGTGGCGTGGCGGCAGCAGGAGGCCTCATTAGCTAAAGTGGTGCTTCAGGTTAAGAACAGACCTCCAGAACAAATTAAGTTCTTAACCCAAGGTACCACTGTATTAATAATAATAATAATAATAATAATAATAATAATATTCCTCCAGGATCGAAGGCAGTATGATTCTGAACGCTAGTTGCTGACAATGCCAGGTGGGGAGTGTGTTGTTTCACTCAGGTCCTCCATTCTGGCTTTTCACAGGCATCTGGTCGGCCATTTTTTTGAGAACAGGGATGCTGGATCTAGATGGGCCTTTGGCCTGATCCAGAAGGGCTCCTTCTTTTCTTCTTACCTTAAGTTGCAGAACGGTAAGATCTTTTTGCCTGAACATTACATTAAACACCTTGAGGGCAATAGCCAGTTGTGGCAATGCAGCCAATTCAGCCTAGAAGTCGCTGGGCTTCTCCCTGGCTTGGGATCTTCAACCTTCAACCAATGTTTAATTTTTTTTGGTATTAATATTATCTTTTGACAATATGTAGCAAAAACCATTATACATCATATAATGGGCAATCCAGTCAGATGGGTGGGGTAATAATAATAATAATAATTTTTTTAAAAAATATTTGCTTCTCATGCAAAAAAGTGTGCGTAATAAAAAGAGGAAAAAGCAGAAAAGAAAAACAAAACAAGGACCTATTAAATGGGGGAACATAACAACCAAAGTCAATTTAGGTTGCCTTGGGCGAGATAAAGTGACAAACACATTTAATAAATAATAATAGTGACAACTGTTCTGGAGGCTAGGACCTGAACCAGCAGTTTCAAGTTAAAATAAATGAGATTCTGACTAAACTTCAGGAAGAACTTTCTGACGGTAAGAGCTCCCTCAGGCAATCTCCTTCCTTGGAAGTTTTCAAACAGAGCTCAGGTGGGGCATCTGTCACGGATAATCTTTTTGAGATTCCTGCATTGCTGGGGGTTGGACTAGATGTCCCTCGGGGGTCCCTTCCAACTCTGCGAATCTATGAACTCCGTGTGTCATTAGTATATCTTTGCATCCATAACCAGGGCTCTAAATGATATCCCGACGCCTCTTCACTATGCCACAGATCAGGGTTTCCCAAACTTGAGGCTCCAGCTGCTTGTTGGTTTTTTGGACTACAACTCCCATCATCCTTAGCCAGCAGGACCAGTAAGCCAGGGACGATGGGAATGGTAGTCCAAACAAAAAACACAACCCCCGTTTGGGGAAACCCTGCAATAGGCGATGAGATTAAGGCCTGCTGGGGGTGTTCTCGCCCTGCGGTTGCTGCGCGGAGCTGAGGCCGAGGCCTAGTCGGCCTACAAGAAGAAGGGCCCTTCTTCCTCCACGCTGCAGGGACGCGTGCCTCTGAGCGCGCGCAGAGTGCATTTGCCTAGTCAGACGAGGGAAGGAAGAAATAAAATTAATATTTATACCCCGGTCCATCTGGCTGGATTTCCGCAGCGGCCTCCATAAAAACAATAAAAAGTCAAGCATTAAAACCAAGCCCAAAACGGCTCCCCACACCCCCAGCCCCAGTTGGAAGCGGCGGGGAGCCCCCAGCCCCTTATTTTTTTTTAAACGGGGCGCCTCACCTCATGCCGGCCTCTCGCCGCGCCGCATTTCCCCTCAGCTCGCCGAGGCCCAGCCTCCCCGCCCAAGCGCCGCCCTCGAGTAGCGCGCCCCGCCCTGTTTCCTCTCAGCGCCCGCCGGCTCCTCCCCGGCCCCGAGGACGGGGCTTCGGTCGGCCTCCCGCCGCTCTTGGGACTTCTCCGCTCCCTTCGCCGCCATGGAGGAGCCGCGGCTCGCCGGCAGCGTCAACTGCGAGCCGCGGGGGTGGTACTTGTCGGCGCAGGAGCTGGAGGACGGAGCGCCGCTCCTGCCGCCGCCGCCGCCCCCGGGCAGGGTGTGTGTGGGGCTGGGGCGGTGGGGGGGCGAGAGGGGAGGCGGTGGGGCCGGGCTCCCCCGGGTTGTAGGGCGGCTCCTCGCTCAGCCCCACAGAGCAGGGCGGGTTGGCGCTTCCCGCTTTCAAATCCCCTCACAGTGAGGGGTGCTAAAAAGAAGAAGAAATTGTAATATGGCTTGGGGATTCAAAAGATATTTCGATAATAGTAGTAGTAGTAATAATAATAATAATAATAATAATAATAATAATAATAATAATAATAATAATAATAATAATAATAATTTATTTATAACCCGCCCATCTGGCTGGGTTTCCCAGTTTGGTTTGGCTTGGTAAGTAAAACGTGTATGAAATTGCCTTAGGAATCATTAATGACTGCCAAGTCCTTGCAGTTCTAAATCAGTGCTATTCGTACTATTGGTTTCCCCCCCTCCATAATTTTTATTAAATTTTCTGTTTTACGATTTAGAATACTCATTTAAACAACCTTAAGATATCAGTGACTTCCCTTCTTCTCTTTCCATGGTTCATATTGCGTAGCGCAAACCTTCATATTTTATATAAACTAAATCATTGAGTATTCCATTATCAGAACCATGAAAACTTGTTTACGCTGTTGAATTAATCTTCATGCTGGCAACAACCCTGTGAAGTACGTTAGGCTGAGAGAGGGAGGGTGACCTCCAAATTGCTGAGTTGGGCATCATGGCTGAGTAAGGATTTGAAACCACTTCTTCTTTGAAGATACCCCATTCTGTGTCTTCGAAATCGAAAGCCACGTAGATTGGGCACAAAGATTTTCCCAGCTCAGCATTTTACATCTCGCTTTGCACAACGCCATAACATATACTCATGGTACTCATTCCACGATATTTAGCCCTATACTCAAAAGATATTCCCCGTGTTGCCTGGCTGCTCTTGAAACCTATAGGAAGCGGACAGACTACAGTGGATGCTTGGGTTGTGAATGTGATCCATGCGGGAGGCACGTTCGCAACCCGCAGTGCCGCGTCTGCGCACGTGTGGGTTGCGATTCAGCGCTTTTGCACATGCGCAAAGTGCTATTTAGCGCTTCTGTGCATGGGTGAGCACTGAAACCTGGAAGTAACCTGTTCCGGTACTTCCGGGTTTGGCGCAGCGTGCAACCCGAAAACATGGAACCTGAAGCGTCTGTAACCCGAGGTATGACTGTACATCATTTACCCCTGATGACGCTCCCAGGTCTGTGTTGCATTTCCACAGCTCCACGAGCCTCCCAGCACACCTTGCTCACAGCCCCATGGGCAAAGTGGCATTTCCTAGTGCCGTAGAAGCACACAGCACAGACCCGTGAAACTTTGCAACCCTAGGAAGACTTGTTGAATGCATACACTGCCACCCTTGAAACATCGTAGTGAAGGGGAACAGTTAGCCCTAATACTGTTTGTGAATTCCCCCCCAGCCAGGCCTCGCCTTAAGCATTTTAAAACTGCATTTGGCTCTCTCATAGAACTTCACAACCCCATAGAAGCCACAGAATGGACACATACCCCTCTATCTTTCAGCTTGGTGGCACAGAAGTTCCTCACATGGGTTTGAAGACTCGGCCCCATAGAGTCCTGTAGAATGGACCCACATACTTTTCCAAGCTGCCGGTGTCATTTGTAACACAATTGCATCTCCATAGAGCCTCACAGCACCAACATCATTGCACAGGGCATGCTACAAATGCTTTTTGCAACCTTTGGAAGTGACCTGTGTCACCAGAAGGCCCCATAGTACATTCTCTCCCCCCCCCATTATATACAGGTCATGGCACACAGTCCTCTTATAAATGGGATTGTCCAGCACATTCTTTAGAAAAAGCGTTGTAGAACAGGTTTCTCTGCCCATTTGTTTCGTTCCATCCCACTTCTCACAATCTCATAGTTCCAGAATTTAGCATTATTCCTACAGCTGTAGTGGTGGTCCTGGGAATCCATCTGGACCCACCAAAGATGGTTCTTCCATTCCTAGAAATCTATGGACTGGGTATTAATTCCACAGGGTCCCTGTTGGATAGAAAAGATACTTGCATTGGTGTTGGGGAGAGGAAAGAGAATAATGCAACCTTCCCTGTTTCTACTCAAAAGTAAGTCTTGTTGAATTCAGTGGGGCTTACTCTCAGGTAAGTGGGGTTAGGATTGCAGCCCAAACCAAAGATCATGTATACCTCTTATGTCTCACAGGTTCTGGATGCCTTTTAAATAGACAAAATCGTAACGTAGTAAATGAACTAAAAGCAACAACAGCCATCCTCTAAGCACCGTAGCATTCCTCCCCAAAAAGCCACTACTGTAAAACTATCAGTGACTCTCCCCATAGACTGTGAGAGTATTCAACTACACTAGAGATCCACTAACTCTACCAGTAATGCTATTAAGTTTGAGTTTTAGTAGATGGAACAGTGTTGGCTCTGGTACAGTCTTTTGCAGGCATGACCTGGCTTCGTTTTCTGTTTTTATTGCCACTTTTGAGACCAAGGAAAAAAATAAAGTTGGAAAGCTCACATTTACGTATTTCATAAGTTCTGGCTCTAAGAAGTCCCTAAACTTACAATACCGGTACTTGGTTAAAAAAGAAATCGAGTTAGAAAACCTAATGAGGCTGAGATTTCCACCCTCATAGCCATGTCAAATCTAAAAAAACAAATAAATTACGACATTTTTCTTTTTACTGGCTAGATGAACAGTTATTAGAATTTGGTCTTCCCTGATTCATCTCTAGTAACTTAGGTTTTAAATAATTTTTTGTATGTTCAAACTCAGACCTTTAACTAACCAACTAACTAACTAACTGCATATACTCTCTTCGGTGCCTGCTAAAACATTCATGTTTAGACAAGCCTACCCAGGTGTTTTAAAAGTTGAGGTAATTTTTAAAATCTGTTTTAATACAGTATTTTAACATTCGTATGATTTTAGGCGTGGTTGCAGTTTTTTCTTGATTTTACTGTTTTACCTTTTTGTAAACTTCTTTGAGGTCCCCCCCATCAAGCAGTGCATAAATTTTATGAAATTTATAAAATTAAAATATAATAAATATTAAATAAATAAATAAATATACTGCTTGACTGTAATAAAACTTCTGAGTGGATTGTCAGCGGTAGTCAAGAGTCTTTGTCTATGAATTAAATTACTTTTCCACTCCCATTTGCGTTGGGCTTGTGTGATTGCTTTTGCCCAGATGAAGAATTCACAGTGTTAACAATCTGGTTCTGTCATTTACAGACATTTTTGAACCAGACATCGTCTGGGGCTTCCTTTGGCTTCTCGGTATTTAATTTAATGAATGCTATCATGGGCAGTGGGATACTTGGATTGGCATATGCCATGGCTAAGACGGGAATCCTTGGATTTAGGTAAGTTTTGTGTGTGTCAATTATATTTCATATTATATTGTACTATATTTTCAAGTAGTGTGTAAGAGTTTTATATAGTTAAACCTCAGTTGTCAAACGTAATCCGTTCTGGAAGCCCTTTTGGCTTCCAAAATGTTCAACAACTGAGGCACGGCTTCCAATTGGCTGCAAGAGCTTCTTGCAGTCAAGTGGAAGCCGCATTGGACGTTTGGCTTCCGAAAAATGTTAGAAAACCGGAGCATTTACTTCTGGGTTTTCTACGTTCAGGAGCCGAAATGTTCCAAAACGGAGGTGTTCGGGAACTGAGGTTAGTAATGCTATAAATTAAGACTTATAGTTCTAGATTAATTAATATCAATGCTGTATTTTAATCTTTATAGCCAGAAATATACTATGTGATAATAAAAAAATTAAAGTAAGCTTCAAAAACACCATATAACATGGGGGAGGGGAATGCAATTGTGCTAAAATCTCAACTTTCCGCAGTGTGCCACCCTTGTCTGCTTGATCTATACATTTTAAGTTGCAGAATCCTGGGGTGGTAGGTTGGACAGTACCACTTCAAATGCCAGGTTGGGGCGACAGCAGTGCTTGGTGGGGTGCCTCAGGTAGGGTGGCACCAGGAGCAGACCACCACCATTTGACAAATAGTGCAGTTATCTTTTGTGATGTGTTAATAAATTTGCAAGCCATACCTCACTATTTCTGGCTCGGAAACCCGAACTGGGGTGTTTCACATTGAACTGGTCCACACATAACATGGTGTGGCAACCAAACTGTAGCTTGGCATCATGTGTGAACGCTGCCCAGTGAGTTCATTATGGTTTGCTCGCTGCCAACAAACCACAGCCCGAACCCATGGTTTGTTTTTAGCTTACAAACCATGGCTTGATTTTGATAGCTCAGCATTGTGTGTGAACCCAGCACCCTTCCTTAAACTTGCTGGCCATCCCACACCGGGTCTTAAGGTAAAGGTAAAGGGACCCCTGACCATTAGGTCCAGTCGTGACCGACTGGGGTTGCAGCGCTCATCTCGCTTTATTGGCCAAGGTAGCCGGCGTACAGCTTCTGGGTCATGTGGCCAGCATGACTAAGCCACTTCTGGCGAAGCAGAGCAGCGCACAGAAACACCGTTTACCTTCCCGCCGGAGTGGTACCTATTTATCTACTTGCACTTTGACGTGCTTTCAACCTGCTAGGTTGGCGGAGGAGGGACCGAGCAACTGGAGCTCACCCTGTTGCAGGGATTCGAACCGCCGACCTTCTGATCGGCAAGTCCTAGGCTCTGTGGTTTAACCCACAGCGGCACCCACATCTTACCAAGCTACAAAGGCATGAGGAAAGGGCAGCTGGAAAACAAGCCAAAGATTGGCGGGGCAAGTTGTGATTTGTTGCATCTTCAGCAATGTGTGGTTTAGCATTGGGTGCAAACCAGGAAATTGCCAGTGCCAGGTTTAAATAGCTTCGTCTTGTGATAGTGGTGGATCATCCAGCCAG
Organism: Podarcis bocagei; assembly: GCF_964188305.1. Taxonomy (NCBI): domain Eukaryota; kingdom Metazoa; phylum Chordata; class Lepidosauria; order Squamata; family Lacertidae; genus Podarcis; species Podarcis bocagei. The sequence goes on from NC_138125.1 coordinate 9,686,474, forward strand.
AGTACGATTGCTGTATTCTCTTAGGAGAGGTGCTGTTGTCATTTGCCATGAACAAACAGGCAAATACCAAATTAAATGGGTGACCCGAAACATTCTTTAGAATGTTCTAAAGCATAGAGATGGTGAAATGGTTCAACAATTGGCCTTTCCCCCATATATAAAAAAGTCCAACTTTAATGACACAGAAAATTCAAAAGAAAAGCAGAACATGGAAAATATTGAGTAACCAACCGTGGCGTGAATTAGATTCTGCCGATGTGAACCATAAAATGAGGAAAGAACGATTTCCTCTTCTTGTTTCTGGGAAAACACAATGTATTATATATATATATATTAAGTATGGCCTTGATCATTTGTTTCTTCTGTCCTAGTGTGTTGCTGCTGATTGTTGCCATCCTTGCATCTTATTCTGTATTTCTCCTGCTTACTATGTGCATTCATACTGGTAAGTGAAGGCAGCACGCAGTGATTTAGTCAGAGAAGCCTTTAGAATGGACAAGTCAAAAATACATTCAGAATTTGCGAAGTGCATTTCAGGGGCTAACAATCGCTGTGGCTGGTGCCGTATGAGAAACCAGTGTTTTCATGGTGGTCGAAGTGTTCGGCTAGAACTTGGCAAACCAGGATTCAAATCCCTACTCAGTCATGAAGCTCACTGGGAGACTTTTAGATCAGTCACCATCTCTCAGCTTAACCTACCACACGAGGTTTTGTCAGGGGAAGTCCTGTGACTTGTTATTGCAGTGATTTATCTTGTTATTGCAACATAGAGCCCTTTCCACGTTGTCCTGCCTGATAGTGAAATCATACAATTGTGTTGCAAAAGGCTTTGGGGGATTTTTTTTTTTAATGCATAGCCCATTTGTGCAAACCGCTAGCCATGTCTGTTGGGCTTCTTTGCTGCTCTCCCCCTGCCCCCCATGAACTATAAGGGTGCTCTGGAAAGGGGAAGATCAGTAGTGCTGAGCAAGCTGCTTTTAAGCTTGCCTGCCCTTATTAAATGTCAGATTTAGAAACCCCTTTGTAAACCCAGGTTTTTCCAGTTTGAAAATTTCTCTTTAAAAGGTAATGCTGTACTCTTTAAAAAAATCAGTGTTTCTCGAATTTGGGTCCCCAGCTGTTGTTGGACTACAACTCCCATCACCCTCTAGCTAGCAGGAACAGTGGTCAGGGATGATGGGAGTTGTAGTCCAACAGCAGCTAGGGACCCAAGTTTATTTATTTATTTGTATTAAATTTGTAAACCACCCTGCACCCAAAGATCTCAGGGCAGTTCACAGCATTAAAATACAAAATACATAATAAAAACAAGAATGAAAAGGGGGGGTGTACCCATGACCTCCTCTCCCACAAACAAATTTAAAAAGACATAGAATATCAACCAGCTTCTGTCTTTTGGCGGGAGGCAATGGAAGCATGGCGGGTGGCGCTGTGGGTAAAACCTCAGTGCCTAGGACTTGCCGATTGTATGGTCGGCGGTTCGAATCCCCGTGGCGGGGTGAGCTCCTGTCGTTCGGTCCCAGCTCCTGCCCACCTAGCAGTTCGAAAGCACCTCCGGGTGCAAGTAGATAAATAGGGACCGCTTTATAGCGGGAAGGTAAACGGCGTTTCCGTGTGCTGCGCTGGTGCTGGCTCGCCAGCTGCAGCTTCGTCACGCTGGCCACGTGACCCGGAAGTTTCTTCGGACGGCGCCGACACGGCCTCTAGAGCGAGATGAGCACGCAACCCTAGAGTCGGACACGACTGGCCTGTACGGGCAGGGGTACCTTTACCTTAATGGAAGCATGGCACTCAAATCAAAAGTGTAACACTCAAAACGGAGCACATTCGGCTTCCGGAAAAAGTTCGCAAACTGGAACACTTACTTCTGGGCTTGTAGCGTTTGGGTTCCAAGTTGTTTGAGTTCCAAGGCGTTTGAGAAGAAAGGTACCACTCTATACTTGGGCCAGCGTCTCCTCTGTCACGCCTCTTTCATGTTTATTTCCTGACTCTTCCCTCTGCCTTTTTCTGATGAGGGGGGGTTCATGTTGTGAGAAAACTTTTCTTCTCTCTTTCCTTGTTCCTTTTGTTCGACATAGCTGTCTCTGGCCAATCTCTGGCCTTCTCTGCTTCTTCTCCGAGGCTGCTGCTCCTAGTCTTCCACTTCCTCTTGGCCTGCACTCTTAAATGTTGGACAGAGGTAGGGTCCGATTGTTACTTTTTTATTATTTTAAGGTTATTATTTAAGGGTATTATTCCATAAAACTGGCCAAGTCTTTTTTTTTTAATGTCAACAGTTACAATGCAATAAGCAAATGTTAAAATCATGACAAGAACAGCAAGCACAGACTTGTCTGGAAAAAATAATGAATATGATGGACCCAAAAAAGAGAGAGAAGACGCAAGATGGTTGATTAAATTCTGGCAGAATGAGCAGAGAATACTGTAGCGGAAGACCCTTGAGCAGAAAGTGAGCTTCTTTGGCGCCTAAATCTTTTCGGGAACTCATGGCAAAAAGGATTAGCTAGGACATTGAGCAGTAGTTGATCTCCACCTTTTTACACCCTCTGTGATTAATTTTTTTTTTGGGGGGGGGCAGTATCGAGATGTAAAATAAGATGGCAGCTTTCATTGAGTCTCTTCCGTTGGTACAGGAGTACCCAACCTTTGAGCTATGCAGGAGTCTTCATTGTGCCAAAGAGTTTTATGGAATGCAGAATCTCACACACTTTTGCACTAACAGGTTGTGCATGTCCCTCTTGTTTAAGAGAATGTTTGTTTCCATTGTACAGCAATTTTCTGTATCATGCCAACTGCATTTTCCCATTAATCTGCTCCCAAATATGTAATATGCTAGTTTCTGTGATGCAGAAAAATAATGAAATAAAAACCTAGATCGTTACAGTGGTAACTCGTGTTAAAGATGCTTCAGGTTGCGGACCGCGGGAAACCCGGAAGTACTGGAAAGGGTTATTTCTGGGTTCCGCCGCTCGTGCATGCGCAGAAGCGCCAAATCGTGTCACGCGCATGCGCAGACACGGCGCTGCGGGTTACGAATGGTGTGGGTTGTGGACGTGCCTCCATCACGGGTTACATCCGCAACCCGAGGTTCCACTGTATTTTGATTGATTGTATTCAGCAATTCTAATTTCTCTTTATAAACACAAAGGGCATAATTCAGTAATTCCAACAAAGTTCAGCATTAAGAGAGATAGGTATGTGCTTTATGTTCATAGTTAAATCAGTGAATCAGTTAAATCAGTTAAATCTAGCTTAATTTTGGCTAGATTTAATATTTGGCAATTAACTGTAATTTCACCAGTAATACAGCATCCACAAAATTAGCATTTTCGGGCACACTCCATGACTACCTTAATTAACCCCACAAAACTTTCCCCACCTGCATTTCTAAGTCCTTGTGCTTTTTTGATGGAAGAAGCACATATATTAGATTTATAACCATATGATTTGTACTTGATATGCATGCATAAAACATGCATATAATTTCCCAGTAAATATTAATGTGGAATTATTTGTTTCCTTCTAACAGCTGTTACTTCTTATGAAGATCTCGGTCTCTTCGCATTTGGCTCACCTGGAAAGGTAGTTTCCAAACTCCTTTATCTCCTTTTGGTTTTGTTATTGCTCATTTTTAAGAGAGAAAAGTCCATCATCACTTGGAGGGATGTAGCATGTAGGATATCTAGCTACGGCTGTTGCTCGCTTAGGTAAAAAGGTAAAGGTAAAAGACCCCTGGACAGTTAAGTCCTTTCAAAGGTGACTATGGAGTGCTGCGCTCATCTTGCTTTCAGGCCGAGGGAGCTGGCATTTGTCCACAGACAGCTTTCTGGGTCTTGTGGCCAGCATGACTAAACCGCTTCTGGCACAACAGAACACTGTGACGGAAACCAGCACACACGGAAACACCGTTTACCTTCCCGATGGAGCGGTACCTATTTATCCACTTGCACTGGTATGCTTTTGAACTGCTAGGTTGGCAGAAGCTGCGACAGAGCAATGGAAGCTCACCCCGTCGCAGGGATTTGAACTGCCGACCTTCTGATCAGCAAGCCCAAGAGGCTCAGTGGTTTAGACCACAGCGCCACCCGCTTGGGGACTGTTGTATGATATTTCATGAATCACATGAGGTTGTTCTTACATTTCTGCTTTTCCTAACATCATCTACTGTTTTTGTAGGTTCTTGTGGCCAGCACAATCGTTATACAGAATGTCGGAGGTAAGAAATGTTAAGTTACAATAATTATTAACACTGTTAATAATGTTAAGTTACAATAATTATTAACACTGAGCTGTCCTGAGAACAATTATACAGTGGTACCTTGGGTTACATATGCTTCAGGTTACATACACTTCAGGTTAAGAACTTTGCTTCAGGTTGAAAACAGAAATTGTGCTCCAGCGGTGCGGCGGTAGCAGGAGGCCCCATTAGCTAAAGTGGTGCTTCAGGTTAAGAGCAGTTTCAGGTTAAGTACAGACCTCCGGAACGAATTAAGTACTTAACCTGAGGTACCACTGTATAGTAATTTGATCTAGTTATGGTCAACTGCTTTGTCTCCTTGAATGTCTTGTATCGTCCCATCCTTCCAGTCATGGTCTAGTTATTCTACATATGAAAACTGGGCTTGAAATTGTTCCTATGTCCTTAAATTTGTGGACACCTTTGTTAGAGATCATAGATATAGTTATAGATATATTTACCTGCCTAGGAAAGGCTGCTGTAGCTTTGGGACCAAGCACCACATATGAGAGTTGCTGAGTGGCGTAATTATACTGTGACTGCATAAATTTGACTCACGCTGCCCAGTGACTGCTCTTTTTATAAACATACTTGAGAACTAGGTCGCTTGCTTTCATAATTCAATTTAGTGTCCTTTGTAGAACAAGCTATGTTTTAAAGTGTAATAGACTCTTGCTATTAACTCCAGGCAGGAGTATGAACAGTCTAATCCCAATGACCGAGTATTATTTATTCATACCGGTTTGGGGTGGCGTTACGTAGTGAGAAACAAATTTTTTAATTTCCTTTCCTATTTGACTGCACCTCTAAATAAATGTCATTAAACAAGTTGGGTCTAAGCAGTGAAGGGTCTGCCAGACCCAGGACCTGTTATAAGAGTGTGCTGGTCAAAGGAAATTTGAGTCTTATTTTCTTCTCCTTCCAACAGTTCATAACCTTGTATGTGTGTCACTTTTAATAAAAGTCCCCCGAGAAACCCTAGAGGCCTGAGCTATTGCACACTGAGTGTTATCAAACTACTTATTCTGTCCTCAACAATAACACTGGCTGTCAGAAAGCAAAGACGTATCTGCCAAGAACTCCCATTTCTGATTAATTCAAGAAGCAGCATTCGCACTTGGAAAATATTATTTCAAGCTTTTAAATACAGCTAGATGGAAATTTCCATGTTCCTTCAGCATTCGGTGCTTTTGTTTCACTTTCTTTCCATAGGAGTACACACATTTCTCTTGCAAAGTGTGGGTATTGCACCTCCCACCACCTCCGCAAAATTAACCTGTTCTAAAGTCACTGCAAAAGGATAATTCTCTTGCCACAACTATATTTGCATGGTTCCCATGTTACATGGACAGTATTGCTTTCCTTTGTACGTAGCTAATGACACATGTAGACAGTGCAAACATGCCAGTAAGGTACAACATAACTGCATTTTTGCTAAATAGGCCAACCAATCAGAACACTGCACAGCCAGGTGGAGAGGTGGCTTACGGACTGTGAAAAGGGCCGGTCAACCATCATTCTGCATAAGGAGCTAAGCAGTGGTGGTGGTGTTACAGGTTTCTAAAATTGTCAATGCTGTGATTAAATAGATTGGCAAGCAGGGCTATTTTGTGTCAGTACAGTGGTACCTTGGGTTAAGTACTTAATTTGTTCTGGAGGTCCGTTCTTAACCTGAAACTGTTCTTAACCTGAAGCACCACTTTAGCTAATGGGGCCTCCTGCTGCCGCCGCGCCACCGGAGCCCGATTTCTGTTCTCATCCTGAAGCAAAGTTCTTAACCTCAGGTAGTATTTCTTGGTTAGCGGAGTCTGTAACCTGAAGCGTATGTAACCTGAAGCGTATGTAACCCAAGGTACCACTGTATTCACTAGTACAGAGTACTGGCACCTGTTTTTGTGCATCCATTTGTGCTGGTACCCATGGCAGTCATATCAAAATATGAGTATCATCACCTAATTTTTTTTTAACACCCCCCCAAAGCACTTATCAGCAGCAGGTTCAGAACAATTAAGTTCTATTTCACATGATGCATAACTAGTTTGTAGAACTCACTGCCGCAAGATCTGGTGATGACTTCTGGATAAGGTGGCTGAATTAAACAAAACATACAACATCGATCTGTCAATGGTTATTGGCTTTTTAATAACATGCTGGGGGCAGAAAATGGGAGAGGGTTGCTGCATTTGTAGCTGGCTTAAGGGAGTTCCTAGAGACATCAGCCTGGCTGTTGTTAGAAGCAGGATGCTGAATTGGGTGAGCTTCCTGACTTGCATCCAGCTGTGCATGTGGTGTTTCACTTGTGGAATGGGATATTCCCCCCTTTTCCTCCCGCTGCATGCCCCCAAAATCTGCCCTGGAAGGTCTCCCAGGCCTCTGAAGCAGATTTTGAGGGTGTTTGGGGCAGTCCGGGGAAGAAAAGGAAGTCGCTTCAGTGAAACGGCAACATCTGACCAGATTTTGTCTTGTGTAGCAGTTAACTTGGTTTTACATTTTTCTTTCACTTTTGACTGTAAACACTTGCAATATTTTTTTTTAAAAAAGAGGCTGGAAGGAAAAAGAGCAATTTCAGATTTGATATAATCCCCTACTGGACATTTGCACGAAGGAAGTGTAATGGGTACACCTGTGAACCTTTTTGGTGAGGGCAACCTTTCAGAAGCCGGCTCTGAGAACCTGGATGTTCCCTAGAAACTAGAAATGCCTTGCGCGAGAGCCCTTGCCAGACCACTCTCGATCTTTTCAAAGCCAGGAAAAATCCCGCAGGCAGAAGTGCTGGGTCCCTTCCCACTTTCCTCTTGTTTTCTCTTACTGGTTATTTACTGCCGCTTCCTCGTCAAAAGTTTGGAGATTGTTAAAAGATAGAACGATGAGAAGAGCTAAGCAGATGGCAAACAGCTAGAACCAAAATGGGGGCTGAGAAGTTGGGAGCTGCTTTCCTGTGGCAGCCCATGAGCCGTACGCTGCAATGTCCTGCATATACAAATATAAATCCGTATTTGAGTTACTACAGATCAGGGATTCTGAAATCCTAATGTGGAGAAATGGTTGTTCCTGTTGTTAAACAATTGGAAGGCAGAAACCACCCAGCGATGTTCCAGTGGATCCTAGTTTACCTTCTGCTCAGAAGCAACTGTAGCAGTCACTACAGAAGGGATTTAGCAGAGTCACTGTTGTTGTTTAGTCGTTTAGTCGTGTCTGACTCTTCGTGACCCCATGGACTAGAGCACGCAACATCAAAAAAACTAAGATCATGGCCACTAGTCCCATCACCTCCTGGCAAATAGAAGGGGAAGAAATGGAGGTAGTGAGAGATTTTACTTTCTTGGGCTCCATGATCACTGCAGATGGTGACAGCAGTCACAAAATTAAAAGACGCCTGCTTCTTGGGAGAAAAGCAATGACAAACCTAGACAGCATCTTAAAAAGTAGAGACATCACCTTGCCAACAAAGGTCCGTATAGTTAAAGCTATGGTTTTCCCAGTAGTGATGTATGGAAGTGAAAGCTGGACCATAAAGAAGGCTGATCACCGAAGAATTGTTGCTTTTGAATTATGGTGCTGGAGGAGACTCTTGAGAGTCCCATGGACTGCAAGAAGATCAAACGCATCCATTCTGAAGGAAATCAGCCCTGAGTGCTCACTGGAAGGACAGATCGTGAAGCTGAGGCTCCAATACTTTGCCCACCTCATGAGAAGAGAAGACTCCCTTGGAAAAGACCCTGATGTTGGGAAAGATGGAGGGCACAAGGAGAAGGAGACAACAGAGGACAACAAGCACTTAATATTGTTCCATATTTACCAGGCTGTTTAAAAGGAAGCATGAGTGTGCAAGGTTACCTGTAGAACCTTTGGTCTCCAGGCCTTAGACATGATTAAGGATCTGCCGTCCAGCTTTTCAAGATTCCTTCCACGTAGGAAGAAACCAAAGGTGGCTTGGATTAGGAGCTGCATGTGTTTATTTCTCTGAGAGCAGGATAAGAAAAAGTCCCAGGTACACTTGAGAACATTTCGTTCCCTTGGTGCTGTTGTCACTCCATCTGGTGGTCATTTGAAGTAGAGCTGCATCTGGAACATTTCTCAGGAAAGAGCTGGAGCCAAGCTCTTGTGATTTTCTCTCTCGGAGGAAGGCAACAAAAAATAACAAACAAGCAAAAATTAGAGAGCAGTGTGAATCCTGACCTTGGGGGAGAGGGGATTATCTTAAAACCTATTGTACTAGGTTCACGCTTAATTTTATTTACAAGTCTGTAATTAGTCTAATCTGTATTTCCTCTGCAGCAATCTAGAGAGCAGCTTTTCTGCTTTGCAGAACCTTTTCTTTTTATGGTTTTAGCCTTTTAACTCTGAATTCTTTGGGCAGCCGGGGTTTACGTAGCTGTTTGGTGAAGGGGAGTCATTTTATTTCACTTCTGAATCCCTTTCAATGGGGCATTCTGAAGCAGTTTATGATATAAAAACATATATAAAGTAGGTACGTATCTAAAAACAGCCAAAGCAATTGCATATATGAAAACAAAAACAAAACAAACCCCCAATGAGAATACGTACAGTGGATGCTCGGGTTGCAAACGTGATCCGTGCGAGATGCACGCTTGCAACCCGCAGCGTTCACAACCCACGTTTGTGCACACATGGATTGCGATTTGCTGCTTCTGCGCATGCGCAAAGTGCAATTTAGCGCTTCTCCGCATGTGTAACCTGTTCCGGTACTTCCGGGTTTCGGCAGTCTGCAACCCGAAAAAATGCAACCTGAAGTGGCTGTAACCCGAGGTATGACTGTATTTAAAAAGTTGTTTAGAAAGGACCTGGACAGCTTATGCAAATTTGTGCTGGCATCTAGTTCAAAATCATGTTTCTGCCATTTCACTTTTTTTTACCCACCCCTCCTGAAACATCTGCCCTAGTGTATGGGTCTGTCTCGGGGAAAGTGGCCAAGTTACATTGACTTGGAAGCAGTCAGTCTGCTGTGGAGGATTTGTAGAACAGTTGGCATATTGCAGCAACATGACTCCAGAGTAAACGTTGCCTCAACAAGCTTTTATCCTGCATAAGTGTCTCAGATCGGTGGCATGGGAAGGAAGGAGCCTCCCTGCTACAGATAGGGGACTTCTGTCAGATTTGGCCCTGAAAGGGCAATGGAGAGGACAGGAGCCAAGTCCTTTTGATGCCTTCACTCAGATCCTTAAAGGTCTTTGACTAAACCAGGTCAGATTTCTGATTGTGTGCAGGGAGCTGTGCTATTGCATACTCCCTCACCTCCTTTTCTTTTGTAAAAAGGAGTGTAGGACAGATTTGTGAATATCCACTTGCCAGGTTGCCTGTTGTGAGATTTGCCATAATGGCAAGTAGGGAAGCTTTTGTAAATTGGGTACATTTCCTTCCTGCCTGTCCCCTTCCCATTAATGTAATGTAAATTACCATCTGAGGACAAGTAGATTAGCAAATTTTATGCAGGACTGCTACAGGATCAAGTGGGGGAACGGCACAAAAAATGTTGTGTGTACCTATAAGATTTTTTTACCTTTATAAACTTCGATTATCTGCAAAGGATGACATGGGGCAATCCCTGCACAGATCACAGACTCCTGGATGCCATGGAGAAAAGATTTATTTTTGTATTCGTGTGTGCGCAGTGTGCTTCAAAAAGTGCTAATCCAAGGAATTAGAAAGGCAAATACAGGGAAGGAAGCCAGAAATATATAGCTTCTTCTCTCACCACAGTACATACTTTCCAAACATGTTTGGAATAAGCAGACACCTAAAGTGGGAGCAAATTTCCTGCCAAGCGGCATCCATTTCTTGGTAAAGATCTGCCTAAATTAATCTTTTAAGTGACTTCTGTATTTGCTGCAAGTGTAGATTGTTTACAGAGGGATTTGGACTAATTTGAGTGCTCACCCCTTCAGCAGCTTATGTTTGGCCTGAAAGCTAATTACCCTTATTGTTTTAAATTGACGATTTCCAGCTCCGCTTTAATTAAAGGCAGGCTTGCGATCTCCAGTCCTAGTTGAACAATTCAGGCCCATTAAGGTCAATTATGTTTTATTTTTATAATTAATGCAATAGTCCAGGATTTTTATTTTAAAAAAAATTAAGGACAGGAAGGCCTTTCCAAAAGAGAAACAATGAATGTGCCTGCGGGTTGTGTCATTCCATCCATATATATTGACTAGCAGGAATGCATAGAGGAAATAATGCGAGAAGGAATGGGCTTAATAAAAAGCAGCACTTCTGAGCTCGTAATCTAACTGGGCTTGGATCAGCCACTTTTATAATTAATTCATAGTGTTTTCCCACTGCAAATTGGTGCCCTGTGGTGTTAAAATCATCTCTTCTTTTGCCCATGTCAAGAGTACCTGCATCCTTGTATTGGGCTCCCTTAAATTTCCCTATCGTTCCCAGTAAGATTTCCAGCTTTTCATAACCATATGCACTGTCCATACTTTTATGAGGTTTTTTTTCTACACTTTTGGAAATTGTCTGAGCAAATTCCAACTAGTTCAGTTTCACAAGTGTGTGTTTGCGGAGCTGGGGGAGACTGGGCTGCAAAAAATAACAGCAAGAAGTATACTTTCCAAAAATGCCATGGAATCTGAACTAAGAAAGAACTTTATCTACAGGTTAAGGATGGCACCTTATAAATCAGTAAAGATAGTGCAACGGTACCTTGGTTCTCAAACTTAATCCGTTCCGGAAGTCCATTCCGAAACCAAAGCATTCCAAAACCAAGGCGCGCTTTCCCATAGAAATTAGTGCAACATGGATTAATCCGTTCCAGACTTTTAAAAACAACCCCTAAAACAGCAATTTAACATGAATTTTACTATCCAACGAGACCATTGATCCATAAAATGAGAGCAATAAACAATGTGCTGCAGTCGCACAACCAGTCAGTCAGTAGCTGAACTGGGTTCCACACAGTTACAAAAACAAAAACGCAAAATAAATAGCAAAAACAGACAGACTTAACACTTAAAATGGAAATGTGGTGCTCAAATTGGATGCGTAACACTCAAAGCATGTTCGGCTTCCGGAAAAAGTTCACAAACCGGAACACTTACTTCCGGGTTTGCAGTGTTTGGGTTCCAAGTTGTTTCAGTACCAAGGTGTTTGAGAACCAAGGTACCACTGTATAAAGCTAAGATGTGGAACTTTGTTCCTGGAGAAGTGTGCCTGGCACCTTCAGTTTACAACTTTTGGCAAATGCTGAAGTCACATTTTTACCCTGGCTTTTGACACTTGAGATAGGTGTATGTCCCCCACTTTTTAAGTTGTTCGGTGCAATTGTTAAAGTAATTAGTTACCAAGGATGAAAGTGGTAGCGAAAAGGCATCTAGGTGGCCTAATCATTTTGACCTGCTGATGGATCCGGTCCAATCGCCTTCTAAATCCGGCCCGTGGACGGTCCGGGAATCAGCATGTTTTTACATGAGTAGAATGTGTCCTTTTATTTAAAATGCATCTCTGGGTTATTTGTGGCGCCTGCCTGGTGTTTTTACATGAGTAGAATGTGTCCTTTTATTTAAAATGCATCTCTGGGTTATTCGTGGGGCATAGGAATTCGTTCATTTCCCCCCAAAAATATAGTCCGGCCCCCCACAAGGTCTAAGGGACGGTGGACCGGCCCCCTGCTGAAAAAGTTCGCTGACCCCTGCTCTAGATACACAGTGAGATCTACACATGCTTCTTTGCTCCTGTGACCACCTGTCCCACAATCTGAGGCCAGGTAAACTTCAAACAAACCCAGGATCTGCAACAGTTCCCAGAGAGGCTTGGCCCACCTGTGAGGTTGGTGGGGACGGGATGTTAAACACAGCACCTGGCCAGGAGCTGTTGCGAATGATCCACCCAGTTGCAATATTATTGCAAAGCTGCTGTTATTGTTAACTGAATTTATATCCCACTGTTCCTCCTGAAGGAGCCCAGCAAGCCTCAGTTGCCTGTCCTGTACTTCAGGCTAGTGGATCACACGATTGGTAGATGCCTCTGCCTGTGTGATTTGTGGACTAGGACAAGCAAGTATCAGCCTCGCTTCCCCATCTGCAAAAAGAATTGTTATAACAGACTTGTGATAAGGGTAACCACAGTGAGGGCAAGGCTCTTTGAAAATGAAAAATGCTGAGTGAGTGATGATCAGTAGGGAAAATAGATTTCAGAAGTCGCCGAATTCACCATTTTTATAAAATGCTCTGTTAGCCTGTTCCATAAAGCCCCGTAAGGAAGACATGCATCCTTCTTAATAACAGTGTCATGAACTGAACTGGTTGGGTAAGAACATCTAGCCAGAGGGGATGAGGTTCATTCTTTCCAACCACCGGATATTTCTAAGGGTGTCTTGCCAGCCCTTCAGCAAGGGAAGGCTGATCCCATGAACTCTCTGACAACTCCCTAAGCTCACAAACACACATCCTCCTTTTGTCACCAAACCAATGGTTTGGCTCTGGTCTCTTGTCTGTGGACGGAGTGGTTAGGAAAAGTTGGAGCCTCTGGTTGCAAAACTTTAAAAACAAAACCCACCTTGTATGTGTGGAGTGGCACATTTTCTGTGATTTCTGAGATACTTGGAGATATTACTATCTTTCTTTAGTGCTTTATTTCTTGCAAATCCTTGTTAATGATTTGGGGATTTGTTTGGGAAGCGATGTCTAAGTTGAATTTCTCTGCTCTTCGTTTCTTCTTCAGATACATGCCTTTAGAATCGTTACAGATATCTCTCAGGGCAAATCCTGACTGTTTCATACATTACTCAGGGCAAACACTGACTAAAGCGGCCTTCTCCATTCATGTTTTGGACTGAAATTCAATCCAGTCACTGGACTAAGGATACATTCAACAGGGAACTGTGGGGAATTCTGACTCCCTATGATGCACATGCTTTTTCACATTCACACTTAAAAACACACAAAAAAACCCCCATTCACTTTTTATTTGTCCTGCAGTTTAGCAGAGCAACAGCAGCAAGAAGCTGCCACGTGGTCTCCTTAACACTCATTTTGGTAATTTGTTGTTGTTGGCATCTTCTGTCTCAAGAGACTATGGAAGAGTACACCTTTGGGGGTGAAGTCAGACGGGTGGAAGGTTGCAGCGCCTGCTGTGGCTGTAGAGACCGATACAGAAGAGACATGTTTTGTTGCAGATGGGGCAGATGAAGGTGTTGGGTTGTGGTGCTGCAGATTTCTTCTCTGCGCCCCCCAGTGGTCATTCCTTCTAGGAAACAGAATCCAGAGTAATTCATTCTGTCAGTGCAAGGATTCATCCTGGTGGAATGGAACTCTGCGTGCACCCTGAATCTGTTCTGGGGGTTTTCCCACACCTCCAGAGCATATTTGGGGAGTGTGCAGGGTACGTGCATTAGGAGGAGATTCCATTGCGCAAATGTGAATCCTTGTGCTGGCAAAATGAGTTAGGCGGATGCGGCCCAAAGTTTTTTTAAATTTCCAGTTGCGTTTCTTCCATTTCAGTTCTAATTTGTCATTGTTACGGCAGGTAGCAAGCAGCCATAGCTTAATGCAGGCATAGGCAAACTCGGCTCTCCAGATGTTTTGGGACTACAACTCCCATCATCCCTGACCACTCGTCCTGTTAGCTAGGGATGATGGGAGTTGTAGTCCCAAAACAACTGGAGGGCCGAGTTTGCGTATGCCTGGCTTAGTGCCTTTCTACACAGTCTGGCAGTGGCTGAACAATGTGACCCATGAACTAGCTCCCACTAAGAGCCTCTCCAGTAACGGCAAATGAATATCATTTGTGTGGTTACTTATTGCGGTAGCACAACCTCACAGACCTTTCCTCTTCCTTTCTGGCCAGTGTCATGTGATCGTTTTTCCGGGTTGCTCCCAGTCTCAGCTAGGATTCCACGTACATGGCAGGGTCCGGCCACCTGCAATACAGAGTGTGGGGTGGAAAGAGACCATTGGGTACCCGCAGCTTTCTCTGTTAGTCTTTCTGGGTGGTTGCAGTAGTGCACTGATGGGTCCAAAGAGTGCCTCGGTGCTTCTGGGACTTGGACAAGGCGTCTAAAACTGCAACACTTTGGAATGACTGGAGAGGGTGAAGGTTGCACTTAGTGGCTTTGTCTTCCGGTCAAGTGTCTCCAATTTCAAAAGTGCGAAAACAATTTGCCTATGATAAGCTGATCACCACATGAGTGAGTCACCGGAGGACTGTCTGCATCTCCGCTGGGATAATGTGTGTTATTTCATGGGAGTTGCGCAGGAAGCCCAACCCCATGAACAGCAAACATTTCAGTATTTAGTTTTAGTATTTACTATTCAAAATAGCAAATGGGAAGGCAGGCCTTCTGGCCTTGAACCACACTGGGGAACAAGAAGTTACGAGAAGTCTATAGGGTACCATGTTGGGCACAGTGATTGGTTGACTCCTGCCCACTTGAGGAACAGTGAATTTATTCAAAATTGCTAGGAGCAAAGCGCAACGGGCCTAGCATTTGAATGCACCAATTGCAGACTCTGGGAGGGAGGAAAGGAACAGGGTGTTGGGCTTTCTGTGGCTTTAGGGCCTTTAAACAGTGGTGCCTCGCAAGACGAAATTAATCCGTTCCGCGAGTCTCTTCGTCTTGCGGTTTTTTCGTCTTGCGAAGCACGGCTATTAGTGGCTATTAATGGCTTAGCGGCTATTAGCGGCTTAGCGGCTATTAACGGCTTAGCGGCTTTAAGAAAAAGGAAACAAACTCGCAAGAACTCACAAGACATTTCGTCTTGCGAAGCAAGCCCATAGGGAAATTCGTCTTGCGGAACGACTCAAAAAACGGAAAACTCTTTTGTCTTGCGTGTTTTTCGTCTTGCGAGGCATTCGTCTTGCGGGGCACCACTGTACTTCCACCAATAATGGGCTATTGGATGTATGTATGCCGCATGTGGCACTGTGGGTTAAACCACAGAGCCTAGGACTTGCCGATCAGAAGGTCAGCGGTTCGAATCCCCGCGAGGGGGTGAGCTCCTGTTGCTCAGTCCCAGCTCCTGCCAACCTAGCAGTTCGAAAGCACGTCAAAGTGCAAGTAGATAAATAGGTACCGCTCCAGCAGGAAGGTAAACAGCGTTTCCATATGCTGCTCTGGTTCGCCAGAAGCGGCTTAGTCATGCTGGCCCCATGACCCGGAAGCTGTACTCCGGTTCCCGGAGCGAGATGAGCGCCGCAACCCCAGAGTCGGCCACGACTGGACCTAATGGACAGGGGTCCCTTTACCTTTACCTTTATGCCGCATGTGAAGGCTGCTTAAAATTTCCCAAGTTCCTCTTGCAAGCATTAATTCACTTTCCCAGCTTGCACCACAAGGATACAGACCAGAAACTGATTCCCCTAACAGCCCTGCAACGTGGGAGAGTAGTCACGTGAGTCTGGCATCTGATAGGGAAATATGGGACACTTTTTTGTTTGCAGATCCACCAAGAAATGTCAGGGAACTGCAGGGAGCAGGGCAGTTTGATACACGAGAAATGACTGCAGACCAGACCAAGAGGCCACTCTGCCCAGCGCTCTTGTCTCCAGCAGCAACCAAATGCCCCAGCAATACCCAGATGCTGGCATCTTTTGTGTAAAATTCCTGTCTAAGAGCCATGTGGAAAGGAAGGGCTGTAAATCAGTTTTAAGCGTCTCTAAGCAGGAGCTAATTTCTGCCGTTAGTACTCCATCATTGATAATTGAGTTATGTGGCTGTGGAAAGGCATACAAGGAAGTTCTCTGACCACAGTTCAGCTGACAACTAGTAATGCAGGTCTAACAATAGATGTAATGTGTTGCTTTTTTAAGCACTACCATTGTAGCTAACTCTGCAACTGTGCGCATCGCAATTTGTGCCTGTAAACCAGGGGTCAGCAAAAGTTTTCAGCAGGGGGGCGGTCCACTGTCCCTCGGACCTTGTGGGGGGCTGGACTATATTTTGAAGGAAAAAAATTGAATTCCTATGCTCCACAAATAACCCAGAGATGCATTTTAAATGTAAAAACACACTGTTTCCTGGACCGTCCACGGGTCAGATTTAGAAGGCGATTGGGCTGGATCTGGCCCCCGGGTCCTAGTTTTCCTACCCATGCTGTAAACAATTCAAGTACATGCAGACCTTGTGCTTCCCCTTTACTTCATGGCTTTAAGTGGCTGCACAGTGGCTGATTTTTTTATTCTTCCAACAGCTATTACTATTATTTGGTGGTCACTTTTATGTGAAAGCCTTCTTCAGTGTTCAGCATTTGGCAGGCTGGGGGGGGGGCACCAACCCCATAGCTTAACCTTTTAAACTCAGGATAAAGCACACGTCTGAATTGTACTGTTTTCTCATGAGCTGCCAAAAGAGAGATTTCTATCTTACAGAAGCTTCAGGGTAGAAATAGATTCACTGAACTTCGAGTCCATTTTCCTTATGACCTAGAGGAAGAAAAGGAACAGCATATAAGGGGAAGAGAGGGTGCTCATTTCATTTTAGGTTTTGTATAAAAGCTCCCGAATGTAGCACAGGCGATCCTCTCTGGAGCATGGTATTCAAAGGAGTAGTGCTGCCATTTAGGAAACAAAAAGAGTCAATCAAACAACAAAGGATAAAAATGATCAAATGGTTAGCCAGAGACTAAAATAAATGCATGAGAAAGAGTGACACATTGTATATTAGCAAGAAATCTGAGCTGGAAATTAGTTGAAGGTTGGGTTTTTTTGTGATTTAACCAATGTGACTTTTAAAAAACAATTGTGAAAGAGATAAATGTCTGATCTCTCAATTCCAGATGTGCAAAACGGGCATGAGAAAAATTTTAAGTTTCGATACAGAAGAAGTTTGAATTTCTTTGCAAGAGATTTTTTTTAAAAAAAAAAGGAAAAGGGGGAAAAATATCTCCTTTATATTCATTGGCACCTATTGGTTACCATCAGAAAGTACAGCATCGTTATTACTGTCCTGCAGTCATGCTGGTGGTTTTCAAATTACATGACCTTATAACACTCCATCAAATTTCCTTTTAAAAAAGGAATAAAATTGGAGACACCAAATAAAATGTCTCCCCATGCCTTAGTCAACAGGGAAGGCCAGCGTCGATTGGAAAAACCTGAGTATCTCAATACAAAGAAGTGAATGTTTCCTTATTTAGTGACCTCACAACTGTTTTTAATTTAACCTTGCTGTAGGTACATGCCACTCTGGATTAATGCAATTCACTTTTCTTTATGGAGGCCACATTCCTCCACTTGAAAAATTGTAATTTTAACTGTTTCAGGGCTGCAGCATTCTGCAGTTAACTTTCTACTCCTTTTTTGTGATTGATACGGATAACAAACTTACAGAAATCTGTTGCATTTTTATGTTTTCTTGTGGGGGGAAATCCACTTAAGTGAATTAGTTGGGAATACCTTTCTGGTTATTTAAAAGAATGTAGGTGGGGTTTTTTTCCAGAGCAAGGTACAGAACAGAATTCAATAATAAATGGTGCGGGATACAAATCGAATCGTTTTGATGTGTGCAATTAATCGCCCTATACCTGGAGGTCTCAGAGCGGTTCACAGAAAAGATCAACATAAAAACCACAATATATATAATCAAAATAAAAACAACCCAATAATCCCCCCCAAAGCCACATTTTAAAAGGTTATAGGATTTCAATCAGATCAACCAAAGGCCTGGTTAAAAAGGGATGCTTTTGCCTGGTGCCTAAAGGTGTATAATGAAGGCGCCAGGCGAAATTCCCTGGGGAGAGCATTCCACAGATGGGGAGCCACTGCAGAGAAGACCCTGTTCTCACGTTGCCGCCCTCTGGACCTCTCGAGGAGGAGGCACACAAAGAAGGCCTCAGAAGATGATTTCAGGGTCTGGGTAGGTTCATATGGGAAGAGGCGGTCATTGAGGTATTGTGGTCCTAAGTAGTTTAAGGCTTTATAGGTCAAGACTGGCACTTTGAATTGGGCCATGAAACTAATTGGTAGCCATTCCAGTCGGACCAGGATCGGTGCAATATGCTCAAACCGTCTTGCTCCAGTGAGCAATCTGGTCACTAGTAAGTTTATTATGAGGACAGGTAGGGCAGAGAGAAGACCTCTTTTGCAGCGTCCTCATCCTCCCCACTGAACCCAGTGGTCGAGACTGCTTCACCCAACGCAGGGGTCTCCTTTTGCCTCTGCCTCAGCAGTGTCTCATTGCCAGTTCCCACCCCACCCTCTTCCATAAGAGTACAGAGCACCATGACACTTACATGGGAGAAAGTAATGAAGGAAAAGGAAGAGGTTAGCCTGCTCTCTCTTTCAGGTATCCCTGACTCTCCAAGTTGTACACTGGGATAACATGGAATGAAATCGCCCCAGTTTTTTTCCTTTGTGTAAAGGTAAAGGGACCCCTGACCATTAGGTCCAGTCGTGGCCGACTTTGGGGTTGAGGCGCTCATCTCGCTTTACTGGCCGAGGGAGCCGGCGTACAGCTTCCGGGTCATGTGGCCAGCATGACTAAGCCGCTTCTGGCGAACCAGAGCAGCGCACGGAAATGCCATTTACCTTCCTGCCGGAGCGGTACCTATTTATCTACTTGCACTCTGACGTGCTTTCGAACTGCTAGGTTGGCAGGAGCAGGGATCGAGCAACGGGAGCTCACCCCGTCGCGGGGATTCGAACCGCCAGCCTTCTGATTGGCAAGTCGTAGGCTCTGTGGTTTAACCCACAGCGCCACCCGCGTCCCTTCCTTTGTGTAAGGTCCCCCCAATTCTAATGAACCCTCTGCAGTACTTATGAAATAACATTTGTATGAGTTTTTCACCAGAATATAAGAAAGGGACAAATTGAGTTTTTATGTGCTATGCCCTTTAGTGAGACACGGTCTCTTGGTCTCCTAACTGATTTGTACTAGCAATGCTAATTGCACTTTGCCTAGAGATGTCGAGTTTCTAACTCAACCAATGCCTGTTTTCTTATTTCTCAGCCATGTCAACCTATCTTTTCATTGTTAAGTCTGAACTTCCTGGGGCCATTGCAGGATTCCTTAGCGGAGACCACAGCGGGTAAGGAGAAACCTAAAAGCATCCTATGAGGGCAAGCAAAGGCATTTCTTCTTAAACATAGGGGCGGCTATGCTTCCCACTGTTCTCCAGGTGAAAGAGAGAGAGACGGGACCTTGCAGATTCCTGCACCTGTGCAATGCAGATGTGTGCTACTGTTCAAAAGTGTAATTCATTACTGATTGCTCCCATAGTGATTAATAGGAGCCTGAAAATCATAACTTGCTGTCAGCATATTTACATCTGCAGCTCACACAAAAATAGTTGTTTCTTCTTTGTGCCAAATGCGGAATACTTCTTCAGACAAGCTTACACAGTCAGCAGAACCAAGTGGCAACACATTTCTTGGGTTGCAGATTTTCAGGCTGCAAATAGAAGGTTTTCATGCACAAATACACACACGTCTCTGCACATAGAAAGTTGGAATGTTGAGGTGAAGGCCATGCTGAAGCGCTACCTTTCCGTGTTTAGAAAGTTTCTGAATTGTGGGTCGTTCAAATATTCTTGTTTTTTCTGAAGTGGTGTACTCCATGCAAAGCTTTAGCAAATTGATTCTTCTGGTTATATAAATTGCAGCTGAACTGGGTTTTAACAGCAGCTATACTGAAGCCAAGTCTCCCACTGCCCTGCCCTGCCCTGCCTACTTGATTGTCAGTACTGTATTCCATTGATTTAACCTCCCCCTTTCAACCCCCCCCCCCAATTCTGGAAAATTGGGTTTTCTAACAAGAGGTCTGAGGCAACTCTGCCTTAGGTAAAGGGACCCCTGACCATTACGTCCAGTCGTGACCGACTCTGGGGTTGTGGCACTCGTCTCGCTTTATTGGCCAAGGGAGCTGGCGTACAGCTTCCGGGTCATGTGGCCAGCATGACTAAGCCGCTTCTGGCGAATCAGAGCAGCGCACCGAAATGCTGTTTACCTTCCCACCGGAGCGGTACTTATTTATCTACAGTGGTGCCTCGCAAGACGAAAAGAATCCGTTCTGTGATTCTCTTCGTCTAGCGGTTTTTTCGTCCTGCGAAGCAAGCCCATTGAAGGATTAGCGCTTTTAGCGGCTTTTAGCGGCTTATCTGCTGATCGGATCAGCTGATAAGCGGCTTAGTGGATTAGAAAAAGGGGGGGGGGAAACCAGCAGGAACTCGCAAGACATTTTCGTCTTGCAAAGCAAGCCCATAGGAAATTCGTTTTGCGAAGCACCTCCAAAACGGAAAACTCTTTCGTCTAGCGAGTTTTCCGTCTTGCGAGGCATTCGTCTTGCGGGGCACCACTGTACTTGCACTTTGACTTGCTTTCGAACTGCTAGGCTGGCAGGAGCAGGGACTGAGCAACGGGAACTCACCAACCTTCTGATTGGCAAGTCTTAGGTTTAACGCACAGCGCCACCCACCTCCCTAACTCTGCCTTAGACCACATTAATACCACACATGTGAAGTACTATGCTACGACTTTAAACGGTCACGGCGTCCCCCAAAGAATTCTGGGAGTTGTAGTTTGTTAAAGGCGCTGAGAGTTGTTAGGAGGCCCGTCTTCCCCTCACAGAACTACAATTCCCAGAGGTCCTTGTGAAGAGGGATTGATTGTTAAACCACTCTGGGAACTGTACCTCTTTGAGGGAAATAGAGGCCTCCTTTAGTGGAAGCCATGTTTAAAGTAGTGCTTCAAATGGATGGTGTGAGTGTGGTTATAATCAGTTGCACTTTAGATGAATTTTCGAACTCCACTCATAAGCAGCCAAACAGATTCCTTGGTCATGTGGTGTCGTTCCCAAGTTGCAAATCACCATTTACTTTTACACGTGTGACGTTTTCACAAGGTGCTTTAACTGCCTAATTTTTGCACAAGAAAATACTTTAGAATATATTTTTTCACACGGTAGGATCCAGTTTTACCTTACTAAGACAGGCTAGTTTCCTATGGGTTTCTGTCACTTGTAAAATCCAATTTGTGCCAAAGAAATCACACCAAACTTATAGCATGAGAATCAGGCCTCTGCCTGAGCCCTGAAACGTTTAAACTGCCGCTGTCATGTTACCATGTTAACATATTTTTTTCTAACCACAAAGCAAAATCTGGCAGTTAGTGAAATTTTAAATATTTTTGTTTTCGCTGAGTAGTTATTGGACTTGTCTTTGGGAAACGTGCCAGTTTTCATATTTGTTTTATAATTCCTCCAATTTGGCTGTGCAGCTGCATTCACTTCATCTTTAGATCTGACTCAAAACTTCTTTTTTAAAAAAAATTGTGGTTCAGCTTGCTGAGAAAAATGTTCCAACATTTGAATAGCTTGTTCTTGTTTTGAATAGACTGGAGTTGCCCCTGCTCCTACAATAACTTCAGGACGTCCTTTGCCTGTCTTTTCAATCTCCTGGTTTCCATGAATTCGAACTCTTAGCACGAAACGTACTCCTTGAACTGTAGGTTAATGCGCAACATTTTTAGTAGACCTTTTTTTCAAAAGCGCAAAAGGTGTTTTTGATTATGGGTGGAGGCAGCAGGGGGTCAGTTTTTCGATCTTAAGCGTTTGTTTCATTTTAATTATTCTCTCTCCCTAGTTTCTTGTCAAGTTTGGAAATAAAATAGGGCACAATCCACTAGCACTGGGTGATCCATGCTGTAAAAACAATTGGGATACTTCCCCCCCAATTACAGTGGTGCCTCGCAAGACGAAATTAATTGGTTCCGCAAGTTTTTTCTTCTTGCGAGTTTTTCGTCTTGCGAAGCACGGTTTCCCATAGGAATGCATTGAAAATCAATTAATGCGTTCCTAGGGAAACCGCTTGCCAGGCTGGTGGTGCGGAGAAGGGCTTTTCTCCGCACCGCAAGCCTTCAGGACAGGTACGGGAACAGAGGGGAAGGCGCGCAGCGCTTTCCCTCTGTTCCCGGGGCTTGCGTGGGAGGAGGGTTTTTCCTCCCCACCGCAAACATTCAGAACAGCATTCTGAATGTTGGCGGTGGGAAGGAAAACCCTCCTCCCACCCCAAGTCTTCAGGAAAGCCATCCAATGCCGCGCGGCAGCATCGGAGCTTCGTTCCGATGCCGTGCGGCGGGAGGAGGCGTTCCCCCCCCCGCCACCCGGCATCGGAGCTTCGTTCCGATGCCGCGCTGCGGGAGGAGGCGTTCCCCCCCGCCGCCCGGCATCGGAGCTTCGTTCCGATGCCACGCGGCGGGAGGAGGCGTTCCCCCCCCGCCGCCCGGCATCGGAGCTTCGTTCCGATGCCGCGCGGCGGGAGGAGGCGTCCCCCCCCCGCCGCCCGGCATCGGAGCTTCGTTCCGATGCCGCGCTGCGGGAGGAGGCGTTCCCCCCCCCGCCGCCCGGCATCGGAGCTTCGTTCCGATGCCGCGCGGCGGGAGGAGGCGTTCCCCCCCCCGCCGCCCGGCATCGGAGCTTCGTTCCGATGCCGCGCGGCGGGCGGAGGTCCGAGGACAGTGGGGAAGACGCGCTGCGCTTCCCCGCTGTCCCGGAGATTTCCCTATGGGCTGTCGTCTTGCGAGGCAAGCCCATAGAGAAATTCGTTTTGCGAAGCGCCTCCAAAACGGAAAACCCTTTCGTCTAGCGGGTTTTCCGTCTTGCGAGGCGTTCGTCTTGCGGGGTACCACTGTACCTTCGCTAGCACTGGGTTTCAGCTCGTTGGTTGGGATCCACAAGTGGGGTGGGCCCCAACCTAAGGTAGGTTGCAGCAGGCACATCAGCATAGTTCGTTGGTTTATTTCTAGAACAAAGCAAGTATTGAGGAAGGGAGGCTTCCTGAACCTTTAATAGTTGTGTAAAAGAGCAGTTCTAAACCTTGTCTGTATGGTAACCCACAAGTACAAAAGCACCTTGGGATGGCGACCCATAGATTAATTGTCACATGAATTCCTGAGTGTTAAAATGTAAGACTCTAATCTTGCTGGCATTCAGTTGCATGTGTCAACACACAGCGTTACAATATGCCAGTGAAACAAAAAGTTGCATCATAGACCAGTTGCGGATTCCAAACAACAATAATTTTGTGTTTCCTTATAAAGCCTGCAACCCACTTTTGGGTCATGACCCATAGGTTGGGAAACACAGGCATAGAGTTTTGGCAGGGCTAGCCTTTTTCCATCTCTCTCTCTCTGACGAGCTCTTCTTCTCAACTACTGAAGGTGCAGGAGTTGGTCCCATGTTAAGGCTGTTGTTTGAGATAAGTCACCATGTCTGAAAAAGTCGAACCACCCTTCTCTGTAGGATTTGTTTGCAGCTGCTGTACTGGAAGGAAAAGAGAGTTGTGTGGTGCTGGAGACTCGGGTGGGTTATGTGAGTGGTAACTGGTGATGGGCTTTTCATGGTGGTGCTCCAGTTTTGGAGGGCCATTCCTCAATATTTGCCTAGTGGCTACACTCTTCACAATATTAAAACATTCTGAATATACCCCCCCCCCCTTTTAAACACTCAGCCAATGATTTCAGGATCGCTAGGAACAGTATTTCAGTCATCAAATGCCTGGGTAAACCTTCTGAATGTCAGTAATGAGGGAGACAGACATATCTTGCCAGGGAGGGCATTCCGCAAACTGGGAACCATCACTGAGAAGGCCCTGTCGCTGGTCCATGCCAACCAGGCAGCCCCCCACCCCCGTGGCACTGGCACCAACAAGGCCTCACCTGCCGATCACAGGGTCCAAGATGGTTGGCACTGGTGCTCTTTTAGGTAATCGGTTCCTGGCTATTTAGGGCTTTACAATCTAGTACTAACATCCTGATCAGGGTCCATCTCACTGGCAATCCAGTCCAGCGCTTTCAGGGCTGGTGAGACATGATCCCATCGGGCTTCCCCACTTCACATTTTTCCCCCGTTTGTTTTGTTTTACAGATAATGATTTTCAATGCTGTTTTTAGGGGCTTTGTTAAAAATTGCAAGTCTCCCTCTGCACATGGGTGTAGAGAGATGGATAAAAAAACATTTTAAGCTAAGGAAACCTGATATTTGACACGGCACTTTTTCAGAAGTAAAGGTTTGCTCTTACAGCTGGAAAGCTTTGTGTTTTTTTAGGGCATGCAAGAGCGAGAACCGCCTGCCCTCACTGGAGCCCTTTCCTTGTCTTCCAATTACATTCAGTTCTGGGCATGCCTGCTCTGAGGACAGGCCATTCTGTTTCACCTGCATTGGTAGCGATTGGCTCTATTCAGTGCAGAGACGGGACAGAATCCATCTTCTACTGGAGGCTGAATTGAAACCAGACATAGTTTCTAATGTAGTCTGTTTCAGAATCAGAGAGACAGCAGGCAGCTTTCTTTGTTGATGATGCTTTGAGCTCACAGGAGTTAATCTATTTCTCGCAGCGCACAGTTTGAGAATTTATGCTCTGCTTTTCATGGGACCTTAGACATGCACCTCTTAGATCCGCATCTGCTTTGTTATCTGCCCACTCCAGCCAGGTGGGTACCAAGATGCTCTGGATAACGTCGTACTACACTTACAAACAGGAGCCACACATAATATTGCTCAGGCTGCTTTCACCTATATGGAACAAGAGCCACAGTTTCCAAAATATGAACATTGACCCATCTCAAGGCTCTTGTAGCATGTGCCGGATTTGCAGAGGACAGCTGGCTGTGCCAAAACTTGTGTAGTTCTATAGTAAGCTCTTTATTTGGGAGTCATCTGCAGCTGATGGTCAAAACTGCCAAGGAAAACACTTGGCCAGAAACAGTGTTCAAGCCCTTGTAAAAATAGTTACCCCCCACCAAAAGAGCCAAACCAAAGCAACGTTGAAAATTGAAGGAGCCAAATTATTAACCTATAGTGAAGTTTTTAGAGAGAATCTGCTTCATTTATGGCCATTTTGAAAGCGAGTTTGAGAACATAGACCCAACCTTTGGAGCTACTACCTTCTCCAATAATATTGTTCTTTCCATAACAAATATTTTTAAATTGCTGTATAAGCAAGAAGCATCTTTCCTGCTTTTGTCAACATCAGCCAAAGACTAAGTGCTGATAGGGCAGAATTCCCAATTGCCTAAATAACATTTTAAAAAGAGATTCTAATTCCCAGGAGCCTTAAATTTCGTTAAGTTAATCTATGATGGAGTAGAACTTTCACGTGCACCTCTTTGCAATGGATTTTTAAAGTCGAGGAAATGCTTAGAAATGGAAAATATACAATCCAACGCTGAATCTAAGGAGAGGCTTCAAAATGTGCAAGGAATTGCAATATTAGGGTAATGGTTATTGGGTTTTTTTTTTGTAATACAATGGGATGACAGATTGGTTGATTCATAATATTAAGAGGTTATGATATTTAATTATAGTTCATCAATATAAATTGGCTTTAAATATGCTTGGCTGCTAATGACTATTTTACGTTTTAAAAATATTAAAATAGAAAAAGTACACTTTGAAACAGTAAAGTGCATCTTTCATATATTTCAGGCAGGTGAGTGCAGAGGCACTGTAAGCCTTGCGCACAGGATTCATTTTTTTGTTTCCTTGGGTGTGTCGCATAGAGCCAAAGAAACTGCATGCATTATTTATATTCTATTGGCATTTTAAAAACAATTCAAGAAAAACGCAGTAAAACACAATAAAATAAAAGCACAACAATTCAATTAAAATACTCAGCCCAGAGACCAAAGAAATGAAGCCGCAGAGCCAGATCAATATAAAATTTCATTGTTAATCTGTGCCAGGCAGTCCAGCTGGCGTAAAGCCATTGTTGTTCCATAGATTCCATGGGAGAATGATGGTTTTACTCCAGCTGGATTGCTTGTCAGTCACTCTTTTTTTTTTATAAGATATTTATTAAGATTTTCAAAGTGTTACAAAATAAAAATAAAAAAGTAAGAAAATACAAAATAAAAATAGTTAAAAACAACTCATTCTTTCCATTACTTATTTTTCATTAGCTTATTTCCCGGACCTCCTCACGCCTCCCTTTTTTGTATTCCAGTTCAGTTTGTTGGTTCAGCAAATCCTTACCCTCTTTGTTTATCCTAGTCTTTAATCTTAAGCTATTGTAACATTAAATTTTTACCTATTAATAATCCATTTTTCATATTCCCTTATAGTATTACAGCCGAAAACCCCTTAATTTCTATCCAACATCATTCTAACATTCATTAATTTTACAATATTTCTGTAGATAGTCTTTAAAATTCTTCCAATCTTCTTCCACCGACTCTTCTCCCTGGTCTCGGATTCTGCCAGTCATTTCTGCCAGTTCCATGTAGTCCGTCACCTTCATCTGCCATTCTTCCAGGGTGGGGCTTGTCAGTCACTCTTAAGGCTGCAATCCTAAACACACTTAACTCACGAGAACATGAGAGGAGCCTGATGGATCAAGCGAATGGTCCACCTAGTCCAGCATCCCATTTGCACAGTGCCCCAGTGGCATAGCGTGGGGGGTGCAGGGGGGGCCGGCCGCACCGGGCGCAACATCTGGGGGGGCGCGCTCGCACTCGCAGCTCTCTGCCCCTACCTGGCTCACTCACTCTCTCTCACTGCAGTGCTGGCTGTGCGAATCCGATCCGAGCCGCTGGGTTGCCGCCCACTGTGGAGGGGGTGGGTGCCAGGCGTGCGGTGCGGAGAGAGAGCAAGGGACTATCTGGGGGAGGGACAGTGCAGCGGCTGGCCAGCGCAGCACTGAGCGCGGGAGAGAACCACACCAGACCAGACCAGGCAGCAGCAAGAAGAAGCTGGTAGCGGCGGCAGGTTAGGGGTTAGGGGGCGCAAATTACTTGCCTTGCCCCGGGTTAGGGGGCGCAAATTACTTGCCTTGCCCCGGGTGCTGACAACCCATGCTACGCCGCTGCAGTGGCCTACCAGATGCCCGTGGGAAACCTGCGAGCAGGAACCAAGTGCAAGAGCCCTCTCTCCAGTGGTTTCCAGCAACTAGTATTCAGAAGCATTACTGCCTCTGACCATGGAGGTATAGCAGCTTGGTAGCCATCACTGCCTTGTGTAGGCGCACGTTCCATAGGCTACCTATGCGCTGTGTCTTGAAGCACTTCCTTTTATCTGCCCCCGGTCTTCCAAAATTCAGCTTCACTGGATGTCCACAAGTTCTAGTTTTTATGAGAGAGGACAAATTTGGTTAGGGATGCTCTTAAAAGTGTGTTGGGAAGAGTAGGCATGTTTTCAGGGTAGCAGATGAAAAATCATTTATCAAGCTTCTGGGGGGAAATTGGGTCCTGTTATAGCAATACTCACACCCTCCTTTTATGTCTCTGTTCTTCATAGAATGCAGTTTACAGAACATAAGGATCAGGAGATGGTGTGATCAAATAAATGCAGGCTCTGTTGGTTTAGCGTAGTCTTTTATGCATTACGAAGAGACCCAGGGGATGCAAGGAGCAGGCAAGGCCACAAGCTGTTCTTGAACTGGTAGGGGAGTAGGGATGGTGGAGCTGTGTAACTCAAGTGGGGCAGTAGGCCTGGATAATGATGGGAGAATAGTCCATTTGCACTCCTGCTCCCTTCCTCTTTTCACCAGTGGTTTCCTCTTGGCTGAGAGGTGCGAAAATGTGGACCTAGTAGCACAGACTCCTAGCCTTAGGGGTTGTGTTGATCGGCTCTCTGCCAAGGTGCATATGTTTGGGGGGGGGTCATTGAGAAAGTAGGGCAACTACAACCGAAGCAGCTACACAAGTTGTAATTTGCCACTGATGCCTATTGCCCTGTGTGTAAAGGTAAAGGGACCCCTGACCATTAGGTCCAGTCGTGACCGACTCTGGGGTTGCGGCGCTCATCTCGCTTTATTGGCCGAGGGAGCCGGCGTACAGCTTCCGGGTCATGTGGCCAGCATGACTAAGCCACTTCTGGCGAACCAGAGCAGCGTATGGAAATGCTGTTTACCTTCCCGCTGGAGCAGTACCTATTTATCTACTTGCACTTTGACGTGCTTTCGAACTGCTAGGTTGGCAAGAGCAGGGACCGAGCAATGGGAGCTCACCCCATCGCGGGGATTCAAACCGCCGACCTTCTGATCGGCAAGTCCTAGGCTCTGTGGTTTAACCCACAGTGCCACCCGCGCCCCTTCATATCAACTGTGTGTATATACTGTTAAATACATTACTTGCTCAGGCAGGTCAGACGTGTGTAAATATATGTCTCTAGTCAGTACTGCCCACCTAATTTCAACAACCAGTACAGACATGCCCATAAGTGTTACTGGCACTCTTAAAATGGTAACATGATGCCCCTTCCTGTTTACGAGGTGCTAACCATGTTCTGGGCTAAATAAAACCAGAGACCAAAGGCCAAGGTGTTTATAGGGAACAACCATAAGGGATAATGCATAAGACACTCATCAATCAGCATTAGGGGTTTGAAGCAGAGAGGGCTCTTAATGTGGCGTTCAGAACATTCTTGGTGGCTCTGTAGCTCTCAGTCAAAATAGCCCCTTTTGGGATCCCCCCCCCCCCGGCAAGGCAGACCATACCTGTCATCAAGGTCCTCTGACTTGAGAGCTATATCGGTTAAAAGTGCCGCCGCAATTGTCCTCACATCTGCCCTGGGTTCGACTGCTTGCAGTATACTGTACAGTGGTACCTCTGGATGCGAACGGGATCCGTTCCGGAGCCCCGTTTGCATCCCGAAGCGAACGCAGCACATGTGGGCCGCGATTCGCCGCTTCCGCGCATGAGTGTGACATCATTTTGAGCGCATGCGCGAGCGGTGAAACCCAGAAGTAACACGCTCTGTTACTTCCGGGTTGCCGCGGAGCACAACCCAAAAATACTTAACCTGAAGCTACTTCAACCCGAGGTATGACTGTACAGTGGTACATCGGTTTACGAACTTAATCCGTTCCGGAAGTCCGTTATTAAACCGAAACCGCTCTTAAACCGAGGCATGCTTTCCCTATTGAGGCCTCCCGCTGCCAGTGCCCTTCCACCGTTCGGTTTCCGAGGTAAAGTTCGCTAACCGGAACACCTACTTCCAGTTTTGCGGAGTTCGTACACCTAATAGTTCATTAACAGGGCTGTTTGTAGACTGAGGTATTACTGTGAAACTATATGTTGCTACATGAAACACATTTCCCTGATGAATTAGGCATGAGATTTTAATAACTTATCTTACTTGTTTTTACCTAGATGTAAATCCCGTTAAGTTCAATGGGATTTACTTCCAAGTAAATGTATGTAGGGTTGCAAGCTAAGAATTATTTAACAGGGTAACAGCGCTTCTAACCTGTTCACAGTCTGCGAGTAGTAGGGTCACTTTTTTAAAAACTCTAAATAAATGCAGCCTTTAAAAGACCACTCTTTGGAAGTTATTAGTTACAGATAGGTAGCCGTGTTGGTCTGCCATAGTCAAAATAAAAAAATTCCTTCCAGTAGCACCTTAAAGACCAACTAAGTTAGTTCTTGGTATGAGCTTTCGTGTGCATGCACACTTCTTCAGATAAGAAGTTATTAGTGAGACTGAAAGAAGGTGATTCTTGTTTTTTGATGCTTAATTATCCATGATTTGTATGTGTTTAGTTAAATAGTGTTTGTCTCTATCTTTTCCTTTAAAAAAACCCTAATTTTATTAAGACTCTTCAACATACAATAAACAAAACAGCAAATAAGAACGAAAGAGAATGAAGAGAAAACCAGGGAAATAGAGAGATAAGGATAATAACAGAAAGCCTACTGTCTTTTCCAATAGCTCCTGGTATCTTGATGGGCGATTGCTGCTGCTTCTTACCTCAGTTTGCATTGTCTTCCCTCTAGCACTTCTTCCTAAAATTGGTAAGTAATTTTAAAGGGAGTATTATTGCTGCCATAATTACTATTAGCAGTAGTGTTCTCTTTTAGTAGCAATTTAATTGAGGAGTTTAAAAAGAAAGCCTTAATGGGTGGTGGTGTGTTTTTTTTTAAAGATTCGAGGAAAGATTGGGAGGGGAGGCAGGTTTATTTGCAACCTAGTCTGTCCTCCAGCTTTGCCTAGTTAACCTATTACTTAGATTGCAGTAGTACTGTGTCTGCTCTACTAAAATAAAACCTTTACAACAGAACATTAAAGAGCTGCATTTACTTACAGCATGCCATTAGTGGTAAGCCAGTTCTAATTCTGCCCTACAAAACTACATAAATGATCTGTGACAGGCAAGTTGGAATGTTGTTATTCTGAATCTTAAGCCCCAGATACCGAGCCCGGTAATGCAAAACATACCTAGAGCATGAAACTCCTTTCGCCCTGCACCAGGATCACTTTCCTTATAAATTGCCTCTTATTTTTACTGTTATTTTACAGGCTTTCTTGGCTACACAAGTAGTTTATCATTTTTCTTTATGGTGTACTTTGCTCTTGTGGTAAGTCTGAAAAAAAAACAAAAACCCAACCCAGCTTATGTTAAGTTTTCTTATTATTTTGATGGATCTCAGAGTTCCTTTGAAACGGATGTCTGTGCTTTAAAAGCATGCCTCTAAAAACGAAGTGTTCCTTCTCCTCTCCTTTAAGTGTGGTGGTATGTATTTTCTTGCTTTGGGGTAAGTTGGTTTGGCTGAAAAGTCACGAATGTGAAAAGATTTGCCATCGTTAATTGTTTGGACTGTAAAATGCAGTTGGAGTGTATTTGTTTTGCTGACAGGGCAATGAAAAATACTGGCCTGAGCACTTTCCCCTCCCCTTCTCCACGTGTAGAATGGATTTTTATTTTATTTTTTGTCCTTGCTTCCAACCACCATTTACTGCGACTCGTGCAGAAGAAAATGTCATATATTCCAAGTAAAATTGAATGTACATGTTCGCTTAATAGTAAAAAAAGCACAAGACGCAGCAAATCTCTTTTGAGCAACTTAATGTATATATTAATATAGCAAAAGCCTTATTCTTTCCATCTGAAAGCAATACTTTCCCTCCCCTTCTCTCTCTCTCTATCTCTGTGTGAGCCAAGTAGGGCATTTCAGTGCTGATATTTGCAGCCATTGATTCCTATATGATATATGGAAAGCAGAGTACTGGAACACATTTGGTCTGGATTTGTTTTGCTAGTGGTTTCTGCAAATGAGGGAGTATTTGGAAGTGTTTTTAGCAGGCACAATCATTTTAGGCATGATTCCATCTCCGAGACGGCATGTATGGTGCCCACAAAACCGCTATCTGCGGTGGTGGGTCTTGCAGGTGCCGTAACGTTTTTAAGAAGTTCTTAATCCATGCTGCAGAGCGCATAGGTTAGCTTGCTGGTCCCTGGCCCATACATCCTGAGCGTGTTAATGCCTTTGTGGCAGCACTGCACACCAGAGGTACATTATGTCTAAATTGCCGCCAGATTTCATCAAGGAGATAGGGAAGTAAGTAATGGTACTCTCCAGAAGGGAGCTGGAGAATTTATACAGCTCACATTTCATGGGCAGTCCACCAGCCCTTGCCCCATGGTTTCTAGAGAATTTCCAAAATGATCATATTTATTTAGAAACACGAGAAAAGCTGGTTAGATCAGGCCAAAGGCTCATCTAGTCCCAATATCCTATTCTCACAGTGTCCAACCAGATTCACATGGGAAGTCTGAAGGCAGGAACTGAGTGCAAAAGCACTTTCCCCACCTGTGGTTCCCAGAAACTGATATTCAGAGGAATAACTGCCTCCAACAGTGGAGGTAGAACTTTTTTAAAAAAACCATTTTAGTCCCTTTTTGATCACAAGCTGTAAAAAGCTGAGATTCCTACATTGCAGGAGCTTATATAAATGACCCTTAGAGTCCCTTCCATCGCTACAATTCTGATTCCATGAAAGTAGTTTAAAATTGACCACACCAAGTAATCACAGTGCAATGTTAAAACCATATAATGTTAAATATTACTAAACTGATGTAAAATACCTAGCATAACATACTAAGGCAAGATTTCCCTTTTGTGAAGCTGTAATCATATATAATCGTGAAGTTGGAAGGGACCCTGTGGGTCATCTAGTCCAACCCCCTGTGATGCAGGAATTTTTTTGCCCTAGGTGGGGCTTGAACCCATGACCCTCTGGTTAAGAGTCTCATGCTCTACTAACTGAGCAGAAATTTCTCAGGATTTTTTTTCCCCTGACCGGTGTGCGATTTTTCTTTTGTGACTTACGACTCCCCTGGAGAATTTCAGTCCTACCCAGAATTTCAGCAAAATGGTTTCCCGAATTTCGCCATCTGTGAATTTTGGGTGCAACCTTCCCGTCCTCTCTTATTGCACTGATTTATTCATCTGCCAAGATGAATCAGCAACAGAGTTTCGTTCAACATTAAGTGAGCTGAAATTTCTCAGAAGACTCCTTTCGAAGGAAAAAAAACCACCTTTGAGAATTTTACTTCCCTATCTAATATTTGGCAAATTCCCCCTCCCCCAGCTTCACTGCCCACAAATGGCATGGAGTATTTTCTTTTCTTTTATTATTGTATTTCACCAAATTCATATACCGCTTGATAGTAAAAACAAAGAAACGTCAGAGCGGTTTACAAAAAGAATAAAGCAATGAGATTATCAATAAAGGCACTTAAAAGCAACTATTCTAAATATTCAAAAACCATTAAAATACATGAATTCTGCGAGGCCACTGTTCCTTTTGAGCTGGGCAGGGCTTACCATAAACTTAGCATAAGCAAACCCCCACATAAGATGCAAGATGATGGTGTTTATTTTAAAGGTGAGTGATTTGATGCTGGAAAACAACTGAAAGGGAACACAGAGCTAGGCCTTGGAGCATGATAGAGCAAAGCAGATTTCCCCATGCTAGAAGCTCATTATTTTGGAGACCTGAATATAGAATTTATAGCACTTCATATGCTACCTTAGTGGCATAATTTCAGTTTCTGCATGGCTGCTTCCAACAGGTTCTGGTGACTTGCAACAAGGATTGCACCCATGGGGGTGACCTATAACATTTTTTCCTTCCACTGCAAAGCAACCAGCTCCCAGGGTTGAGTAGCAGTGGAGTGTGGAGTTGGTATGTTGCATATATTTCTAGGTTGTTTCCCTAATGTCAAAGCAGTGTGGGAAGAAGCCACACAGAAACAGCAACCCAGGCCACAAAGGGAACATACGGCAAGTGCCAAGACTGACTCGGTTCATGTTCCACCTGTGCCATAGATTCACTATGGCGGCCTTCAGCTGGTCACTTATCAGGCACAGTTTCTTATCTGTAGAAAGAGAGAAAACGAGGAGGGTGTTAAAGGAAAACACAATAACGCTTGTAAGGCATTGTGCAGTGCGGCATAGTAAGAGCACTGAACTTGGACCTGGGAGACGTGGATTCAAATCTCTAGGCTGGTCGCTATTTATCATCCTAACCTAAGGTGTTAAAAATGGGTAAATCTCCTGCTTTGAACTTCTTGGAGAAAGGGTGAGATACAAATATGATTAATAACAATAATATTAAAAATTCAGAGACGTCCAGCAATTTATTGCAAACATGGGAGTTCTGATGTACAGTGGTGCCTCTCAAGACAAAAAGAATCCGTTCTGTGATTCTCTTCGTCTAGCGGTTTTTTCGTCTTGCGAAGCAAGCCCATTGAAGGATTAGCGGATTAGCGCTATTAGGATCAGCTGATCAGCGGTTTAGCGGCTTAGAAAAAGGGGGGGGGGAGGAAAAAAAACCAGCAGGAACTCGCAAGACATTTTCGTCTTGCGAAGCAAGCCCATAGGAAATTCGTTTTGCGAAGCACCTCCAAAACGGAAAACTCTTTCGTCTAGCGAGTTTTCCGTCTTGCGAGGCATTCGTCTTGCGGGGCACCACTGTACTCGGAATTCCCCTACCTGCAGAGGAATATGCTTCTGTTTAATTGAATTGGATAAGAGCGGAACACATGAATATTTTCACATGGCAGTCTGGATGAAAGCGGGTCCATCAGCAGTTGTGAAATGGTGGCTTTGTTCCTCTCCCCTCACATCTTTTTGTGCGTGGCACACTTTTCTTCCTCTTCTTTGTCCTCTGTGTAAGTTTGAGCCTTGTGATTAAACCAAGTTTTGCGCAAGACTGGCTGCCTGTGCATCATCTCTCAAGTCGCTGTGCAGCTGCGCAGGCTCTTGAATGCGAAGGTCAGCTGCCTTGCCCCCATTATTTTGGGACTCTCCAAAAGTAAACAACCCCCTAACAAATGGCCTCTCCCCTCCTCTTCCCTTTGGGAAGGTATCTAGCCTAAGGCCCAGGATGAGATTAATCACCACCTGCTGAGTGGTCTGGACTTGCTGTTTTGACTTACTGTGGTTTTCTTTCTTCTTTTGCTGGGGGAGGGGAGAAGATTGGCTGTCTTTTAATGGCTCGAATTAAGGAGCAACATGGTAATGAGGTGCCATGTGCCCTGTCGCTGTAGCGAACATACTTTTTAATTTCAGAAGGCATTTTTACACTTAAAACAAAGGCTGATATGTGTGTTTGTGTGTGTGTGTGTGTGTGTGTGTGTTACTTAATTGGGTGCTTTATTCTGTTACCCCCTCCCCTTTCTTTTAAAAGCCCTCTACCTGCCCTGTGGATCGATTGGGGAAGAAATGAATGTAAATGAATGAATGAAATAATGCCTGCACTTAATAGGAGCTGAACTGCCTTGCTCCTAAGCCTTCTGTGCTAAGAGTTCAGTGTTGTTATTTTAGCAGCATAAGGAATGCCCTTAGCTTGCATTGACTTGCGTGCAGGTCTTTGATAACATGGACCAATTTTCTTCTTAGTTTTTTTTTTAAGAAGATAAAAATCATGTATAGGGCATCCAGCAAAAAATAAAAAATGCCATCCAGAGTGCAAGACAACCAACCCATTAAGGAACTGAACCATGTGATAACATCAGACTTCAAAGCTGTCGAAGCAGCTCCCTAAGGGCAGTGTCTGTCAAGAATTCCAAAATACGTTGTAGAGGTCTAGGAGATGGTAATCTTCAGCATCAGCTTCCTCTTAACTGAATCCCCATTCAGTAATATGGTCTACTTACGCCCATCATGTTTCCTCTCCTTGAGCTCTCCCAGTGGGTCGTGTTTTTGTTTTGTTTTGTTTTGAGTTTTTAAACTTAGAACAACAAGCCATTTTCCCATGTCAGTCTGTTTTTCAGACTCCTCTCTGTTTCAAAAGCAACTTAAATATATGGCACTGGAGGCAGGTTTGCTGTTTGCATTCCAAGGTTCCTTTTTTATTGATCCCATGTATGCTTCTGTGAAAGTCCCATTGTGCTCTTATCGGTCTTATTCTCAGTTAAGAAGGATAGCTCAGTCGGTGGTGGAGCATGAGACCCTTGAAATCCCAGGCTCATGGATTCGTGCCCCATGTTGGCCGAAAAGATTCCTGCATTGCAAGGGGTTGGACTAGACCAGGCATGTCCAACTGGTCAATCGCGATCTACCGGTCGATCGTGGGGCGTCCCTGGTTGATCGTGGTTGATCATTCAACAACTTTGATGAATTGTTGTTGTTGTTTAGTCGTTTAGTCGTGTCCGACTCTTCCTGACCCCATGGACCAGAGCACACCAGGCACTTCTGTCTTCCACTGCCTCCCGCAGTTTGGTCAGACTCACGTTGGTAGCTTTGAGAACACTGTCCAACCATCTCGTCCTCTGTCGTCCCCTTCTTCTTGCGCCCTCTATCTTTCCCAACATCAGGGTCTTTTCCAGGGAGTCTTCTCTTCTCATGAGGTGGCCAAAGTCTTGGAGCCTCAGCTTCACGATCTGTCCTTCCAGTGAGCACTTAGGGCTGATTTCCTTAAGTATGGAGAGGTTTGATCTTCTTGCAGTCCATGGGACTGCTCCCCCCAAACAGCTCAACAACTTTGGTCAATCCAATGGGTAGATCACTGCCAGTTATTTTTTAGAGGGAGTAGATCGCAGTCTCTAGGGAGTTGGACATGCCCGGACTAGGCGATCCATGTGGTCCCTTCCAGCTCTATGTTTCTAAGAGTTCATAGAACTGCAGCCTTAGCCTTTGCATTCCTTACGAACCTTGTGTTCCTTGAAGCTTAAAAGGGATTCCCTCCTTGCACGACTGGGCATGGTACAAAGGCATCGTATACACATTTGCTTGGAAGTAGGTTTCACTTTGCTCAACAGGGCTTTCTCCCTAGTGAGTGGGTTTAGGACTGCAGCCATACAATGCATTTGGCTTCAGTATAGAACTGGATTAGACACAGGGGAGGGAGGTCCACACCTTTTGGCTGGCCTTGCCAGCTAGCCCTTACTTGCGATTGCCATCACCTCTGCTATACTCCCCTGCACAGAGGACCCAGGAGAGGGGCAGGGTCTCATCTTTCATATGCTGAGCTTCAGAGTCACTGGGAAGCAGAAGCCCAGCAGAAGATCGGAGATAACATCCATCTCTCATTTCATAGTGAGACAGGCAGTTGCTAGACTGGGGGTGTGGGGGAAGGAGCTCACCACCTGCAGCCTGGCAACGATATTTGTTGACTCCTGTTTGGCAGTTCTTCCAGGATGATGAATTAATGCAGCCTAAAAAGGTGTGATCGTGTGCATGTGGCAGAGGAAAGAGTAAACATGGAGGATGAAGAATGAAGATTGCAGGAAGGAATGGGCGAGAGACGAAAGAGCAGAGTGTACTATCAAGACCACGAATGCTATTGAATACAGTTCAACCTTATCAATCATTGCTCGGAAGTGAATCCCACAGAGTTCAGTGAAAACTTACCCCTAAGAGAATGAGCCCAAGGTTGCTGACCTTAAACGTAAAGTGAGACACATGTGTTCTTCAAGCAATCACGCGTCTGCATGGAGTTCGATCTTGTATCTGCCTGCATTTATTGCTTAGAATTTAATGTAGCATTTTTATTAGTATCTGAAATTAATCCAGTGCTCCTTATTCACACTCCTTTGTGCAAACCAGTGAGGCCATACCTACAAATGGGGGTGGGGGGGGAGCTTTAGATTTTAAGAAAATTACGTCCTTCAAGGTGATCTTCAGTCTCCATCTCCATTGAGCCATAAACGGATGCAGAAAGTTATCTGTGGCCCCAATGAGTCAGGGCCATTTTGTGTATCCTAAAATGTCGATGTGGCACATCAGGAGCCAAGTATGGGCACCCACCCACCATATAAACGTTTTTTATCATTATATATTACGCTGCTGCTTGGAAATCCACATCTATATAAAATTTCCATTCGCCGCACTGAAATACTGGAAGGTGTATTAAATGCAGTTCAGTTTTCCAAACTAGTTGGTGTTTTTTGTTTTGCTTTTTGAAGCTGGAAAAATGTCGTGTTGAAATGCACACGGCGGTTTGCATATCATCTGTTGCTGTCACAATCAGATACACTTTAATGTGTTCCGGAGGGGAAATCTTCACCAGGCATATGGAAGCAATACTTTTACTGTAATTTTCTGTGATTGGTTTCTAGGGCGAGCCATCTGTTCAGATTATTGCCTCAGAGAGAGAGAGAGAGAGAGAGAGAGAGAGAGAGAGAGAGAGACTGAATATTGGCTACAGAAATGGGCTTAGCCCTGAGAGACCATCAGGCGGGTTGAAATCCCACCTGGGAGATCTTGGCAGCCTGCTTCCCATCTTTATTACGGGAGTAACAATAAGCTACCTTGCAGGGTTGTTGAGAGTACGTATGATCTAAGAATGACAGAGCTGTGCTCCAAAAGTGCTCTAGAGTCACTAACATATTATAATAATGCATAGAGAGCCCAACATTCTGTTCCCTAATGGAGCACCATTGTTCTAGATCTCCAATCTTGCTCTCTGGACAAGTCATTATTTCCACTGCTTATTGCTACATTTTAGAGCTAAGGTGTGACTTAGCTATACTTCTGCCTACCTCAGGATACAATTCAGCATAGCGCAGAGCAGAATATGCACACTGGGAATGAAGTCTGCTTGCACAATAAGACTTTTGCCACCCTTCCATCCCCCTGCACCCCCTAAACCTGTTCTGGATTCCTCCCCAACCCTCCAGAGCAGGCACCCCCAAACTCGACCCTCCAGATGTTTTGGGACTACAATTCCCACCATCCCTGACCACTGGTCCTGTTAGCTAGGGGTGATGGGAGTTGTAGTCCCAAAACATCTGGAGGGCTGAGTTTGGGGATGCCTGCTCCAGAGCATGTGAGTGGACCTTATTCTGTGCATGCAACAACTTAGTTGAATCCTGCCCATTGTCTGCAAAGTATTAACTGTATTCTTTCTCTGCAGGTCATAATTAAAAAGTGGTCCATTCCTTGCCCTCTGCCACCAAAGCTCGCTATGGGGTTCTCCCAGGTATGCACCTTTCCTGACTTACCTGTAATATTTGATTGCCAAAGAGCTTACCACATTAAACTGTAAAGTGATAAGTTGGTCAATTATTTTTCATCGTTTGAAATTGCACAGAAACAGCAGAAATGCCTTACACTGATGCGGTGGGATCTTCGGATCCAAACAGCAATTATAGTCGTCATATCCAAGGCTCTTATTTTATGACTGTGACGTATTTGTGAAAAATAACATATTAGCGGCACTGTAGGAAATGTCTGTGCCCTCCACTCCTGAACGTTGCACAGCTTCAGGTTCCAGCAAGACTTGAAGTCCCAGTGTATAGTATGTGTCCAATAATGTCAGCTCCTTGCTGAAGCTAAGCAGGTTTGGTGTATGGATGGGCAACTACCTGGGAACCATGTATACCACCTTGAGTTCCATGTTGGAAGAACGGCACGGTATAAATGTCAGAAAATAGTAAATGACAGACATCTGGGTGCAGGCTATTCTGGAGGCATACATTCGTCTGTTATGAGAAGTCCATACAGAAGTTTATATAACCCTGAATGGATGGCTTTAAAAGAGGATTAGACAAATTCATGGGTGCTGATGGCCATGTTCTGCCTACACTGTCAAAGGCAGCAATGCTTCTGAATACCAGTTGCTGGAAACCACAGGAAGGGAGAGTGCAGTTGCACTCAGATCCTGCTTGAAGGCATCTCATGGGCTTTGGGTTGGCCACCATGAGAACAAGATGGTAGACTGGGGGGGGGTGTTTCACCAGCCTGATCCAGCAGGGTTCTTGTTATGTTCTTATGCTGACATGCCTGCACTGAGTGATTTGCAAAGAAAGTTGTGCTTCTTATAATGGAAGGATGACTTCCTCCATAATAGCTTGTCTAGGGATAAGCGGGAGGTTAAGGAAGCATCCATACGCACATTTGCAACCATTTCTGATGTGTTTTGGGTTGCGGTGTAGTGAAGGTGCACAGCTGGTGGTGGATGAGTGTTGAAGCAATGTTACTGTGATCTGGAGTTATGGATTTCAGAGTATTTGTTATAAAATTATGGGGTGGGAAGCCAGCCGATGAGTCTCATTTTTTGCCTCTCTGTCCTACACAGGCCTCAAATTCTACTGAAGATTGTAAAGCAGCGCTGTTTAAGTTTTCCGCAGAGGTAATCTTAAATCATCCTCTTAACAGATCACAAGAGTTTGCAAAAATGTATTTAAGCATCGGGCTAAGCCAGGGTTTCTCAGTTTGTGCGTGTTGTGTTGCACCCTGCTCTGGTGATAAAAATAATATGAGTGTGGAATTTAACTGTTCAAAGCCCTGTCGGCATATGGCTAAAACAAAGGGTTAATTTAGAATGAGGCCATTGTCCATCTAGCTTAGCACTGTCTACCCTGACGGGCGGTGGCTCTGCAGAATAGTTTCAGACGGGACATTCCCAGGCCTACCTGGAGGTGCCAGGGAGTGAACCTGGAACTGTTTGCATGCAAAGCAATTGCTCTGCCACTCAGCTGTGGAAGAACTTCCTGACAGTAAGAGCTGTTCGACAGTGGCATTTGCTGCCAAGGAGTGTGGTGGAGTCTCCTTCTTTGGAGGTCTTTAAGCAGAGGCATGACATCCATATGTCAGGAGTGCTCTGATGGTGTTTCCTGCTTGGCAGGGGGTTGGACTCGATGGCCCTTGTGGTCTCTTCCAACTCTATGATTCTATGATTCTATGATTCCTCAGCAGCCCTTTGAGAATCTGTTCAACCCAGCTCTTATTTTATTATAAACATTTGTATTCTACCTTACTGGGCATAAAAAATGCCCAGGGTGTACGTAACAACAAAATATGACATTAAAAACAGTAAAAAAATTTAAAAGCATCATAACTCTTGGACAGCTGCAAATAAAATGTTTTAAGTGTGTTGTAAAGTGCATTATAAAAATGTGACACTAGATGGCGATCGTGAGCTACGGCAAATTCAATATATTTTTCACAACTTTTTTTTTTTTAAGGATTTTCACAACGTTTTTAATATGTGTCTAGATTCCACCCAGGAAGGTTATAGAAATGAGTATCAAATATTTATAGGTTGCATTTCAGCTGTGTGAGTTTTTTTCCATTTTCCTTTTCTTTTTTTGGCAGAGTGCATATGCCATTCCAACGATGGCTTTCTCCTTTCTCTGCCATACATCAGTGTTGCCAATTTATTGCGAGCTCCAAAGGTAACATGTGATTTGTAAATGCGTATCATTTTTTTAAAAAATTGTTGTTGGCTGTGACTGCTGCCATTCTCAGAACATAAGCTTCCTGATTCACTTAGTGTTCGTGTCCAAAAGGAATGCCAAATTTATTATATGTCTGATTCTCCCAATAGACTGGACCAGTCCTCTAAAGCTGCCTTCTCTAACCTTGAGTCACCAGATATTGTTGGGCTACTGCTTCATTTGGGACGCGGGTGGCGCTGTGGGTTAAACCACAGAGCCTAGGACTTGCCGATCAGAAGGTCGGCGGTTCGAATCCCCGCGACAGGGTGAGCTCCCGTTGTTTGGTCCCTGCTCCTGCCAACCTAGCAGTTTGAAAGCACGTCAAAGTGCAAGTAGATAAATAGGAACCGCTCTGGCAGGAAGGTAAACGGCATTTCCGTGCGCTGCTCTGGTTTCGCCAGAAGTGGCTTAGTCATGCTGGCCACATGACCCGGAAGCTGTACGCCGGTTCCCTCGGCCAATAAAGCGAGATGAGCGCCGCAACCCCAGAGTCGTCCGCGACTGGACCTAATGGTCAGGGGTCCCTTTACCTTTACCTTACTGCTTCATTTATGAATTGCTTCCCATGAGATATCTCGAAGCAATTTACCTATGGCAGTTACATATTTAAAACCTGTCAAAGCAATTGCATGTGTGTGCGTGCGCGCGTGCGCGCAGCATAAAACAACGCATACATAAAATGAGTTAATATCCAAGACAGATGTTTTTGAACAGGAACTTCGCTTTTTGAGGTTTACGTTCCCTCCCACCAGTAGGTACATCTCCCCTTTGGGTCACAGTTCCCTTATTTGAATAAAACACCACCTAACTTTAATCTCTAGCACTGCTAACACAAAGCCTGCCTTGTTTCTCTTTACGTCTGCTCTTTGCCCAGCAAGGGACCAACGTATTTCACGTAAGGCTGGAAACACATCTGCGTAATTGGTAGACTTTCTGGGAGGTATTCAACGTAGCACTATAGCAATCATTCCCTCGGCATAAGCATTTCAGCTTAACAGACAGAGCAATTCCCTCTCTCTCCCCACCCTGCTGTTCTGAGGGTTATCTTGCCCCCCCCCCCCGGGCCAATGGGGGGAAGAGAGGAAAAAGCCCCATTGCACTAGTGGAAAAACTTGCATTGGCTTCTGCTGGTTGGTCTTGTTAACTGCGTCCGGTCCTATGTTTCAAAAAATTACCTGTTAGCTAGGTGTGTCCTGAGACCTGCAGGACGTAGCAGAGACTGTCTGTACTCTCCCTCTTGAATCTAAGTCTGGATGCAGGCAATTTTGTTATTGTTATTTTTGTTTTGTTATCTTTCCTCTACTCCCCCCCCCACCTCGCTTTGTATAACATCTTCCCTGATAAAGAGTTCTTGAGAAATTGAAAGTGTGCACGTTACTTTGTGACATTTTAATCGTTACTCAGAAATTATGATTGACCGTTTGAAAGTAACATTCAGTTGACTAATTAAGATTCGACAGTTTTCAATCCCCTGAAGATTCAGAA
The DNA here is from genome assembly GCF_964188305.1 of Podarcis bocagei. Lineage (NCBI taxonomy): Eukaryota > Metazoa > Chordata > Lepidosauria > Squamata > Lacertidae > Podarcis > Podarcis bocagei. Next base: position 9,728,531 of record NC_138125.1, read on the forward strand.
TTGTTTCACGGTTTTAGTGGTAGGCCAGCTCACAAACCTGTTTCATATGCGCATTGGGAAGATGTGAAACAGTCAATAGCAACTTCTTTCCTGCATTTTTATACTCCTCCTAAAGTCTTAAATAATGTCTTATTTTTCTCTCTGTGTTTGTAGTCCATCCAAAAGCAGGATGCAGAAAGTAGCCAACACTGGGATTAGCCTGAGCTTTCTGGTTTATTTTGTGTCAGCGCTATTTGGATACCTCACTTTTTATGGTATGTTTTTAAAGTATTAATTCCTGTTTCTTCATAAGTGATGGCGCAGGCCTGTGCAATCGTGTGACCCACTAGGCTTAACACTGTCTTAACAGTGGGGCTGGTGCGACCATCCCATTTGAACAAGTCTCTAAAACGTGCCAATATCTTTTCTGCAATCACTCTTTGCAGGTTTAAAACAGTGGTGGGCAGTTTTTCAGGGAAGCTTGTATACTCTGACTAATCTTCACCTTAAGAACCCCTGTTTACTTGCCAGCAATCTCCGAACAGTTTAAGAACCCCTGCAAAAGCACGAGCCTGCTGTTTATTGTATGGGTGGGGTCCAATTCAGATTGCGGCTTGCAATTTTAATAACCTTTCCCCTCCAAAATTTCAGACCATGTGGACTCAGAATTGCTGCAAGGATACAGCACATACCTGCCCCATGACACTGTAATCATGACTGTAAAACTGGGCATCCTCTTTGCGGTGCTGCTGACGGTGCCCCTAATCCACTTCCCTGTAAGTATTGCAAAAGACCTGATTGCTGGCCGGCAAAAGTGGCTCCCTTAATTATTTGCAGGCCCCGCCATCCTAGTCTTGGCTGTCTCATCCATTTGTCTTGCGGTGGATCAGAGCGCTGCGCTTGTGTATGTTCCGTTAACAGCGGCAAAGGAACAAGGCCTAAACCGCTAAGCTAATTTGTGCTTTCTTTCTTCTTCTTTTTTAACGAGTTTTAGATCTGAGCTGACTCACAGCATTGCTTGCAGTTTGCAGAATGTGGCGTTCCTAAAGTTTATTTGGTTTGATTTTGTTTTGTTTTGTTTCTGTTTTCTTCATATTTGGTTTTCAAGCAAGCGTGCATTTTAATGTAAATAGGAGTCAGCAAGAAGTGGCCTTTGCTAATGATTTCCTGCAAGCAAGCTCAAAACTGATCTTCCTGACATAGAGTTTACTTTAAGTTTTTAACAGGGATTGTAGAAAACCACAAAACTGCTGCTGGCCGCAGCCATTTCTGAAATCCCCCACTGTATTGGGGCCAAACTAGATGTCACACAGACATATATAACATTGGCTCCAAACCACTTTAAAAAAATGAGTAGTGTTTATGGGAGGTGGCTGCACATTTGATTAGAGTATCAGCAGAGGGAAATTCTGTGCTTCATTACTTATTCAGACTCCTGAAAGCTGTTTTACCCCCCATGGCATACCTTTCCCCCTTTGTTTGGAAAAGCAGATCAGGAAACACTCTTGAGCAAGAAGAGTGCAAGCGCTCTTATGGCCAGTTCACACATTATGTAGTAACAAGTTCAGGATTCCCACCAGGGGTGCCAAGTCCTGGGGGCTGTGCCCTCCCCCCCCCAATTATTTTGGGAGGGTGCCAGCCCCCCCCAGTGTCCCCAAAAAATCAGCGGGTGGAGGATGTTGAATGCGGAGCAGAGCACAGCATGGCTTCAGGGATTGACTCCTTCCTCTCCTCCTGCCACAAAGATGAAGGAAGGTCGTTTCCGGTGGCAGCGGCAGGAGGAGGAGCCACTGGCCATTGAAGCTGCCACCGTGCTCAGCTCCTCCCCCGGCTCCTCCCAACGTCCTGAAGTTCCACATGTGATGTCAGCCCCGCCCCCTGGCAAATCACCCTTGCCTCTGTTTACAACCTAGTTTATACGCAGGTGGTGCTGTGGGTTAAACCACAGAGCCTAGGACTTGCCGATCAGAAGGTCAGCAGTTCGAATCGCCGCGACGGGGTGAGCTCCCGTTGCTCAGTCCCTGCTCCTGCCAACCTAGCAGTTCGAAAGCATGTCAAAGTGCAAGTAGATAAATAGGTACCACTCCGGCGGGAAGGTAAACGGCGTTTCCGTGCTCTGCTCTGGTTCGCCAGAAGCGGCTTAGTCATGCTGGCCACACGACCTGGAAGCTGTACAGCAGCTCCCTCGGCCAATAAAGCGAGATGAGTGCCACAACCCCAGAGTCGGTCACGACTGGACCTAATGGTCAGGGGACCCTTTACCTTTTTAATATACCCAACAGGGAACTGCAGATAATCATGGCTTCCACACAATTTATGTGTAATGTGTTAAGATATTGGTCCTTTGTGCAAATCGACAGTCTGGTGAAGCAACAATCCAGATGCCAATTTTTTGTTTTGCTTTGTTTTGTGGGGATTCAGTAATGGACGGGATTCAAATAAGTTGTTAAGTGTGGAACAAGGTCCACTTGCACGGCAGGCCTTGACCCCTGTTCCTCCTGCCTCCCCTAAATGTACTCTGGGGGTGGGGGAGACCCAGAACAGGTTTAAGGAGTGCACAGGGAAGTTGCATTGTGCAAGTGGACCTTGTTCCATGCATGTAATACCCCTCTTAGCGCTGTTAGGATATTTCCGTTCCACCTTAAAAGGGAGCAGGATGTTTGTGTCACAGTCTGCGTATTTCCTGTTCACAGGATGTTTATGTTTGCTATTGCTTTCGTTTCTCTCTCTCTGTCGAAGACACTGACGCAGAACAGTCATGTCTTTCTTTGTTCTGATCAACGCTGAATAAAAGCTTGTAAATAATGCTCTCCTGGGTGCGACTTTTGCTGTGCATTATCTGCTGATAAGAGTGTGCATGAGCCCTGTAATGTGGCAAGGTATTTCCAGGAAACTCGTGTCACTAATAGCTCATACTGCGTGACCACGGGAGGTCGATGGATCATCCGGCAGCCGGCTTGGGGGCCATGATGGACTTTATCTCCCTGGCAGTATCCCAACAAGCGCTACGTTGAATTCCACCCAATGAACTTCAGGTTTGTTTATTACTGGTCTGATAGGCTTTTATTTTTCTCCTTTGAATTCCGCAGGCGAGGAAGGCTGTGATGATGGTGTTTTTTTCACATCTTCCTTTCTCCCTGATCTGCCACATTCTTGTGACTTTGGCACTCAATGCGACAGTTTTCTTGATTGCCATGTATGTGCCTGACATCAGACACCTTTTTGGAGTGGTTGGTAAGTTTGTGTGCTTTCATCTTCCCCAATCCTATATTCTAAAAATATCTGCATGACTAAATAACACCCCCCCCCCATCTTGTTAAAGGCTCAACCACATCCACCTGCTTGCTCTTTGTGTACCCTGGGCTGTTTTATCTGAAGATTAGCACAGAGGATTTTATATCGAGACAGAAGCTTGGGGTAAGATGCCAACCTAAGGTCTTTGTTTTGGAATGCTAATATGGAAGGTACTTAAAGCAGTTGCTAAAGCTCATGGCCCTCTCTGACTTGTGCCGTTTCAAGGATCATAGAATCATAGAGTTGGAAGAGACCACAAGGGCCATCGAGTCCAACCCCCTGCCAAGCAGGAAACACCATCAGAGCACTCCTGACATATGGTTGTCAAGCCTCTGCTTAAAGACCTCCAAAGAAGGAGACTCCACCACACTCCTTGGCAGCAAATTCCACTGTCAAACAGCTCTTACTGTCAGGAAGTTCTTCCTAATGTTTAGGTGGAATCTTCTTTCTTGTAGTTTGGATCCATTGCTCCGTGTCCGCTTCTCTGGAGCAGCAGAAAACAACCTTTCTCCCTCCTCTATGTGACATCCTTTTATATATTTGAACATGGCTATCATATCACCCCTTAACCTCCTCTTCTCCAGGCTAAACATGCCCAGCTCCCTTAGCCGTTCCTCATAAGGCATCATTTCCAGGCCTTTGACCATTTTGGTTGCCCTCCTCTGGACACGTTCCAGTTTGTCAGTGTCCTTCTTGAACTGTGGTGCCCAGAACTGGACACAGTACTCCAGGTGTGGTCTGACCAGAGCAGAATACAGTGGCACTATTACTTCCCTTGATCTAGATGCTATACTCCTATTGATGCAGCCCAGAATTGCATTGGCTTTTTTAGCTGCCGCGTCACACTGTTGGCTCATGTCAAGTTTGTGGTCAACCAAGACTCCTAGATCCTTTTCACATGTACTGCTCACAAGCCAGGTGTCCCCCATCTTGTATTTGTGCCTCTCATTTTTTTTGCCCAAGTGCAATACTTTACATTTCTCCCTGTTAAAATTCATCTTGTTTGTTTTTGCCCAGTTCTCTAATCTGTCAAGGTCGTTTTGAAGTGTGATCCTGTCCTCTGGGGTGTTGTTGATAAAGATGTTGAATAAGACCGGGCCCAAGACAGAACCCTGTGGCACCCCACTAGTCAGTTTAGGAGTTTAGGATCATAACGCTGAAGGCTCCCCCCACCAACCAATAGCAGATCATATGCAGTTATGTCTAGCCATTACTGCCTTGGAGGTCACTGCAGCCTTACCCAGTTGAAAGGGCAAATTCTTTGGTGTAATTGTTTCCTAACCCAGTTTTCGTGAATAGATGTCTTATTCTCAGTGATGTCTGCATACCAAGGAGAGGTTTTTATCCTGTTTGTTTTGATTTAAACCATTTAAAAGCCTCTATCACCTAAGAGGTAAAACGATTTTCTGTCCACCACTCTGTATGTGTAACAGAAGAGTAAACTGGTTTCTCCTGTTTAGGATTAAACCGTTTGTGTGATTTTCTTCACAGGCATGTGCACTGCTAGTTCTCGGACTCTTGTTTGGTATTGTCAGTTTAGTACTGATAATTTATGATTGGATTAATCAGTGAAATGATCCCTGCCACCTTTGCAGCAGCCCAAATGATCATTTCCGGCTACGTCTAAAGCAAAATCACTCAATTGGATGCCAGAAAGAGACTGTCTGGGGCTTTGAAAACCACCACAAACCAAACTCCCAACCAATTATGTCTTCATTCACCAAAGCAGCCTTTGTGATCCCTCAAACTTATGCTGGAGCTGGAGAAGATGGAGGATTTCCACATTTCTTTTTTTTCCTGCATGCAGTAGCTAATGAAATCAAGTGAGGAAACTCAGAGCCCAATGGCATTGTGTTAACATTGCCTAGGTCTGCTCTTAGGTGCATAATGGGACCTAGTGGAGATTGCAACGTGTGAAGATCATTTGTGAATTGCTCCTTGCCGATTAGTGAATAATCATGTGTCTCGTGTCAGAATGTGGAATCGTTATGGCTAAAATCCAGCAAGAGAGGTGGTCTTCTCAGAACGTTGGTTGAAAATTGCTGAAATCTTTCTACACCTGTTACTGTCAGTTTCACAGAAACAGCTTGCAAACCCTCTGCAGCCTTCTTCCAGAGTGCTTAGATTTGCAGATCGAAACCAGGCCCGGTCTTAAGTTTGATTAAAGCCTGCCATATGAGACAATTTACAGTTCAACAGAGGAGTAAAATATGATGGTGAAATTACTCTGCCTTGCCAACATGTCCTGACTTCATAACTGAACTGTAAAATATGTATCGTTTTATACTTCAGTGCAATTAATGATAAAGTTCCCCTTTTATGAATCATCCTTAATGTCAATACAGACCTAATTCAAACCATATGTATTAAATTGACATGGTACAGTCCTGTCATACGTCTATGACACTTCAGAATTCACATATAACTAGGTTTGGGGGGGTACCTCTCGTTTCTCTCGTTTCCCTGCTTTTGAAAATGTTACACATCAAGGAGAAGGTGGTTCGGGGATTGGGGTGGTGGAGAAGAAAGCAGGATTAGAAGCTTTCTGCAGCAGAGGAGAGCAACTAAGATGATCAAGGGTCTGGAAACCAAGCCTTATGAGGAATGGTCAAAGGAGCTGGGTATGTTTAGCCTGGAAAAGAGAAGTTGGAGATGGGATAGGATAATCATCTTCAACTATCTGAAGGGCTGTCACCTGGAATTAATAATAATAATAATAATAATAATAATAATAATAATAATAATAATAATAAATATTATTTATACCCTGCCCATCTGACTGGGTTTCCCCAGCCACTCTGGGCGGCTTCCAACCAAATATTAAAAACAATACAGTGTCAGACATTAAAAACTTCCCTAAACAGGGCCACCTTCAGTTGTCTTTTAAAAGTAAAATACAGTGGTACCTCAGGTTACATACGCTTCAGGTTACATATGCTTCAGGTTACAGGCTCTGCTAACCCAGAAATATTACCTCGGGTTAAGAACTTTGCTTCAGAAATCGTGCAGCAGTGACACAGCAGCAGCAGGAGGCCCCATTAGCTAAAGTGGTGCTTCAGGTTAAGAACGGACCTCCGGAACGAATTAAGTACTTAACCCGAGGTACCACTGTAGTTGTTTATTGCCTTCACATCTGCTGGGAGGGCGTACCACAAGGCAGGCGCCACTACTGAGAAGACCCTCTGCCTGGTTCCCTGTAACCTCACTTCTCACAGTGAGGGAACCGCCAGAAGGCCCTCGGCCCTGGACCTTAGTCCAGGCTGGATGATGGGGGTGGAGACACTCCTTCAGATATACTGGACTGTATGGAGCAAGCTTGTTTTTTCCTGCTCTGGAGGGAGGTAGTTGGCTTCAAGTTCAAGAAAGGAGATTCCCACTAAACACCAGGAAAAACTTATTGACAGTAAGAGCTGTTCGTCAGTGGAATGGACTTCCTCGGGAGGTTGTAGACTCTCCTTCCTTGGAGATTTTTAAGTAGAGGTTGGACGGGCATTTAAATGACCCCTGGGGTCCCTTCCAGCTTGTATGATTCTGTATGAAGGGGTGTCTTTCTATGGGAGCACTTTCAAGCAAGACAATTAGACAGTATCTAGACGATCAGCCAGCTTGAATCGGTGCAGGCTAGATCTTTTGGGAGCTGCGATCTGAAACATTTAGAGGACACCAGTTTCGGGGAGGCTGGTCTGTTCCAAAACTAGGACTGCATCGCTTCAAAACCTTCCAAGTTCGATTTGGTCCAAACACTGCATTCATTGAAGTTTAGAAAACTAGGAACTAGGAACATAGAAAGCTGCCTTATGCTGAGTCAGATCATCTAGCTCAGTAGAGTCTACACTGACTGGCAGCAGCTCTCCAGAGTTTTGGGACAGGAGTTTTGTCTCAGCCCTATCTGGAGATGTCAGGGATTGAATCGGCATGCAAAGTGGATGCTCTGCCACTGAGAATTCCCCTACTTTACATGGCTGAAATTGCATAGCCCGAAATGGAATATGTACATTGGTGCCCCGCAAGATGAATGCCTCGCAAGACGGAAAACTCGCTAGACGAAAGAGTTTTCCGTTTTGGAGGTGCTTCACAAAACAAATCTCCTATGGGCTTGCTTCACAAGACAAAAATGTCTTGCGAGTTCCTGCGGGTTTTTTTTCCTTTCCCCCCTTTTTCTAAGCCGCTTATCAGCTGATCCGATAAGCCGCTAAAAGCACTAATCCGCTAATCCGTCAATGGGCTTGCTTTGCAAGACGAAAAAACCGCTAGACGAAGAGAATCACAGAACGGATTCTTTTCGTCTTGCGAGGCACCACTGTATTTTGAGTCAGTTTTAAAGAAGAGAACAGAAGGAACTATGTTAAGGGAGAATTGGGTGACATTGGAGAAAATAATGTGGTGGCTGGGAGAAGATTTTATTGAAATAGAGGCCAAGCAGCTACCCTGAACCTCAAAGCAAGACAAAGGGGAAAGAATCGCCCAAGAATTACCGTATTTTTCGCTCCATAGGGCGCACCGGACCATAGGGCGCACCTAGTTTTTAGAGGGGGAAATCAAGGAAAAAAAATCTTATTTCCCCCAGCCCCAAAGAGCAGCGTACAGGCTGCGCGCAACCTCTCCCTGCCGGAGAGGTTGCGCGCGGCTATGGCACAAGCCAAGACAGCGAGCAGGATCCCGCTCACTGCCTTGGCTTGTGCCATAGCCGCGTGCAACCCCTCCGGCAGGGAGAGGCTGCGTGCGGCTAAAGAAGCCATAGCCACGTGCAGCCTCTCCCTGCCAGAGGGGCTGTGCGCGGCTATCCCTGAAGACTTCCGAGCGCAGCGCAAGTTCTGGCTGCACTCCTCAGGCTTCGGGTTCCTTTTGCTGAAGCCGGGAGAGCAAGACTTTCCTGGCTTCAGCGAAAGGAACCTGAAGCCTCCAGCAGGAACTTGCGCTGCGCTCCGAAAGCCTTCAGGCGGCTATCCCTAAAGCCTGGAGAGCGAGAGGGGTCGGTGCGCACCGACCCCTCTCGCTCTCCAGGCTTCAGCGAAAGCAACGTGAAGCCTCCGGAGCACGGAGAAAGCATTCCCTCTGCGCTTCAGAGGCTTTGCGTTGCTATCGCTGAAGCCAAGGAGCCTGCATTCTCTCCATAGGACGCACACACATTTCCCCTCAATTTTTGGAGGGGAAAAAGTGCGTCCTATAGAGCGAAAAATACGGTAGTGTTCCTAATACTTTTATTCATTAAAATATTTATATTCCTCCTTTTGTGCCAAAGGGCCTTCATGGTGGGTGACAAAAAGAAATGCAGCAATTGAAGACAGCAAACTTTAAAAAATTAAGCAGCAACCATCAAATAAGCAGCAAAGCCAAAATCACAAGAGGGAGCTGAAGGGTAGCCTAATGACGAATGGAAAAAAGTCTACTCCACAGTCAGAAGGCTTAACAAGATTTGGGGAAAATATACAGCCTGCCCCCCGCCCCTAGAAAGCTAGCAGCGAAAGGGCAGGCTGCACTTCCCCAGGGAGAGAGTTCAGGACCACTGTAGAAAAGGCAATGTCACAAGAGATCCTGCACCGGAACAGAGGGTGGAAGCAGTACTTGGAATTTAATCGGGAAGCACGCTCAAAGCTTTTCATATACATGATCTTAATAATCCTTACAGCAATTCTGTAAGGTAGGTCAGACAGAAGTATTGTCCTGCCACTGCTCATACCTGCATGAAATGAATGTGGTTGGCACCAAAATATTGTGGCCAGTATTGGATAAAATTGGTATTGTTATGATGAGGCTGCTATGGGAATGATATTGGAAAAACACACACACACACACACACACACACACACACACACACACATATATACAGTGGTACCTCGGGTTAAGTACTTAATTCGTTCTGGAGGTCCGTTCTTAACCTGAAACTGTTCTTAACCTGAAGCACCACTTTAGTTAATGGGGCCTCGTCCTGCTGCTGCGCCGCCAGAGCATGATTTCTGTTCTCATCCTGAAGCAAAGTTCTTAACCTGAAGCACTATTTCTGGGTTAGCGGAGTCTGTAACCTGAAGCATATGTAACCTGAGGTACCACTGTGTGTGTGTGTGTGTGCGCGCACGTGTGTGTGTGTGTGTATATATATATATATATATATATATATATATATATATATATGCAGGTTTTGGTGTCTTCGGGTGTCTTCCCGTGTAAGAGTTGGGGTGTCTAGGCGACGTTTCGACGAGGTCTCACTCGTCATCTTCAGGCTGGTGCTTTCGGCTTCTTGTTACTAGAACAGAGCAGGATCTCAGTGTTTGAGTTCCTATAAATACTGTGGAGGGGGTGTGGTGTATAGCCTCCAACGTTCTGGGCAGAGAGGAAGTTCCCAGGTTAGTGTGCCTTTTCTTCTTTTGTTCATTAATTACTTGAGGGATATCTTGAGTGATTTCTTGAGTGATATTCTGAGTACCACTTAGGAGGGTCATTAGGTGTGGATTAGTTGCTAAAGCTTTCGTGTCTTGACCTCTTGAGTTTGTGAAGAGTTTTTCTGAGAAGATGGCTGTACTGCACTTAGTTGTGCTCTGGCTTGGCTTCGTGTATAGGGGCGAGCTGTGGTTTTGTGCCCTGTGCCAGCCAGATCTGTGTAGGGATTGCAGGGGGGTGCAGCATCCGGAGGTGCCACTATGGTTTGGCTACTGGATGGTGTCTGTAATTTATCTGTGGAGAGGGTCTGGGTTTGGGTCTGGTGTGGTTGATTGGAGATGGCGTTCTGTGTGCCTCTGGTTCTGGTGTCGGTTTTTGTGGGGAGGGCTAATTTCCAGATGTCTGGCAGGCGGGACGTGTCGTCACGCTTGTTCATGTTGTGAGGGTGTTTCTCTATCTCGATGGCTTCCATGATTATTCTCTTGTGGTGATGTTCCATGTTAAAGAGCAATTTGGAATCTGCAAAATTAATTTCGTGTCCTGTTTCTTTCATGTGTTGGTAAAGAGAGGAAGTTTTTTCTTCTTTTTTGACGGCATTCTTGTGTTCTGCGATACGTGCATTTATTCGTCTGTTTGTTTGTCCAATGTACGTGGCTGGGCAGACTTTGCAGGGTATTTCATAGACCCCTTGGTTTTCTAACTGGATTTTATCTTTTGGGTTTCTGAGGATATTGGCTATTTTTTGGTTGGTGCAAAAGGCTGTTTTGATATTGTGTTTATGGAGGATTTTGCTAATTTTATCTGTAGTGCCCTTGATATAAGGAAGGAGGGCCATGCCATTGTTTTCTTCTGTGTCTTGGTTTTTGGGGGGTGTTTCTTTTTGGATTAGCTTCGTAACCCTGTTTTGCTGGTATCCGTTGGCGATTAACACATTTGAGAGATTCTGTAACTCAGTTGTCAAGTGGTCTTTGTCAGCCAGGCGTCTTTGTCAAGTGGTCTTTGTCAGCTCGCCCCTATACACGAAGCCAAGCCAGAGCACAACTAAGTGCAGTACAGCCATCTTCTCAGAAAAACTCTTCACAAACTCAAGAGGTCAAGACACGAAAGCTTTAGCAACTAATCCACACCTAATGACCCTCCTAAGTGGTACTCAGAATATCACTCAAGAAATCACTCAAGATATCCCTCAAGTAATTAATGAACAAAAGAAGAAAAGGCACACTAACCTGGGAACTTCCTCTCTGCCCAGAACGTTGGAGGCTATACACCACACCCCCTCCACAGTATTTATAGGAACTCAAACACTGAGATCCTGCTCTGTTCTAGTAACAAGAAGCCGAAAGCACCAGCCTGAAGATGACGAGTGAGACCTCGTCGAAAGGTCGCCTAGACACCCCAACTCTTACACGGGAAGACACCCGAAGACACCAAAACCTGCATTCCTGTACCCGTGAAAATCTACGAAAGCAAATATATATATATATATATATATATGGTGTTCAAGAGTGTTCCAGAGGGCAGGAGAATATTGCCTCTTATTTTGAGTTCTGAAAAGCATTAATTAACAATGTCACAAACGTGGGAAAACTATCTTGATTTGTAAACACCACTTCTATTGTGTTTATGCCAAGGGGGGAACCTCCAGATTAGCTATGCTGCGAACACTTCTGGGCAAAGCCAATATTATTCATGGAGTAGAAACAACAACATTTTCCCCTCTCTCCCCCGAAATCATCCCAAGGGATGGTTTGTATTTTAAACCGAGAGAGCCTTTCATCTCTCTTGAAAAGCGTATGCTCAAAGGAAGCGAGTTTCTCCAGAAAATAGGAGCTTAACATGAAATTATGACATTAAACCTTATAGTGGAATGGCAAGAATTCAGAGTGCGGAGTTCCTCATTATTTCCAGATGGATGGAAGGAGTTTAATTTTGGCTGAGAGCTTACAAAAGCATCCCTGCCTCCGGAGCACTCCTGCCTGCGTGCTGGAACTTCCTGCCAAAAGCACAAAAAACCCCTCGATGCCCCAAGGTCTGCTCTGAGATTTCTCCATTCCAAGTTGGACGACCTTTCGCTTCCCTTACAGGACTTGCACTGTCTGTCAATAGGTGCGCCTCTCCTTGAGGACTTGGCATGCGCAAGATCTAGCCATGGGCTAAAAGCACTTTTAAAATAGCCTGGAGCTCTGCCTCGGATTTGGCAGCCTAGATGGAAGCCAGCACTTCAGACCCACAGCGGCTCTCGTTCTCCCCTTGCCTCCACCACTCCAGTTCACACAAAAAAGTTAAAACGAACATTAACATTGTCAACAAAAGACAGGTGTTAAAAACCAAACTATAATTAAAATCAACAGTAAGCTAAAAACATTCAAATTACATGTCAACTCCTACATGTCTGGATAAGGCTGGCCTGAACAGAAACGTTTTTAGCAGCTGTCAGAAACAGTACAAGCGATGGCAAATGGCTGGTGTCACTAGGCAAGGAGTTCCAAAGTTCCAAACCGATTTAAAGTTTCATTGCAACCAGGCAGTATGTGCTTTGTTTTCTTGCATAAAGGTAAAGGGACCCCTGACCATTAGGTCCAGTCATGGCCGACTCTGGGGTTGCGGCGCTCATCTCGCTTTATTGGCCGAGGGAGACGGCGTACAGCTTCCAGGTCATGTGGCCAGCATGACTAAGCCGCTTCTGGCGAACCAGAGCAGCGCACGGAAATGCCGTTTACCTTCCCGGAGTGGTACCTATTTATCTACTTGCACTTTGACGTGCTTTTGAACTGCTAGGTTGGCAGGAGCAGGGACCGAGCAACGGGAGCTCATCCCGTCGTGGGGATTCGAACTGCCGACCTTCTGATCGGCAAGCCCTAGGCTCTGCGGTTTAACCCACAGTGCCACCCGCGTCCTGTTTTCTCGCATACACGCCCTATAAAAAAAGATTCTTCACTGATGTGGAAGCCAACTCACATGCGCTAGAATAAAACATAGTCTTAAGCGCTCACTTCGTAGCCTTGACAAGTGGTCTTCATCACCCCTTCCTTTCCCAGGATCTCTTAATTCTCCAGATTCACAGGCTTAGCTCTGCAGTTATTCTCAGCTGTCTTGGTCTGTGCGATGAAATTCCTAAATAGATAACAGATGGCAAAAAAGCACCTTGTGCAAAAAGTGAAGACAGCTGTAAATCAATGATTATTTGTTGCCTTATCCCCCAGGGCCTGATGAGGCATTCCCCTTTTTTCTGAGGTCCCTGGAAATTTTCCTTCTGTTCTTTCCCCCCCTCTTTCCAAAAAAGGATCAGATCTGTCAACATTGTTCGTTCATAACATCTTGGAAAGAGGAGCTGAACTGTAGAACAGTCTTGAAATTCAGGGTGCATGAAGCTTGGCTAGAAGCACATAACAGGGTTCCCTTCTGATACTGGCGTGAGCTCTCAAGGATTGATCAGACAGTTTGTGAGACCCTAAAAGTTAATACAGTGGTACCTCATGTTAAGAACTTAATTCGTTCTGGAGGTCCGTTCTTAACCTGTTCTTAACCTGAGGTACCACTTTAGCTAATGGGGCCTCCCGCTGCCGCTGCACGATTTCTGATCTCATCCTGAAGCAAAGTTCTTAACCCGAGGTAATATTTCTGGGTTAGTGGAGTCTGTAACCTGAAGCGTATGTAACCCGAGGTACCACTGTACAGAAGCCAGAGAAAAAGCAGTTTGTTAACTTCATTTGCACCCAATGTAGGATGTGCCAGGGCTTAGCAAAATATTCTTGGCTAGCAGAGGAAAAACACAATCCACTACTCCAGGGGTGAAGAATTTGAGGTCCTCTAGATGATGTTGTGAGGGACGTGGGTGGCGCTGTGGGTTAAACCACAGAGCCTAGGACTCGCCGATCCGAAGGTTGGTAGTTCAAATCCCCGCGATGGGGTGAGCTGCTGTTGCTCAGTCCCTGCTCCTGTCAACCTAGCAGTTTGAAAGCACATCAAAGTGCAAGTAGATAAATAGGTACCACTCCGGTGAGAAGGTAAACAGCATTTCCGTGCGCTGCTCTGGTTCGCCAGAAGCGGCTTAGTCATGCTGGCCACATGACCCAGAAGCTGTACGCCGGCTCCCTCAGCCAATAAAGCGAGATGAGCGCCGCAACCCCAGAGTCGGCCACGACTGGACCTAATGGTCAGGGGTCCCTTTACCTTTTTAGATAATGTACTCCCATTGACTTGCATTGCTCTTCCTGCATTTTAGGGAAGTTGGACCAGACGACTCTTCCGACTCTTCAATCCTATGATTCTGTGATTCAGTGCTGGACTATTGGCCGTGCTATGGATTTTATAGAACTTGGGTGGCATCCAACAAATGTGTCCTGTCAGAGGAAAGATATACACCTGCACAGTGGGACTTCCCCCACCCATCCCACCTCTCCTTCCTCTGTGCACCCGCTAAATATGATCCGGGGCTCCCCAACCCTTTAGAGCAGATTTTGGAAGGGCGTGGGACATGCATGGGTGGAGGAGAGGGATGGAAAGCTCTGTTGCGCAGGGGTAAATCCTTGCGCTGATGGGATGTGTTAGCTGGATGCCACCCCTATAGTCTCAGTAGGACCATAGATCTCTAAAATCTAGAGATAGAGATTTCCAGTCCCAATAGGACCAAGACTTGCCGGTCAGATTCCAACATGCTCTACCAGCTCACTGTTCTATGACTGTCAGCTGGTACTATGCTATGTGCTGTTGTTCTTTGTGGGGGATATATAAAATAGACACAGCTGCCTGCATTTTTCGATTCTCCTTAGGGAATGTGGCTATGCACCCTCTTTTTTTCGGAGGTGCTGACATGCTGAGCTTCAAAATTTTGCTGCTGCCACACCACTGTTTTTGTTGGCTGCGTAACTCTCGGCTATCAAGATGTGAAGCTTCCCTTGGCATAGAGATCCAACGATGGGAAAAAGCTTAACCTGCTGTTTTCTGCCTCTTACGCAGCTGTTGGAAGATTGAAATAGACCTGCCAGGGAAGAAAAGAAGAAAACCTCTTATGGCCTGAAGGCACTTTATGCCAAAGCCTTATTCCTGCTAAGCAGGTCTTGGTCTGGTCAGTGACTGGATGGGAGACCACTGGGGAACTTGGTTTACATAAGCGCTTTATCAAAGCTCCCTCAGTTTCTATATTTTTCCATTCCCCCCACCCAATAGTCAATTCTTTACAATCCCACACCTGTTTCCTTTTTTTTTATAGAAGCAAATACTAAGGAAAACCAGCAACATTTTGGTGCAAATTTATCCTAAAGCACACATCTTTATGTGCATTTCCCCCCAATATACACATTTTCTGAAAGCAATTTTCCCTTACCGAATACATTTCTGTATGCTATTTCCTCCGATAGATGCATTTTTATGCATACGTCACCCCAGTATACGGCTCTTTGTACGCATTACTTGACTGGTGAACCGTGCTTCAACATTCTGGGAAGTGAGAATTTCAAAGGATGGCTGCGTTTCAGTTCAACTAGGTTTGCTTAGAAACGCAAACAGAGCCAAATTTCTCTCCCGTCACTACATGAAATAAAATGTACTAATTTGGTTGCATTTAGGATTTGTCTGTGGTCCCCATTTTCCCCTGGACTGGCTCCTGCACCTTTAAAAGAAGGAATAATAATAATAATAATAATAATAATAATAATAATAATAATAATAATAATAATAATAATAATTTTTATATCCCGCCCTCCCCAGCCGAAGCCGGGCTCAGGGCGGCTAACAACAATCAAATAATACAACATTCTAAAATCATTTCATTGTAAAATTAATTCAAATAAAATTGATGGCAACCATTGGGCTAGAGTTCTGTGAAGAATTACCAAAGGAGGGGGTCAGACTGTGCCCTGGCCAAAGGCCTGGTGGAACAGCTCTGTCTTGCAGGCCCTGCGGAAAGATGTCAAATCCCACAGGGCCCTAGTCTCTTGTGACAGAGCGTTCCACCAGATCGGAGCCACAGCCGAAAAAGCCCTGGCTCTGGTTGAGGCCAGCCTAACCTCTCTGTGGCCCGGGACCTCCAAGATGTTTTTGTTTGAAGACTGTAAGGTCCTCCGTGGGACATACCAGGAGAGGCAGTCACATAGGTACGAGGGTCCTAGGCCAGTGTTTCCCAAACGTTTTTGGGCAACGGCACACCTGCTTACCGGAAAAAAATCTCGCGGCACACCACCATTAAAGCCCCGCCCCCGTGACGTCAGCGCGCAGCGTCACGCCGGGAGGGACGCACAAAAATGAAAGTTTTTTCCCTCCCCCTTGCCGGGGTGGGAGGAGGCAGCAGAGCGAGGGCAGCTGAGGCGGCGGCGGCAGCTGAGGCGGCGGCGGCTGCGATAGCGGGCGGAGGAGGAGCCGTCGCCGGGAGTTGCTGCTGCTGCTGTTGCTGCTGCTGCCCGGACATGCCGGCCTCCTCCTCCTCCGCTGTCTCGCGCGCCTCCCTTTTGCGCGCGCTGCCCCGCCGCTCGGCACCACCACCGCGGAGCCGCCCCGGCTCGACGCGGATCCTCGCCGCCGCCGCCTCTCGCCGCCGCCTCTCGCCCGCCTCCCTCCCACGGCACACCAGCCGGTGTCTCACGGCACAGTAGTGTGCCGCGGAACACCGGTTGGGAAACACTGTCCTAGGCCATATAGGGCTTTAAAGGTTAAAACCAGCACCTTAAACCTGATCCTGTACTCCACCGGGAGCCAGTGCAGCTGGTATAGCACCGGGTGAATGTGATCTCGCAGCGAAGACCTCGTAAGGAGTCTCGCTGCAGCATTCTGCACCCGCTGGAGTTTCTGGGTCTGTCTCAAGGGCAGCCCAACATAGAACAAGTTACAATAATCCAGTCTGGAGGTGACCATCGCGTGGATCACAGTGGCTAGGTCAGGGCGAGAGAGGTAAGGAGCCAACTGCTTAGGAAGAAGCCTGCCCCGTTGCTAAGACTGCAACCGGATGCACACTTACCTGGAAGTAAGCCCCACTGAACACATCGGGACTTAACTCTAAACATGAATGGCCGTATCAGCTCAACCGCCAGCCTACACTTCCTGGCCCTGCAAGAAAAGGAGGAGAATGGGTTGGCAGTCGTAACCAGAAGCCTTAACTACATGTCCAGACCCAGGGATGTACAAGTGGCTCAAAATCACAGTGTTGGGAAGCTTCCTTTATCGTCTCGGTGTTGCGCTGTAGGGAAGCCCACCATTTCAAGGCACTGCACTGCCAGTAAACGAAAATCAATCATGGGCAGCATCTTGGGAGACAAGCTTTTTAGAAACTGCTGGTTTCAATGGTTAGGCTCAGCCTTTGAAGTTGACACTCTGTTAAATGGAATGGAGGCAAGTCACACCTTCATGGGAGCAATATAATCTCCATCTCTCTGCTGGGCAGACAGGGCGGGGAGGGGGGCACACACTCCGATCTACAGGTTATCTTCATTGTCTACAGATGTGGAGAGTTCCCAGGCTGCACGCATAGTATGGTGTGCTATGAGGTTCCAAGTTGACCCGTTCTAGAATAAATTACCGTATTTTTTGCACCATAACACTCACTTTTTTCCTCCTAGAAAGTAAGGGGAAATGTCTGTGCGTGTTATGGAGGAAATGCCTATGGGTGGCATGCCTACGGATTTTCCTCCTCTAAAAACTACGTGCGTGTTATGGTCAGGTGCGTGTTATAGAGCGAAAAATACGGTAATTAAAGGCACCTGAAATATATTCTATGCTCTTTATTCAGCTCATAGTAGCGAGGAATGAAAGTTCTCCCAAAATATCTGCTTTATATACATTATTTACACAATGGGCCCCACGTGATTGGCTAATTCCAGGATTTTCCTGTAGGCCAATCAGATTGCGGATTCACTCCCACCTGGAGCTGGATTGGGTGGCTCCTGCGGACCAATCATACTGCTGCATTGTTCTAGGACCAACCAGACTGCTGCATTCTGAATCCTATTGTTCTAGGACCAATCAGACTGCTGCATTTTGGATTCTATTGTTCTAGGACCAATCAGACTGCTGCATTTTGGATCCTATTCAACTCAGTACATAACAGCACCTCACTTTTAAATAGAAGCCCTAGGACTGCAAGTGAAGTTCTGCTTGTGCTGCCTCTGCCTTTGGCTCCACTCGCAACAGTGGGACTTGACACTTAACGTGCAAAAAACAACAACACACCTCCCAGGTGAATTGCAAGCTTTTGTAGCTGGGTGCTCCAGGCATTTGCTAGACTACAGTACCCATCAGTCCTAGCCAGAATTGCCATGCATGATGGAAGGTGTAGTCCTACAAATTCTGGAGGGCTACAGGCTCCCCAGGCCTGGCCTAAGTGCATTCATCTTCCACCTGCCATAGGCATATGGGCAGCTGCCTTTTTGTCCATGAAGTCCAGCCTTTCCTACTCTGTCTTGGTCCAGCAAGCGGGTTCGCTTCTATTATTTGCCACCCAATAATTTTTTTATGTGTATATGTTAGCCGAGATTAAACCTGGGAGCTTTTGCAAGCGGTCTTCCAATGAGTCAAGGTCCCTCCCCTTCCAAATGCGGCTGACAGCCAGGTGCGACAATATTTCAACCCTACCTGTTGTTGATCTCCACCAAGATGGAAAAGGGGTGCCAGAGACTGCAGAATGGGCTACTTAACGTCACGTGGCAAGTTGAGGAACCATGCTTTTTAACTCGTCTGTGGTTCTGCTTCCAAAGCAAAACACACCTCCCTGCAGGTATGAAACTGCCATAGGGACATCTCCTTAATGTGCTAGCTTTTTATGTGCAGGAATTTTGTTTTTGCAACGTGGAGGAACATCCCAAAACGTGGGCAGCCCCCACCTGCAGCCTGAAGTGGTACATTGCACAGCCCACTCTTACTGTCTCTGAATTTTACCACCACATTTCATTTTTTTGCCCTGAGAGGCTGGCTTTCTACATGCAGAGAGCTTTTTTCACATCCAAGCAGCATGTCCAAATGGTGGACCATAATTTATAGGATTTCAAGGGGGGAAACCGCATCCACCAGAACTTGACTTCAAATCAAGGCTGGTGGCAGCCTTTTCTGAATACTGAAGGCGGTGAGCCCAGCTCCCGGGCTGTTGTCAGCTTGCTCTGTGGCCCATAATACTCCTGGGCCATGCACCTGGTTTGCATTTAAAACTCATTTGCACATGATGTCACTGTTTTTTATTATCAGCCCAGGGAAGGTTGCGATGGGTCATTTGGGGAAGGCTTGCATTGTTGAGTCTCCACAGAGCCGCCGCGGCTGATGCCTTAACCATCTGACTTGCGTTTCAATTTTCGAGCATGATGTAATCTGAGGCCCGAGATTTATAATAAACCGAACAGGGAGCTACTTGCCCGGAGGCTAATCAGCCTGGTCTCGTGGAACTACTTTTCTGGAAAACGGGTCGGAAAATTGTAGCAAATGTCATGTAGCGAATCAAAGTCATGGCTGAGAGTTTGCAAAGGCTGGGAAACTGGGTGGTTGCTTCGTGAGATGGTGATGGGCTTTGGAGAGGCGCGGGGAGAGGTCAGCTGGTGCCGTGAAAATGTGCGCGGCTGGGAGCCAGTGTGGTGTAGTGGTTAAGAGCGGTAGTCTCGTAATCTGGGGAACCGGGTTCGTGTCTCCGCTCCTCCACATGCAGCTGCTGGGTGACCTTGGGCTAGTCACACTTCTCTGAAGTCTCTCAGCCTCACTCACCTCACAGGGTGTTTGTTGTGGGGGAGGAAGGGAAAGGAGAATGTTAGCCGCTTTGAGACTCCTTCAAGGGAGTGAAAGGCGGGATATCAAATCCAAACTCTTCTTCTTCTTCTTCTGTTGCATGCATGTTCTCATCTCCCATCAGTATTATTGGTGGGGATTTATTATACAGTACCATTGCATCAGCATCTTAAAAAGCAGAGACATCACCTTGCCAACAAAGGTCCGTATACGTAGTTAAAGCCATGGTTTTCCCAGTAGTGATGTATGGAAGTGAGAGCTGGACCATAAAGAGGGCTGATCGCCAAAGAATTGATGCTTTTGAATTATGGTGCTGGAGGAGACTCTGGAGAGTCCCATGGACTGCAAGAAGCTCAAACCTATCCATTCTGAAGGAAATCAGCCCTGAGTGCTCACTGGAAGGACAGATCTTGAAGCTGAGACTCCAAGACTTTGGCCACCTCATGAGAAGAGAAGCCTCCCTGGAAAAGACCCTGATGTTGGGAAAGATGGAGGGCACAAGGAGAAGGGACGACAGAGGACGAGATGGTTGGACAGTGTTCTCGAAGCTACCAGCATGAGTTTGACCAAACTGCGGGAGGCAGTGGAAGACAGGGGTGCCTGGCGTGCTCTGGTCCAGGGGGTCACGAAGAGTCGGACACGACTAAACGACTAAACAACACCACCATTGCATCTCATGTGGGGGTTTACCTTCTGGGGATGGGGCATACACACAAAAATGCATATACCCAACCACCCCCTTAGAACCATCCTCTGTGCCAAGGGGGCCTTACCCACCCCCCAAGTAATGTGGAGAAGTTTTAAACTGTCCACCTTGCTTAACTGGGCAAGTCCTGCTCAGTGTGAGGCTTCCAGGATGCTCTCAGGAGATTTTGCAGGGCATTCTCACAAGAGCACCCCAGAGCCCACATGTGGAGTGGGACTTAACAGTGGTTCTCAACCTGTGGGTCCCCAGATGTTGTTGGACTACAACTCCCATCATCCCTGAGCTCTGGCCTTGCTAGCTAGGGATGATGGGAGTTGTAGTTCAACAACATCTGGGGACCCACTGGTTGAGAAAGGCTGGCTTAGAAGCTCTGGAAGGCTGGGAAAATGTAGTGCAAAAAGAGCCTTTAAGCTCTCTGCCTTGCGGGCATGTAATTTGACAGTTTCAATGAATCGACTTTCAACCACGCAAGGTTGAAATCACACGGATTAATAGTTCATCAGATGCAGTCATACTGTACAGTGGTACCTCGCAAGACGAATGCCTCACAAGACAAAAAAACTCGCTAGATGAAAGGGTTTTTTGTTTTTTGAGCTGCTTCGCAAGACGATTTTCCCTATGGGCTTGCTTTACAAGACGGAAACGTCTTGCAAGTTTGTTTCCTTTTTCTTAACACCGTTAATACAGTTGTGACTTGACTTCGAGGAGCAACTCATAGCACGCGGTGTGGTAGCCTTTTTTGAGGTTTTTAAAGACTTTGGTGATTTTTGAAGCTTTTCCAAAACTTTCCCGACACCGTGCTTCGCAAGACGAAAAAAATCGCAAGGCGACAAAACTCGCGGAACGAATTAATTTCGTCTTGCGAGGCACCACTGTATTCTGCTTTGTTGCACCGTATGTTCAAAGTGCATTCTCCATAATTCTACTTAGCGCTGCTCAGACTCACAAGAGTGAAAGACAGCCTCGTAGGCTATCTGGTTCAACCATAAGAGCAATGGAGGCTTTGGCCACCACAATAAAATATTTGAGGGGGCTGGAGCCCCCCCCCCAAGTTGATGGGCACTGCCATTTAAATGGTGTGTTTGCACTGCATCGTGTGATTGATTATGAGGGGCAGGGCTTACCTGGGCCCCCACAAAATTTTATTACATTTGGCACCCCTGGGTCCAGCTCCTCTGCTCTGTGCAGGAGCCCCAGGGCTACAGCACATCTTACCCACCCTCTGTTTGAAGAGCTGCAACGAAGGAGCACTCTCCCTTCAGCTTCCTCCTTGACAGGTCCCAAGCGGAGTATGGTTTAAACCACAGCTGGGGACCCTGTGGACCTCCGGATGCTGTTGGGACGCCCAACTCCCATCAGCTTCTGCCAGCATTGCCAGTGATCAGGTGTTGGGGACTGGCAGGACATTGATGGCCAGGGGGAAGCGGCCTGGAGTCTGACTCGGGAGTGGGGGGCAGTGATTTGTGGGGAAGGCAAGAGTCGGAGGCAGGGGAAGCTTCAGAGCTGGAGGATGGAGCTCAAGATGGGTCAAAGGTGAGGAAGAAGAGGCAGGTTAGGCAAGTGAAGGGTCGGACACTTCCCCAGCCTCTCTTGCACCACTGTCTCCCAGAACCAGGAGCGGGTTGAAAAGGGGAGGAGCAGAGGAAGTTTCCATGTAGGCACCATCTCTGGCTGCATGTCTTGCAGCCCATCAGGGGGAGCTACTTAAGCTATTGGAGGGGGAGTGGACCCCATTGCTGCAACTGCTCTGCAGAGCATGGATCTGGGAATAGCGGCCTAGAAGTTAGATTGGTGTGGGGACAGGGGGGGTATTTGGAGCCATAGCAACAACTATCAGCTTTGACAAGAAGTTAATTATCTGGCATGTGTATTCCTTTGGATGGGGAGCTTGTAGTCCAATAACATCTGTAGGGAACCATGTTGGCCACCCTTGTTCCAGCCCAGGAGTGGGCAACCTTTCCCACCAGATTATACAACTCACGGGCCACCTGAGGCCGGTGGGTGGAACCACCCACGTGCCAATCACCCGACATCATAATGACATGGGTGCAAGAGCTCTCAGAGCCAGTGTGGTGTAGTGGTTAAGAGCGGTGGACTCGTAATCTGGTGAAGCGGGTTCACTTCCCCGCTCCTCCACATGCAGCTGCTGGGTGACCTTGGGCTAGTCACACTTCTCTGAAGTCTCTCAGCCTCACTCACCTCAGAGAGTGTTTGTTGTGGGGGAGGAAGGGAAAGGAGATTGTTAGCCGCTTTGAGACTCCTTAAAGGTAAAGGGACCCCTGACCATTAGGTCCAGTCATGGCCGACTCTGGGGTTGCGGCGCTCATCTCGCTTTATTGGCCGAGGGAGCCGGCGTACAGCATCCGGGTCATGTGGCCAGCATGACTAAGCCGCTTCTGGCGAACCAGAGCAGTGCACGGAAATGCTGTTTACCTTCCCGCCAGAGCGGTATCTATTTACTTGCACTTTGACGTGCTTTCGAACTGCTAGGTTGGCAGGAGCTGGGACCGAGCAACGGGAGCTCACCCCGTCATGGGGATTCGAACCGCCGACCTTCTGATCGGCAAGCCCTAGGCTCTATGGTTTAACCCACAGCGCCACCCACGTCCCTTTGAGACTCCTTAGGATAGTGATAAAACAGGATATCAAAGCCAAACTCCTCCTCCTCCTCTGCACTGGTGATTCCCAGCATGCTGCCTCTGATAGGAGCGACGGTGCACAGCCATTGTGTGTAGCAGCCACCGACAGCCTTTCCCTTCGTTCCTTTATCTAATCCTCTTTTTAAAGCCACCCAAGTCGGTGGCCATCACTGTGGGAGCGAATTCTGCATCAGTCGGGGCAGCTGGCCAGGACAGGAAGGGCTTCTTTTACTGTCAGCTTGTCCCTCATTCTTAGGCAGGAGAAGGACTTGCCCCACCTTCCTCCGCAGCTGTGGTTGTCTTTCGAGAGCAGTTGTTCAGTTGTTTGCTCTGGCAGCTGCCAGCTTTGCCTAGTCAGGGGAGAGCAGCTGCTGCCTGAGCGAGCCTAATAGCAGCCAATATCCTGTGGCCAAAGGGGGCAACACACTCTCAGTCACAGACGAACGTTCAGACAGACACATGCAAACCTTCGGACCCCTTTAAAGCAGTTTTGCTGAAATATACTCAGAGTTGCAAAGTGATTTCATGCTCTTTATTCAGCTCATAGCGGTGAGGAGGAATGAATGAAAGTCCCCTCAAAGTATCTGCTTTATATACATTATTTACACAATGGGCTGCACATGATTGGCTAATTCTGGAATTCTACTGTAAGCCAATCAGGTTGTGGATTCACTTATATCTGGAGTATGATTGGGTGGTTCCTGCCAACCAATCATACTGCTGCATTGTTCTAGGACCAATCAGACTGCTTCAGTTTGGATCCTATTCAACTCAGTACATAACATTTGCACTTTTTTTTGCATGGATAATCATTTCTCAAGATACTCCACATCTAGCCCCAGATTCTGTGGTTCCCCCTTCACAGCACCTTTCAGAACATCCCATGTCGGTAAGGATCCAGAAAGGATCTGGAGAACTAGGGGTGAAATTCAGTTATTCCGTCAATTCAGGCATTTCTGATTGCCCAAAGGAACAACCTCCTCACTCCTCCCACTCTGTATATGCTGATCTGGGGGTTTCCCAAAAGCTCCAGAGCAGATTTTGGGGAAACAGCGGGGCAGGAGAGGGAGGGAAATCCCTGTTCTTCTAGTGGGAGTCATTGTGCTGGTTTCTGATACAGGAATGGTTTAATTGAATCTGGCCCTGTATCCGGGTTGCTGTATCGACTCAGACTAAAGCAATAGCCCTTGCTGGGAATCGCAAATAAGGAGAGTGCTGTTGACTCAGGCTTCCCCATTGGACTCCTGCAATGCTCTCTATGTGGGGCTACCTTTGAAGGTGACCCGGAAACTACAACTAATCCAGAATGCGGCAGCTAGACTGGTGACTGGGAGAGGCCACCAAGACCATATAACACCAGTCTTGAAAGACCTACACTGGCTCCCAGTACGTTTCCAAGCACAATTCAAAGTGTTGGTGCTGACCTCTAAAGCCCTAAACGGCCCAAAGGCCCAGTATACCTGAAGGAGCGTCTCCACCTCCATCGTTCTGCCCGGACACTGAGGTCCAGCGCCGAGGGCCTTCTGGCGGTTCCCTCATTGCGAGAAGCCAAGTTACAGGGAACCAGGCAGAGGGCCTTCTCGGTAGTGGCGCCCGCCCTGTGGAATGCCCTCCCACCAGATGTCAAAGAGAAAAATAACTACCAAACTTTTAGAAGACATCTGAAGGCAGCCCTGTTCAGGGAAGCTTTTAATTTTTAATAGGTTATTGTATTTTAGTGTTTTGTTGAAAGCCGCCCAGAGTGGCTGGGGAAACCCAGCCAGATGGGCGGGGTATAAATAATAAATTAATTATTATTATTATTATTATTATTATTATTATTATTATTATTATTATTATTATTATTATTATTATTATTGCAGCATCTAGTTGGCCACTGTGAGAACAGGACCCTGTCATTTTGCAGGGCCGGCTGGGGGTGCCTGTGTTTGTCCTGCAGTTGGTACCAGCATCATGTGGGCGTTAGAGCCTAGATGCATCCCTCCAAGGATGGGAGAACCTTTCCATTTCAGTTTACCCCCCCTCCCCAAGTTTGGATTCAATTCTCCGCCCCAGTTTGCAATATTTTTGAAAGACCTCATGAAAATTCATCACCATCATAGAGCCAATATAATCCTTGTATGCATTTTTGTCTAATGGCACACATTTCCCCCCAAAGCATTTTTGTATATTCTTCTCACCAACAGATGCATTTTTTAAATGCACCCTTTCCCCTAGGATAGGCATTCCTGTACGCACTGCTTGGCTGGAGAACTTCATTGCAAAATTCTGAGAAAGGTGGATTTCATAGGGTGGCTGTGTTTGGGTTCGCGTATTGTTTCAGAAGGTGCGGATTTCACCTGTTCACTTTTAAATGTGAACCGAACCAAGTTTTTCCTCTGCCTCTAGCAACTCATGTTTTTGGAGGCATCTCTGCAAGGAAAACATAGCAGGAGTAATTTACCGGGAAAGTTCGGACTGTCCTGGATAATCAGGGACCATGGAGCCCTATGGGAGACCTCCTCCCCTCTCTCTGCCCTGTTTAGATGCATTGCGGAGAGGATGTAGACCTCCCCAGGCTGCCTTTATGGAAAATCCCCAGCCTTTTTTGTAGCGAGAGGAGAGAGATTCTCCCACACCCACAAGCGTAATCCGTGTGGGCACCCAAGTTGCTAACCTGTTGCTGACAATCACTTGAAGACATGCAAGTGTAAACTGAGTAATTATTTGGCAATTTACTGCTGGGGATTTATGATTGTGGCAGATCCCTGGGTGCTGAAAAGGCTTAGGCCTTGCGGTGAGTAAGAATAGCATCTGCCGTCAGGGACGGGGCGGATCGGGTTGCAAGGGCAAGCGGTCCTCTTGCACAATCCGGTCACCTGTTCGGATTAAGATGGAAAATGTCCTCTCCTGTCCCGTGGGCTGGCATTGCACAAGCCAGGGCGCTCTGGAAGTCTTGAATTTCCCCTCTGACATGCTTGGAATGGTTCGAGGCCGGACAGGTGATTTTTTTCTTCAACTGGCCCATTGTGGGGCTCTTGCCGTAATCGTCTGGGGGCTGCATTTGAGCTCCTGAGACATCCATGCCGAAGCGCTGTTTTGGGGAAGCCAGGGAGGTGCAGTGGTTAATGTGTTGGACTGTGACTTGGGAGACCGGGGTTCAAATCACCACTCGGCCATGAAGCTCATAGGGTGATCATGGGGCGGTCGCTGCCTCTCACCCTAACCTACCTTACAGGCAAAATAAAAAAAATCCTTCCAGTAGCACCTTAAAGACCAACTAAGTTAGTTCTTGGTATGAGCTTTCGTGTGCATGCACACTTCTTTAGATACACTGAAACAGAAGTTGCCAGATCCTTCTATATAGTGAGAAGGTGGGGAGGGGTATTACTCAGAAGGGTGGTGGGAATGGGAGATTGGCAGATAGCTGAGATGAGCCTGTTGACGACTCTTAACGACTGTAATAGGTCTTACAGGAAAAGGCAAGGGGTGAGAAGGTGAGAAATGGCTTAGTCATGTATAATGGGATAAGAATCCAATGTCTTTGTTCAGACCAGGTCTCTCCATGGTTTTAAGTTTAAAACTACCTTACAGGGTTGTTGTGGGGGTCAAATGATGAGGGGGAGAGCGATTCAGGCCACACTGAGCTCATTGGAGGGAAAAGGTGGGATAAAAATGCAATAAATAAATAATAGGAATAAACTCCCAGCACTGGGCACTTCAGGACACCCTAACCCCCAAATTCTGATTTCCCCCTCTTCTTCCACTTGCAGTTTTAAAAATCTATATCTATATGTAAGAGAAGGAGGGACGCGGGTGGTGCTGTGAGTTAAACCACAGAGCCTAGGACTTGCTGATCAGAAGGTTGGCGGTTCGAATCCCCGCGACGGGGTGAGCTCCCGTTGCTCGGTCCCTGCTCCTGCCAACCTAGCAGTTTGAAAGCACGTCAAAGTGCAAGTAGATAAATAGGTACCATTCCGGTGGGAAGGTAAACGGCGTTTCCATGCGCTGCTCTGGTTCGCCAGAAGCGGCTTAGTCATGCTGGCCACATGACCCGGAAGCTGTACGCCAGCTCCCTCGGTCAATAAAGCGAGATGAGCGACACAACCCCAGAGTCGTTCACGACTGGAACTAATCGTCAGGGGTCCCTTTACCTTTATATGTAAGAGAATTAATAGTGTTCCTGCCAGCTTTAGTCTTAGGAATTTGACACATCATTTTGATGCATGTTTTAAAAGAGAGAAGGGTGAATTTGTAAATTTGGGTATTTCTTAGTGTCACGTTTTTCCAGTTTTTATCTCATTTTGCAGCATTGTTGCATCAATTTATGATGTTATTTTTAAAAATGAATTTAAAATGAAATAGTCCTCTTGAAAATTCATTATTATTCTTTGTTGAATTTATATACCGCCCTAAACCCAAGGGTCTCAGGGCTGTTCACAGAATAAAATCAAGATATAAAACCACAAAATACATAATAAAAATAAAAACAAAAACCCAATAGCCCCCCCCAAACAAAAAAACACATTTTAAAAGGGCATAAGATGTAAATTCATCAGTGTTGAATGTTCATTCCAAGTAATCTGCATTTAACCTGATATAAATATTTCTTGCTAGCAATCGTCCCTGATACAACAAAACGCTGTGTGCTATTTTCAGCAATAAGTGCATTTTTAATGCATCCTTTCTCCTAATGTATGCATTTGTGTAGCTGTTCTCCTTGATCTCAGGTACCATCATGCAACATGCAGTGATGATAACTTAAGTGGTGTCCAAACGCAGAGCAAAATAGAAAAACAACTTCCCCAAACATACAGTAGATCAGTTAGCAGCCAACACCTTAAATCTTTGTCGCCACCCAGCACCCTGAGTGTGGGAGAACCATGTGGAATGAGGCTACAGTGTCTCCTTGCACAGTATAACGTTAAACATTTTGCTAAGCTGAATTGCTTCCCCTGACTGGTGGAGTCCACCACCAAGCTTCAGGAGAAAGGTGAAGGAGGAGATAACGCTCATGCCATTCTTGGCAGTTCTGGATGGTCAACTTCTTCCATAGCACAGTTGGTAGAGCATGAGACTCATAAACTCAGGGTTGTGTGTTTGAGCCCCATGTTGGGCAAAAAGATTTCTGCATTGCAGGGGGTTGGACTAGAGGACCCTCGTGGTTCCATCCAACGCCACAATTCTAGGATTTTATGACTACAGCACGCAAGCCAAGAAGTCTCTCCTCTTGGCAAATAAGACAATCCCATTCCCATCATAGGATTCAGTCCACAATCAACAGGAAGCAGAATGCAAGGAATGCTCTTGGCTCTGGCGAAGGCCTGACCATGACCTAATAGGCCTCGTCCGCCTTTGAGTTCCAGAAGGCATTCCTTCCTCTTGCAGAATTAGCAGGCTGTTTCTGCAGAGCCTCCCAGGACCTGCTGAGCCCGGATTCCCTGCGTAGAGGTCAGCTGCGCAGCTACATTCCTCTTGCAGAGATATCTTGATATGCTGATGGGAGTTGTAGTCTAAAGCAGCCAGAGGCCACCAGGTTGTCAAAGGTTGACTTCTCCCATTGAAGAAAGAACTTCAGGGAGCAATTAATTGAATGGATTGATGGAAATAACCAATGAAACTCACCCTTGAGGAAAAGGGAACCACTGTTCATTCATCATGCCTGCAATGTGAAAGAGATATAGCAGGACGCAAACTCTCTCTCTTATATTCCCACTCCCTGCCAAAGTCAGTTTTTGCAATAAGATTTTTATTAAAGTTTTCCATAATGCAATGAAATAGCAACTACAAAAAAATAAATAGGATATGGAGTGCTCTCTTAAGAGTAGTTTTTGGCCCTTACCACCCACAGAAGATTAAGCATCTCCTCCCAGCCTCTCACCTGAGATCTACCATTTCTCGTCCCAGCCATGGGAGTCTCTCACCCAGGGTTCTCCATCAACCCTGTACTACCCCCATGAGTATACAGTCTCTGTACCTTACTAAAGGTCCCAAGCTTAGGCCTCCAAAGAAAAAAGGGGGAAGAAACAAAGAAAGATAAAATAACCAACGTAACTTACCCTGGAAGGCTGATCGCTGAAGAATTGATGCTTTTGAATTCTGGTGCTGGAGGAGACTCTGGAGAGTCCCATGGACTGCAAGAAGAACAAACCTCTCCATTCTGAAGGAAATCAGCCCTGAGTGCTCACTGGAAGGACAGATTGTGAAGCTGAGGCTCCAATACTTGGGCCGCCTCATGAGAAGAGAAGACTCCCTGGAAAAGACCCTGATGCTGGGAAAGATGGAGGGCACAAGGAGAGGGGGGCAGCAGAGGACGAGATGGTTGGATAGTGTTCTGGAAGCTACCAGCATGAGTTTGACCAAACTGCGGGAGGCAGTGGAAGACAGGAGTGCCTGGCGTGCTCTGGTCCATGGCATCATGAAGAGTCGGACACAACTAAATGACTAAACAACAACAACTGACCCTGAGCATTGGGGGGAAGGAGATTTGAAGTGAACCACTGTTCAGCCACCACGCCTTCAGTTTGGATGACACATAGTGGGATGCTCACATGCAAGTATATTCCACCCCTTACAGAGTGTGGAGAGGCAAAGTCAATTATGCTTGTGGTGTATAGCAGCAGGGCAAAGACTGTAGTGTGCTAGTGCTCCTCCCGAGATAACACCCCAATACACCATTAATGGACAGGTAGTGGAGAGGCTGCCAAGGGGCTGGGGGCAGAGTTGGCTGAAACACAAAGCTGGCGAGGCACGCAAGATTGCCAGGGAGACCCACTAATCACCATGTGAAGAATGAAGGCTGGTTTTGAAGGCATGGCGAGCCCTGCTGCTTTCTCGGCCAACAGCTGCTGGGCTCGAAGCACATGAGCTGTGGAACCCTGAAAAGCCATCTGGTGTTCATCCGAGATGAATCCGGCAGCAATGGCCAGAATTCTCCAAGCACCAGGGCAAGAGAGAAGCTTCCAGCTGGGAAAATCGCCTAGAGAGGCAGCTTGGGTAGCAAAATATAGAGAGGTTGCTTGGGGAATAAGGTGGGGAGTAGAGGACGAAGCCAGCAGCTTAACGATAAATGGGTGGGATCCAGGACAATAGCTCACCTTGCCCTATGGGTGGAGAGACCCGTAGATCTGATTTCTTTTTTTTTTAATTGATTTTCACGTTTATCACACAGAAAAAAGAAAAACATTACAAAACACAAAACAAAGAAAAAAGACACAAAAAAGAATTATTACTTCACACCCCCAATTTCATTACATTGATAACTGACTTCCCCAAATCCCTTCCAACTGAATTTCATTATATCACCTGTTTAACAGTTCTACAAATTCATATTTCTAATAATATTAACTCCTTTCATTTACTATTCTCTTCTCCTTTATTAATATTCTATTCCTTAATATTTACTAGCACATATTCTTGTTCTACCCCTAAGCCTATTAATTTCTCCCAAGAATTTTCTATTTATCTTATATTACAATATTTAGCTAGATATTCTTTAAATTTCTCCAGTCCTCTTGTGTCTCCTCTTCCTTCTGGTCACGGATTCTTCCAGTCAGGTCGGCCAGCTCCAAAAAGTCCAACATCTTCATCTGCCATTCTTCTATTGTTGGTATCTCTTGCGAGTTCCAGTTTTTGGCTAATAAAAGTCTTGCCGCTGTGGCGGCATACAAAAACAGTCTAACATCTTTTTTGAGCCATTCCAATCCTATTATTCCTATTTAGTATTCTTCTTATTCTGGTTTCCTAATAAATGTATTTTTCAACATTTTTTTTCAACTCATTATAAATCTTTTCCCAGAAGTCTTTCACCTTAGGACACGTCATAGATCTGATTTCTGCAGTTGCTGCCAAGTATTCGGGGAAACTGGTCGGACTCACAGGGTTGGAAGGCCTACTTGGCAACAGCCAAGGTGAATGACCAGAGACCATAAGGTTGCCAACTTTTCAACCCCCTTCAATGGCAGCTTTTGGGGCAGGCTTCCGCAAGCGACCACATTCACAAGCCCAATTAGCTGGCAGCCTTCCACATCCATGGGTGAGCAGCTGGTAGAAAATCTGGGTAAAAAAACAATAACGGGGAGCAAGGGGTGTGTGTGGGGGGGAGAGCTCTAGTGTTGCGGCCCTTATTTGGGGAGTGAGCCCCATTTCACTCAATGGGATTAAAGTAAATACTAAAACAACCCTCGTGACAGTAAATGAAAGGAACAGCATTATACTGAAGAAGTCTTGATATCTGTCTGTCTCCGTTTTAGCCTCACAATGACCCTGGGAGGTAGGCTAGGCTAAAAGAGGGTGTGAGAGGCCTAAGGTCACCCAATGAGCTCCATGACCGAGTGCAGATTTGAACCCTGGTCTCCGAGGTCCTGGTCTGACATTCTAACCACTGCGGCTCTGTGATATAGAAACAGAATTCTCTGCCCTTGGAAAAGTGCGGTCTTTTCTCTATTCCCTCTTTTCCATGCAGTTGTGTTTTGCATTTTTCTTGTTTCACTGATCCTAAATCTCCGCTGCCGTGTGAGATATCTTCAGGAGAAGAAGAAAAGGCGAAGGCATAAACCGTACAGAAATCCAGAGTCCGTAAGACGGTTGGATGGCGCCTTGTGCACCTCTTTCTGGCAACCAAGCTGGTGCCAAACGTCTCGCTCTGCTTTCCTTTGGACCACATCAGTGAGGTCGAGAGGGGAGTCTTGTCATCTGGGCAGCTCAGGACCGCCATACACATTGCCCAGGCTTGCACCCCAGGAAGGTCACTTAGATTAATGCAGTGGTTTAACTTCACCCCCAGAGGCACACTTAATAACAAACAAACAAACAAACAAACAAACAAACACAACAACAACAACAACAACAACAACAACAACAACAACAACAACAATTTATTATTTATACACCACCCATCTGGCTGGGCTACCCCAGCCACTCTGGGCAGCTTCCAACAAAATATTAAAATACCGTAATACATCAAACATTAAAAGCTTCCCTAAACAGGGCTGCCTTCAGATGTCTTCTAAAAGTCTGGTAGTTGTTTTTCTCTTTGACATCTGGTGGGAGGGCGTTCCACAGGGCGGGTGCCACTACCGAGAAGGCCCTCTGCCTGGTTCCCTGTAACTTGGCTTCTCGCAGCAAGGGAACCGCCAGAAGGCCCTCGGCGCTGGACCTCAAGTGTCCGGGCAGAATGATAGGGGTAGAGACGCTCCTTCAGGTATACTGGACCGAGGCTGTTTAGGGCTTTAAAGGTCAGCACCAACACTTTGAATTGTGCTCGGAAACGTGCTGGGAGCCAGTGTAGGTCTTTCAAGACTGGTGTTATATGGTCTTGGCCGCTCCCAGTGACCAGTCTAGCTGCCACATTCTGGATTAGTTGCAGTTCTCCAGGTCACCTTCAAAGGTAGCCCCACGTAGAGCGCATTGCAGTAGTCCAAGCGGGAGATAACCAGAGCATGCACTACTCTGGCGAGGCAGTCCGCAGGCAGGTAGGGTCTCAGCCTGCCTACCAGATGGAGCTGGTAAACAGCTGCCCTAGACATTGTCTCTCAAGACAGATGGATGCCAACAAGATTGTCCCCTGCAAATGCCATCTGGAGGAGCCACAGGAGCACATGGGAGGATGCCTTACACGGAGTCAGGCGATTGGTCCATCTTCCTGTTTTTACCCTAACTGCCGAACAATGTTCCCCGCTCGTGCCATAAAGCATAGCGTACACCTTTCCATTGTTACAGAGGATCAAGTCTGGTTTCGTTGGAGGACAAGCCTTTCCATACCAGTGGGAAAATACACTGCTTGCTAAAAGCAAAATGCTTCATATATATAAAAAAAGAAATAAATCTGTTGTTCTGCTTGCTGGCACAATAAAATTATGCACACGCGCATGCACACACACACACAGCCCATGGCGAATGATCACTTCTGCAATCCAGTGATTGATTTCCACAGCTGAAAAACAGGATTACAGCCCTGTTTTGCCACAGGAGAGAGCAGGGTGATGGATGAGTTCGCTCAGGGATTACGCTATAGATAGAGTTGTCAACAGCAGGAGTTGCTTTTATTTCCCCGTTCCCCCCACATCTGTGGAGATAACGCAAAAGCAGGGCCAATTAATTGCGGTTTCCTGGTGGCGTCTGGTTATTAAGACTCCCTCCTTTAAAGCACATCCTCGGGCTGTAAACTGAGCCCCTCGCTGCTCTGTCTCTTCGGCTTTCCATTCTCCAGCCGTTCCCCAGGAAAAGGGCGAAATTCCGTATCATCTACATGTGCACACGCAGATCTCCTTGGCGTATGGAGAAGCTCCAACTAAGAAGATTTTGATCTGGCTGGGAGTTGGAGGAAAGACTGCCTGGGGGCCAAAATGACATGCTACAGACGGTTGTGCATAACTTCCCCAGATTTTTCTTTTCAAAACAGCTGCAAGCAAGGAGGTGAGGGTCAAGGGCTGCATAACCCTCCCTGCTTTCAAAACCACCCCCAAGGTGCTTCTCTTCTCATTGGGGAAAAGAATATAGCTCCTTGTATCTTTTCCTTAGGGACACAGGTGGCGCTGTGGGTTAAACCACAGAGCCTAGGACGTGCCGATCAGAGGGTCGGCAGTTCGAATCCCTGCAACAGGGTGAGCTCCCGTTGCTCGGTCCCAGCTCCTGCCAACCTAGCTGTTCGAAAGCACGTCAAAGTGCAAGTAGATAAATAGGTACCACTCTGGCGGGAAGGTAAACGGCATTTCCATGCGCTGCTCTGGTTTGCCAGAAGTGGCTTAGTCATGCTGGCCACATGACCCGGAAGCTGTATGCCAGCTCCCTCAGCCAGTAAAGCAAGATGAACGCCCCAACCCCAGAGTCAGTCACGACTGGACCTAATGGTCAGGGGTCCCTTTACCTTTACTTTTATCTTTTCCTTAAAGGGGAAAAATTAATAGATGGGTACAGCTGAGTGGGAGAAACAGTTTAAGGGAAAGAACCGAGCAGTTGCTTTTCTTCTCCTTTTCTCAAAATCACAGTTGTCCCATGATGGCTTTTTCCATTTAAAAGAGGCCAGTGGGCAGAGATGATGGGAGCTTTGGTTCAGCAATATCTGGAGGCAGCCCTGTATAGGGAAGATTTCCATGTTTGGTGTTTTACTGTGATTAATGCCAGTCAGATGGCCGCATATAAATAACAAATTATTATCGTATT
Organism: Podarcis bocagei; assembly: GCF_964188305.1. NCBI lineage: Eukaryota > Metazoa > Chordata > Lepidosauria > Squamata > Lacertidae > Podarcis > Podarcis bocagei. The sequence continues at coordinate 9,762,365 of NC_138125.1, forward strand.
TACCTGAGTCTAATGCACCATCAGATCTAATGCACACCTCAATTTTCAGAACCTTGAAACCCAAAAAAGTATTGGCTGGTTAACGTAAATGGGCCATCAAATCTAATGTGCACCTTAATTTTCGCAACGTAATTTGGCCAAAAAAGGTGAGCGTTAGATTCGAGTAAATATGGTATTATTATAGTGAAGGCTCTTGCTTCCATGACTTTCTTGTGGGCTTCCTGAAGGCACCTGCTTAGCCACTGTGGGGAACAAAACCACCAAGCTAAGTAATCTGGAACCCTGAGCAGGAGCATTCCACACTGCAACACATTGTAGTAGCTCCAACTCATTGGCAATCTATGTAATAATGCCACACAATCCCCATTTCTTTCTACTAACTGCTAGAAACCAAAACCATCCATCAGGATGACAAGAGACAATGTTCTCCTTCAAAGACCAAGTGAAAACACCTCAGTTTCACCACCTGTTGTCTTTTACAGGGTTCGGTGATTTACAGCAACAGAGAGGAAAGTGAAGGAATAAGACCACTCAGTTGTAAAATGTGTTCTGATTTACTGCTCAGAACAAGGGAGCTAGGATTTCTCACCTACCACTCGTGTGATCTCTCAAATCCCTGCTGCCCAGTTAGTAGAGTAGTGGTGAACAGGAGCAGGTACCTGCAAATATGGACGCCCTGCATGAAGTTTAGTGGTGCCATAGGATTACCCCATAAGCACACCCTTTGAAAGTTTCAGAAAGGTGTTTGGAATGTGTTCTCAGAATGCTGTTGTGGAAGCTGTATGCGATCTGGCTTGTTTGTTACTTTTAGTGGCTTGTAAGAGCCATGCGGTCTGAGCTTGCAGCAACCAGCTCAGGCTTTACATGTTGAGCTTCATGTAACCAACATGCTTAAGTCTAATCAATGCTTGAAGGGGTTACCTCCATAGAGTAAGCTGTCCTGCCAGGCTTAGCTAGGTCATCCCCCCTCACCTTGGGGAGGAAGGTAATCAAGCCTATTGTTGCACCTTAGTCTACCTGAGAACCTCAATGTGTCAGGTCTGAGCTGGATGCTCCTAGCTTCAATTGCACGGCTATTGCAAGTCACTCTTGAGTTCCTATACCAATGGTTTAGGAACTTTCACCACTGTAACTAAGGAAAGTTTTACTGCCTGTGCAACCTATTCTGAATGATATACGGAAAAGCACATGAACCTGACTTTTAAAGAGTTTGTAAGTAAACCAAATTTTAACTTACCAAACGTGTGGTCTTTTCCAATGCTGGGGAAGTTTTGGAATTCACAAAGGCATATTTTAAAGGTTTAACAACCTATATTATGTTTTACCTTGCTGCATATTTTGTGATTGTAAATCTCTGGGGGAGTTCTCTCACCCAAGAGTACTTGCCCCAGACCTGGCTCTTTGCATCCAGGGACGACTTCTAGATTTATACTTGTTTTTTTTCCCTTGCACCAACACCACGTAAATGGTTAAATGTGCAGACGACAACAAAGAGGGGCACATGCAACCGATCTGTGTGCCTCTCTGTGTGTGCCGGGCTATTATTACATCAAACCTCTGCGACAGGTCAGCATGGCAGGTTAATGCACTTGAAGAATTTTTCATGAAGATTTTTTGACTTGGTCACAGCTTGGATTCATAGATCATCCATTAGTCACAGATGTCAGCAAGATTATCAAAAGTATTAAAGGTCACAAGAAGAAGAAGAGGTCACCTGTCCTAGGGAGGAATCTTGAATGCAATAATGCATCGCAGAAGGGTTCTCCATTGGCTGGTAGCAGAGTTAAAATTACACCCGGCCTTGCAGTTCTCCGTGACCCTCCCTCATAAGGCTTGAATTTATGCACACAGATTCAGCAACATGTCTACTCTGCATTTTGTACAGCCCTTTTTGAGTGTTTGGAGCAGACATCAGCTCAGAAATCCTTCCTGAAGCCCTGTAAGCGCATTAGAGTCTTGCTGGATCAGGCCAAGGGCTTACCTACCCTACTATCCTGTCCTCACAGTGGCCAGCCAGATGCCCCAGCTTACCAGAAAGACAAGAAAGTGCTGCAATGGTTGGAAGAAGAAGAAGAAGAGTTTGGATTTGATATCCTGTTTTCCACTCCCTTTAAGGAGTCTCAAAGCGGCTAACATTCTCCTTTCCCTTCCTCCCCCACAACAAACACTCTGTGAGGTGAGTGGGGCTGAGAGACTTCAGAGAAGTGTGACTGGCCCAAGGTCACCCAGCAGCTGCATGTGGAGAAGCGGAGACGCGAACCTGGTTCCCCAGATTACGAGTCTATCGCTCTTAACCACTACACCACACTGGCTCTCTAGTGTCAGCAGCAAAAAGAATAACTCACTCGAGGCCAGTGAAGCTAAAGCTTTGTTCAAGGAAACAAACCACAGCTCAGGCCTAATGGTCTCAGCAACCCTTTCCAGGAGGTCTTGTCCATGTAGTAGTCCCAATGAAGGACTGAAGGACCCCGCATGGCAGAGACCGTGCTGAGGAGGGCTGCACTGAGGAAGAATGTTGGTCCTGATCCTGATCCTGAACCTTCCCAGGAGCAGGAGGACAGCATAGATTTGGAACAGTGGTTTGCAGAGGGGCATAGTTCAGAAGGCAGAAGCTGGGAAATACTGGACAGGGGAAACAGCTAGCAGAAGAAACACTAGAAGAGAGTTAACAAATTCACAGTTTCTGGATAGTTTCCACCCCCTTCCTCAAAGTCCCGGAGAGCTCAGAAAGTTTCAGAACAGAAAACGCAGCGGCTACAAACTCAGATTACAAGACGTAGGAGTGATGTAGATTAATAGGGATGGAGGAGTGAGTGACCTTAATTGGGAGCACCGCCATTCTGGTTAGAGGCTTACTTTTGTCCTTCGCTGTCTTTATTAAAGAAATTAACTGGTAAGAATGCCCTTTCGTTTGATCTGTTCATTTATGGCCATGGGGGAGGAAGCAGATTCCCCGAAGCCTGACACCAGCGTCCTCTAGAACTCCTCCTCTCCGGGGTCTTTCCCATGCAGTCTCAGACTGCGTCTGTGCACAACCACCCTCTGCTCTGCCAGTTTCATTTCTCTGTGAGTTCTGGGAGACCAGCGGGGAGGGGAGCTGGTTGCAGCAGTGGGGGAAGACTCCCTTGATTCTTCAGCAGCTGCTTCTTGGCCCCACTCCTCACCAGCCTCTGCTTCCGCCTCCCAATTCTGGACTGCTCTCTGCCACAGACTCTCCCAGCTCACTAAGACCTGTTACCTCTTCAGCTTATGACACCTTCTCCTTACAGTCTGCTCCCTCTTCTCCCTCTGACTGCTCCTTGTCGTCCCACCACCAGTCCCCTGTCTCTGAGTCTTCTTCCCCTGTGGGTTCTCTTGAATGTTCCCTGGCTGGGCCTCCCACCACTCCTCAGCATCCAGACAGTTCATGACAAGTAGAGAGAGAAAGAAAGAGAAAGTCAGGGATGGGAGAAGAGTGAAAGATGGAGATACACAGTCTAAATTTAAGGGGGGGGGAGGGAGACTAGACTTGACACAGGTCTGCCACCAAAAATGGTAGCCCTGTGTCAAATTATTTCCTACTGTCCTGTTACATTTAGCTAAATGCTTTTGTGTTGTTTCTCCAACTCCGTTCAGTGTTGTTGGCTTTTGCTGTTCAGGAAGTTGTAGGGAAACAGCATGGGTACATCTAACTAAATAATACAGGAGGCGAGAAAGCAACAAAGGATGCCTCTTTTCAGGGACATCCCTGTGTCAAGTGTCACGTCTTGTTCCATCCTTAACTAGGGGAAGGGATAGCTGATTGGTTAAAGCACCTGCTTTCCATGCAGACTATCCCAGGTTCAGTTCCCGACATCGCCAGTTAGGGCGGGGCGAGAGAGAGCCACTGCCGGTCAGTGTAGACGACTTCACTTGTTATAAAGCAGCTTCTTACCAAAACTGGAACGGCCTCCAAGATAGTGAGGCATTGTAGAGATTGGAGCCGGTTGACCATCGATCAACAGAGATGTGAAGAGATTTCCGGCGACTGGCATTTTCTTATGCCCCAGTGTGAAAGATAATGGATCAAATGGGAAATCAATGGGAAATACGACATTTTCTCCAGTGCATGCTTCAGAGTGCATTACACCAAGGTTTTTGGTTCCATTATTACGATGATATATTGCTGGAGGTGGGCAGGGAATGAGCATCGGAGGAGGAAACTTAACTCGACACAGTTTCTATTCATAGTTTTGCTCGTGCCGGGAATGACTCCTAAGATATGTACGAATATTTCCCCACTGCCAATGCTGCCGCAAGCCATTCTTTTTGGAGAGTGTGAAATCAATTAGTGATTTTCTGCCTATAAAGTGGCAAGGCGAAAATTTATATGTCTATCTATCCATCTATCTGTCAGAAATCCTGGATTTCCCAAAGATAATATCAGCAGAGGATAAGATCAGATCTATTACCTCTGTGTTTTGTTATGTTTTGGTTAATATTTTACGCATTGCAGAAGAATTGCCAGAGTCGTTTCCAGACATGACACATGGCAGACACAACTGGTATGGACCAATCGGGGCTAAGCCATGTGCTTCCTAAAGCAGACAAGGAAAACGCAGATGGGAGCCCTGATTAGACCAGAGGGGGGAAGAGGAAATCCTCATCTACAGAGGTCGCTGTTATCCATGGATCTGGAACACCCCACCTGTAATCATCTGGTGCTTCCAGGGAGGGGCTTAATTTGCAAATGGGTCCCAGGGATACCGCAAATGGGTCATTGGCAATAGAGGTTTTTCTTTTTTAATAAAAAAAAATTTAAGAATCAAATTTCCTAGAGAAAGGGGAAATCCAGATTAAATTTGGGGGCAGGATACTGGCTGGTGTCTTGATGCCAATGCTGCAATCATCTTGCATGCTCAAGAAACTGGCATGCACAGGAAGTACTGATTCCACAATAAATAGCAAGTTCGCAAAATTACCTTCGTATTGCTGGGTGTCTATCAACTGCCCAAAGATGGAAAACATTATCTGAAATTAACACCTCATTATGATGGAGTAATATATGGAAAATTACAGTCCATGAAAATCTTACTGGGCATACCCGTTTTTTGAAAGGAAAATCAAAGGTAACCTCGTTGGTGGGAATACAGTGGTATCTCGGGTTACAGACGCTTCAGGTTACAGACTCCGCTAACCCAGAAATAGTACCACAGGTTAAGAACTTTGCTTCAGGATGAGAACAGAAATTGCGCGGTGGCAGCTGGAGGTCCCATTAGCTAAAGTGGTACCTCAGGTTAAGAACAGTTTCAGGTTAAGAACGGACCTCCATAACGAATTAAGTACTTAACCCGAGGTACCACTGTATGTTAAAAAAAAAAAGAGAAACTTTACATTTGCCTCTTCCACAAGCCTCTCAGGAAATTTGGGATAAGTAACATCTGACTGCTTGAATCAGAAAAATTATTGACGTAATATTTTATTCCTTTTATTCTTGGTACTCCTTGTGCCTCTGATAGTTTAATTCCCACACCTGTGGACCTCTCACTTCTCCATTTCCCTGTCTGCATCTTATCACAAATATCTAGATAACCTGCTTTATCACTTCTTATTGTGCATGTAACATCCCATGCCAACTTTGGCTTCGTTTTGTATTTATGCGTTTCTCTCATGATTTTATTATTTGGGTTATATGGAAAAATCCCCTTCATGGATCATGGCCACTGGTCCCACCACCTCCTGGCAAATAGAAGGGGAAGAAATGGAGGCAGTGAGAGATTTTACTTTCTTGGGCTCCATGATCACTGCAGATGGTGACAGCAGCCACGAAATTAAAAGACGCCTGCTTCTTGGGAGAAAAGCAATGACAAACCTAGACAGCATCTTAAAAAGCAGAGACATCACCTTGCCAACAAAGGTCCGTATAGTTAAAGCCATGGTTTTCCCAGTAGTGATGTATGGAAGTGAGAGCTGGACCATAAAGAAGGCTGAACGCCTAAGAATGGATGCTTTTGAATTATGGTGCTGGAGGAGACTCTTGAGAGTCCCATGGACTGCAAGAAGATCAAACCTCTCCATTCTGAAGGAAATCAGCCCTGAGTGCTCACTGGAAGGACAGATCCTGAAGCTGAGGCTCCAATACTTTGGCCACCTCATGAGAAGAGAAGACTCCCTGGAAAAGACCCTGATGTTGGGAAAGATGGAGGGCACAAGGAGAAGGGGACGACAGAGGACGAGATGGCTGGACAGTGTTCTCGAAGCTACCAGCATGAGTCTGACCAAACTGCGGGAGGCAGTGGAAGACAGGAGTGCCTGGCGTGCTCTGGTCCCTGGGGTCAGGAAGACACGACTAAACAACAACAACAGCTGAATGCCATGAGCACACTGGAAAACTGGCACCTAAATTTCACACTGGTACCCAAACATATTGTGCATCCAATGCATTTTCGTGGAAAAGCATTGCTTCTAGTGCCTCACGTGCCTGAAGATTTAAGGAAAGGGGAAACCCTGGCAAGCAATTTTGTTTTTGTTTTTTGTTTTTTTAATGAATAGGGGCTTTGATCTTGCAGGCTGCTCTGCAACTGAGCCTGTGCTTTTCAAGTTTGCAGATGGAGTGGAAATTCAGAGTAACCGCAGGACTCCTGGCACAGGTGATTTTTCCTGTTTTCAAAGTTGAAACTTGCAGCAGCAGCTGCTGCTGCTTCTCTCTCGAACAGGACAGCCATCAATGGATTCGGATGATTTGTGGACAGAATGGGAGGATGGGATAGAAGCTTAAAAACTGCATGCATAGTCTTCCTAATTTTTTTTTTTAAGGTGCTCTCAACTACCTGGAAATTGAAGTCTGCCACCAGATCACTTCTGGAGGTCTGGCAACCCTAATCTGGAGGGCTCAAACCCCAGTCTTATGTGTGCCTTTGCATGTGCCCATATTGTCAACATAAGAATAACACTTAAACATTGCAAGTACTTGACTTTTCATTTCCTTTTCCTCCTTTCTTTTCCTTCCTTCCTTCCTTCCTTCCTTCCTTCCTTCCTTCCTTCCTTCCTTCCTTCCTTCCTTCCTCCCATCTGCATTGTTCAGTTAGCCTAAAGGACTCCTGCTTTCATATATTTTTCCTGACATAAAAATTGCCGTGCTGATATATCCAGTAACTTTGCACTCAGTTACCAGTGTTTTCGTTGGAGAGCATTTCTCCAGGCCTTGTTTCAGCATGAAAGGACTTATTGATACTTCTTCTTTTAAAAAAAGACCAACCAATGGAAGCCTAGAGTGAAAAGGAGTCAGCAAAAGAGATCTTTAAGTCCCTTTGAGAGCACACCTGGCCGGGTCACCTTGAAGTGGGCTTTAATTGACTGGTAGACAAAAGAGCAGAACAAAAGTTCTTGAGAGAGGGGAGGAGAGGCTTCTTACCCTTTGGCTTTTAAGAACTCCACCTTCCCTGACCTTATTATTGGCTCCTGGAATGAAGGTGCCAGCAACTCTGATTGCTTCCTTTCTTTTTTGTCCGATTCTGCTGTGTTCGTAGAGTTGACTAAAGGAATGGAGGGTGGAGGGGAGACAACATTTTGCAAACATTTGGCAGAACGTAAGCATTAGAATTCAATATTTTTTGAGGGGAGGATTTTCATTTTTGTTTAACTGCTAAATACTCAAAAGTTTGAAATAACTGCAACTTTTAATACCTGAAAGTGCTGTATCCTTTTCTTCTTCAGACTAGCATCCAGTAGTTGTACAGTCATACCTCGGTTTTCAAACAGCTTAGTTCTCGGATGTTTTGGCTCCCGAACGCCTCAAACCTGAAAGTGACCGTTTCGGTTTGTGAGCTATTTTTGGAAGCCGAACATTCAACGGAGCTTCCACAGCTTCTGATTGGCTGCTGGAGCTTCCTGCAGCCAATCAGAAGCCAAGGTTTGGTTTCTGAACGTTATGGAAGTCGAACAGACTTTTGGAATGGATTCTGTTTGACTTTCAAGGTACGACTGTATAGTCCTTTCAGTTCCCGCAAAATACTTTTTATTTTTTAAAAAATAATAATTAACTATTCAATTCCTTATAAAACTTTTAAAATATCAATATATCAATGGGGGAAATGTATCAAAGGAGCAGGCCAATTTTAGATTTGCTGGGGAATTCCCCTTCATTCCATTTTGACTCCATGTTAACTGCGCTTAGTGAGCGGGGAGATCCTGTGGAAGAGAGCAGTCCAGAATCAGAGGCAGAAGCTGAAGCAGGGGAAGAGGGAGGCCAAGAGGCAGAGATGAGTCAGGCTGGGGAAGGGTCACAGTTGTCTCCCCCTCCTGCTGCTACAAGGTCCCCTTCTTCCTTCTCTCCCAGAACCAGAAGAGGCATGAAGAGGGCAGCGGAGAGATTGGCTGCATGCAGGTGCAGTCTCCGATTGCTTGGAAAAGGCCCTAGGGAGACAGGAGCTTTGTCTCACAACTGATTCATGTGGCCAGACTTACTGGGGATGAGCTGCTGTGCTCATCAGGCCTGACACTCAGCAAAATCAGTGAAGATTGTGCTTTTCCTAATAAAGAGTTAACTCCAACTTTGAACAGTGTGATTTACTGCCAGCTCACACTTTGACACTGGAGGGCACCAGCTTGGGAAAGGCTATCTTACAGAGACAGAGGATTCACCCAGCCTTTCCCTGTCCAGTGTTTGTGGCACTTAACTAATTCCTTAGATGGTTGGATGACTCACACATGGAATTTTGCAGAAGGCCAGTTACATGTTAAAGAAAGAAAGAACATCTCCTAAAAGGGCAAGTCCTTAACCCAGTAAATAAATAAAATAGTTGATAGGTAAAGGTAAAGGGACCCCTGACCATTAGGTCCAGTCGCAGACGACTCTGGGGTTGCGGTTCTCATCTCACTTTATTTGCCAAAGGAGCCAGCATACAACTTTGGGTCATGTGGAAAGCATGACTAAGCCGCTTCTGGCGAACCAGAGCAGCGCACGGAAACACCGTTTACCTTCCCGCTGGAGCGGTACCTATTTATCTACTTGCACCTATTTATCTACTTGCACCTTGACGTGCTTTCGAACTGCTAGGTTGGCAGGAGCAGGGACTGAGCAACGGGCGCTCACCCTGTCACGGGGATTCGAACTGCCGACCTTCCGATCAGCAAGCCCTAGGCTCTGTGGTTTAGACCACAGCACCACCCACATCCCAAAATAGTTGATAGCAATTGGTATATGGATCTGCACAAAATGTGGGTTAAGAATCTGCACGGCACACACATGTTTTCATTTCCTTAATGCCTGTTTGGTTTAGCTGCCGGTGTGTCAGAGGGAGCCTTGGGCTTTCTGTTATTTCTAAGCCACGGCGCATAAGCTGCTGCAGCCGAGAGGTCGGGGCTTCCCCCTCGGATCTGGGCTGCTTCCTCTGTTTGTTCTCCCCCTTTCTTCTCCAAACCGTTTAGTGGAACAGTCCTAAATTGCCGGCTCCAAATTAATAACTGGAACCTGGATTACTTCACCATCAGAAGCCTTGGCAGCTCAGCCCCCCTCCGATTGATTGCAGGTGAACGGCTCCCAATTGCTCTTTCCTGGGTCATGCCTCTGGCCTGCGGACCACCTGGAAGGCAGCATTTGTTAAATTGCCCCGAAGATCCCCTGCCCTCCCCTTCTGCCGCCCACTTCTCCGCTTCCTGGTCCCTATGTAAACCCACCATCTCGGCCTTCAGCAGCACGCAGTGGCTTCAATTAGCCTTTTTACGAGTCAAGAGGCCATCTCGGCATCGGGCGTGCTTGCTTGGCGCACTCCCTGGGGCTATGCGCTCGGAACATAGGGGAAGCTCTGTTTATTTGGACGGCACGGCCAGCACATCTACTTAAAATGCTTCTCGGCTGGGAGACGTGGCCTGCTTAGGGTTAAGTCTGCTCTTAAAGCAATTTAATTAAAGCTGTTCAGATTCCTGGCCTGATAATGCTTTGCTGGATCTGACCAAGGTAAAGCCCATGTGGACCGGATGCCGTTTCCAGCTGCTGACAATCAAATGCTTCGGCAGAGTCTCAAAGTTTCCTGGGAAGTAGGAAGGTTTAACCCAGACCCTCCAAGTGTCTCTGTTTTCCAGGGACAGTCCGAGATTTACAGAAGCCATTCCTGTTTCTGATGTGATCCCAGAATGTCCCGCTTTTCCTTAGGATGCCCCTATTTTCATCGGAGCAACATTGGAGGGCATGGCGTTATGTGACTCCCAAGCATAGGAGATAAGTAACTATACAACTTTCAGAAGACATATTGAAGGCAGCCCTGCACTGGGAAGTTTAAAACTTTATTATATTTTTATACATGTTGGAAGTCACCAAGAGTAGCTGGAGCCACACACTCAGTCGGGCAGGGTATAAATAAAACAACAACAACTATTATTATTATTACTACTGTACATTTCCATCAGAGAAATGTTATGTGACCCCCGAGCCAAGGAGATAAGTAACTATACAACCTTTAGAAGATATCTGAAGGCAGTCCTGTATGGGGATTTTTTAAAAAAAATAGTTTGATGTTTTATTATGTATTTATATATGTTGGAGGGACGCGGGTGGCGCTGTGGGTTAAACCACAGAGCCTAGGACTTGCCGATCAGAAGGTCGGCGGTTTGAATCCCCATGACAGGGTGAGCTCCTGTTGCTCAGTCCCTGCTCCTGCCAACCTTGCAGTTCGAAAGCACGTCAAAGTGCAAGTAGATAAATAGGTACCACTCTGGTGGGAAGGTGTATGGCATTTTCGTGCGCTGATCTGGTTCGCCAGAAGCGGCTTAGTCATGCTGGCCACATGACCTGGAAGCTGTATCCCGGCTCCCTCGGCCAATAAAGCGAGATGAGCGGTGCAACCCCAGAGTCGGTCACGACTGGACCTAATGGTCAGGGGTCCCTTTACCTTTATATATGTTGGAACCCTCCCAGAGTGGCTGGGGCAACCCAGTTAGATGGGTGGGGGTATAAATAATAACATGATGATGATGGAATAGGACATCCGTATTTTTATCGGCAAAATGTTGGAGGATATGTAAATCGCTTTGCAACTCAGAGAGGGGCAACGGGTGTGCTAACAACCTTTGCACCCTTAACAAACTACAGATCCCAGAATCTTTCAGGGAAACCAGGACTGTTTAACCTGCTTGGCTGGAGAACCACTTTGCGCATTGCAGATTTTGGCAGATGGCTGTGTTGTGGTTTGTATGTAGTTTAGGCTAATCTGGTAGGTTTGCTTTTACAGGTGAACTGAATGGAGTGTCTCCTATTACCTTAGAGGCCTGGGAACGATCTTTCTCCCTCTGCCCGAGAGTTTGGACATCTTCTGCCAGTTGCAGGATGGAACAACATGGACCAATGGTTTGGTATCAGTCGACTTTATATGTCTTTTCTCTCCTCTATCCCACTCCATTATTCCTAAGATTGCGCAAATCTATTACTCTCCTCATAAATATTCCCGTCAAAAAATGTTTCCTTGCCTATGTTCTTGGCAGCAGCAGCTGTTAGAAAATTCCCAAAGCCAGAGCATTGGCAACAGCCTTCCTTTGTGTGCGTGTTGGTCTCCTAACCTACCACAGAATATTATTAAACTTTTTCCACTCTGCTTCTTTCCCCATCTGCAGGGTAGAAAAGAGTTTGGTACCAAATTTGGACGCTGTGTGACAGAATGCAAAGGCGATATGCATTTTTTTTATTATTATTAAGGAGCCTGATTGAAATTAAACTTTGTAGCAGTGAACTCACCTCCTGACGTGCTGCGAAAAGTGGGGCGGGCCTGAGGAGCCGTACCCAACCAGACATGTGCAAGGCTCTCTCTGACTGATGCCTTCTTGACTGCAGGAAACCCAAACATCTGCTTTGATTCAGTCTTGATGGAACGCTTGCTTGTAAATTCATGACTTAATCAGGACTGCTGAAACAAATGGCACATACTGCGGTGAAGGGGGGCAGGGGAGAGATCAGAGCCAACATCAGATCTATCTGTCAGTGAATGCTGTATAACAACGCCAAATCATAGAATCACAGAGTTGGAAGGTACCCCAAGCAAGGGGTCATCTAGTCCAACCCCTGCAAATGCAGGAATCCTACTGCAATAATAATAATAATAATAATAATAATAATAATAATAATAATAATAATAATAATAATAATAATAATAATTTATTATTTATACCCTGCCCATCTGGCTGGGTTCCCCCAGCCACTCTGGTTGGCTCCCAACAGAATACAGTGGAACCTCGGTTTACAAACTTAATCTGTTCCAGATGTCCGTTCTTAAACTGAAACCGTTCTTAAACTGAGGCGTGCTTTCCGTAATGAGGCCTCCCGCCACTGGTGACCTTCCACCGTTCAGATTCCGTTCGTAGACTGAGGTAAAATTCGCAAACCGGGACACTACTTCCAGTTTTGTAGAGTTTGTAAACCGAATCGTGCGTAAGCAGGACTGTTCTTAAACCAAGGTACCACTGTATTAAAAACACGACAAAACATCAAACATTAAAAACTTCCCTAAACAGGGTTGCCTTCAGATGTCTTCTAAAAGTCAGGTGGTTTTTTATGTCCTTGACATCTGGTGGGAGAGCGTTCCGCAGGGCGGGTGCCACCACTGAGAAGGCCCTCTGCCTGGTTCCCTGTAACCTCACTTATCACAGTGAGGGAACCACCAGAAGGGCCTCAGAGCTGGACCTCAGTGTCTGGCTGAATGATGGGGTTGGAGACGTTCTTTTAAAAACCAAGTCGTTTTTGGTGCTGTTTTTTTAAGCTATTTTATAGATTTGTTAACAAAAATTAAGAAGTGCAAACATAACAGAAAGGAAGAAAGCAAAGAATAAAAAAAATGTTAACCATAAGCAGCCCACAAGGACAAAAGGGCAAAGGCACAACGCAGCTCCAAAGGGAATGATAAAAATATCAGCTCCTAGTAAGATTCCCTTCACAGATAATAAGATATATATATATAAATGAAAGTATTCTCCATCTGTGTGTTCCATCATAATTGAGAATAAAGGAATATAGCCTTAAAAGAAAGAGATCTCAGGGTGCTCTACAACATAAAATCACAATATAGAAACAACAAGATACATAGTAAACAACAACAACAACAACAACAACAACAACAACAACAAACCAATAATCCCCTCTCCTACAACACATTTAAAAGGGCTTTAGATGTCAATCAACCAAAGGCCTGGTTGAAGAGGAACATTTTTGCCTGGATTCTAAAGGTGTATAATGAAGGCACCAGGAGAGCACACCCTCCAACATTTGTCCGATGGAAATAGGAATGTTCCATTTCATAATGATGATTTTACTATTTATACCCCACACATCTTACTGGGTTGCCCCAGCCACTCTGGGCAGCTCCCAACATATATAAAAACATAATAAAACATTTTTTTTTTTAAATCCCCATACAGGATTGCCTTCAGACAGCTCAAGGGTTGGATAACTCCATACCCTCCAACATTTCTCCGATGAAAATAGGGACGTCCTAAGTAAAAGTGGCTCCTGATGTATGGAAGTGAGAGCTGGACCATAAAGAAGGCAGATCGCCAAAGAATCGATGCTTTTGAATTATGGTGCTGGAGGAGACTCTTGAGAGTCCCATGGACTGCAAGAAGATCAAACCGATCCATTCTGAAGGAAATCAGCCCTGAGTGCTCACTGGAAGGACAGATCCTGAAGCTGAGGTTCCAATACTTTGGCCACCTCATGAGAAGAGAAGACTCCCTGGAAAAGACCCTGATGTTGGGAAAGATGGAGGGCACAAGGAGAAGAGGACGACAGAGGACAAGATGGTTGGACAGTGTTCTTGAAGCTACGAACATGAGTTTGACCAAACTGCGGGAGGCAGTGGAAGACAGGAGTGCCTGGCGTGCTCTGGTCCAGGGGGTCACGAAGAGTCGGACACAACTAAATGACTAAACAACAAACAACAACAACAACATAGGAAAAGTGGACATTCCAGGATCAAATCGGGAACAGGGACGGCTTCTCTAAATCAGGGACATCCCCGGAAAATAGGGACACTCAGAGGGTCTGCAGGTGAGACTTCCTGGGGAAAGCCTTCCACAGATGGGGAGCCACTGCAGAAAAGGTCCCGTTGCCACCCTCTGGATCTCTTGTGGAGGAGACACATGAAGAATTGTCTCAAAGGATGATCTCAGGGTCTGGATAGGCTCATATGGAGAGGTGGTCCTTGAGATATTGCGGCCCTGAGCCATGAACAGTGTCCCTGCTGACTAATAAATCATCCCAGTGGCTCAAATTGGGAAAGGTATTAAGGAAGCTGCAGTGGCTGTGTTCTAAGTTCACCACTGGGAGCAAGGCTCACCTTATGTTCATGTGATAATTACTAATCCTCCTCCTCAGTATTATTATTATTTTGTATGCTATGGGATCGCCTCTCCTGGTATGCCCCATGGAGGACCTTGAGGTCCACAAATGACAACATTTTGGAGGTCCCAAGCCCCGACGTGGTGGAACGCTCTGTCACAAGAGACTAGGGCCCTGTGGGACTTGACATCTTTTTGCAGGGCCTGCAAGACAGAGCTGTTCCACCAGGCCTTTGGTTTGGGCTCAGTCTGACCCTTATGTTTCCCTCCCCTTATGGTTTTGATCTATGGGCTACTTTTAAAATGAGGCTGCATTTTAAATTGCATTTTAACCTGCAGTTTAAATTAGTTTTTTCCTATTATGTTTTTACTGTAATTTGATTGTTTTTAGTTGCCCTGAGCCAGCTCTGGCCGGGGAGAGCGGGGTATAAATAAAATTATTATTATTATTATTATTATTATTATTATTATTATTATTATTATATTACAGTATACAGAATTGTAGAATTGTAGAGCTGGAAGGGAACCAAGGGTCATCTAATCCAACCCCCTGCAAAGCAGGAATCTCAACCAAAGCACCCATGACAGATGGCCATCGAACCTCTGCTTAAAAGTACTCTCCATGGAAGGAGAGCCCACCGCCTCCCAAGGGAGACCATTCCACTGTCAAACAGCTCTTACTGTCAGAAAAATTCTTCATAATATGTTTTCTTAATACATGGGAAAAGAAAACCGCTTTCCTGCCTTTGTTAAGCTGTAGAGGAGACTCTGCATAATGTCAGACAAAAGGGATTGGGACGGATGCCACCAGACTTCAGTGCAACATGAAGCTGTCTGTGCCCTCCTGGGCAGGGAGAAATCAATGTTTGACAGCAGACAATTCCTTGGGGGTGGGGGGGATGTGTAACACTGTAAAGTATTCAGCGGGAGGGGGCTGGTTGCAATGGGGGGGGTTGGGGGGGTTGGAAGGCTCTGCCTCCGTCAGGGCATGTCTTTGATTTTCTCTTTACGGCCCCCATGTTGAGTGATCTGTCTTATTGGCACCAAGTTAACTATTTTTAAATGATGTGGCAGCTGGCTCAACACATATTTCAAAGATTTATGCTCCGGCTTCTGGCTGGAAGGGGGAAAATTCTGGACCAGTTACTACCGTTTATCCCATATACAGATATGGGCTTCGTAAATTCGTCCCAGGCCATTCAGAGTGCAGAGTCTTCAGGAGCTAAAAACAGGGCAATGAGGTAACCGAGGCAGGCAGGGCAGAAGCAGCCGCCCCGGGAAAATATAGGACAGATTTGCATTTAAGAACATTAGGGATTGCTGTGCAGAGTCAGCCACCGAGCTCAGAGTTTGGCCAGCCGAGTTTGCACAAGTAAGGCAAGATGTGGGGTCCCTCCCTTTTACAGTGGTGCCTCACAAGACGAAATTAATTCGTTCCGCAAGTCTCCTCGTCTTGCGGTTTTTTCGTCTTGCGATGCACGGTTTCCCATAGGAATGCATTGAAAATCAATTAATGCGTTCCTAGGGAAACCGCCTTCAGACCAGGTCCGGGGACAGTCTGTCCCCCGACCTCTTCTGAAGGCTGGGGGGGGGGACAAGGGCTTTTCTTCCCACCCCCAGCATTTTAAAAAACCCCGGGACAGCGGAGGACTTCTCCGCTGTCCGGGCGATCTTAAAATGCTGGCGGGCGGCATTTTAAAATCGCCCGGGACAGCGGAGGACTTCTCCGCTGTCCGGGGCGATTTAAAAGCCCCTGGGAAGGCAGGCAGGGGGGACAAAGACTTTCGCCCCCCGCCCGCCTTCAGAAGGTGTTCCCGCCCCCCGCCCCGCTTCGGAGCAGCGTTCCGAAGCGGGGTGGCTGGGGCAGGTGTTCCCGCCCCCCGCCCGGCTTCGCAGCAGCGCTCCGGAGCCCGGCGGCTGGGGCAGGTGTTCCCGCCCCCGTCCCGCTTCGGAGCAGCGTTCCGAAGCGGGGTGGCTGGGGCAGGTGTTCCCGCCCCCCGTCCCGCTTCGGAGCAGCGTTCCGGAGCCCGGCGGCTGGGGCAGGTGTTCCCGCCCCCCCACCCCGCTTCGGAGCACCGGGAGAAGCGATCTCCCCGCAGCCCCTTGCTTCAAAAGAGGTCCGGGACCTCTTTTGAAGCAAGCGGCTGCGGAGATAAGCGATCTCCCCGCAGCCGCTTGCTTCAAAAGTGGTCCGGGACCTCTTTTGAAGCAAGCGGCTGCGGGGAGAAGCGCAGCCGCTTGCTTCAAAAGAGGTCCGGGGGCAGCGGGAAGCACTTCCGCTGCCCCCGGACCTCTTTTGAAGCAAGGGGCGGTGGGGAGAAGCGATCTCCCCGCAGCCTCTTGCTTCAAAAGAGGTCCGGGACCTCTTTTGAAGCAAGCGGCTGCGGAGATAAGCGATCTCCCCGCAGCTGCTTGCTTCAAAAGTGGTCCGGGACCTCTTTTGAAGCAAGCGGCTGCGGGGAGAAGCGCAGCCGCTTGCTTCAAAAGAGGTCTGGGACCTCTTTTGAAGCAAGCGGCTGCGGAGATAAGCGATCTCCCCGCAGCCGCTTGCTTCAAAAGAGGTCCGGGGGCAGCGGGAAGCACTTCCGCTGCCCCCGGACCTCTTTTGAAGCAAGGGGCGGTGGGGAGAAGCGATCTCCCCGCCGCCCCTTGCTTCAAAAGAGAAGACCCGCTGTCCCCGGGGCAAGCTTCGTTTTGCGAAGCAAGCCCATAGGGAAATTCGTCTTGCGAGGCAACTCGAAAACGAAAAAACCTTTCGTTTTGCGAGTTTTTCGTCTCGCGAGGCGTTTGTCTTGCGGGGTACCACTGTACTCCTCAATACTTTGGGCATCGTGCCCCAGCCAAAATCCCCCAAAATTGTGCTCTTCTCTGCTAGGCCAGTGGCCGGAGGACATCGCTGTAAACTGCTTAGATTGTGGTGCAAATAATGAAGACCACAATCTTCCTGGTCTTCCAAATCAGGTGGTCTTAGAGGACCAATCCTGTCACAGCACCTGCTATAGGTCCAAGACTCTCCACACTCCTTCAATATACCCTCCAACGTTTCTCCAATGAAAATAGGGACGTCCCATTCCATAATAATTCCCCCCCCCCATTTATACCCCACACATTTTACTGGGTTGCCCCAGCCATTCTGGGAGGCTTCCAACATACAGTGGTACCTCGGGTTAAGAACTTAATTCATTCTGGAGGTCCGTTCTTAACATGAAACTGTTTTTAACCTGAGGTACCACTTTAGCTAATGGGGCCTCCCGCTACCGCCGCGCGATTTCTGTTCTCATCCTGAAGCAAAGTTCTTAACCCGAGGTAATATTTTTGGGTTAGCGGAGTCTGTAACCTGAAGCATATGTAACCTGAAGCGTATGTAACCTGAGGTACCACTGTATATAAAAACATAATAAAACATTAAACATTTTTTTTAAAAACCCTTTCCTATACAGGATTGCATTCGGAGGGCTCGAGATTCAGATAACTCCATACCTTCCAACGTTTCTCCAGTGAAAATAGGGATTTTCAAATTTGCTGACACTCAATATTCCAGCAAATTTGGAAAACTCAGCAGTGGCCAGAAGATTGGAGAAGATCAGTCTACATCCCATTCCCAAGCAGGGCAGTGCCAAAGAATGCTCCAACTACCGCACAATTGCACTCATTTCACACGCTAGCAAGGTTATGCTTAAAATTCTACAAGGAAGGCTCAAGCAGTATGTGGATCGAGAACTCCCAGAAGTGCAAGCTGGATTTAGAAGAGGCAGAGGAACCAGAGACCAAATTGCAAACATGCGCTGGATTATGGAGAAAGCTAGAGAGTTCCAGAAAGACATCTACTTCTGCTTCATTGACTATGCAAAAGCCTTTGACTGTGTCGACCACAGCAAACTATGGCAAGTTCTTAAAGAAATGGGAGTGCCTGATCACCTCATCTGTCTCCTGAGAAATCTCTATGTGGGACAAGAAGCTACAGTTAGAACTGGATATGGAACAACTGATTGGTTCAAAATTGGGAAAGGAGTACGACAAGGCTGTATTTTGTCTCCCTGCTTATTTAATTTATATGCAGAATACATAATGCGAAAGGCTGGGCTGGATGCATCCCAAGCTGGAATTAAGATTGCTGGAAGAAATATCAACAACCTCAGATATGCAGATGACACAACCTTGATGGCAGAAAGTGAGGAGGAATTAAAGAACCTTTTAATGAGGGTGAAAGAGGAGAGCGCAAAATATGGTCTGAAGCTCAACATCAAAAAAACGAAGATCATGGCCACTGGTCCCATCACCTCCTGGCAAATAGAAGGGGAAGAAATGGAGGTAGTGAGAGATTTTACTTTCTTGGGCTCCATGATCACTGCAGATGGTGACAGCAGCCACGAAATTAAAAGACGCCTGCTTCTTGGGAGAAGGGCAATGACAGGCCTAGACAGCATCTTGAGAAGTAGAGATGTCACCTTTCCAACAAAGGTCCGTATGGTTAAAGCCATGGTTTTCCCAGTAGTGATGTATGGAAGTGAGAGCTGGACCATAAAGAAGGCTGATCGCCGAAAAATTGATGCTTTTGAATTATGGTGCTGGAGAAGACTCTTGAGAGTCCCATGGACTGCAAGAAGATCAAACGCATCCATTCTTAAGGAAATCAGCCCTGAGTGCTCACTGGAAGGACAGATCGTGAAGCTGAGGCTCCAGTACTTTGGCCACCTCATGAGAAGAGAAGACTCCCTGGAGAAGACACTGATGCTGGGAAAGATGGAGGGCACAAGGAGAAGGGGGCGACAGAGGACAAGATGGTTGGATAGTGTTTTCGAGGTTACCAGCATGGGTTTGACCAAACTGCGGGAGGTAGTGGAGGACAGGGGTGTCTGGCATGTTCTGGTCCATGGGGTCACGAAGAGTCGGACACGACTAAACGACTAAACAACAGCAACAAAAGGAAAAGCGGGACATTCTGGGATCAAATCAGAAACCTGGACGGCTTCTCTAAATCAGGGACGTCCCTGGAAAATAGGAACGCTTGGAGGGTCTGCAATCTGGCCTGTGAAGCCGTAATTTATTTTATTACTTGATTCATATAATTTATACACTGCTTGATTGGAAAAAAGAAAACCACCCTCAAAGCTGCTTTCAAAGAGAACAAAAGAATGAAAGTACTAGTGAAAGCAATTCTTTAAAACATTCAGAAGATAAAATCGGCAATAAACTAAAAGCAGACGTTCTACTAGTCTTGAAAGGCTTGCAGAAATGAAAATGTTTTAAGCCAGCACTGAAAACAGTAGAGTGAAGGAGCCTGCCTGATGTCAATAGGCAGGAAGTTCCGGAGTTCCGTCAGCAATTGTGCTGCAGCATTCTGCACAAACTGCAGCTCCCAGATCAAGCTTGAGAAGTGTCACACTAGGCAGGCAGTTCTTTTCATTTCTCTCCCACCCCTTTCCCGCCTTCCTATGTCCTGCCGAAGCTGAGGTCGCTCTTGAACCCCATTAAATAAGGGGCCATTTAGCAGCTGATGTCTAGCAAGGCCGCTTCCTTACGCTGAGATCCTCCAAGGCTTGCAGAGAGAGGATTGCTTCGAAAGGGATTCACTTCAAGTCTGCAGTAGGCTGGTGCTCGCCAAGCTTAAAGGTAAAGGTAAAGGACCCCTGACCATTAGTGTTAAGTTGTGGGTGAACATATCAGACGACACAGTGATTCTTCAAACAGCTCTTGTTTATTCACAGGCTAGGACAGAACTGAACTGAAGGGCTCAGTCAGCCTGCTTATATAGAGCTCCAGTACAACGTAACTGTAACAATATCCCAAAACTATCCAATCACTGAACGTCACTTTCGATCCCTTATTTGCATAACTATCTACAGTATCCCCCTGCTGGCCCAGGGTGAGAACTTCAGTACATAACAATTAGGTCCAGTTGCAGACGACTCTGGGGTTGCGGAGCTCATCTTGCTTTATTAACCGAGGGAGCCAGCGTACAGCATGTGGCCAGCATGACTAAGCCGCTTCTGGTGAACCAGAGCAGTGCACGGAAACAACGTTTACCTTCCCGCCAGAGTGGTACCTATTTATCTACTTGCACTTTGACGTGCTTTCGAACTGCTAGGTTAGCAGGAGCTGGGACAGAGCAACGGGAGCTCACCCCGTCCTGGGGATTCTAACCGCCAACCTTCTGATCGGCAAGCCCTAGGCTCTGTGGTTTAACCCACAGCGCCACCCACGTCCCGCTTGCCAAGCTTACTCGCTGGGAAACAAAGACCAAAGTTTTCAAGGCTGCAGGTGGCAGAGGGAAGAGTCAGAAGATCGGGGGTAGGCCTGGAGGCAAAATGGTCCATTCTGGAAGGCCTCTGCAGAAGGAGACCCACAAGTGGTAAACAATTTACTTGCCAGGGTATGTGCTCCAGAGCTGGCATCATTCTCCCCGCCCCCTTTGGCACAAGGGACGTCAAAGCCCTTCGGAGTGCAAGATAATCTGTGGAGGCTTGAGAGCCAGATGGATGTGTTTGTGATGAGATGAGGGAAGTGAAGTGCCCAGTTATTCCTCGCTCCAGCTTCTATTAATGTTACTGGCACCTCAACAGGTAAATTCACTCGGAAACACTTGGCCCATGAGGTCAGGCGGCAGGAATTGATCAGTCTAATTTTAAGCAAAGTAATGTCAGGAACAAGGAGCCGCCTGCAAAGTGTTTTTACATTAGTTTAAGAGTCAAACAACACATGTTGAGTTCTACCACCTCTCAATAACCCTCTCCTGCTCTGATCTTCTTATTTTTACTCCTTTGCCCCATAAGCTCTTGCATTTGCTGTTTAAAAATGGAATTAAGTTGCAGTAAGCCTTCTAATTAGGGTTGCCAGATCAGGAGAACATACCACCCGACATTTCTCCAATGAAAATAGGCACATACTAAATTATTATTATTATTATTATTATTATTATTATTATTAATAACAACAATGATGATGATGATGTTAATACCCCACCCATCTGACTGGATCACCCCAGCCACTCTGGGATGCTTCCAACACATATAAAAACATGACAAAACATTAAAACATTTTTAAAAACTTCCCTATGCAGGGCTGCTTTCAGATTTCTGCTAAAGGTTGTATAGTGATTTATCTCCTTGGCTCAGGGGTTGCATAACTCCATACCCTCTGATGAAAATGTTGTTGTTTAGTCGTTTAGTCGTGTCCGACTCTTCGTGACCCCATGGACCAGAGCATGCCAGGCACTCCTGTCTTCCACTGCCTCCCGCAGTTTGGTCAAACTCATGTTCGTAGCTTCGAGAACACTGTCCAACCATCTCGTCCTCTGTCATTCCTTTCTCCTTGTGCCCTCCATCTTTCCCAACATCAGGGTCTTTTCCAGGGAGTCTTGTCTTCTCATGAGGTGGCCAAAGTATTGGAGCCTCAGCTTCAGAATCTGTCCTTCCAGTGAGCACTCAGGGCTGATTTCCTTCAGAATGGATAGGTTTGTTCTTCTTGCAGTCCATGGGACCCTCAAGAGTCTCCTCCGGCACCAGAATTCAAAAGCATCAATTCTTCGGCAATCAGCCGAAAATAGAGACATCCTAAAGAAAAGCAAGACATTCCGAGATCAAACCAGAAACCCGGATGGCTTCTGTAAATTCGGGACTGTGCTTAGATGTTTCAGGACCCAGGCCTAATGACGTCACATTACAGAGTGAGCCCAGGAGATGGAGGTTAGTTGGGAGAGAGGAGCGGAGCGGAGCAGGGCAGCCTCCCACCTCAAGGTGCTTCGCAGGAAGTGATGCATAAATTAAACGATAAGGAAAAACATGAAAGCGACATTAAAATGTGATGCAAAAGCTTTGTGTTTAATGGCAGGTGTAGTTTGGCTCCGAGCTAGTTGTTCTCTAACTTTAAGGATTAAAGTCAGAGCAGGTGGATGAATGAATGAGTTGCATGATCTGAAGCTCATGTGAGCTCAGCATATCCGTGCGCCGAGGAGGTTGCCCGCTGCATCTCTGAATGCTTTGTTCCAGCTTTGATTCAGAAAAGGTACCATGATTATAGGGACGTGGGTGGCGCTGTGGTCTAAACCACAGAGCCTAGGGCTTGCCGATCAGAAGGTCGGCGATTCGACTCCCCGTGACGGGGTGAGCTCCCGTTGCTCAGTCCCTGCTCCTGCCAACCTAGCAGTTCGAAAGCACGAAGTGCAAGTAGATAAATAGGTACCACTCCGGCGGGAAGGTAAACGGCATTTCCATGCAGTGCTCTGGTTCGCCAGAAGCGGCTTAGTCATGCTGGCCACATGACCCGGAAGCTGTCTGTGGACAAACGCTGGCTCCCTTGGCCAGTAAAGCGAGATGAGCTCCGCAACCCCAGAGTCGTCTGTGACTGGACTTAATGGCCAGGGGTCTCTTTACCTTTACCATGATTATAGTCATCAGGGGCTGCACTCTACAATACCACTGGATGGTTCTATGACCAAATACCCTCCCCACAATCTCACAGGCTTGGGAGAAGGGTTGTTCTCTTCCCTGACCTGCTAGCTTTTTTGAGAGGGAGCCTTTTGCTCTTGGTTAGATGGATGCAAGTGGGATGCGGGTGGCACTGTGGGTTAAATCACAGAGCCTAGGACTTGCCGATCAGAAGGTCGACAGTTCGAATCCCCACGATGGGGTGAGCTCCCGTTGCTCGGTCCCTGCTCCTGGCAACCTAGCAGTTTGAAAGCATGTCAAAGTGCAAGTAGATAAATAGGTACCACTCCGGCGGGAAGGTAAATGGAATTTCCGTGCGCTGCTCTGGTTCGCCAGAAGCGGCTTAGTCATGCTGGCCACATCACCCGGAAGCGGTACGCCGGCTCCCTCGGCCAATAAAGCGAGATGAGTGCCGCAATCCCAGAGTCGGTCATGACTGGACCTAATGGTCAGGGGTCCCTTTACCTTTACTAGATGGACGCAGAGTGGTTCCCCACCCCCCAAGAATTTTTGTGCTCCACTCTGCTCCCCTTTTCTTCCCATCCAGGGCAGCCCTGCCCTCTGCCTGCCCCTCAGAGCTGGCACACCATGCAGGGCTGGGCCTTGGCAGTCGTGGTAACCTCACCTCCTCCTCGCCTGTTCTCCAGAGCTGCTACAAGCTGCCCACGAGAAGGAGGGTGGCAGCAGCAGCCATGGAGAGGCAAGAAGACGTTCCCTCCCCGCTGCTGTTCGGGACAAGCGCCAGCTGATATTCGTCTCTGAGCTTGGTGGCGGCAGCACTGGCAATAGGGAAACGGGGACATTGCAGGATCAAATTGGGAGCCGGGATGGCTCTTGTAATTCTGGGACTGTCCCAGAAAAATCGGGACGCTTGGAGGGTGGCTTGTGGGCTTCCTGAAACCACCCACCATCAGAAACAGAAAGTTGCACTCAGTTTCGGATTTTCTCATGCAGGTTAAGTCTAACTTCACGGCGCTGGGTACCAGCGTATGCCTGAGCCCTTTCTGAGAGCGACAGGCGCAGCCTCAACCGCCGCTTAGATACCAGGTAGTTTTGCAGTTTAGCAGGCCCCTCTTGTAAAATGCTTTAAAGCTCCTTCCTTCAGCCTCACCCCAACCCCTACCCTCTTGCCAAAACGTCCTTCATACTCCCCGGTGCCCAATTCAGTGTTAAATAGAGAACATTGCAACTTGCTGGTAAGTCTTTGGGGGTGCCTTTTTTCTTTTTTTCAGGCTAACAGGGGTTATGCTAATAAAACGAAAACACAAGGAATGTTTAAGAGGCTGCAGACCACACCGGCTACCTTTATTATTCAGGCGCAAGCTTAAGAATGCTGGTAAACCTGATGTGCTGGCAGGGCAGCCGGCTTGCGGCTAATTCTGTTAATGGCCTCCCTGCTATCTGCCATACGGGAAAATGCAAACCACACACCCAGAAGGGCTTCGTTTTGATCTGGCCACGAATTCACACAGCTCCCAAGGGGGGGGGGATAGCAGGACAGGGAGATGCCCTTGGAAAGAGCATTATTCCTCTCCCCTGAATGCGCACACATGCGCTTATGTGCTCGGTCTTTCCTCCGAGGAGTTCAGAGGAGACTCTATAAGACAGAGGGGGAGGGAACCCGGTGACCCTCAAATATTGCTGAACAGCAACTCACATCAGCTCCATGATCAAGGTTGCAGGTTTGATCCCCGTATGGGACAGCTGCGTATTCCTCCCCCCCCCCAATACTCTTACATTCAGCATCTTAATGTTTTCTTATTTACCTTGCGCTTTGTAGCGCTCGGACTTCCTTCCTTCCCTGCTTCGGCTTTCCCAAATTAACATCCACTCATACAGATTCTTATTTACACTCCACCCACATCACAAGATTTAAGTTAACCCTGCTACAGTTTTTAAGCTTCTACAATTATTCCGTATATACACAACAAATTTACTCCACTCCTCTTCAAACTTTGTTACTTTTTGGTATCTAATCTTATTAGTCATTTTCGCCAACTCAACATATTTGAACATTTTCATCTGCCATTCGATTAACGTAGGGATCTCCTGGGTTTTCCATTTCTGGGCCACGAGAATCCTAGCGGCGGTCGTAGCATACATAAATAACTTACGATCCTCTTTTCTTACTTCATCTCCTATTATCCCTAGTAAGAAACCCTCTGGTTTCTTTGGGAATGTATATTTAAACAGTTTTTTCCCATTTCGTTATACATCAAATCCCAAAAGTTTTCCATTTTTTCGCATGTCCACCACATGTGGAAAAGTTCACCCTCTTTTAATTTACATTTCGCAGCTGGAAATGGAAATGGACAGCTGCGTATTCCTGCATTGCAGGCAGTTGGACTAGATCAGGGGTAGGCAACCTAAGGCCTGGGGGCCAGATCCAGCCCAATCGCCTTCTAAATCCGGCCCGTGGACGGTCCGGGAATCAGCATGTTTTTACATGAGTAGAATGTGTGCTTTTATTTAAAATGCATCTCTGGGTTATTTGTGGGGCATAGGAATTCGTTCATCCCCCCCAAAAAAAATATAGTCCGGCCCCCCCACAAGGTCTAAGGGACAGTGGACCGGCCCCCTGCTGAAAAAGTTTGCTGACCCTGGGACTACATGATCCTCGTGGTCCCTCCCAACTCTACAATTCTATGATTCTGTGATTCTATCCAGCATGGCCAATGATCTGTTCCCCATGGGCATTCAATCGGTGGCATAGCGTGGGTTGCCAGTGCCCGGGGCCGCAAAGAGGGAGGGTGCATGAGCATTCAACTCATTCAACAGAGTGTGCATGAGCATTCAACTGCCCAGGAGATCGCAGCTGCAGTGATAAGGAAAGAAGAGCCGTTGCCTGGAGAGGTCACTTCCTGGTTCACATGGAGAAGCCATTTTCAATGGTTCGTGCAGCTGTTTTGAGACAGCACTGGGTGTTGAGACAGCGCCCCTAAGAATTTTGCACCCGGGGCAACCACCCCTGTCCCCCCCCCCACAAGCTACGCCACTGCATCCAACAAAGCTGAATGTTGGGAGATTTGGGACAAAAGAAAACACTTCTTCACACAGCACATAGTTAAACTGTGGAACTCACTGCCACAAGGGGCAGTGGTGGCCAACAAACGTGAATGTGGAACCTGTGTATTCCCAAAAATGTGCCGGGGGCCTCAGCCCCCCCCCCAGCCTCTCCCCATGCTACACCACTGGGAAGAAATTTCTGGCAGTAAGAGCTGCTCAGCGGTGGAATGGACCCCTAAGAGAAATGGTGGACTCCCCTTCCTTGGAGGTTTTTAAGCAGAAATGGTTGGGGGTTGGATTTTTTTTTTTTTGTCCAAAGAAAACATCTAATCTTTCTACTGAAAATATTTAAAAATTATTTCACAATGGAATGCCCCCCCCCCCCGGTTTCATTAAGTAAGAAACAAGGCAATTTCAATTTAAAGCATTCTGTTTTGGCAAGGATTCTATATGTATTCCGCAAACATTCTCGCCCATTTCGGTATCTGGGGAGAAAGTCAGGATGTAGGCATTTAAAATCAGCTGTTGCTTCTCCTCCTCTCTCTCTCTCTCTCTGCCCCCCATCCCGGTATTTTAGCTGCCCACAGCATATTCTCTGCCCTCGCTCGCACACACAACGGATTGATTCATCCCGCATTGCAAGTGTCTGCATCTGGTTTATGGATTTTATTAGTCACTGCAGAAATATTTAAGCTTGCGGTGAGCATTTACAAGTGTTATTGCATGAAAAAGTTGAAGAATCAAGGCGAGACGATGGGTTTGCCAGACAAGGGTAATGAGACATAATCACCAAGAGCAAGGGGGGGGAGGGGGGGTAGAAATCCCACCCCACCCCTTCCAGATAGACATCTACAATTCCAGCACAAAATCCAAGGGATTTAACTTCCAGAAAGTTTGGAAAGGGTGCTTCGAAATTGCAGCTATTTAAAAAGAAAGAAAAGAAACCCCCCAAAAACGAGCAAGACTTTTCAGATCAATGGTACGCAGGAAGTCAGAGACTGCCTATAGTGTTACAGCATCTTTCTGATCCATCATCACAATTCAGTTTTATCCTTGTTATTGAACTTAAACCCCACCTTTCCTAGGAGGAACTCAAGGTTCTTCCAGCTCCACAACAACCCTGTGAGGTAGGTTAGGCTAGGAGGCTGTGGCTGGCTCAACTTCAACCAATGGAGGTTCATAGACGCA
The DNA here is from genome assembly GCF_964188305.1 of Podarcis bocagei. Taxonomy (NCBI): domain Eukaryota; kingdom Metazoa; phylum Chordata; class Lepidosauria; order Squamata; family Lacertidae; genus Podarcis; species Podarcis bocagei. The sequence goes on from NC_138125.1 coordinate 9,789,262, forward strand.
AACCTAGAATCGTAGAGTTGGAATAATAAATAATAATTTTTTATTTATACCCCAGCTTCCCGGTTCAGAAAACCGGGCTCAGGGCGGCTAACAACAAATTTAAAACACTTAATTGATGCACCAAAAAACAACATAAAACAGTATAAAACATGAATAACAATAAATTCAGAATTCAAAAATCAATTTAGGGGGGAAAACCATCCAATAAACATTAGATGATCACCAGGGCTAGCTGGCTAAATTAGTCCTATTTGGGCCAGCAAGGAGACCAGGGGAGAATTAGCTGTGGGATCCCAGAACGGGTAATCTTCATAAAAAGGGGCAGGGGAGGGGAGGAAGGGGAATAAAAGATCAGGCTAAGTTCAGATTGAAAGCCAGGCGGAATAGCTCTGTCTTACAGGCCCTGCAGAAGGAGGTTAAATCCTGCAGGGCCCTGGTCTCATGGGACAGAGCGTTCCACCAGGTCGGAGCCATCACTGAGAAGGCCCTGGCCCTGGTAGAGGATAATCTGACTTCCTTAGGGCCCGGGACCTCTAAACTATGATTATTCATGGACCTTAAGGTCCTCTGCGGGGCAGACCAGGAGAGGCGGTCTCGTAAATACGAGGGCCCTGAGGGTCATCTAGCCCAACCCCTGCAATGTAGGAAAATGCATTCTTTTGTCCTCCTTTTTTGGGGGTGGGGTAGGGTGGGGAGGGTGATATATATCCTCATATTTGGTCGTGCCCTACCAGCAATGAAGCATCACAGGACATGCTACTAAGGTTTTATATACACACACATATATATATATATGTATGTTTTTATTGGGATTTTATGACAGTGATACAAAGCAACACCAGGAACAAGGCACGAATTAACCAATAAAGAACAGCGAAAGCAGATGGGATCAGAGTGGAAACCAAAAGTGATCAGTAGGAAGAAATTGTACCAGGTATGCCCTATGGACGCAGGTGGCGCTGTGGTCTAAACCACAGAGCCTAGGACTTGCCAATCAGAAGGTTGGCGGTTCGAATCCCCGCGACGGGGTGAGCTCCCATTGCTCAGTCCCTCCTCCTGCCAACCTAGCAGTTCGAAAGCACATCAAAGTGCAAGTAGATAAATAGGTACCGCTCCAGCGGGAAGGTAAACGGTGTTCCATGCGCTGCTCTGGTTTCGCCAGAAGTGGCTTAGTCATGCTGGGCACATGACCCGGAAGCTGTACGCCGGCTCCCTTGACCAATAAAGCAAGATGAGTGCCACAACCCCAGAGTCATCCACGTCTGGACTTAACAGTCAGGGGTCCCTTTACCTTTATGCCCTATGGTTTAGGACTGGGGTGCAAGACTGTGTTAGGATATAGATAACCCAGTTTAGATGTCCACATGTTTGAGGGAGGGACTGACCCTTTGTCCAAATACCAGCTTCTCTGTTCCAGGGAAAGACATCCTTGCCTTGCAGCCTAGAAAATCAACTGGCGAAGTTTGGAGGGCAATGCTGCCCTCTGCAGGATAATGAGGGGAATCCTGGTTATCTCAGGCCCCATCTGCCCGACAACTTTGCTTTTTTAATAATTTTATTTTCCATTTTCACCTTTCACAGATATTTTAACAAAAACCCCCCCCAAAACCCAGAATCTTTGCAAAATCTAATTTACCTTCCCCTCAACTCCCCTTCCCTCCTTTCTGTGGTTATTTATTTTAAATCTTTTTATTTATTATCCAATATCCAATTCAAATATATTTACACTTTTGCCCTTATCTTCCTTTTAATTGTCCCTTACTGCATGTGTTTATATCAGTTTTGCTAATGTTTTTATTTGTTTACAGCATGTCTTCAAATAGTCAATAAATCCCCCCCCCTTCTATTTCTAAAAAAAAATCTCTTTTCTTGATTTCTTATTCTTCCGGTGAGTTTCTCAATTTCTGCGTATTCCATTAATTTTAATTGCCAATCTTCGTTGATGGGAACTGTTTCTTTCTTCCATCTTTGGGCATAAATTATTCCAGCATCTGTAGTAGCATACATAAACATCTTTTTTCCCTGTTCGCTAGCTACTACTCCACCAATTATACCTAAAAGAAAAACTTCTGGGTTTCCCCCCCACAAAAGTTATCTTCACCATTTCTTTCAACTCATTATAAATCATTTCCCAGAAGGCTTTTGCAGGTTTCTCTTCAGATTGTATAAATCTTGCGTGACAACTTTGAAACAGGTGGTGATGATGATTATACTGCCCTCCATCTGAAGAACTCAGGGCAGTTCACAAGTACAAATAGTCACAGCTCCCCTGCAAAGAATCTTGGGAACTGTAGTTTCCAAGGGGGGCTGAGAGTTGTCGGAAGGCCCCTAGTCCGCTCAAAGAGCTCCTATTTTCCAGAGTTCCCTGAGATGAAAGTTAGAAACACTGGAGAAACATGAGGGGAAATGTTATTGTTGTTTGGTCGTGTCCAACTCTTCATGACCCCATGGACCAAAGCACTCCAGGCACTCCTGTCTTCCACTGCCTCCCACAGTTTCGTCAAACTCATGCTGGTAGCTTCGAGAACACTGTCCAACCATCTCGTCCTCTGTCGTCCCCTTCTCCTTGTGTCCTCCATCTTTCCCAGCATCAGGGTATTTTCCAGGGAGTCTTCTCTTCTCATGAGGTGGCCAAAGTATTGGAGCCTCAGCTTCAGGATCTGTCCTTCCAGTGAGCACTCAGGGCTGATTTCCTTCAGAATGGATAGGTTTGATCTTCTTGCAGTCCATGGGACCCTCAGGAGTCTCCTCCAGCACCAGAATTCAAAAGCATCAATTCTTCAGCGACCAGCCTTCTTTATGGTCCAGCTCTCACTTCCATACATCACTACTGGGAAAACCTAGGAACAGGGGTCCCCTAACAACCCTCAGCATCCTTAACCTTACCCCATGTGTGCTCTGATTGGCAGAATTGGCACTACTACGGATGCCACATAATACCCACCCCACATTTGTAAGAACCCAATTGTTTAGTGTATGGGACGCGGGTGGCGCTGTGAGTTAACCACAGAGCCTAGGACTTGCCAATCAGAAGGTCGGTGGTTCGAATCCCCGCGACGGGGTGAGCTCCCATTGCTCGGTCCCTGCTTCTGCCAACCTAGCAGTTCGAAAGCACGTCAAAGTGCAAGTAGATAAATAGGTACCGCTCCGGCGGGAAGGTAAACGGCGTTTCCGTGCGCTGCTCTGGTTCGCCAGAAGCGGCTTATTCATGCTGGCCACATGACTTGGAAGCTGTACGCCGGCTCCCTTGGCCAATAAAGTGAGATGAGCGTCGCAACCCCAGAGTCAGCCACGACTGGACCTAATGGTCAGGGGTCCCTTTACCTTTACCTAATTGTTTAGTGTAGCAGCGTCTGAACTTTGGAACTCCCCGCCCATTGCGATCAAGCAGGCGCCTTCGTTGTACTCTTTCCTGTACCTGCTGAAAACATCCTTTTTTAAGACGAGCCTACTCAAATGCTTAGAAAGTTGAAGGGCCTTTAATCTCTTTTAGTACTCTAACCCTAGTACTCTAGGGTTGTAAACTGCTTGCAAATCTACATCCGTTGGGCAAAATTGCATGTAAAATGTGCACCAAAGTATTGGTTAATGTTCACAAGAAGAAACCCTAATTGACAGATCAACCATCCCTTCCTTGGCCCTGGGTTCTATGGGGAGACTTGGCGGGATATAGATTTAATAAAGAAAATTTGGGGGCCCTGTACATGGGTGTTTCTTGGTTTTCTGTTTTGGATTGTGCACTAATAATAGAAGAATAGAACATAGGCATTTTCATCGGAGAAATCTTGGAGGGTATGCCCTTGGAACTACAGCTCTCATAATTCTTTGGGGGAATCCATGACTGTTTTAAACAGTATGGTAGCACTTTAGTTGTGTGGTGTGAATGGGTTCCTGATGGCCGTGAGCCTTCATCATGCACAGGACGATATCCAATATGGCGGCAACCAAAGGAGCCATTACAGAGCCATGGAAGACAGGGTCACTCTGAGCATATTGGCCTCACTCATTGAATAACTCTTGTCATGGAGAACCGGGTTTGGCCTCTTCGCCTGACTTCGCTGAAGTCAAGAGACTCCAGTATCCAGCGGTGGAATAAACCAGATTCCTTCGCTTTGTTTGTTTTGGCCTACTGTGCCTCTTTATGAGGAAAATGGTCAAAGCGAAGTACTTCCCTTGTGTATTTTGACAGGAAGCCCCAGTAATATGCTTTCCTTTTGTTGTATATCTTACTCTTTCCCCCCTCAATCTTGTTTAAATATTTTCAAGCACAATGACATATTTATTAACCCACCACCCTCTCCATGAGGTAACTCTTTGATTGGCTTTTTTAAAAAACATTTTTTTGCAAAGACTCTCCGCAAAGGTAGAGATCTCTCTCTCTCTCTCTCTCCCCCTCCTGCTGTCTCCAATGAGAGTTAATATTATTACTGCTATTTGTGTCGAGCTCTTGAGAACAATCTCTGTAAAAAATGGAGGACGTTTATTTAAAACAGCTGGGCGAAAGAGCATGCAGGCGCAGCTAGAGTCGCCGGGGTCAGCGTTCGAGGCTAACACCAATCTCTGCAGAACTTTGAAGCTGACATTTTACAGATTATATGTGTCCCACCGCACAGTGGGCATGGCGTATAAATTGGGCTTAGAGGCCCCTTATTTGTTCTTTTGCATTTTTATGAGCCCGCAGCGTTCCTCTTTGAAGCGGCACACACAGAAAATAATAATAAAAAAAGAGAGTTGTTTTAATGCCGTGGAACTATTTGCAGTAAATCATGTTATAGCATCCTGGAAATATATCTGCTGCACTGCGGGGTTATGTTTCAAGTCCTCTTGTTCCTTGCATTCTCGTCCCCCCCCCCTTTCTTCTTCCCTCGCTTATCAATCATCTTGTGTCTATAGGCGGGCAGAGAGGCCAGCAGATACGTTACAGTTATAATGAGGAGATTAGCAATGGCTGATGCCCACATCTGAATGCCATTTCTCCTGTGAAGGTCCTATTGTGTGGTGGTGGAACAAGAGAAACACACACACACACACACACACACACACACACACACACACACCCTGCAACAAACACACCACCACCACCGGTGCTTGGGAAGCATGAGATCTCCAAGGGTGGAGAGTCAGAGGTGGTTCCTTGGAGGGCAAGATCCTATGTCTGACGCCCCCTTCCCTTCATGGAAACTTCCGCAGCCCTTGCCCTACCATCTCAGGAACTCCTACATCCATCCTAGGGGTGCTAGGGGCATCTTGGGTGTGCATTTCTAATGGAATGCATATTTTCAGGCGAAGGAGATGGGAAAGGATAGAGGATCATAAGCATACTGGTATTTCTTTAATTTGTTCCCTTGCTGCGAGAAGTGAGGTTACAGGGAACCAGGCAGAGGGCCTTCTCGGTAGTGGCGCCCGCCCTGGGCGACGTCCTCCTATCCAATGTCAAGGAGATAAGTAACTATGCACCCTTTAGAAGACGTCTGAAGGGAGCCCTGTATAGGGAAGGTTTTTTTAATGTTTACTGTTTTATTGTGTTTTTATATATGTTGGAAGCTGCTCAGAGTAGCGGGGTTCAAATACAGTGGTACCTCCGGTTACGTAACCATGTGGTTACGAAAACTTCAGGATGCGAAAGCGGCAAACCTGGAAGTATTTGACCAGGTTTTGCATCGCACACATGAGCAGAAATGGTAGGTCGCTTCTGCACATGCACAGAAGTGGTCTACCGCCACGCGTGCATGCGCAGAAGTGGTCCTCAGGTTGCGGAAACCTCGGGATCTGACCGAACCTCTGGAATGGATCCCATCCGCAACTGGAGGTACCACTGCATAATAATAATAATAATAATAATAATAATAATAATAATAATAATAATAATAATAATACCCTGCCCATCTGCCTGGATTTCCCCAGCCACTCTGGGCAGCTCCTAACAGAATAATAGTAATAATAATAATAAAGCGATAAAACATCAAACATTAAAAACTTCCCTAAACAGGGCTGCCTTCAAAAGTAAGATAGCTGCTTATTTCCTTCACATCTGAAGGGAGGGCGTTCCACAGGGTGGGTGCCACTACCGAGAAGGCCCTCTGCCTGATTCCCTGTAACCTCACTTCTCACAGTAAGGGAACCACCAGTTAAAAGTGCTGATCTGACTTTTCCCTCGCCAGTGTGAGCACTGGATACAATTCACCCTCTTCTGCTTCTCTCTCTCTCACCACCTTAGAAATGCAGTCTGCCATATTTCACTCCGAATGTGAAGTCCTTGTGAAAATTCACCAGCATTTACACATGCATATGCACATTTTTTTAATGAACGCATTTCGGTATGTTGTTTTCACTAATGAACACATTTTTTGCCCACACTCTTCCGCTGGAGAACTGCGATGACAATTCGGAGAAGTGTGAATTTCAGAGTACAGCTGTGTTTCGGTTCATAGATGAGTTCCCTAAGTGTGAACTTCATTGGTTTGCATTAAATGGGAACGGAACAACCCCTGCCCAAGCAAAGCCCTGCCACACATGTACCAAGACACCCTAGTAGATGTCAGGCACAGCTTTCTCTGCTTAGCTTTGTACTGGCAAACGTCAACCGTTTCAGAAACACACTTCTCTAGAATTGTCAGCATTAATGAGTGACGACATCTGTTTTGGCATGCGTCTATATTCACCAGCGTATATCCAGAATATTGGTGGGTGTCCATAACTCCCCAAAGGACTGTTGCTAATCCCAGACATTCATAACTAAAGATGGCAACATTTTGGGGCAACGTCTCCTATCTTAATACATACGTGTGCAGAAGGGTGGCCGTTTAGTCACTGCTAAAATAGAGGAAATGCAAAAGCAAAAAGAAAGCACTGCTCTGCATAAAATTTGCATATGCAGATTTAAAAATAGCTGTGCAATTTAAATAGAAACCCACCTACATCCTGCCATAGCGGGGAAGCTGTGGCCAGCAGCTGACTTGTGTGCTTGCACAGTTTCCTACTCAGGGTTCTTCTTCATTAAACGGGGCTTGGACCAAACAGCCCTTCAAATAGAAAAATGCTCTCTGGCAGCCTTTGGGGTAGGACCCCATCCACAGTTGGATGAATACAGGATGCTGGTCCAGACGGTCCATTGGCCTGATCCTGCAGGGCTCTGCTCAGGTTCTTACAACTTCATGTTTGTTGTGACATCTACAGTGGACGCTCAGGTTGCGAACATGATTTGTGCGGGATGCACATTCACAACCCGCAGTGGCGCGTCTGCACACATGCAGGTTGCGATTCGGCGCTTCTGCGCATGCACAAAGTGTAACCCATTCCGGTACTTCCGGGTTTTGGCGGGTCCGTAACCTGAAAAAACGTAACCTGAAGCATCTGTAACCCAAGGTGGTTATTTGCTCTGGTGGGAGCAAATAAAAGCTGGAGGTGGATGCAGAATGTTAGCTGGGGTGGGTGGGATGCTGCCCCTCCCACAATCTCATAGAAAGTTTTTCTGAATGTTTGTTTAGTCGGAATCTTTTTTCTTGCAACTTGAAGCCATTGGTTCCAGCCCTACCCTCCAGAGCAGGAGAAAACAAGCATACTCCATCTTTTATGTGACAGCCTTTGAGATATTTGAAGATGGCTATCATGTCTCCTCTCAGTCTCTTTTCCAGGGTAAACATACCCAGCTCCTTCAACGGTTCCTCAGAAGGCTTGGTTTCCAGACCCCTGATCATCTTGGTCGCCCTCCTCTGCACATGTTCCAGCTTGTCAACATCCTTCTTAAATTGTGGTGCCCAGAACTGGACACAGTATTCCAGGTGTGGTCTGACCAGCGCAGAATAGTGGTACTTCCCTTGTTCTGGACACTAGACTTCTGTTGATGCAGCCTAGAATAGTGTTACCTTTTTTGCTCCTGCATCACACGGTTGACTCATGTTCAACCTGTGGTCCACCAACACCCCTAGATCCTTTGCACATGTACTGCTAGTAAGCCAGGTGTCCTCCATCCTATATTTGTGCACCTGGTTCTTCCTGCCTAAGTGCAGAACCTTTCATTTGTCCCTACTGAAATTCATTTTATTAGCTTGCGCCCAGTTCTCCAATCTGTTATGGTCATTTTGAATTCTGATTCTGTCTTCTGCGGCATTAGCTAACCCTCCCAGTTTGGTGTCATCTGCAAATTTGATGAGCACCCCCTCAATTCCTTCATCCAAGTTATTTATAAAGACGTTGAACAACAACAGGCCCAGGACAGAACCCTGTGGCACCCCACTCGCCACTTTTCCCCAGGGTGACGAGGAACCATTAATGAGTACCCTTTGGGTTCGGTCAGTCAACCAGCTACAAATCCACCAAACAGTTACCTCATTCAACCCACATTTTACCAGCTTCCTCGCGAGAATATCACGGGGGACCCTGTCAAAAGCCTTACTGAAATCAGGATATACTTTGTCCGCAGCATTTCCGTGATCCACCAAGTTTGTAATTCCATCAAAAAAAATAATCAGGTTGAGTAATTCCTGAGTGATCGCTCTCTGCCAGGGAGGTTTCCCTAAGGTAAAGGGACCCCTGACCGTTAGGTCCAGTCATGACTGACTCTGGGCTTGCAGCGCTCATCTTGCTTTATTGGCTGAGGGAGCCGGTGTACAGCTTCCGGGTCATGTGGCCAGCATGACTAAGCCACTTCTGGCGAACCAGAGGAGCGCATGGAAACGCCGTTTACCTTCCCGCCGGAGTGGTACCTATTTATCTACTTGCACTTTGACGTGCTTTCGAACTGCTAGGTTGGCAGGAGCAGGGACCGAGCAATGGGAGCTCACCCTGTCGCGGGGATTCGAACCGCCGACCTTCCGATCGGCAAGTCCTAGGCTCTGTGGTTTAAGGTTTCCCTAACCCCGAGCTATTTATTTATTTATTTATCTCGAGGCCCATGTTCTCAGTAGAAATCCAGATCCATTTTGCACTGTCCCAAAACATTTCCATCCTGCCCGTAAAACAGGCAGGAGGTGTTAAAGGGGTTCACAGACTCACAACTCATTGTCAACTAATTATCTTTAAGATGGTGTCACCACATATTTAATCACTGAGTAATCGCTGGCCTTGCTCTCCGGCAGGGAAGTTTTCCTACCCCAAAGCAATTTATCTCTGGCACATTCTCCGCCTCCAATCTCCTGCCCCACCCCCGTCCCCCGGACTCCAGATAAGTTCATTAACCTAAACCGGCCACAAATGCAGACATGCACACACAAAGCTTTTAGGAACTTTCATCTTTTTTTAAAAAAGGGCACTGAGAGAAAACCATGCAATAAACTGGTAGCCTGGCTAGCAGTAGGGGATAGCTTAGGACACCATGGGTGGCTAAGCAATATGAGAACCAGATGTAAGGGCTTTGGAGGGGCAGATCTGCTCTTTCTGTTTACTGACAAATGGAGTGGGCCGTGGAAGGCCATTAAAAAGCAATGAATGTACATTAAAGGCACGACTCATAATAGCAGCAAGAAACACCACAGCCAGCTCAGGGGGGGGGGGGGTTGGTGGAGGAGAGTGCATATTATGTAGTTGAGACAGATCTATAAATTGCCAGGAGACTTTAAAATACAGCTAGCTAACCAACTAGCTTTGTAGCTGAGACAAGTAGCTGAATTTCTAGGGGACTTTAAAATATAACTAACTTCATAGCCGAGCTAGGTATCTGCCATGGGACTTTAAAGTCTAACTAGCTGATGCGGGTGGTGTTGTGGTCTAAACCACTGAGCCTTGGGCTTGCCGATCAAAAGGTCGGTGGTTCGAATCCCCGCTATGGGGTGAGCTCCCGTTGCTCGGTCCCAGCTCCTGCCAACCTAGCAGTTCGAAAGCACGCAAAAAGTATCTTCCTCTGGCAGGAAGGTAAATGCCGTTTCCGTGCGCTGCTCTGGTGTCAGTGTTCCATTGCGCCAGAAGTAGCTTAGTCATGCTGGCCACATGACCTAGAAAAACTGTCTGTGGTTCCCTCAGCCTGTAAAGCGAGATGAGCGCCACAACCCCAGAGTCATTTGCAACTGGACTTAACTGTCAGGGGTCCCTTTACCCAGCTGACAGACTAACTAACTAATAAACTTTGTCGCTAAGACAGATACAGTGGTACTTCGGGTTAAGTACTTAATTCATTCCCGAGGTCCGTTCTTAACCTGCAACGGTTCTTAACCTGAAGCACCACTTTAGCTAATGGGGCCTCCTGCTGCCACCGTGCCACCAGGGCCCGATTTCTGTTCTTATCCTGAAGCAAAGTTCTTAACCTGAAGCACTATTTCTGGGTTAGCAGAGTCTGTAACCTGAAGCGTATGCAACCTGAAGCGTATGTAACCCGAGGTACCACTGTAGATGATTTGGAACCATATTTTAAAGTACAATTAGCAAACATGCAAAATAGTTGCAAAGCCACGTGGCATGGTTTTGCCTTGGGAAGAGTTGTTGTGAGGATAATGAGGAGCTCGTTTGAGAAAGCGCTGAGATACAAGTGTTATAATTATAATTGCAGAATAAGTTATACGAAAGAGCATTTCTGCAATTTTGCACGATGCATAGAAGATACAGAATCCAGCCATTCTTAGCAAAGAATTTGTATTTCCCGGGCAGAGATTTTCCTTAAATGAAAATTACTCTATAATCCTTATTGAACTCATGCTTGGTATTTCAGATTTTGCTGCTTCAGCATGCTGCCTGAAGAAGGTGCTGCAGTATAATCCCAAATCGCAAATTGCAGATTTTTTAAAATAAAAAAATAGCAGAATGAACAAAGCTTCACACAAACAGAGAAGGATGAGTTTCCCTGACCTTTGCTTGGAATTGGTCATTGCCTCAGTTTTGCTTCAAATCATGTCTGGCATCTCCATCTAGTGGTATGTATCGAAACCACAGGCTAGAACCACGCGGTGTTGCAAAACCCTTGCAGGGAATAATGGCCCGACTCCAAATGCCACCTTCACAGCAACACACCTATATTGGCACCTTCAGATCCACGTGTACAATCACCACTGTCCAGATTTTCCTGTTCTTATTTAGGGCAGAGTATTATTATTATTATTATTATTCTTTTCGGCTACATAATTAGTCTGGAATGACTGGTTTCAAAGTGGCTCATAAAAGCTGGGAGTGGGCGGGAGTTGAAAGATTTCATGTCAACGCATCAACCTCCATTCAGCATCATGTTTTACAGAGCTGCTCAACAATGTTTTACTTTGTCAAATGCAGGAACGGGCAGATTGGTGGATTTTGGTCTATCTCAGCTTCTCATGATTCCAAATTTAAGTTCAGTTCTCTGCATTTACACATCAGCTTTCAGATTTCTTTCTTTTTTAAAAAAAAAATGTCCTCGTGAAAATTCACCAGCGTTTTAGTGTGATTTTCTCCTACTTAACACACATTAGTGTGCAATTTTGCCTAACGTTTGCATTTTGGAAAGCTGATTTCCCCAATAGAATGCGCCTTTGCATGTTATTTGCAGCAATATATGCAAATTTAAAATGTGCACATTACCCTAGATTATGCATTTTTATGCATGGCTGGAAGACTGCATTGAAAAATTCAGAGAATTTCAAAATTTGAAGAATTTCGAGACCCCTGTTCTCCCAGATCCACAGTTCTCAGAGTGGTTTTACAATCAATTGCTTTTCACAGGGAACTCTGGGAATTGTAGCTCTGGGAGGAGAAAATGGCTGGTGTCCTTCTCAGAGTAGATCTATTGAAATCAGTGAACCTGAGGGAGCCCATGGGTTGACTCTGAATTTAGGCAACGTTGGATACAACCCATAATTTCTAAATTTGCATGTAAATTAGCATATGCAAATGTTATGCCAACAAACCTTTTGATCTTTTTTTGGTGCTATGTTTTCTCCTTTTCGGTGCTGTGTCTGTAGCCACACCATGCTGAGTACCTTTTAACAGAGCACTCATGCATCCAGCAAAGAGGTTCAAATGAGGTCACCACATCTCATATCCTGTTCTGCCGTGTGATATCAGTCACATTTTTGGAACACACAGGAGTCTAAATGAGATTGAGAAATAAGCAAGAGAAAAAGGTCCTTTCAGACCAGCAAGGCAGATATTACTACATTTTTTTCTCGAGGAAGCCTTAATAAATTCAGCCAGCTCCACTGATATTAGCATTTAATGACCCCATGTTTATTAATGGCTGTGAACAAACAAGAGCCCTTGCAATGTAATTTACTCTCCCGTTAGCTGCATTAATCATTAGCCTGTAAGAGGGCGGTATTGCTTATTTTAATAAACAATGGCCTGCTATTTATAAAACCACTTGATAGCTATGTTATAAGTACAGCCATACCTTGGGTTACAGATGCTTCAGGTTGCGTGTTTTGGGGTTGTGCACCACGCCGAACCCGGAAGTACCGAAACGAACTTCTTCTGCGTTTCGGCGCTCGCGCATGCGCAAAAGCACTAAATTGCGCTTTGCGCATGCGCAGAAGTGCCAAATCACGACCCGTGCGTGCGCAGATGCGGCGCTGTGGGTTGCGAATGCTGCAGGTTGCGAACGTTCCTCCCACACGGATCACGTTCGCTACCCTAGCGTCCACTGTAGTTTGTGATTTATAAAACCACTTCAGAATCTGAAGTGGCATGACCAGATTTGCAGATGACACTCAACCTTGAAAGATTCCATCAACCGTGTCTCTGAAAAATTTCACACATCACTTGGAAAGGCTCGCGAAGCAATGTCAGTGCACTGGAAGAAGCAAAGATCACCAGTGTTCAGTGGCGTAGCGTGGGGGGTGCAGGGGGGCCCGGCCGCACCGGGCGCAACATCTGGGGGTTAGGGTTAGAGGGCGCAAATCCACGGGTTAGGGGCGCAAATCCACGGGTTAGGGGGCGCAAATCACTTGCCTTGCCCCGGGTGCTGACAACCCACGCTACGCCACTGCCAGTGTTGAAACAATGATTCTTCAACATCAACTTTGTTGGACTGGTCATGTTGTGCGGATGCCTGATGATCGTCTTCCAAAGCAACTACTCTATTCTGAACTTAAAAATAGAAAGTGTGATGCTGCTGGTCAACAAAAGAGGTTTAATAATAATAATAATAATAATAATAATAATAATAATAATAATTGTTTATACCCTGCCCATCTGGCTGGGTTTCCTCAGCTACTCTGAGTGGCTCTCAACAGAATAAAACTATCTCAAGGCATATCTTAAAAAATGTAGTAGAAACACAGACAATTGGGTAACACTGGCCTGCAAGCGCTCCAATGGGAGAACAGCCTTTACCAAAGGTGTCATGGGCTTTGAAGATGCTCAAACTCAGGATGAAAGGGAGAAACGTGCTAAGAGGAAGGCATGCTTGGCAAACCCTCACCATGATTGAGGGCTCATCCAGATTTCCTTTTGTACCGCATTTCTAGGCACAGGTCTGTGTTTAAAAGCGCTTTGTCTGCTTGCTTTGCCCTGCCGTGTCCCCTGCAAAATCCCGCTTTTCAATGCTGAATTGGAACCCATTGCAATTCAGGTTTTCAGGAAGTTCCCTGTTCTGTTCACAGAGCAATAATTTCAGAGTAGTTCAACCACCGATCCCTCTTCCTGGAGAACTCTGGGAATTGTAGTTCTGTGAGGGGAACAGGGGTTTCCTGACAAGTCTCAGCTCCCTTAACAAACCTGCAGGATTCTTTGGGGAAACTGCTGCTTAAAGTGCTTTAAATGTTTAGTGCAGACAGGGTCTCGGTGAGGTAGCTTGATGTACAGAGCTACCGCGTTAGAAAAAAATACTGCTTCTTACAAACGAAATACTTCTTACGAGTAACACCTCCCCCCTCCCCCCTGCAAGCCGCAGTTCTGCAAAGAAGGAACTATTCTTTACCAAGTTTCACTATGTGGGCCTATTTATATCTCTTTCCTCCTACACAAGTGTCTATAATGGTTCTTAAGAACTCCCCGTTTCCTGGGAGCACGGCACTTTTTGAATTTTTGATTATTTACACCATAAAATCTGCCAGGGGGAAAGTTGGCAACCTTACATTGCCAACCTTGTCCCCAACGTTTTAGAAAACTGTGCTTACTCCTGTGCCTTTAACAGAAGCCTAGTGTCTTAGCCTTATCTTTTAGCAGTTTTTCCTAAGTCCACGCTCCCCGTTTTCCCCCCTCCAATGTTGTATCAGAGCAAACAGCAATCCATGGGAAACCCAAATTGCTGCTTGTTCCTGTTATGTACTGAGTTGAATAGGATCCAAAATGCAGTAGTCTGATTGGTCCTAGAACAATAGGCTCCAGAATGCAGCAGTCTGATTGGTCCACAGGAGCCACCAATCCAGCTCCAGGTGGAAGTGAATCTGCGACCTGATTGGCTACAGGAAAATCCCGGAATTAGCCAATCACATGGGGCCCATTGTATAAATAATGTATATAAAGCAGGCATTCTGGGGGAACTTCCATTCCTCACAACTATGAGCTGAATAACGAGCATGAAATCCACACTCGACTCCAAGTATATTTCAGTTCCAATTCAGTTTTAGAGAGCCGGTGCAATCACAGACCACACATTCTTTTTGTTCTTGGTAGTTTTGTCTTCAGGGGCGCCGACTTATAAAAAATATTGGGGGAGCCCGCGAAAGCTCATGAATAATAAATAAGCTCATGAATATGCAGATAAAGTGGCGCCGCCTCCTCGTGAGCGAATAGGGGAGAGCGTGCTGCGCCTATTAATCAGCTCCGAAGGAAATTGGGTGGAGCTTTTGCTCGGGAGGGAGGGCAGGAGGCATGCAGCCCGACCCTGTGCATTTTGGGCTGGGGGAGGGGCGGCGGTAGCGCTCTGCTGGAGGGGCGCCCGAGATTATTGGGGGGGCTGAGCCCCCCAAACGAATTTTTGAGGGGGCTCGGGCCCCCTCAGGCCCCATGGAGTCGGCGCCTATGTTTGTCTTATTGTACTTTCTCCCTTCATTCCTCTCATTTAATATTTTCTCACAATGTTAAGACTCTTTAAACTCCCCCCCCCGCCCCATTCATTGGAGAATGCTGATTTGGTCGAGGAATAGGAGAGATTAAGGGAGATGTTTATTCCTGATTGCTTTCCCCCCTGTTTTTCACCCAAAAGATACTTAGAGGAGCTTACAGGATATTTAAGACATGAACGCAATACAGTATCTATGTTTTGGTAAGCTGTCTCCTTGTCTTTTCTCTATGCATTCAGACACCTCTTAAAGTATTGCAGCCCAATTTGGCACAATGGTTCCTGAGACTGAGAAGCAGGTTTTCATCCAAGTTTGGATACTATTGGACATGATTGTGAATCAAGATGGCAGAATGAACGGTTGAAAACTGCACACATCTCAACGACATCCTGTTCTCACAAGGCCCAACCAGATGTTGACAGACCACACCTGGAATACTGTGTCCAGTTCTGGTCATCACAATTGATGAAGGATATTGACAAGTTGGAACATGCAAAGGGGGGCAACCAAGTTGATACAGGATCAGGAAACCAAGCCTTATGAGGAACGCTTGAGGGAACTGGCTATGTTTGGCCTAGTAAGGTAAAGGTAAAGGGACCCCTGACCAGTCGTGACCGACTCTGGGGTTGTGGCGCTCATCTCGCTTTATTGGCCAAGGGAGCTGGCATACAGCTTCCAGGTCATGTGGCCAGCATGACTAAGCCGCTTCTGGCGAACCAGAGCAGCACACGGAAACGCCGTTTACCTTCCCGCCGGAGTGGTACCTATTTATCTACTTGCACTTTGACGTGCTTTCGAACTGCTAGGTCGGCAGGAGCAGGGACCGAGCAACGGGAGCTCACCCCATCGCGGGGATTCGAACTGCCGATGTTCTGATCGGCAAGTCCTAGGCTCAGTGGTTTAACCCACAGCGCTACCCGTGTCCCTTTTGGCCTAGTAAAGAGGAGACTAAAAGGAGATATGAAAGCCATCTTCAAATATCTAGCAGACTGTCCCCTGGAAAATGCAGCAAGCTTGTTTTCTCCTTCTTCAGAAGGTAAGACTTGAACCGTGGATTCAAGTTACAAGAAAGGAGATTCCGACTAAACATCAGGAAGATCTTTCTGACCGTAAGAGCTGTTCAGCAGTGGAATGGTCTCCCTCGGAAGGTGGTGGACTCTCCTTCCTTGGAGGTTTTTAAGCAGAGCTTGGGTGGCCATCTGTCATGGATGCTCTAGCTGAGATTCCTGCATTGCAGAGGATTGGACTAGATGACCCTCAGGTCCCTTCCAACTCTGAGCCCACGTGCAGGACTCCCCACTTGAGATATTGTTTCTGGCAGTGGAGATACAACCGAGACATCTGTTACTGTGTGTTCTGGCCAACAATACCTCTCCAGGGAGTTTTCCCAGTCTCGGTGCTCACAGCCATTCAGTGGGAGGTTTCTGGGGCTGATTAATTCTGGGACTCCCCTGCTCAGCGCCTGAGGGCCCCAATCCTGTCACTCACCACCTGGCTCAGAGCGGGGCCTGATGGGCTCTATAAAGGACTGCAGCCGCCGTTGGGCAGAGAGGGCTCCATTTTGTTTCGTTTTCGTTTTTTGTTTAAATTGCTGTTATTTTTTACCTATGTCATTTTAAACTGTGATATTAATGCTGTATTCTTAGTTTCAGATTTTGATTTATGTGGAAATTGTTTCCCATTTGGTTGTGTATTATTTTTTTTGATGTGGTTTATTTATTGTTTAGGGACACGGGTGGCGCTGTGAGTTAAACCAGAGCCTAGGACTTGCCGATCAGAAGGTTGGCATTTCGAATCCCCATGATGGGGTGAGCTCCCGTTGCTCGGTCCCTGCTCCTGCCAACCTAGCAGTTCGAAAGCACATCAAAGTGCAAGTAGATAAATAGGTACCGCTCCGGCGGGAAGGTAAACGGTGTTTCCGTGCGCTGCTCTGGTTCGCCAGAAGCGGCTTAGTCACGCTGGCCACATGACCCGGAAGCTGTATGCCGGCTCCCTTGGCCAGTAAAGCGAGATGAGCGCCGCAACCCCAGAGTCGGTCACGACTGGACCTAGTGGTCAGGGGTCCCTTTACCTTTACCTTTACCTTTACCTTTACCTTTATTTATTGTTTATGACTTTTGTAATTATGTCAATCCTCTTATGCTGTAAGCCACCATGAGCATTGTTTTTTTTAACTGTGGAAAGGCGGCATACAAATAAAAAATGATGATGATGAATGCAAAATGTCATGACACCTTTCTGACCCCTTGTTTATCAATCTGCTGTTAAAACTCTGAACAGCTGGCAAACAAAACCCTGTCCCGTTCTTACGAAATACACTAAGCACAGCCCAAACAATCTGCCAGCCGAACCAAGTCTTATGACATGACATGATGGGTGTGTGACTACAATCATAGACCACACGTCCTTTTTAAACTTGGTATGTTTTGCTGTTGACTCAGTAGACCGCATAGCTGTATCCTGTGGGCGATTGTGTGACAACTTATTGTTATCTTTAAAATGATCTTTATTTTATTTCTACCCCCTTCCCCCTTACCTGTCTGCTATTAAAACTTAAAATAAAATTATTGGGAGGGGGAATGATGGACATTGCTATTGTTCATTACATTTCTTACCCAACTTTCTTTTTTAATAATAATAATAATAATAATAATAATAATTTGATTTTTCAGATCAGAATTTTACAATCACATATCCAACATACAACATAAAAATAAGATTCCAAGGAATCTCTTGGCCTCCCCTCCTCCCCTTTGTGGGTCCTATTATTAATCATTTCCTCCTGCATCTTTTATGATGATCCAGATCTTTTACATCTCCACTGTGTCCAAAAGTCACCATTAAACTACAAGTGATATTCCAATGCTACTAAAGATTTTAGCTGTTTACGATGGTTTTGAAGATAAATTATAAATTTTCCCCATTCCTTATTAAAATTTTGGTCTTCCTGATTTCCGATTCTTCCGGTCATTTTTGCCATTTCGGCATAATCCATCAACTTAATCTGCCATTATTTTCTGGTAGGGATTTTATCTTCTTTCCAAATCACCCAACCTTCACCATGAAGTCCCAGGAATCATAGAATCATATAACTGCAGAGTTGGAAGGGATCCCAAGCACTATCTAGTTCAACCCTCTGCAATAATAATAATAATAATAATAATAATAATAATAATAATAATAATAATAATAATAATAATTTATTATTTATACCCTGCCCATCTGGCTGGGCCTCCCCAGCTACTCTGGGCGGCTTCCAAAAGAATATTAAAATACTATAATACATCAAACATTAAAAGCTTCCCGAAACAGGGCTGCCTTCAGATGTCTTCTAAAAGCCTGGTAGTTGTTGTTCTCTTTGACATCTGGTGGGAGGGTGTTCCACAGGGAAGGCGCCACTACCGAGAAGGCCCTCTGCCTGGTTCCCTGTAACTTGGCTTCTTGCAGGGAGGGAACTGCCAGAAGGCCCTCGGAGCTGGACCTCAGTGTCCGGGCAGAATGATAGGGGTGGAGACGCTCCTTCAGGTATACTGGACCGAGGCCGTTTAGGGCTTTAAAGGTCAGCACCAACACTTTGAATTATGCTCGGAAACGTACTGGGAGCCAATGTAGGTCTTTCAAGACCGGTGTTATGTGGTCTCTGCGGCCGCTCCCAGTCACCAGTCTAGCTGTCGCATTCTGGATTAGTTGTAGGGTTGCAAAAAGCATTACAATTTAAGCCAGGCTAACTTCCTGTGAAAGCGATAGCCTGGGTGATGGGCCATTAAGGAGAACAAAGGAAAGGGGCTCTGTGTGAGACTTTCAACTCTATAAAGTGGCAGTGATGTGGCCTAGAATCATATTAGCAAGCAGAGTTGGGGGCAGGCATGCTAGATCTCTGTTTGAACCCAAGGCTGCAGCTCTGGGAGAAACAAGACCCTCATGGGGTGTTAATGCTGTGAACCTCTTCATCGCCGGCTCAGGTTGTATATCTATATAAATAAACCATATATCACAAAGACACCACAACCTCTGCTATGCCTCATTCCCAAAAGAATACTCAAACCTTGGGTAAGCGCCTCAAACCGCTGGAATTTTGCGCCACTTGGAGATTAGGCTGCTGTGCAGCAATCTAATATGAAGATGTATTATTTATTTAATTTTATTTATTAAATTTAAATACTGCCCTTCATCCAATGATTACCTGAATTTGAAATATAAACACACACACACACTATACCATAGTAACTAGCAGTAGCAATAACCTGAAGGAGCGTCTCCACCCCCATCGTTCAGCCCAGAAACTGAGCTCCAGCGCCGAGAGCCTTCTGGTGATTCCCTCACTGCGAGAAGTGAGGTTACAGGGAACCAGGCAGAGGGCCTTCTCGGTAGTGGCGCCCGCCCTGTGGAATGCCCTCCCATCAGATGTCAAGGAATTAAACAACTATCTGACTTTGAGAAGACATCTGAAGGCAGCCCTGTTTAGGGAAGTTTTTAATGTTTGATGTTTTATTGTGTTTTTAATATTTTGTTGGGAGCCACCCAGAGTGGCTGGGGAAACCCAGCCAGATGGACAGGGTATAAAAAATAAGTTGTTGTTGTTGTTGTTGTTGTTGTTGTTGTTGTTGTTGTTGTTGTTGTTGTTGTTGTTGTTGTAACCCTGCCCCCAGTTAACACAGTTAAAACAAATGAATGTTGCAAACAGAATCTAAAAAGGAAGGGGAAGCAAAGCAAAGAGAAACTAGATATTTATTTACCATTTGGTGACCCTTTATTTCATCTGTTAATGACAATCATGGGACAGACCAGTTATCATCCATTCGACAACAGATATGGCAATCATAACATCAGCATACGAACATCAAATTAGCATCGCTGCGACAGGTTGATGGTGTGTCCACTACGATGGACAAACCAAACTCCACCCTCCTGATAACTCCAAGCTGCATAATGAAACGAAATTTAATTTTTAACTGATTTGAATAGCAATGAATATGGGATGTTTCTTATTTCTTATGATGCCTTACTTATTGTTTTCATGTTCAGCTTTGTAAACTAATAAAACCCAATAAAAATATGCTTTTAAAAAGGGGGGGGAATAAAGAAAGCTATTTTATTTTATTTTTTAAAAATGCAAAGCAAGATGCACCTCCACGTGGGTTAAGATGCAAAAAAGTTGAGAAGAAGTTTCACCCTTCTTTTCCGGCTGCTCCTGTCCTCTGAGACAAGAAGTTAATTTTGCTGGGGGATGTGAAGAAGAAGAAGAAGAAGTGGATATTCCAGCTGTGGCTCCTCCTCCGAGAAAGAGGGAGGGAGCGAAGTTGCCAACAGAGATTCAAATAAGTGGCTTTGGAGACACGCCTTCCTGGAGGAATCTGAAGGTGCAGGAATTGGCCGAAGACCTTTCCCAGCAAAAGAGCCAGGAGGGGGCGAGAAAGAGAGCTCTTTGCACTATGGGGTTTGGAGAGTGTGTGCTTGTGATAAAATGACAGCTGTAGTTCTGAAGAACAGGTTAGAGCTACACACAGCAGCAGCCACTGCCAGGACAAGTCCTTGCAAGGCTAGCTGGAAGCCCCACCCCTTGGCCTTCCCTTCTCGTGGGCTAGTCACATCTCTCAGGTGTTTCCCTTGCTCAACAACCACTTGTGCTGGGTTGTTCTCTCTCTGTGTCTCTCAGGAGGAGGAGGAGGAGGAGGGGGAGACGCTCTTCTCAAACCACCCAGGCAGGAGAAGGAAGGAAGCAAATCCTGAGCAGAGAGAGAGGAAGATTCTGCCGAACTGAAAGCCTGCTCTCTCTTATCTGTGGATTTGTGGCTTGTGGTTTGGGTGAGCGGCTCAGGAAAAGGGGGGAAAGAGAGGTTCCCCCCCCTTTTCACTCTGCTGCAGTTTCTTCCTGAACTAAAGGGAGGGGGGAAACTGAAGCGGTTTGTCTGTGAGAACCAAGAACGGCTAAGGGTGTTCTGTGGCTGATGTGCACATAGCCGGGAGCGCTGGGGTGTTTGGCACCAGACAGCAGGGCTCTGGAAAGCTGCTTCGCTTCTCTCTCTCTCTCTCTCTCTCTCTCTCTCTCTCTCTCTCTCTCTCTCTCTCTCTGTGTGTGTGTGTTTCCATGCTCTGTTATCTCCCAAAGGAGGTGAAGGAATTAGCTCCTCTCCGCTGTGAAGAAGAGAAGTGATTCAGCAACTTGGTTCGTCTCCTTCCTTCCTGGAAAGGGAAGGCAGGGGGGCAAAGCGCTGGGTTTGGGTCGGTGCCCTCGACAGCATGGCCCAGAGACCAGGAGCTGCCACCACAGGCTGCCCTGTCCCCTGAGGACTGCCAAGCTACTCTCCTGGCTACCACAGACTCAGTAGGACAGCACCTTACTTCTCCGAAGAGGACGCATCCCTCTGTTCCCCCCCCCCCGTCCGGAGCCATGAAGTTCAACGGCTACATGAAGGTGCGCATCGGGGAGGCCGTGGGGCTACAGCCCACCCGCTGGTCCCTCAGGCACACGCTCTTCAAGAAGGGGCAGCAGCTCCTGGACCCCTACATCACGCTGAGCGTCGACCAGGTGAGGGTGGGTCAGACCAGCACCAAGCAGAAGACCAACACGCCGACCTACAATGAGGAGTTCTGCGCCCCGGTCAATGACGGGCGGCAGCTGGAACTGGCCGTCTTCCACGGCACCCCCATTGGCTACGATGACTTTGTGGCCAATTGCACCGTGTACTTCCATGACCTCCTGCACGGCACCGGGTCCTCAGACAGCTTCGAAGGCTGGGTGAGTCACTGAGCTTCTCCGGGGGCTGTTTGGCTTCTAAGGGAGCTTGGCACCTGTGTCCATTTGTGGTGTGATGTATGTTGTCGTCTACCAGGGCTGGGGCAACCTGTGGCCCTCCAGATGTGTCAGGACTACTAAAACTCCACTTCTCCCTGGCCATTGGCTGTGCTGGCTAGGGATAATGGAAACTGGAGCTAGAAACATCTGGAGAGCCATTCGTTCCCCTATGCACATGTGTATGCTCAAGGACTCTCTTCCCTGCTTTGGGGTACTTGATAGTTTGGGGGGTGGAATCAAGGCTTTTTCAGGTGTGTATACACGCAAAAAACCTGGTTACCAGGGTAGTTAGAAGCCTGACACATAGGAATTTAAAAGAACAAATTAATTATCTTGCTGGGCCTGACCAAAGATCTCCCTCGGCCATCATACAATGGTGGACCTTGCTATTGATTATTACATTTCTTACCCAACCTTCACCATGAGGTTCCAGGAATCCTAGAGTTGGAAGGGACCCCAGGGTCATCTAGTCCAACCCCCTGCAATGCAGGAATCTCAGCTGGAGCATCCATGACAGATGGCCACCCAACTTCTCATCGAAAGCCCCCAAGGAAGGAGAGTCCACAACCTCCCTAGGGAGTTCGTTCCACTGCTGAACAGCTCTTACAGCCATAAAGTTTTTTCTGATGTTCAGTCGGAATCGCCTTCCTTGTAACTTGAAGCCATTGGCTGAAGTCCTACCCTCCAGAGCTTGAGAAAACAAGCTTGGTATTCAGACGATGGGCATCTACCAGGGGATGTCCGTATCCCAGTGGTAGAGTGTTTGCTGTGCATGCAAAAATCCCCAAGTTCCGTTCCAGCATCTCCACGTCAGGCTGGGAAAGGTTCCTGCTTGAAGCCCTGGAGAATGAGATGGACCATTGGCCTGAGATGGCCTGAGGCAGCTTCCTGTGTTATTCTGTCCTCTGATCATGTGGCATTTGGAGGTTCATCCTCTTTGAGCCTGCAAGTACCATCCATACTGACTTACAAAGCCCCATACAGTGTAGGTTTTGAACCAGAGGAGGTCCCTATGAGTCTCAATGAGCAGCAGCCCCCACTGGTTAGTGTACTGGGCTATGCCAGTGAGTTTTTCCTTTGGATCACACCATCTTTGGCTGTGGTCTGCTAAATGGCAACATGAGAGGCGGCCTTCTCAGTGGTGGCACCCCAGCTTTAGAACTTCCTACCCTCTGTGACCTAGCAGAGGAGACCCTGTGGCACCTGCTCTTTTAAGTCTTGGGCACATGTCTTTTAGTAACATCTGATGCCAGTATTGTCGTTGTTAGATGAGCTGCTGCTGATTTTAGCACCTGCGTTGCGAATTTGAGAGTGTTTGAATTGTAACCTGCTCTGAAATTGCTGCGCAACGAAGAACACGTAGGAAATGTTTCAAATACACGAATCAATAGCACATTTCTCCATCCTCACCAAAAAGAAGACAGAACCCTGTTGCCCCAGGACTTTTGTCTGTTTTTTCCAAAGCCATCTCACCTAATGGCTATCGCTGCACCTTGTGACAAGGTGTTCCATCACTTAATTATGTGTTTTCAGAAATCCTTCCTTTGCTCCTTAACCAATCCCAGCGTCTGGTGTTTTTCGGGTGCACCTGGTATCTGACATTTCACCCAGCCCTACTTTGGGGCTGGTGCTCAAATACCCAAAGGTGGTGCTACCATTCTTGTGATATATATTTTTTCTGGGTAAGCCAATGTTTATTTCTCCAGGAAAGAGATGTGTCTGATTGCTTCTCAACAGGATCCGCAGCCTTCTTTTTGAATAAAGGTGCATCCAAGTCTATGAGCTACATATTAATGAAAAGAAATTGGAAGAGAAATGAATCAGATGAATGGGTTTTTCAATCAGAATTCCATTTTCATTGAAATCCCTGCATTTTAATGGCTAAAACAAATGGGGCGCATTTGATGGGGGGTGGGAAGGGAGGGAGGGAGAAGAGAAAACAGTAAGTTTGAGAGTCACCGAAAGCACAATTCAACATGGGTTTATTCAGCAATAAATCTCCTTGTTTCTATGGGATCTTGCTGCTAGGTAGGTAAGTGTGTGTGGAGTCGCAGCCTTAAAACTTTTCAGAATGATTAGCTGGGTCCTGTGAGTGGCCAGGCATGATCTATTTTATCTTTTATCCTGTGCAGTTCAAAATCCCGCACGTTTGCAAAAGGTGGAAGATTTGCTGCGCGAAGGCGACATATTTTTTTTGCCAACTATCTTGCACATCTAATGAGAAGGCTAGAGAGAGTGTTTGCACCTCGCGGTCATTCAGGCATCGACAAGAAATGTGTGCCTATTGATTTCCCGCATCAGAAGACATGGGGGTATTTGGAAATTTCTCAGGAAAGATGCCAGCTATTGAAAACCTTACACTTCAAATGTATTGGCCAGAGGGGGGGGGGGGACCTCTAAGCTGGCAATCCCCGTTGCCACATGGGGTGAAGGCATGTTGAACACATAGACAGCCCTTCTCCTACAGAATCATTAAAGGTACAAGTTCCTTGTACCCCCTTTCATCCGTTGCTGTAGTGCTGAATGTGTCAGGCAAACACACACTCAGAGAAGCGGGCCTCAGCTACCTTGTCAGAGCTTCCTTGTCGGAGATTTGCTGCTGCCTTTAAATCAGACTTGCTTAGTGGTGGATAAGCCTATTAATTCCATTTCATCATTTCCCCCAAATCTTATGTTCAGTTTGCATCAGCTTGTGATTTGAAAACCCTCGCAGAAATTCACTAGTGTGAATTTGTGTGCATTCCTCCTAAGGAAGACATTTGGTGTGTGCATTTTTGCCTGATGTAAATATTTTTTTTTGCCAGCAATTTCCCTTAAAAATGCACTTTTGCATGTTGCTTTCCATGAACATATGCATTTTATTTTTTTTAAATCTACCCTTTCCCCATATATATATGGTTTTTGAAGGCTTGGTTTTTTTGGGAAACCATATTGCAAAATTCAGAGGAAGTTTGAAATGTACCTGCGTTTCGGTTTGTCTTGGGAAGTGTTAATTCAGAACTAGGTTTGCATTGAAATGAGAGCTGGGCAGACATGTCCCTTATCTCAAGGGGGAATCTGGGGGGACCCCCCCAATCTCATTGGACCCTCTACACCCATCAGCTCCTGCCAATGTAGCTGGCAGTCAGAGATGATGGGAGTTGTGCTCCAACAATAGCTGGAGGTCCACAGGTTCCCCATTCCATAGATAGAGTTGGAAGGGACCGCGAGGGTCATCTAGTCCAACCCTCTGCAGTGCAGGAATCTCAGCGAGAGAATTCCTTGCCCTGGTTTTCTTATAATCTCCCAAGTCTTCTGCCAGGGCTGACTCCTTCATCCTCTTCCTCCATCATTTCCACTGGCACTTAAACATCCCTTGCTTGCAGGCAGCTCCACTGCTGATGGAAAGACAAACGAATACCTCATCCTTTGCGATGTTAGTTATTTTCTGCATTTCATAGCTTATTTCACAGGCCTGTGGACTGTGCCCGTGCAACAGAAACTAACAAGGCTATGTGCTGCCTGCTGAATTCTTCAAATGACCACTGAGCCTACAGGGAAGGCAGCTGAGATATTCCTGAGGGGGCTGGACCACACAGCAGTCCTCCCCGCATCCAATAATATACAATACAGCAGAATGCCATTGACCCGATTCAGAGATAACGGATAAACTATGGCTTCACCACTGTTCCTGAGGCTTTCAGGCGGCTGCTGAGTCTCTTCCCTGTGTCCAAACAGTCCTTTCCTAGCAAACAAGCAGCAACGGGAGTGAGAAGGAGTCAGCTTTCAACATTCCTTCGTTGCAAGGGGTTGGACTTGGAAGGCGATTGGGCTGGATCCGACCCCTGGGTCTTAGTTTGCCTACCCGTGGATTAGACATTCTCCTGGAAGACAGATTTACTGAAGGCTCAACTGGCTTCTAAATTGCCTTCTAAATCCGGCCTGTGGACGGTCCGGGAATCTGCATGTTTTTACATGAGTAGAATGTGTGCTTTTATTTAAAATGCATCTCTAGGTTATTTGTGGGGCCTGCCTGGTGTTTTTACATGAGTAGAATGTGTCTTTTATTTAAAATGCATCTCTGGGTTATTTGTGGGGCATAGGAATTCGTTCATATTTCCCCCCCCCCCAAATATAGTCTGGCCCCCCACAAGGTCTGAGGGACAGTGGACCGGACCCCTGCTGAAAAAGTTTGCAGACCCCTGCTCTTCACTATGAAACTAAATTGGATCTTCACGTTCAAAGGTGAACTATCAGGCACTTGTGGATGACAACAGGGTGGCTGTAACCATCCTTCCTGCCCTGTGAGCTGCCAAAGCATTCTGGCTGTCCATCACTGGAAACAGAACACTGGGCTTGGTGGAATTGGTGTAATCTAGCCAGGCAGTGCATTGTGCTCGTACTTATAGATTCTTTCTGAGCCTTTGTCCTTAAAGGAAATGTCGCTATGGGTCCTGCACAGAAAGGAAAGAGTGAACCATTAAACAATAGCTTTCGAACACAGACGGATGCCAATAACTTTCACACACAGACAGCTTGCTTTAAGAGCTGCCTTATGAAATTTAGAACAGTGTGAAATTCTGAAGGATGACTGTCCTTCAGTTCACATCTTGATTTGGGGAAGTGTGAGTTTGTTAGGTTCACCTTTAAATGCGAACTTAATCAAATTTCTCCTGTACTCAGATGAATATTGCGAGGATAGAATGCTATGCCTTGATCAAGCCTTTTTCATGGCAGTCCTGCAGGCCAGGGAGATAGGAACACATTTATTGAGTTGTTTCAGGGTGGGTAGTCCTGGGGTTTTGCCTCCCGTGAATCTGCCTTAGCTGCTTCAGGGGAGGAGAGCCTGTGGTTTTTGTTAGGCCATCTGAAGTCCCACTTGTGATCTTGCTTCTTGTGGCAGGTATTAGACAAAGGTAAACAAAACTCTTGGCCTCCCTCTGAGCCTCTCTGTCCATTAGGCAATGTGGGTGGAGTTTGTTTGAACATATTCGTTTCAGCTTAACAAATGAGGTTTTGCCCACACATGACCCATAGAGAGAGCCACGCTCCATGGGGAGATGTCGATCGGCTGGTTCTGTAGCAAGAATGGGATCTTAAGAGGAACGGCTTTCGTTCTTAATGTTGCATCATGGACTGAGTTTGGTGGTTTCATTTCTGATCTTTTTCTTGTGTGGGTGGGATTCAATCACATGCAGGCAAATTCGGGTCGCCCAATTAAAGCAAATTTGGTACTGAGGCAGGACAAACCTGTTCTCTTCCCCACCCACCCGCTGAACTTTTTTGCAGTAAGGTTCATGACGGGGGAACACACTGGAAAGTGTGGGGTGGAAATTTATCGAGGCGACATTGTATATAACCTCTCTGCAACCAAATCAAGGTCAAAGCATGATAATCAGGTTGCCTGGAAGCGATCCAAGTCTCACTGGTATTCTTATTCTGGCAGTGTTGCAGCACCGCAGCTTCCGGATTGGCCCTTGCATGGAGGAGCTCAGTGTGCATATGTTGGCACATGCATGACATCGCTTCACATGGCAGTTGGATATGTGCCTGACATGGGGCATAGCGAGTGCATGTGCATCACTAGGGTCAGGGACAGGTTTGTTGTTGTTTAGTCGTTTAGTCGTGTCTGACTCTTCGTGACCCCCTGGACCAGAGCAGGCCAGGCACTCCTGTCTTCCACTGCCTCCCGCAGTTTGGTCAAACTCATGCTGGTAGCTTGGAGAACACTGTCCCACCATCTCGTCCTCTGTCGTCCCCTTCTCCTTGTGCCCTCCCTCTTTCCCAACATCAGGGTCTTTTCCAGGGAGTCTTCTCTTCTCATGAGGTGGCCAAAGTCTTGGAGCCTCAGCTTCAGGATCTGTCCTTCCAGTGAGCACTCCGGGCTGATTTCCTTAAGAATGGAGAGGTTTGATCTTCCTGCAGTCCATGGGACTCTCTAGAGTCTCCTCCAGCACCATAATTCAAAAGCATCAATTCTTCGGCGTTCAGCCTTCTTTATGGTCCAGCTCTCACTTCCATACATCACTACTGGGAAAACCATAGTTTTAACTATACGGACCTTTGTTGGCAAGGTGATGTCTCTGCTTTTTAAGATGCTGTCTAGGTTTGTCATTGCTTTTCTCCCAAGAAGCAGGCGTCTTTGAATTTCGTGGCCGCTGTCACCATCTGCAGTGATCATGGAGCCCAAGAAAGTACAATCTCTCACTGCCTCCATTTCTTCCCCTTCTATTTGCCAGGAGGTGAGCTCCTCATATTCCCATTCTTGACTTCAGCTCTTCCCATTTCCCCATTTGCGTGTGTCCTCACGAAAATTCGCCAGCATTTCAGTGTGAATTTGCCTTAACCAGGGATGGAAACCCCTGCTTGTTTCGCTTGCCAATCCCTGCCAAATCTCCACCAAACCCCACTCCCCAACCCCCCTGGCAGGGCCATAGCTCAGCAGAAGGACATGTGTTGGGGATGCAGAAGGTGCCATGTTCAGGCCCTGGCATCTTCAGGGGGGGGGGGCTGATATGTCTCCTGTTTGAAATATTGCAGAGCCACTACCCATCATTGCAAACAAGGTTGAGCCATGTAGACATTACAGTACAGTACCAATATTTTCGAGTCACTTCCCAAAACTATTTGCAATAGAATAACATATATAAAACAGTTGCATATATAAAACCTTGAAAACAGCTGCTTTATCTAGCTGGCTCGTTATTTATCTGTCATCTGTTCGTTTCCTGCTTGGCAGGGGGTTGGACTCGATGGCCCTTGTGGTCTCTTCCAACTCTATGATTCTATGATTCTATGATCTGTCTTTCTATGTATATGGAGACTGATGTTATAACTGGCTAGACTTTATCCATGTAATAGTAAAATCCTCTAATTTTACAATTTGGATATGTTAAAGAATCTGTACCAATAGAAGACATTAACGCAACATCTCTTAACTGCTGCTGTAATTATTATTTGTCAAAATTGTAGGCAGGGGGGGTGGGAAAACCATCCACAAGAGAATGGATGTCTTAAATCTGGGGCATAGTATGCATGGTTGAGCTTACATCTATAGTAAGAACCAGAGAGGGTAGACAAGAAGATGATGTTTTTATCAAGAGATTAACTACAATTAATCCAGAATGCGGCAGCTAGACGGGTGACTGGGAGTAGCTGCTGAAACGATATATTTTTATTTTTTTAAAAGATATTTATTGAAAGTTTTTAAGATATAATAAAAAAATAAAAATAAACATACAAAATAAAAAACAGTTAAAAACACACATTAATTTTCAATAACATAACTTCCATACACTTATTTCCTCGGACCTCCTCATACCTCCCTTCTTTGTATTCCAGTTCGCTTTGTTAGTTCAGCAAATCCTTACCATTAAACTTTTACCCATTTGTAAAACCTTTTTTTTCCCCATATCTCTTAAAGCATTACAGCTGGAAACCGCTTAGTTTCTATCCAACATCCTTCTAACATTCATTAATTTTACAATGTTTCTGTAAGTAGTCTTTAAATTTCTTCCAGTCTTCTTTCACCAACTCTTCTCCCTGGTCTCGGATTCTGCCCGTCATTTCTGCCAATTCCATGTAGTCAATCACCTTCATCTGCCATTCTTCCAAGGTGGGTAGAGCTTGTGGCTGCTGAAACGATATAACACTGGTCCTGAAAGACCTATATTGGCTCCCAGTATATTTCCAAGCAGAATTCAAAGTGTTGATGCTGACCTTTAAAGCCCTAAATGGCCTCAGCCCAGTATACCTGAAGGAACATCTTCACTCGCATCGTTCAGCCTGGACACTGAGGTCCACCTCCGAGGGCCTTCTGGCAGTTCCCTCATTGTGAGAAGTGAGGTTACAGGGAACCAGGCAGAGGGCCTTCTCAGTAGTGGCGCCTTCCCTGTGGAACACCCTCCCTTCAGATGTCAAGGAAATGAACAATTACTGTATCTGACTTTTAGAAGACATCTGAAGACAGCCCTGTTTAGGGAAGTTTTTAATGTTTGATGTTTTCAATATCCTTTTGGAAGCCGCCCAGAGTGGCTGGGGAGGCCTAGCCAGAGGGGCATGATATAAGTAATAAATAATTGTTGTTGTTGTTGTTGTTGTTGTTGTTGTTGCTGTTGCTGTTGCTGTTGCTGTTGTTTTTGTTTACCAGATTAATAAGATACAGAGTAATGTAAACCCATTTGCCTTTCTTGGAACCTTATGATATGATTTTATTGTGTTTGCTTTTGGTGTGGAAATCTGTTTAGCGCCCGATGTTCCTTTCTACTTTTATTCCATTTGCCCTATGCTGCTATACTCCGTTATGTTATAAATAAATATATGCAAAAAAAGTTAAGAAACTTGCACATATAAAAACAGTTGCATATATAAAAAAACAAATTTGAGAACAGTTATAAATATAAAAAGTAGTTTTAAGCATGTGCCTAAAACCAATTCAAATCCAGTACAGACTCCAGTTGAGATGATGATTTTCAAAGGCTCCTTAGAAGACGAACACCTTTAAGCAGCACCAAAAAGAGCAGGTGCCTGGCTGATTTGCAGTGGCAGGGAGTTCCAAAGGGTGCCCCATTAAAGCTCCAGTTCTGACAGCATTAGGAAGATAGCTCTGGATAAGCTGGTATGCGGATCGATGCAGTGATCGATTAGGAATGTAGGGGATGTGGTGATCTCTTAGATATCTTTGTCTCAAGCTGTCTTCATACACCAATACCAACACTTTAAACCTAGCCTCGTGGCTAATTGACAGCCAATGGCCTGGCTGTATAAAGCGAGTTCCTTCTACTTTGGGCTTGCTCCCTTCCAGAACTGAGGCCTTGCCAGGTCCGTGACTCATGCAAAAATGCAGGGAGTGGGATCTTCTGAGGAACAGGTAGTTCTGATGTTGCACATGCCTTTCATTTGATAGTTCCCCCCCCCCCCCCAAGAAGCAGGAGGAGATGTTGCATCAAGCCTGGCTCTCCTTGAAAAGGGCTCCATCGTCTCCAGTCACCTGTCCTCTCCCAGACACAACCCACTGGAAATTCCACGAGGCACAACCACAAGGACTTAATCAGTCTCTCAAGCCTTCGACCCAGATCCTTTGCTTTCTTTCCAAAACAAAACCAAAGCAGCAGTAAGGAAGCAGACATCTGTAATAAGGACTCCACGGCTGCTGTAATTACATCGCAACCTCTTGCCTTGGTGCCAGAGGGGCATGTCAGATTAGCACAGCTGTTTTGACATATTTTGGCAGAGGTTTACGTGTGCGGCAGGTGCAGAGCAAAGTGTGCTTGGGCTGCATTGCACGCTTAAAAAAATATTGTTTGGTTTTTCAGATTAGAATTTTACAGTCACATATCCAACATACAACATTAAAACAAGATTCCAAGGAATCTCTTGGCCTTCTCGCTTCCCCTTTGTGGGGTCCTATTGTTAATCATTTCCTCCTGCAACTTTTGTGATGATCCAATTTTTTTACCTCTCCACTGTGTCCAAAATTCACCATTAAACTACAGGTGATATTCCAACCCTACTAACGATTTTAACTGTTTACAACGGTTTTTAAGATAAGTTATAAATTTCCCCCATTCCTTATTGAAATTTTGGTCTTCTTGATTTCTGATTCTTCCGGTCATTTTTGCCATATTGGCACAGTCTGTCAGTTTGATCTGTCATTCTTCTCTGGTAGGGACTTTATCTTCTTGTGCACTTTAAATTTTGACGCGAGCTTCTGAGATTGGGATTTGAGTAGCGGCGGTCAGAAAACCCTCTCCTTGCAGCCGAACTCCTGTGCTTCACCCGATCTTTCGTGCTGGTCAGCTACCCAGGCTCAAGTTGCTGCGAAAGAGAAAATGGTGCCCTGCCTCTTCTTTGTCGGACGTCCTCCTGTCACACCTCACAGATACTGCCTGAAGTTACTGGAGGTGGCCTAGGTGCAATGAATGTTGAAGAAGGAGGAGTTTGGACTTGATATCGCTCATCTCGCTTTATTGGCCGAGGGAACCGGCGTACAGCTTCCAGGTCATGTGTCCAGCATGACTAAGCCGCTTCTGGCGAACCAGAGCAGTGCACGGAAACGCTGTTTACCTTCCCGCCGGAGCGGTACCTATTTATCTACTTGCACTTTGATGTGCTTTCGAACTGCTAGGTTGGCAGGAGCAGGGACTGAGCAAGGGGAGCTCACCCCGTCGCGGGGATTCGAACTGCCAACCTTCTGATCGGCAAGTCCTAGGCTCTGTGGTTTAACCCACAGCGCCACCCGCGTCCCTTTTCACTCCCCTTAAGGAGTCTCAAAATGGCTAACAATCTCCTTTCCCTTCCTCCCCCACAACAAACACACTGTGAGGTGAGTGAGGCTGAGAAGTGTGACTAGGCCAAGTTCACCCAGCAGCTGCATGTGGAGGAGTGGGGAATCGAACCCAGTTCACCAGGGTCCACCGCTTTTAACCACTACACAACTGCTGGCTCTGGACATGCCGTCCTCCTGCCTGTCTGCAGCCTGCCACCTGAGGTGGCCTCCTGACTAAGCCTCCCAGGCCTGGCAGTCGCCTGAGCTGTCCTTAGGAGCCATCGCTCTCTCTCATGCACCTAATCTTTCCCAGCAGTTGGGAGAGGGCAGAATTCGAACGGTTAGCTACGTGGAGCAGTCTGCACACAGGCAAGAGCAGGGTCCAATGTTTGTCCAGGACAAAGCACGGGACTTTCTGGGAATGCAACATTCCGTGCCTTCAGGCTGGGCGATATATTGAGAATATCGTCCGAAACCGGTTCGAAGTCCATAATTTTTGACCTGGCCACATGTGTGTCTGTATGCTATGCAGAAATCACAATGTGGGGGAAACAGCGAAGCCAGCCGATGCCTCCACAGAGCTCCATCCTTATTTCAGACATTGTGATATACCGGTATATCGCGACGCTTAACTGGTGATATATCACAAAGTTGAAAACCAGATATTGCGCAGCCCTGCTGTTCTAAACAATGAAGCCAAACAGATAGGCAGTTAATGACTAAATCCTCGCTTGGTCCCCAAAGGCTTCCCTCTCCTCTGGCCTCTGGCTTATCCCTCACCACTGGATCGCATCCCTTATACATCTCCTGGGATAGCTCAGTCAGGAGAGCATGGGAATCTCAGTCTCAGGGTTCTGGATTCGAGTCCCACATTAGACAAAAAGATTCCTGCATTGTAGTGCGTTGGACTAGGTCATCCTCGTGGTCAACTCTACAATTCTGTAATTCTTCTGCTTCCCCTCTGCGAGTCACGATGCAGCTGCCAAGGCCTCTTCGGCCTGATTTTTCTGAGTGGGAACAGCAACAGAGTCCTTGGAAGAGGAATTCTTTATGAATTTCGCTTGCTCTCACCTTCTCCTGCCAGTGTGGTGTAGAGGTTAAGAGCGGTGGACTCGTAATCTGGTGAACCGGGTTCACTTCCCCGCTCCTCCACATGCAGCTGCTGGGTGACCTTGGGCCAGTCACACTTCTCTGAAGTCTCTCAGCCCCACTCACCACACAGAGTGTTTGTTGTGGGGGAGGAAGGAAAAGGAGAATGTTAGCCGCTTTGAGACTCCTTCGGGTAGTGATAAAGCAGGATATCGAATCCAAACTCTTCTCCTCTTCTTCTTCTTGATATGCTAGTCTTCTTCGTGCAGGGAATTCTCCCAGACCACTGGTGCAGAGCAGCATTCAGACATGTGAGCAGCTCCCAGTCTGAGGTGTTGTAGTCCAGACACCATTTCATGTTGTTGTTGTTGTTGTTGTTCCCCACCCATCTGACTGTAAACCAGGTGTCAAAAAATAAAAAAGGGTAGTCAGGTGTCCTCCTTTACAGAGGCCACTCCTCTGTTTGAAGCACATGCCTGCAGAATGCAGGATTGAAATCTCCCCTCGTGAGTTCAATCCTGCTGGGTGCTTCTTCGCCAGTGTGCTCTCTGCCCTCACCACAGAAGGTACAGGCTGCGGGGGCAACCCAACCTATCAGGCACGTGACACCATTATTTGTTTGTTTATTTATATTTATATACCACCTTTACCTTCCAAGGAGCTCAAGGTGGTGTACGTGGTTTTCTCCTCCTCCCCATTTCACCCTCACAACAACCCTGTGAGATAGATTAGGCTAACAGATGGGGACTGACTACAAGCCCACCCAGTGAGCTTCATGGCTGAGTAGGGTTTCGAACCCTGGTCTCCTGGGTCCTAGTCCAACACTCTAACCACTTGACAACACTGTTGCTAGATGGTGTTTTCATGGTGTTTTGGTTTTTTAAGAAACCGGTGTTGAAAAGTGGGGCATTTAGAAGTCAGTAGGTGATGAAGGAGCCATTTGGGGTTGTTTCACTGACTTCGTGCTTCTGAATCTGGCCCCTCAGGGTGCTCAGCAACTGTTTTCCACAGGAACTCAGCTCCGCCCAGCAAAGCGCCCCTGTGGCCCGTTGAGAAACCCACACTGCAGACGCGTGTGGGTGTTTCTCGCGCCTCACAAGCTTCTGAGATCTTTCCATTTCTCGGCTCTTAATTTTTCCGGTCGGTCATTAGTTTCTTGCACTATTTACCACACAGCTATTTATAGCGGAGGCAGCTTTGTGCAGTGCTTCAGTCGGCTACGCTCGAGAGCAATCTCCGGCAGAAAGAAAGTGCGTGGTGAGGGGGAAGGAAGTGACTTGGAACGGATGAGGCCTAAACCTGGATAGCGCCTTCTCCAAGGGCAGGATTCTTCCCACTCTGGCCCCTATGTGTGGAGGTGGGCATGTATATTTATTTTTATTATGATTAAATTTATTAAATTTATATAACTGCCCTTCATCAAGAGATCATAGGGCATTTAACAGAGCAAAATACAAGATAAAGCACAAGTAAATGATTGAACCAAAACAATAACCCCACCTCTGACATTGACAGACATTTGTGTGGGGGCACAAAGTTGGAGCACAGCACACAGTGGAACTGTGGAACTCCCTGCCACAGGAGTCAGTGATGGGCCCCCAACTTTGTTGTTGTTGTTTAGTCGTGTCCGACTCTTTGTGACCCCATGGACCAGAGCGCGCCAGGCACTCCTGTCTTCCACTGCCTCCCGCAGTTTGGTCAGACTCATGTTAGTAGCTTCAAGAACACTGTCCAACCATCTCATCCTCTGTCATCCCCTTCTCCTTGTGCCCTCCATCTTTCCCAGCATCAGGGTCTTTTCCAGGGAGTCTTCTCTTCTCATGAGGTGGCCAAAGTACTGGAGCCTCAGCTTCAGGATCTGTCCTTCCAGTGAGCACTCAGGGCTGATTTCCTTCAGAATGGAGAGGTTTGATCTTCCTGCAGTCCATGGGACTCTCAAGAGTCTCCTCCAGCACCATAATTCAAAAGCATCAATTCTTCAGCGATCAGCCTTCTTGATGGTCCAGCTCTCACTTCCATACATCACTACTGGGAAAACCATAGCTTTAACTATACGGACCTTTGTTGGCAAGGTGATGTCTCTGCTTTTTAAGATGCTGTCTAGGTTTGTCATTGCCCCCAACTTAGATGGCTTCAGAGGAGAATTGGATCAAATCATGGAGGAGAATGCTATTGACAGCTGCTGTTATTTATTGCATTTCTATTCCATCTACCCCTCAATGAGCTCAAAGTGGTGTACGTGGTTCTCCCCTTCCTCACTTACTCCTGACAAAAGCCCTATGAGGAAGGTTAGACTGAGTGGAAGTGACTAGCCCAGGGTACCCAGCGAGCTCCATGGAAGAGTGGAGAATTTAATCCTGATCTACTCTGCATCCATGATCAAAGGCAAATAACATATGTGCCTTGAGATGTCTTAATATTGTGGTGTCCGCCCAGGCCTGGCTCAAGAAATATTACCGCACGAGGCAAAGGAAATAACTCTTCTATGTATAAAAGCTCAGCTGGTCTGACAACTGGAACTTCAAGACTGGTGACAGGATGGGATATTTCCACCTCAGGTGGAAGACATCGCTCAGTATCTTTAAGGCTGCCCCTTATATAGACACCCAAGAGATCGCTCTCTGAAACCTTTGTTCACACAAGCAAGCAGATACACCTGGGCAGAAATGGTTCGGTTTCCTTGGAGTGACAACAATAGCTTTGTAAGACAGAGAGTGGTCCTCTACATACAGTCATAACTCGGGTTACAGACGCTTCAGGTTGCGCGTTTTCGTGTTAAGGACACGCCAAAACCTGGAAGTACTGGAACGGGTTACTTCCGGGTTTTGGCGGTCATGCATGCACAGAAGCGCTAAATTGTGCTTTGCGCATGTGCAGAAGTGCCGAATTGCAACCCACACATGCACAAACGCAGCGCTGTGGGCTGCAAACGTGCCTCCCCCACGGATCATGTTCACAACCCGAGCATCCACTGTATTGACCACCGAAATAATAAAAATAAGAATAAAAATCAGGAAAAAAGGAGTTAGACAAAATCACTATAAATTGTTGTGGCGATTCAGAGCTTTCATGTGAAATCAAGCTGGATTCGAGTTTGTTGGTGTCTCTGGTAACTTCTCTCTCTTACATCACGGGTGTTGGGCTTATATTATGGATGGATTTTTCCATATTCCTTTTTTTAAATCAGTACTATGGCTTGTCATGGCCTTTGCTAGGACAATAAGTTCAAAAGGAAAAAATCAGCTGCAGAGTCAGCCTTTAAGTGCAGCGCTAGGAGAAACCACAAGTGTCCGGGGTTGGATGCTGTTTCCTTGTTTCTTTATCAGGAATGTCCTAATAATAACACAACAAGTTTACTAAGTGCTTTATATTATAATGGCTCTGTATGGTAGACCAAACATTACCTTCCCATTAAAGGTGGAACGCTCTGTGTGCTGTCTGAAGTTGTGTGATTTGGTGAGGGTTACTTTACAAGCTCCCAGCTGAATTGAAATTTAAACCAGGAATCTCTTGCACAACCATTTGCCTGTTCTAGCTGCTACACCTGCTCTGCATATTTCAAATACTTATTTTCTTTCCGTATACAAAGGCATTTGTGCACCCCTTTCTACAATATCTTGTGACGGAAGGGAAACACCCAGGATTACTTTGCCTTGTGATTGTCCATGGTTTCTGTAGGGGAACTTATATAACATACTTCCTGCATTCCACTTTTGTGTATTCACTTTAAAGGGAAGTTAGAAAGATGAACTAGCAACTGCCTGTGTCTTCCACCAAAGGAGACCTGTGCCAAATAGAGCAGTGATTTCGGAAGAAGGGCCATCTCTGCGACAAATGGGAATATTTGGATAAGCTGGGGAATTTCCAGAGTCGACAAAATCTAGGCCAGATACAATATGAGCTGGAAACCTTTTTCTTTGGTATTGCTCTCACAATGGGTGTTGTTGACAAAGAATGCTAAAAACAGATTTTATCGCTTCTATAAATTGAAACGGCCAATTTGATGTGGTCCCCCCCCTTTTTTTTGCATAATACACACAAAGAGATGCTTTCTAGATCCATCCTTTGGGGCTGGGGAAGAGAACACCTTGCAACTCTGCATCAAGGCCTCTCTTCCTGGGATTCCCAACTGCAAAGGATGAAACACCATCTGTGCCACCATGGCAGAACAAGGCGGTTTGTAAATCTCCTTTTTTAAGAACCTTCCATGCGCTGAGCTTTTAGGTGGTGGGGCTGGCCCATCCATGAGGCAAGTTGAGGTGGCCGCCTCAGGCGGCAGGATCCACAGGAAGAGCCTGAGCTCCAAGGAATGCATTGCCCATTTCTTCTGCTGCTGCTGCTGCAGCTGCAGTGACAGCTGTGACACACTCCCTGTCTCCTTGACAGCCGCTGCCATGCTGCTTCTACATGGTCTTACGGCAAATAGGAGGTGCTACTGGTCTCCTCCCACTAGCGATCTGGCACCTGGGGCGGTGCGCATGCCCTGCACCCAGGGGTGGGGCCAGCCACCTGTGGGCGGGGCCAGCCAAGGCAGGATGCTCTGCAGGGCCGCCGATGAGTCTGCCTACCTCCTCCCACTCAGCCGGCCTACAGCTGAGGGGGAGGCGGTGGGCAGACCATTTGGGGCAGCACAGAGCTTGCGGGCGCCCAAGCCACTGCGTCACTCCCAGGAGAGACGCATGGCTCGAGTGCGCTGCAGGCCCTGCAGTGAGTGCCGCCCGGCATCTTGTCACCCCCTTAGTGATGACACCCTGGGCGGCCTGCCCCCACCGCACCCCCCCTTCCTCTGCCCCTGCCTCTCACCCCTAGGGGCTGCTCCCTGGGGGTCTCCTGGGCTCGGCGCCCACCTGGCATGATTCTGAGCAGGCTACGCCCCCTTTTGTTACGGCCTCTGATTTCCACTTCAACTATCGT
The DNA here is from genome assembly GCF_964188305.1 of Podarcis bocagei. Taxonomy (NCBI): domain Eukaryota; kingdom Metazoa; phylum Chordata; class Lepidosauria; order Squamata; family Lacertidae; genus Podarcis; species Podarcis bocagei. The sequence continues at coordinate 9,827,207 of NC_138125.1, forward strand.
GTAAGGTTGATTCAATTCCTTCTCCTTGTTCCTGATCTTCACTCACTCCCTTGTTCTCAATGTTAACCTTTATCAGGCTGCCAATGGCAACTAACTATGATGCCTATCTTCTACGTCCACTGTGGCAGGAGTGTCACAATTGACCATTTTTGCTTGTTACAGGATCCCTAGCCTGGGTCTTTGGCATGTGTGAGTGAGAGTCTACCCCATCCCCTGCCTGTATGAATTAAGGTTTATTTCCCTCCAGTTTCCATTCCTCATTCCCAGGGTTTCTGTTTATCAGGGAAAGAAGACCCTTGCTCTTACAAGTTGCTAGCAAATAAAGTACGGCTGCCATATGTCTGCAATTTCCTGGACATCACCAGGATTCGTCCTTCAAAAGTGGCGTCTGGGAGGAATTTTCTAATATCGCTTGAAATGTCCAGGAAAACCCAGGTATACGGCAGCCCATATCCTATGTGTTGGTTGTCGGGTGGTTTTTTTGCCAATTTCCAGAAAAATAGCTCAAAAACTTTGGGCAAACCATCAATAACTTTTGTTTCTGGATTTTCACTTTTTGAAATATGGCAACCCTAAAACAGCTTTGTTTCTGGTCTGGTTTTTTATCCTGGTATCCTTGCGCTCCCTTTTGGCAAAGAAACATCCTTGAGTCATGTATCTGGATCAACTTGGCATACACAACAGGGTTTTGTTTAAAGCTCACAATCCGGTCCCACCCTGAATGGGGCTCATAAGAGGAGGCAGGATGAATCTGAATACCAGCGGCAGGTAATTGCAAGAAGGGAAAGCACTTTTGTGCTCTAGCTCTGCTGGCGGCCGTCCTGCGGGCACTTGGTTGGCCACTATGAAAACAGCTGGACTGTTGGTAGTTCATTTGGCCTGATCCTGCTGGGCTACTCTTCTATATTCAGAGGGAGACAGCTGCCCTGGGCAGCAGATGATAAGGGATAAGGCTGGGAGATACATCCATATATCGCCCAAATCTTTGAAGTCCATATCGTAATATCAGTTTCGTAATTTTAAATCTGGCATTGCATCGCAAATCGTGATGTGTGTGTGTGTTATGCAAACAACACAATGGGGGGTGGGGAAGAGAGACTGTGAAGCCAGTCATTGCTCCTCTTGATTCCTGCAGCCTCTGTTAACTAAATCACAAGTACAGGTGCCGGCAAAAATCACGAGGTCCATCCTTATTTCCGACATTGTGATATATCAGTGTATTGTGATATATCACAATATTGAAAAGACAGATATCGCCCAGGGTGTGGAGTGATCACAGCTATATATGTAACATGGAGCCTGGCCTGGCCTCCTGCCCTCAGGTGTGCTGTGCTGTTCGTTTCCTCGTTTCGAAGCGAATTTCAACTGCTTTTGTACGTGGAATTGGGGATATTTCCGTTCCACCTTAAAAAGGGAGCAGGCTTTGAGAGTCACAGAGTCTGCGTATTTCCTGTTCACAGGACGTTTATGTTTTCTGTTGCTTTCGTTTCTCTCTGTGTCTGGAGACATTGATGCAGGCAGTCATGTTTTTCTTTGTTCTGACCAACGCTGAATAAAACTTGTAAATAATGCTCTCCTGCCTGCAACTTCTGCTGTGAATTATCTACTGATAGAGTGTGCATGAGCTCTGGAATGTGGCAAGCTATTTCTGGAAACTCATGTCGCTAATTGCTGATACTGCGTGCCTACGGGAGGTCGATGGATCGTCCGGCAGACGGCTTGGGGCCATGATGGACTTTATCTCCCTGGCAGTATCCCAACAATATCACAATATTGAAAAGACAGATATCGCCCAGGGGTGTGGAGTGATCACAGCTATATATGTATCATGGAGCCTGGCCTGGTCTCCTGCCCTCAGGTGTGCTGTGCTGTTCGTTTCCTCGTTTCGAAGCGAATTTCAACTGCTTTTGTATGTGGAATTGGAGAACCTGCCATTTTGTCCTTTGCCTCGGGCAGCAAAATGCCTTGGGCCTGGCCTTGTGCAAACACCCTGCGATTGAAATAGTTCTACATCATGCAACCCTCACCCTTTGCTAAGAATCTGGCACCTCTGCATGGAGCAGGCAGAGTCACTTTTCACACCCTGCAATGCACTCCATGAGTCCTGCCTGGGACATCATGATGGTGATGATGATGATTTATACCCTGCCCATCTGACTGGGTTTCCCCAGCCACTCTGGGCGGCTCCCAACAGACTATTAAAAACACAATAAAACATCAAACATTAAAAACTTCCCTAAACAGGTCTGCCTTCAGATGTCTTCTAAAAGTCAGATGGTTGTTTATTTCCTTGACATCTGGTGGGAGGGTGTTCCACAGGGCAAGTGCCACCACCGAGAAGGCCCTCTGCCTGGTTCCCTGTAACCTCACATCTCGCAATGAGGGAACCACCAGAAGGCCCTCAGAGGAGGACCTCAGTGTCTGAGCTGAATGATGGGGGTGGAGACGCTCCCTCAGGTATACTGGGCCAAAGCTGTTTAGGGCTTTCAAGGTCAGCACCAACACATGAGCAGCTTGCTTGCAGGACCACACAAACGGCTTGATGATGGATGAAAGATGCAACTTAATGACACCATGTCATGTGCTTCAGAAACTTGAGCTCTAAACAGGGTCAAGTTCAATGTGTTATCATTCATCTATAAAGTCCTGGGCAACTTGGGGTGGTTCTGTCTGCAATATTCCCTTAACCCAATATTGCCTTGTGTTAAACTGCTTTTACCAATAATTTTATTGCTTTAATTTTTTTTTTGTAAACAGACATGAGGATTTTTCCTATGATCAGGCAGTGTATCAAATCAACACATTTAAAGCACATGGCGAGGAACAGTAGCTTACTTCCCAGCACCCTTAACAAACTATAGTTGTTCCCAGAATTCTTGGGAAACGACACGTGCTTTAAATGCATGGACAAAGTCTATAGGGGCTATGGGTAGAGTAGTAGAGCTTAGATGGAGGGTTCACCTCCCCACTTTGCATTTCTCAGTGACCCACCCCATTCTGCATGAGATTTGCTCATTTAAAAGTTGAGGTGGCCCTCTGCTGTGTCCATCCAAGTTACAGTGGTACCTCGGGTTACATACGTTTCAGGTTACAGACTCCAGAAATAGTGCTTCAGGTTAAGAACTTTGCTTCAGGATAAGAACAGAAATCGTGCTCCGGTGGTGCGGCAGCAGCATTTAGCCCCATTAGCTAAAGTGGTGCTTCAGGTTAAGAACAGTTTCAGGTTAAGTATGGACCTCCGGAATGAATTAAGTACTTAACCCGTGGTACCACTGTACACTGAATATCTGAACAAACACAAATCTCCCCCTTTGTGAGTTGTGAGTAAGAAAAGTGTCAGCTACCTGAATCATAGAATCATAGAGTTGGAAGAGACCACAAGGGCCATCGAGTCCAACCCCCTGCCAAGCAGGAAACACCATCAGAGCACTCCTGACATATGGTTGTCAAGCCTCTGCTTAAAGACCTCCAAAAAAGGAGACTCCACCACACTCCTTGGCAGCAAATTCCACTGTCGAACAGCTCTTACTGTCAGGAAGTTCTTCCTAATGTTTAGGTGGAATCTTCTTTCTTGTAGTTTGGATCCATTGCTCCGTGTCCGCTTCTCTGGAGCAGCAGAAAACAACCTTTCTCCCTCCTCTATGTGTCATCCTTTTATATATTTGAACATGGCTATCATATCACCCCTTAACCTCCTCTTCTCCAGGCTAAACATGCCCAGCTCCCTTAGCCGTTCCTCATAAGGCATCGTTTCCAGGCCTTTGACCATTTTGGTTGCCCTCCTCTGGACACGTTCCAGTTTGTCAGTGTCCTTCTTGAACTGTGGTGCCCAGAACTGGACACAGTACTCCAGGTGTGGTCTGACCAGAGCAGAATACAGTGGCACTATTACTTCCCTTAATCTAGATGCTATACTCCTATTGATTCAGCCCAGAATTGCATTGGCTTTTTTAGCTGCCGCGTCACACTGTTGGCTCATGTCAAGTTTGTGGTCAACCAAGACTCTTAGATCCTTTTCACATGTATTGCTCTCAAGCCAGGTGTCACCCATCTTGTATTTGTGCCTCTCATCTTTTTTGCCCAAGTGCAAAACCTGGCCCGGTCAGGCAGGATGTAGCACTCGGAGACGTGGTTAACACCCATGTGATTACACAGAGATGTTGCACGGTAACATGAAGTGCGCCTGGTCCCAGCCAAGACTACGCAATGTCCACATTCAATGTGGTTCACTGCAAAGGAGGGAGACTTCACTTGATGCTTTGCAGAGAGAGAGACACATTTTCTTCTTCTTTTTCTACGCAGTTGGAGAAGTGTCTTCTATGAAAGACAAAGGGGCCCAGCACTTACAGAATTTTTGTTTTATTCATTTCTTAAAACCTATGCACCCCTTGATTGCAAAATAAAATAAAAAAACCCCTCAAAGATGATAAAACAATAACATCAAGGAAAATCCGCAGCTATGCTTTAAAGCGTACCAAAGTTAAAATACGGAAACACAGATTAAAATTACGCCAACTTCCTAAGCATCTGGGTGGGCTTGTCTGAGCAGGAATGTTTTCAGCAGGTGCCGCAAAGAGTACAGTGAAGGCACCTCTTGATCTTGAGGCAGGGAGTTCCAAAGTCTAGGCGCTGCTGCACTCAACAACCGAGTTCTCGTGGAATGGATATTATGTGGCACCTCTCGTAGTGCCAATTCCACCGGTTGAAACAGTCGAGGGGAAACATGGGTCTTAAGGCTACCTCTTAGAGAAGCTAGTCCCAAGTTGTAAAGACCTTTTACATTCTGGGAATCATGGAATCATAGAGTTGGAAGGGACCCATGGTCATCTAGTCCAACCCCCTGAAATGCAGGAATCTCAGCTAAAGCATCCATGACAGATGGCCATCCAACCTCTGCTTTAAAACCTCCTAGGAAGGAGAGTCCACCACCTTCCAAGGGAGACCATTCCACTGTTGAAAAGCTCTTACCATCAGAAAGTTTTTCTTGATCTTTAGCTTGAATCTCCTTTCTCGTAACTTGAAGCCATGGGTTCGAGTCCTACCCTCCGGAGCAGGAGAAAACAAGCATGCTCCATCTTCCATGTGACAGCCCTTGAGATATTTGAAGATGGCTATCACATCTCCTCTCAGTCTCCTCTTTTCCGGGCTAAACATACTCAGCTCCTTCAACCGTTCCTCATCAGGCTTGGTTTCCAGACCCTTGATTATCTTGGTCGCCCTCCTCTGCACACCTTCCAGCTTCTCAATCCCTACATACAGAAGACACTTCCATTGTGTTCCATGCTGTTCTTTTTCTTAAAATAAAAAATAAATAAAAATCCCAGCAGCATGCTTGATATTTCACGTCACAAATTTCCACAGCACTAGTAACGTATGTGGCACTTTTACAGAATAAAGGGAATAATAGAAGCTCCGTCCTCTAAGGAACTTCCAGTCTGAGGCGTCCTGCTCACTGAGAATTTGCTCGATTTGTATGGTGGACTATCGACACATGTTCTTTGAGCAGCTCATAGAATCTAAATGATGAAATGCAATATTAAAATGTGGAACGCAGAGAGGAATTCAACATCATGCTTTTCTGACTGTCCCTCTGGAATAAGCATTTTGACTTGCCTGGTGAGATTATTCCCCCTTCTCTTCCTCCTGTGTGCTTTTTTGTGGGTTCCCAGAGCCAATTTTGGGGGTGCAAAGGGATGAGGCTACTGGTTGTGGTGGAACCCAGGAAGGCAGAATCATCGCCTACCACCTCAAGTGTGTGGTCACCAATGCTGATGCCCAAATGCTGGTGACATCCTGACTCGGGCTGTTGGCCTTCATCAGGCTGCTGAAAAATTTCCACATCACTTGGGAAGACAGGCAAAGTAATGCCAGTGTACTGGAAGAAGCAAATATCACCCATGTCAAAGCGACAATCCCTCAACATCAACTTCGTTGGACTGGTCATGTTGTGCGAATGCCTGATGATCGTCTTCCAAAGCAACTGCTCTATTCCCAACTTAAAAATGGAAAGTGCAATGCTGGTGGTCCACAAAAGAGGTTTAAAGACTCTCTCAAGGCAAATCTAACAAAATGTAGTATAAACACCCACAACTGGGAAACACTGGCCTGCGAGTGCTCCAGTTGGAGAACAGCCTTTGCCAAAGATGGGCTTTGAAGACGCTCAAACTCAGGACAAAAGGGAGAAACGTGCTAAGAGGAAGGCACACTTGGCAAACCCTCACCATGATCAACTCCCACCCGGGAACCAATGTCCCCACTGTGGAAGGACGTGTGGATCCAGAATTGGCCTCCACAGTCACTTATGGACTCACTGTTAAAACTGTTTATGGAAGACAATCTTACTCGGCTACGAGTGATCGCCAAAGAAGAAGAAGGAAAGGCCAGACTCTCTGCAAACTTGGGCAAATTGGTTGTTGACCCTCTATACAACATTTGGAAAAATAGGGAGCTTCCTTGTACCGAGTCAGACCGTTGGACCTGCTAGGCCCACATTGTCTGCAGACTGAGGTCTTCAGGCAGGGGACATTCTCAGCTCTACCTGGGAATACCTGCCACTGAGCTACAGCCTTCTGTCCCTGACTCACATGATCTGATACTTTGCTGTACAATTTCCCCCCTGCTCATTGAAAACCAGTACCTCAGGAAGGACTCTAGCTTCAGCACCCCCTGGCACACTAGCTTTCTATGTGTGAGGAATTTAAATTATGTATGGAAGAGCAGGTTAGTGGAGAGCTTTTGTCCCTGACAGGCTAATTTTCTACATGCAGGGATATTGCTTCGTACGAAGGTGTATTCAGTCATGGGCTTACTCTGAGCAAACGGAACGCACTTCGTTTCGGTCAGAGTTGAGGAATATGACACCTCTTTTTAGAGAGAGGAGGATTGCGAGAATCAATTCCACTCTGTGTGTGTTTGAACAGGCTCTCAGTATAATCTCTGTTTCTGGTATTATTGCTAAAGGCAACAGCTGCTGAATGAGACCCCATAATAAAAGCCTTTGGGGGGGGAATCTTGCCTTCTGTTCCTTTTGAATAGGTTTCAGGGGCCGATCAAACAGGTTTGTCAGGAGACACAAGTATTTTATATGAATGCTCTAGCTGTCTTCGTAGGGTGAAACTCACCGTGGAAGCTGAGGGCAGACTTTTCTGAGTTACAACTTGAGTCAAAGCAAAATAAGGCGGAGGGGGAAAAGTTCACAGCCTCTTTTTGTCCAGGGCTGGAAGCATGTTGCAAATTCCTAATTAAACAGCTCAGGAGAAGCAGCAAAACCTAAGCAACTAGACAGTTGGGTGCCTCCATTTTTATAGACTTAAAGCTGAGGATGGGGGGGGGGGATTGGATTTAGTTCTCACTGAAAGGCAAACCTCCTTGACTGCAGCAGTTTTCACTGATATTGGGCCCCCAGCCCCCAGTTTGAATCAAGATGGTGGCCCGAAATCTCACTTTGGCATAACTCGAACTCGTTGCTTCTCGAGATATTGTCACCAAACTTGGCATGAGTGACCTAGAGGTGGAGGTTTGGGCACCAGGTTCCATTTCAAATCAAGATAGCTGACCAAAACATGATTTTGCTGTGACTTTGCTTGATTTTTTTGGCACGGAACTCTGAAATTACACCCTCCGCTTAAAAATCACAATATATTTTGGGTTTCCAAAATTCCTTGGCGTCGGCAGGCACTCCCCACTTAGTGTATTATATCGGGGGGAACTGCATTACAGAAGTTGTTTATTAGGAAGAATTGCATATAAACTTGCTTATATTGGGAGAAACCCAGCGTTGAATTTTCATTAGGACTTTGAACAAATAAAATTTGCAAACTAACCTGGAACATCGATAAACTAAGGAAAGCAAAAATGGACACATTTAACCAGCCCTGCTTCTAGCTCAAAGGTCCAAAGGTCCGTATAGTTAAAGCTATGGTTTCCCCAGTAATGATGTATGGAAGTGAGAGCTGGACCATAAAGAGGGCTGGTCGCTGAAGAATTGATGTTTTTGAATTATGGTGCTGGAGGAGACTCTTGAGAGTCCTATGGACTGCAAGAAGATCAAACCTATCCATTTTGAAGGAAATCAGCCCTGAGCGCTCACTGGAAGGACAGATCCTGAAGCTGAGGCTCCAATACTTTGGCCACCTCATGAGAAGAGAAGACTCCCTGGAAAAGACCCTGATGTTGGGAAAGATGGAGGGCACAAGGAGAAGGGGACGACAGAGGACGAGATGGTTGGACAGTGTTCTCGAAGCTACCAGCATGAGTTTGACCAAACTGCGGGAGGCAGTGGAAGACAGGAGTGCCTGGCGTGCTCTGGTCCTTGGGGTCACGAAGAGTTGGACACAACTAAACGACTAAACAACAACAACAACACTTCTAACTCTGAAACCTGACAGTCTGCTGCTTTAGCAAGACTCCTTGCAGTCTAGTGCGACCTTTAGCAAGTTTCCTCTGGTGCAAGCAAGGCTCCTTGCAGTCTGGTGAGACCACTTATGCGTCGCCAAAAAAGAGGTAATGCATCTTTGAAAAAAAAATGCTTGTTCATATTTCACCTGTCTTTGTATTCTAGAAACCTTTATCTCTCTCTCGCAAGGTCTCCAAGAATCCTGGAGACAGTTGTTTGTTAAAAGGATGCTGGAAGTTGTAGCTCTGTTGGAGGGAAACTACACTTCCCAGGGTTGTTTTTTTTGGGTGGAGACATGCGCTTTAATTGTACGTTGTGGATGTGAGTGCAGTGCAAATGAAAGCTTAGTCTGCCGTCTTTCTCCTCCCCTTCTCATCACAGCAGTGAAGTTTCTTTTGTCGGAAAAAGAAGAAGCCAAGCTTCATTTTCCCACATCAACCGGTCGTACCTGCTCTACCACTTCACTGAGTGCCTTGTTTGGTTGTCAGTGCGTTGCCCTGTTTTCTCAGTGTAAGGTGTGTGTGTGTGTGTGTGTGTGTGTGTGTGATGCTTTGAAACCCTCTACTGGTGATGACTAATCCGCAGCCAGTTTCTGTTACGTATGGGAGATGGGCCAATTTAAAAGATCCCTCTCCGTTTCGGTCTTGCAACTCGTTTCTCCTTTGGGTTTTGAAGGGGCATCCTTGGGAGATGGAGGAGGCAGAATACATAAAATCATAGAACTGTCAAGTTGGAAGGGACCCTGAGGGTCATCCAGCCCAACCCCCTGCAATGCAGGACTATGCAGTTGTCCCATACAGGGTTCGAACCTGCAACCTTGGCATTATCAGTACCACGCTCTAACCAGCTGAGCTATCAAGGCATGCAGGTTCGATCCCTGGCATTTCTGATTAAAAGGATCAGGTAGCAAGTGGTATGAACACAGGAAAAGGACTTGTGTCAGCCTGCCAACCTTGTGACCCCCCCCCCCAGATACAACAACAACAACAACAACAAGGCATCCTGGGGTGCCTTGAATGCTGGTCAGAGGTGCCGTGGCCAACACTGGCCTCTGTCCCTCTTTACTTCTCTAATGCCCTCTTGCTTCTCTAACTCCCAAAGGCTTGCGCAGCTGGTTTTTTTATTAAATAAATTTTATTAGTATTTTCCACACAACAACAACAACACAAAAAATATCGAAAAATAACAATGCACAACACACAAAAACCAACATTCGGAAAACTAAGAAAGCAACAACAACTAAAAAAAACCAAAAACAAATCCATATCTTACAAGTTAATAATATAAACACTAAAACAACAACAAAGCATTGACTTCCACCAATCCCACAGCACCTCCTTTATCTCTCATTGTGTCTTCCTGTTTTCCTGTTTTCCTTATCATCTCTATCCTAATATCTAGATATAAATCCCTCTTTCTTATCCTTTCACTTCACAAGGTTATTCCAGACTCAGCCAGATTTCTGTCCTCGAACCTTGACTTTTGAGGCATTCATTTAGGCACTCCCATTCTTTTTTTACTTCACTTTTTGGTTTTTGTCTTATTATGTCTGTCAATTTGGCTAATTCTAAGTATTCTTGCAGAGCCGTTTATTGCAGCAGCCCTGGCTACAAGCTCTCCAGGCAAATGGTGCCTCTGGGGCTGGACAGGGGGTGCTGGGTGCCAGGAGCTGAGGCGGCCTCGGAGTAAGCAAGCAAGCAAGCAAGCAAGCAAGCAAGCAAGCAAGCGAGGGAGCCCAGCCAGCCAGTCCACCAGCCCTTGCTGTTGGGAATGGACAGACAAGTCCCAGGCCCCTGTAGGGCAGTGTGAGGAGGCACCTCTCTCTGGGACAGTTCAGAGACCAGGGGCGGCAGCAGCGGCTGCCTGGAGGATTCCCAAGGAGAGGGGAGAGGAGAAGAGGCTGAGGGAACACTCCGCAAGGGAGGGTGTTCGAAAAGGGGTGAGGGGCTGCCAGCTCTGCAGGCAAGCGGTGGCATCACTGGGCTCCTGAGCCCCACAGGGGGGCCGCAGAAAGAGTGTACTTGGTCAAGGGACTCAAAAAGGTTGAAAACCTCTAGTTTATTCAATGCTGGACTGACCCAGAGTAGATGCATTGAAATTAATGGGCTGAAGTTAGGACAAATGAAATATACTCGGAGTCGAGAGTGGATTTCATGCTCTTTATTCAGCTCACAGTGGTGAGGAGGAATGGAAGTTCCCCCAGAATGTCTGCTTTATATGCATTATTTACACAATGGGCCCCACGTGATTGGCTAATTCCGGGATTCTCCTGTAGGCCAATCAGGTTGCAGATTCACTTCCACCTGGAGCTGGATTGGGTGGCTCCTGTAGACGAATCAGACTGTTGCATTCTGGATCCTATTGCTCTAGGACCAATCAGACTGCTGCATTCTGGATCCTATTGCTCTAGGACCAATCAGACTGCTGCATTCTGAATCCTATTGTTCTAGGACCAATCAGACTGCTGCATTCTGAATCCTATTGTTCTAGGACCAATCAGGCTGCTGCATTTTGGATACTATTCAACTCAGTACATAACAACAAAGCAGCTTCCTCTGTGCAGCTTAGTATTACAGAGCACATGACTTGTTGTAAGGCGTTGAACCAGGCATTCCGGCAGCAAGGGGCCGGTGTCTTGTTGTTTTCTGCATTTGCTAAGCATGCTGAGATTCTTGCATTGAAGGTGATTGGACTAGTTGACCCTCAGGGTCCCTTCCAACTCTGTAATTCTGTGATTCTATGAGTGAGAGAGAATTCTGGCCACTTTTGCTCTCACCCTACATGCCACTAGTGTCAGCCCCTGTCCATCACTGATATGCATTCCCCCAACAGATCACCCTTGTGGGAGTGTAGTCCTCGTCAGAAAAAAAAATATGTCCCCAACCCCTGTCTTATAAGTTTGACCTTAAACCATCTCCTGAGAAAGCTGAACTTCTGTACTGGAGCCCCAGAAAAATGGCATATTTCCCTTCATGCTAAACTTCAGAGCAAATGGGCAGAGCTGTTTGCGTTGGGCGCTTTTCCTCGTTTTTTTTTTTTTTTTAAATGTGGCTTGTTAAAATGAAACACTTATTTTGGGTCTGCTTGCAAGTCAGGGCATGAGGACAGGCTGTGGGAAGAATCTGAGTCATCCCTCCAGAGAACTTTATTTTCAGAATCTTTCAACTGTTGCGAATATTGCATGCAGCGTGAGGCTTATGTTTACATTTATCAGGTGTGATTAGAAAAACAAATTAACCGGGAGCTTTTTATAGATAGCACGCGATGGGGTGACTTGAACTCTGCAGATCTCAGCAGAATCGCACTAAAAAGAAAGCTAAAGAAAAATTTCCACGATTATTGACCTGTATTTTGCTCAAATAAGAGCTGAAAACTAATGGAGTCTCTGTAAAGACCTGTGGGAAATAAGCTAATGGTTTTATTTAAAACAGGGGTGAGCAGAAACTGGATTTGCAGGGTCCATTTTTTTTAAAAAACCCTAGAACCTCAAATTCCGTCAACAGAATCCTGATGTAAGATGTTGGCTGGGAAACAGAACTACCGTATTTTTCGCTCTATAACATGCACCCGACCATAACACGCACATAGTTTTTAGAGGAGGAAAATCCGTAGGCATGCCACCAGTAGGCATTCCCTCCATAACATGCACAGACATTTCCCCTTACTTTCTAGGAGGAAAAAAGTGAGTGTTATGGTGCAAAAAATATGGTAATTGCCTGTTACTAGTGCTTGGAATGCCCATTTTAAAAAGGAACTAGGTGTAGTTCAAGTTCGTCCTGTTCAAAAATGAATTCGTTCTGGTTCCAGTTAGTTTCTAAAAGTTCAGTCTTGGCAATCTCAACCCCCCTCCCAGCATTCAGATTGTTACAAACTGCTGTGCCAGTTTCAGAAAGTAAATCAGGGACCGCATACAAGTGATACAGTGTATGACAGGCATAATATCAACAGGTGAAGCTTTCACCATAATCATATTTCCATGCTAAAAAAGGGTTAACCTGTTTAATTTGGGCCATCCACACAAGGTGTCATTTGCTTTATTCCTGTGCTTCTTGTGGCTACTCTCTCCCTCAGGGAAGATACAGGAAATGCCTCACATTCCTGCCTTCTGTTGCTTAGCAACAGTGATTTAGTGACTAAGCATCCTTAGCCAAAGTAGCACCTCCCTAGCTGCCTAATAGGTCTTGGAAGGTTGCCTCCACGCTTTACTTTCTAACTTCCTTTATAGATGACTTATTTGTTTATTTGCTTGTTTGTTTTGTTTCTTTGTTTGTTTAAAGTGAAAGCTATGAGTCTGGGGGCCCTGCTGGGGTGCAAGTAAGGAGGAAATGATTGTGAAAATGACCAGAAATTGTTCAAAGGTGAACCTGGTTCTCCTTTAGTTCACCCAGCCAAATTCAGAATTTTTTGAGCTTCAAAGCAGTGCCTATTAGACACCTGCTGTACAGCTATTGCCTATCATTGTTCCCTCTGTTTCTAGTGTTCAGGCTGTGAGTGTTAACTGGCTTATGTAGTCAAAATAGCACCATCCATGCCCAGGCAGATGGCCATTCAACCTGTGCTTATAAACCTCCAAGGAAGGAGAGTCTAAGGAAGGAGAGACCATTCCGCTGTTGAACAGCTCTTACTGTCAGAAACTTCTCCCTGATATTTAGTTGTAATGTATGTTGTGCATGCAGCCTTAGTTACAGATTCTGTTAAGCTAGGGCATGTAGGGATCAGATGGGATTACCATGAGGAATTATAATAATAATAATAAATTTTATTTATATCCCGCCCTCCCCAGCCGAAGCTGGGCTCAGGGCGGCTAACAACAGTCAAAATAGTCCAACATTCTAAAACATTCATTATAAAATTAATTAAATCAAATTAAAATGAAATTAATGGCAACCATCAAACAGAATTTTGTGCAGATTGCCAGAGGAGGGGGTCAGGTTGCGCCCTGACAAAAGGCCTGGTGGAACAGCTCTGTCTTGCAGGCCCTGCGGAAGGATGTCAGGTCCTGCAGGGCCCTAGTCTCTTGTGACAGAGCGTTCCACCAGATTGGAGCCGCGGCCGAGAAAGCCCTGGCTCTAGTTGAGGCCAACCTAACCTCTCTGTGGCCTGGGATCTTTAGGGTGTTTTTATTTGCAGACCGTAAATTTCTATGTGGGACATACCACATAGAATATAAAATATACATCAAGCCATCGTGTCCACGATGAAGACATTGTGTTGACTGGGTTTGATATATTGACGATAATTTCTGATTAAATCCCATAAGATTCTACATTCGTGCCTTTTTCATGCCCTTTTCCCTGTGCTGCCCAGTTCTCTCTCTTCACATGTCACATACACAGCAGTTGCTTCGCCAGGCAGGCATCCTGGGCCATAAAGAGAGTGGGCAAGTTTCTTTGAAGTAGCTTTCAATATATTAATCTTAGGATGTTAATCTTAGGGCCAGGAAGCAGATCTCACATTAAGGGGATAATGGTCGCTGTCCTCCTGGTCATCCTTCTTATCATGTGTACTGATTGTTTACTACCTCCGGGGTTGCCAGATGCTCTTCTTTGTAGTTCTGTTCTTTGTTTACCCCAGAAATATTTGTGCTTACAGTGGTGCCCCGCAAGACAAATGCCTCGCAAGACGGAAAACTCGCTAGACGAAAGAGTTTTCCGTTTTGGAGGTGCTTCGCAAAACGAATTTCCTATGGGCTTGCTTCGCAAGACGACAATGTCTTGCGAGTTCCTGCTGGTTTTTTCCCCTCCCCCCCTTTTTCTAAGCCGCTAAGCCGCTTATCAGCTGATCCGATCAGCAGATAAGTGGCTAAAAGCCGCTAATAGCGCTAATCCGCTAATCCGTCAATGGGCTTGCTTCGCAAGACGAAAAAACCGCTAGACGAAGAGAATCACAGAACGGATTCTTTTCGTCTTGCGAGGCACCACTGTAATTAGTTTTAGTAGTTTAACTTTGTCCCCACGTGGGTTTGTGGAAATGTTCAGAAGAAATCTGATTGGTTCTTACGAACACTCTGTAAAAAGTTCTTTTGTAATAAAACGTCCTGGGCCAGGGGCTGCGGAGATAACATGGACAGGCACAGAGAGACACGATTATACGCACCCTTCCCAGAGTCTTGCTGGTTCAAGTCTCTGTGTGTATTCTTATTAATCAGAGTTCAATCCTTCCTTTACTATGTGAACGCAACAAGGGCACTTACTGAAACAAATAGTAAAGGTAAAGGGACCCCTGACCATTAGGTCCAGTCGTGACCGACTCTGGGGTTGCAGCGCTCATCTCGCTTTATTGGCCGAGGGAGCCGGCGTACAGCTTCTGGGTCATGTGGCCAGCATGACTAAGCCGCTTCTGGTGAACCAGAGCAGCGCACGGAAACGCCGTTTACCTTCCCGCCAGAGCGGTACCTATTTATCTACTTGCACTTTGACGTGCTCTTGAACTGCTAGGTTGGCAGGAGCTGGAACCGAGCAACGGGAGCTCACCCCGTCACAGGGATTCGAACCGCCGACCTTCTGATCAGCAGGTCCTAGGCTTTGTGGTTTAACCCACAGCACCATACATGGACAGAAATGCTGCTCTCTTGATTTCCCCCCCTCTTCTCTGAATTTTGTGCTGGGTCTCTCTATGCCAAAATATGTTCGAAAATACCTGTGTATTTGCAAAAGCGTGCAAAATTCGTGGCAAAAAAACGTGTACAGGATGCAAAATTGCTTAGAAAAATCTACTTGTTGGGAGAAACGCAGACGATTTCCACTGAGTCAACTGGGAAAACAAGAGAAACTGAAATGGATTGATTTGTCCACCCTCCAATTAGCACTAAATTTGGTCTGGAAAAACAAAAGCCCTGATCTTAACTGGTGGCAGGGAGCAGAAAGCAACGGTCTAGTCCATTCTTATATTGTGATGGTTGAGATTTTCACGGTGTGGGGGAAAGCAGCCTACAAATATTGGAAATAAACCAATAAATTGGGAGTGAGGAGAACCATATGCACTACTCTGAGCACACTTGGGGAAAAGTAGGGTATAAAGGGAAATGCAATAAATAGATATTGTTCAGCATTATAGTAGGGGACCTTTCCTGCCTTTGGGCAGCTTGCATTCAATAAATTAATTTAAAAATGATGATGATGATGATAATTAATAATAATTCTCCTTTTACAGGTGGACCTGGAACCAGAAGGGAAAGTGTTTGTAGCAATAACTCTCTCAGGAAGCTTTACTGAAGGTAAGAGGAATACCATTCCCCCCTTTACCTCCCCGTTATATTTTTAGAGCTTACACATAACAAACCATTAGCCTCTAGTTGCTGCAGTCAAGAGTCTCCTGTGGCCACTGAGCAGAACGCAAGGATGTCATAATTGCCCGGGGTTCACATAGCTTAAGTATCCTTGTCAGAATAACAGCAGGAGATACCTGGATGGGAGCAAAGATCTCCTTTAACAAGCTCAAGCTACAGAGTGAGTTTGAAGGGCACATCTGAGCCCTGGTGGTTTTTTTTTATTTTAAAGAGGAGATTCAAAAGGGGGGAACTGAAGGTGGAATGTAGATGCACTAGGAAAGGAGAGGGTGCGTAATCCTTTCAATCCTGCCATCTCTCGTGCCTTGGGGTGGATCTGGGGCCTGGAACAAGTCCTCTGCGAGGAAAATTAAGAACAGTTTGGTCTCTTTTTTAAAAACCATTTTTATTAAGTTTTCCATTTTTTTTGAATATTACATCATAACAAAGAACATGATTCACAATTCCAAAATTTCCCCATTCCCCTCGGACTTCCCTCAACCTCCTTCTCTGGTTTATTTCCAAATAATATCATTTCCTTTTTCACTCCTTTTTAAAAAAATATATTTTAACTTATAAATTATATCATTTTTTGCTAATTGTAAATGATTATTCAAAACCTGCTAATGAGTCCAGTTCTTTGCATTGATTCTTTACGTAGGCCAAAAACGGTTCCCAGTCTTTCTTAAAGGATTTTTTTGTCCTTTATTTCAAAGTCTTTCGGTTTTGCCATTTCGGCGTATTCCCTAAGTTTTTCTTGCCATTCTTCTTTGGTTGGTATTTTATCACTTTTCCACCTTTGTGCCAGTAGCATCCTTGCCGCGGTTGCAGCATACATGAAGAGTTTTTGTTTGGTTTTTGGCAAATCTTGACCTATGGTTTGGTCTCTTTCATTCAGGAATAAAAAGGCAAGTAAAGAGGAGCACGATAAAAGTTTAGATAGTTATGCATAGCAAAGAAGAAGAGTTGGAACCACAGAACTTATTGAGGCTGATCATCGCAGAGCATTAATAATAATAATAATAATAATAATTTATTTTTTATACCCCGCCCATCTGCTGGGTTTCCTCAGCCACTCTGGGCGGCTTCCAACAGAACACTAAAATACAAAAACATTAAAAGCTTCCCTAAACAGGGCTGCCTTCAGATGTCTTCTAAAAGTTTGGTAGTTATTTTTCTCTTTGACATCTGGTGGGAGGGCGTTTCACAGGGCGGGCACCACCACCGAGAAGGCCCTCTGCCTGGTTCCCTGTAACTTGGCTTCTCGCAGCAAGGGAACCGCCAGAAGGCCCTCGGTGCTGGACCTCAGTGTCCGGGCAGAACGATGGGGGTGGAGACGCTCCTTCAGGTATACTGGGCCTTTGGGCCATTTAGGGCTTTAGAGGTCAGCACCAACACTTTGAATTGTGCTCAGAAACATACTGAGAGCCAATGTAGGTCTTTCAAGACTGGTGTTGTATGGTCTTGGTGGCCTCTCCCAGTCACCAGTCTAGCTGCCGCATTCTGGATTAGTGGTAGTTTCCGGGTCACCTTCAAAGGTAGCCCCACATAGAGCGCATTGCTGTAGTCCAAGCGAGAGATAACCAGAGCATGCACTACTCTGGCGAGGCCGTCCGCAGGCAGATAGGGTCTCAGCCTGCGTACCAGATGGAGCTGATAAAGAGCTGCCCTGGACACAGAATTGACCTGTGCCTCCATGGACAGCTGTGAGTCCAAAATGACTCCCAGGCTGCGCACCTGGTCCTTCATGGGCACAGTTACCCCATTCAGGACTAGAGAGTCCTCCACACCGGCCCGCCTTCTGTTCCCCCAAAACAGTACTTCTGTCTTGTCAGGATTCAACCTCCATTTGTTAGCCGCCATCCATCCTCCAACCGCCTCCAATTTGATTTGCATGCAGAAGGTCCTAAATTAAATTGCCGGCATCTCTCAAGTAGGCCTGTGTCTGAAACCCTGGAGAGGTGCTGCCAGTCAGTGTAGGCACTATGGAGCTAAATAGACCAATGGCACACAGCTGAGCTCCTTCTCAAAGCCCAGGAAGTGCTTACTGGGCTTTGGGAAGGGGGTAGGAGGTCTCTAGGACGCTGCCAAAGCCTTGTGCCTCCTTCCCCAAGTCGGGCGCCTTGTTTACCTGGCTTAAGCCAGTGCCACAGGGACTGGTGGGGAGGGTGACAAATGTTGGCCTCACACAGGGCAGCATATTACCAAGGTCTGCCCCTTGCAGCACACGAAAGTCAGAAAGGAATGGCTTCACCAGCTTCCCAGAATAGTAGCTGTATTGGGCTGAAAAGATAAACAAATAAAATTCTTTTATTTATCTGGCACCCTATCAAACCCAGTGGGGCTTACTTCTCAGTAGGCCTGCACAGGGTTGCAAATTCTCATCTGAGTAAGTTGTGTTGAAAATTGAAGCAGGGTGGTTTTAATTCCGTTAATAATAATAATAATAATAATAATAATAATAATAATAATAATAATAATAATTTAATAATTTTTATTTATACCCTGCCCTCCCCAGCCAAGGCCAGGCTCAGGGCGGCTAACAAGCAATAATAAAAACAAGTTGAGTGAATACAACTTAAAAACAAGATTAAAATACAACATGAAAATATTGAAACATTAAAATGCAGCCTCATCACAGGAGGAGAAAGGAAAAAGAAAGAGGGGGAGGGAATCAAATTGGCTCCAAGCCAAAGGCCAGGTGGAACAACTCTGTCTTACAGGCCCTGCAGAAAGAAATCCGATCCTGCAGGGCCCTGGTCCCATGAGGCAGAGCGTTCCACCAGGCTGGAGCCAGTGTTGAAAAGGCCCTGGCTCTGGTTGAGGCTAATTTGACTTCCTTAGGGCCTGGGACCACTAGGGTGTTGCTATTTATGGACCTTGAGGCTCTCCGTGAGGCATAGCGGGAGAGGCGGTCCCGTAGGTACGAGAAGACGTTTGTCTAGGCTCTGCCCATTGGCAGTTTGCAGTGCCTGGCTGATGAACCCTAAGGGGGGATGGCTCTCTTGACAGAATTAAGGTTGCCCGCTCCTGCTGGAAGCATGCATATTATTGGCGATGGCGTGTTTGAACCGTGCTTTGAATGCTCTGAAGCACCCTTGTGCAACATGGAGCCCTTGGGATGTTGTGGGCGGGAGCTGAAGTTCAAAATGTCTGGGGGATGCCATGTTGCTCTGAAGCACTGAGGTTCCTTGGTGAATTTATAGCGAAGGTGAGATTTGAATGTGGCAGCTAGACTGGTGACTGGGAGCGGCCGCCAAGACCATATAACACCGGTCTTGAAAGATCTACATTGGCTCCCAGTATGTTTCCGAGCACAATTCAAAGTGTTGGTGCTGACCTTTAAAGCCCTAAACGGCCTCGGTCCAGTATACCTGAAGGAGCGTCTCCACCTCCATCGTTCTGCCCAGACACTGAGGTCCAGCGCTGAGGGCCTTCTGGCGGTTCCCTCACTGCAAGAGGCCAAGTTACAGGGAACCAGGCAGAGGGCCTTCTTGGTAGTGGCACCCACCCTGTGGAACGCCCTCCCATCAGATGTCAAAGCGATAAACAACTACCTGACATTCAGAAGACATCTGAAGGCAGCCCTGTTCAGGGAAGTATTTAATATGTGACATTTTAGTGTATTTTTCATCTTTGTTGGAAGCCGCCCAGAGTGGCTGGGGAAACCCAGCCAGATGGGCGGGGTACAAATATTAAATTATTATTATTATTATTATTATTGAATGAAGATCTTCCCAGAACACACTCCTTTCACTGCCATGCTAATCTAGCCTTTCTCTGTGGCTTAACAGAGCAAATAATGTTATGTGTGCAGTGGAATATTGACTCAGAGTCTCATCACCAGTTTTAAGACAAAAACAAATGGAAGCTATAGGCAGCACAAGCAGATCAAAGGGAGTAAATTCAGAATTTACTAATGCAATTTTTATGGGGCTGGTTCCTGAATATTTCATGCTCAGCTATATTTGCAGAAGGTGTATCTACCTCTGAAGTGCAGAAGAATCTGTCTGACACGTTGCTTCCAGCCTGAGCAAGTGAGATGTGCTGGGAAATGCTGACAAAGCCCCGAGAAGGGAGATGGGTTGGTGATAAATCATATGTTTTGAGAAGGAGACAGACAATTTTCAGCCTGCCTTGGGTCCTGGAGTGTATCGTTCTTGTCTTCTGCAAATGCAGAGCATGTTTTTTTCACCTGTGGCTTTGGGCTGTGGGAAACTTTGGCCACTCGTTCGTTTCCGTTTGCAGAGCTTTCTGCCACTGCTAAAGATATGTACGTCACATCGGCAACATACATTTAAAGCACACGCGTCCCCCCAAAGAATCCTGGGAACTATAGTTTAACCCTCACAGAGCTACAATTCCCAGTAAAATAATTAAAGACTGTTACAGTGGCATAAGAGTGCCCTAAATATGTGTTGCAAGTAATCCAGTGCCGAGGGCCTTCTGGCGGTTCCCTCACTGCGAGAAGCCAAGTTACCGGGAGCCAGGCAGAGGGCCTTCTCGGTGGTGGCACCTGCCCTGTGGAACGCCCTCCCAGCAGATGTCAAAGAGGAAAACAACTACCAGACTTTTAGAAGACATCTGAAGACAGCCCTGTTTAGGGAAGCTTCTAATGTTTAATAGATGGTTGTATTTTAATATTCTGTTGGAAGCCACCCAGAGTGGCTGGGGAAACCCAGCCAGATGGTCGGGGTATAAATAATAAATTATTATTATTATTATTATTATTATTATTATTATTATTATTATTATTATTATTATCATCATCATCATCATCATCATCTGCTCAAAGGCGGAACATACTTAGCAACATGGGGAGACCTGAAGCACAGAGCCAAACACTTCCTCTCCTTAATTTGGCCCAACCTCATCCTTGCAAAAGAGATAGAGAGGAAAAACTGGTGTTATATGCAATGCCTTGCCCAGGAATGCTGAATGACTTCTCTGCCTCCGTAATGACATTTTTTGGGTACTCTAAGATGGCAAGCTTTCACAAGCTTAGCTGAAAGTTCCTCTCAAAGAGTCAGTAACTTAGATGAACCCTCTCTAGTAAGCGCAGACTTTCCCCATTCATTGTCCAAGTGTTACAGCAAGTTATTTAGTTTCTTGTTTTATTTATATCCTGCCCTGCTCCCAGGACAGGACCCCAGGTGGCTCCGGACATAAATTAAAACAGGTGTAAAACACGCAATTAAAAGATATGGAAAATAAAACACCAGTTAAAGAAGAGAATCTATTTTTAAAAACGACTCTTTAAAAAAATGCAAAAGCACACTCACAAAAATCCCATTGGCTTGATCCAACAGGCTCTTCTTATATTTTCATGACATTTGAAATTTACACCTTAGCTCAGCTTGCCATTCCAATTTGGAGTTTTCACACATGCAAACAGGGCGGCTGGATTTGCCTGCTCATGCCGCAATAGATCTCAACTTTTTGTCGAGAGAACCTTTTGCTTAATGCTTTTCCTGGGGGAATGAGGCAGTTGTCTGGGCAAACCCAAGTGTTTTTACTCTTCTCCATGTTTTCTGATTATATGTCTCCTGCCAATGTCAGTGTAGCAGTTCCAGAAAAGAGGCAGGAAGGTTGCTGTGCTGGCAGACATCTGAGGCATCATTGTGTTATGTATTCAGTGGTCGGTGTTGCCTGAGCTTGGGTCTGGACTAAGGATTCTGAGCTCCTGTGTTCTGATTTGTTCCATGATGTCCAATCACAGAACATTTCAGGATTTGGGCCTCTTCCATTGGCCCTTAAACTCTGAGTCATGATTCGCAGCTTGGAAGTTTAGACAGCCAATCACGCTGGGAGTGGGAGTGGTCCAGGCCCTCAGAAATGTATATAAGCAGTTGCTTTGTCCCTGTTGTTCGGTTTTGTACTTCAATCAAGGTTCTTGTTGTTATCACTGTGTCTTGCCTTGTGGGAATCCACCTACACTTCAGTTGTTAGAGATGTTCAGGTATCTTGTGAGAAATAAGGGACTATTACTCCAATAAGCGACTATTACTCTGAAGGGTTGATGCTTTTGAATTGTGATGCTGGAGGAGACTCTTGGGAGTCCCATGGACTGCAAGAAAATTGGGCCTAAACATTTTTAGGGAAGTCAGCCCTGAGTGCTCACTGGAAGGACAGATCGTGAAGCTGAGGCTCCAATACTTTGGCCACCTCATGAGAAGAGAAGACTCCCTGGAGATGTTGGGAAAGATGGAGGGCACAAGGAGAAGGGGACAGCAGAGGACGAGATGGTTGGGCAGTGTTCTTGAAGCTACCAACATGAGTTTGACCAAACTGCGGGAGGCAGTGGAAGACAGGAGTGCCTGGTGTGCTCTGGTCCAGGGGGTCACGAAGAGTCGGACATGACTAAATGACAAAATAACAACAACACTCCGATAATCATTGGCCTGGTAGGCTTTGCCAAATGCACTTGTTCTGAATATGAAATGGACTGGGGAGGGAATATTCCTGCTTCCCTTCCTCTGTGTAGGAGTCAAGGTGGGAGAGGGAAGTGATAGAAGCACCTGAGAACCAGAGGAACCTGTGTTGCATCCTAGTTGCCCAAGGGGCATGTGGAAATCACAGATAATCCATCTAAGGTATCCTGCTGGACCACCTTGGCCTACACCTGCTTAGGAATTTGGCTCCTTTGGGAAAACCCGGATGCTGCAGGAAGGAAGAGGAGGGCTGGTGTGAGTCAGGAGGAAACCTCAACCATTTTCCGATGAAGCATAAAGCCTACTTTGTCGTCGCTGAGGAAAATGGTCAAGCTCTTTGGTTGAAAACCAATGGGTTTGTGTGTGTGTGTGTGTGTGTGTGTGCCCTTCAGTTCTGAGACACAGGGAGGCATGTAGACAGCACTGACATGACAATTTGCTGCATTTTCACAACACGTTGCGGTTTCCACACTATATTTGAGCTTGCACACAATGTCAAAGCCTCTTCTACAACTATCGTGTAATACAGGGGTCAGCAAACTTTTTCAGCAGGGGGCCAGTCCACTGTCCCTCAGACCTTGTGGGGGGCCGGACTATATTTTGAAAAAAATAAATGAACGAATTCCTATGCCCCATAAATAAGCCAGAGATGCATTTTAAATAAAAGGACACGTTCTGCTCATGTAAAAACACGCTGATTCCCGGACCATCCATGGGCCAGATTTAGAAGACGATTGGGCTGGATCCAGTCCCCAGGCCTTAGTTTGCCTACCCATGGTGTAATATGATGGAACCGTTGTAGAATATAAGCACAATTTTATTACTCATTTCCATATTATATTTTTCATATTACATTTTTGGCAGTGGCTCCCTGTTTGTGAAATGCGCTCCCTGGGGAGACTCGCCTGGTGCCTTTAGATGCCAGGCGAAAATGTTCCTCTTCAGCTGATTGACATCCAATGGCCTTTTAAAATGTGTTGTAAAAGGGGGCGAATATTGGTTAGCTTTTGTTCCTATATTTATTATGCATTTTGTGTTTTTCATATTACGTCATTTTACGTCGTGATTCACCCTGAGATCTATGGGCATAGGGCGGTATTTAAATAAATAAATAAATAAATTTCGAAACAGATCCCACCCCCACCCCACCCCCAGAAGGAAATAACATGAAAATGAGCGTTAAACTTGCACCAATATTCCACTAGAATTCCAAAAGAAACTTTTACGTTTTGTGAAAGCTCAAATATAATGTGGAACTTAACAGGCAGAGATATTGGGAGTGGAATGTTGAACAATCTCAGGACTGGGCAAGGCATATCGGTCCCAAGACTTTGCGGAAGTCGGCTGTTAGCCCCAGTGGACCAAAAGAAGGGGTGCAGCTGGAACCAGGCAGGGATCAAGAACTATAGCAGCAATTCAAATTCAACATCCTTGGCAGAGTTCTCACGTGCAAAAAGTCAAGACCTAATAACACAGTTTTGTTTTGTTTTGTTAAAACACACACACCTTGCAATACATTTCCATGTATGTACTGTCAGTCTTCTTATTTTTTGGCAATCACACGTAGCCAAGTAAGATTGTCTTCCATGAACACAGTCTTAACAGGGAGTCTGTAAATGACCAATTCTGGATCCACACATCCTTCCACAGTCGGGACACTGGTTTCCAGGTGGGAGTTGATCACGGTGTGGATTTGCCAAGTGTGCCTTCCTCTTAGCACGTTTCTCCCTTGTGTTCTGAGTTTGAGTGTCTTCAAAGCCCATGACACCTTTGGTAGAGGCTGTTCTCCAACTGGAGCACTTGCAGGCCAGTGTTTCCCAGTTGTGGGTGTTTATACTACATTTTTTTTAGATTTTCCTTGAGAGAGTCTTTAAACCTCTTTTGTGGACCACCAGCATTACGCTTTCCATTTTTAAATTGGGAATAGAGCAGTTGCTTTGGAAGATGCTAATCAGGCATCCGCACAACATGACCAGTCCAACGAAGTTGATGTTAAAGAATCCTTGCTTTGATACTGGCGATCTTTGCTTCTTCCTGTATTTCCTAAATTTTTGGAGACATCGTTCATGGAATCTTTTGAGGAGTTGGAGGTGGCGTTTATAAGTGGTCCACATTTCACAAGCATACAGTAAGGGTACTGTCAGTGATTCACCCTAGGCAACTCCTAGGTGAGATGCAGTGAGATGCAAGTAAATACTGTCATTGCACAAGCAGAGTCACACAGTTTGACCTGGAAATCCTGTATAGTTCTTCTGGGTCAGGAGAACTCAGTGGCTGGCCTGAGTGGGTGGAGGTGTTACGGAGCTTTGGAACAAACAGTTGATGCTCCAACCAGTAGGACTGGTGGCTCACCACTCAGGTGAGTGGCACACAGGTGTGCAGGCTCCTGGTCCTGTGGGTTTTCAGCTATTCTAGATACATCTGCAGTTAAGATTGTGAGCGATCAGTTTGA
The DNA here is from genome assembly GCF_964188305.1 of Podarcis bocagei. Lineage (NCBI taxonomy): Eukaryota > Metazoa > Chordata > Lepidosauria > Squamata > Lacertidae > Podarcis > Podarcis bocagei. The sequence continues at coordinate 9,851,752 of NC_138125.1, forward strand.
CCTTGAACTTTCAGTTGTTTATTTGAAGGGCTGTCATGGGACAGTCCTCTGTTAAGTTCACCGTCTCTCCCACCATGGCGAGAGGCCTTATTTCTATCAGAATTGTGCCCATTGTTTCCAGATTTGCATATCAATTAGCACAAGCAAATGCTATGCAAAACTATTCTCTTTTCGCTTTCTTGGGTAATACAAAAGTGTCAACTCTACTTAATCTTAGGCCTTCTGGCAAAAGGGGTAAGATCTCAAGACAAGTGCTCAGAAGCAAAGGGGTGAGAGCTGGATATATTTTGCCATTCAATCACTCCATCCATCCCATGATATTCACTGGGCTTCAGTCCTGGAGCACTAGGCATTAGCATGAACTTCCTCTGATATGTCTCCTATCCCACCAGGCTCCACCCTATAAACTGCTAGGTACCACCTCTTAGCTCTCAAGCTCCACCTGCTGTGTCTAAAGGTGTGAGTCTTAGAAGACCTGGCGACTCTAAAGCATGTGTCTCCCTCACCTGCTTATAAGATCCTGCTCTGTCTAAGGTTACAGAGAATGAGTGTTATGGAAATGCAAGGGGAATGAAGAGGACATCTGTAAGTGCAGCCAATTTTAATTCCAAACTTATTTCCAAATTTCCCAAATAATGAACCTTCTTCCTTTAGGGCAGCCTTTCTCAACCTGTGGGTCCCCAGATGTTGCTGAACTACAACTCCCATCACCCCTAGCTAGCAAGGCCAGAGCTCAGGGATGAAGGGAGTTGTAGTCCAACAACATCTGGGGACCCACAGGTTGAGAACCACTGCTTTAGGGGAAACTTCTCAATATGTAAATCAGGTCATTAGTAGTCTAGACAAATGGAGAGAGAGAGAGAGAGAGAGAGAGAGAGAGAGAGAGAGAGAGAGGCTTTTCCATGAATATCAACCAGAATGGACTTTACAATAAAAATAACTGTGTGGGGGTGTTTCTGTTTGTTATTATGGTATATAGTTTTAGGTTGTAAAACACCCTGTGATCTTCTGATGAAGGGTGGTATAGATTTCACACACACACACACACACAGAGTGCTTTTTTTCTTTAAAAACATGTTTAGGGGTACTCTCATTCCGTCTGAGACTCAGGAAACACAGTGACAGGAAATGAGGCCCCCATCGGGGGTAGCAACAGAACTGACGATTTTAAATTGTTAGTTTCTTCTCCCACTAAATTTACAAAATGTTTAGGGATATGCGGAGCCCTGCATCCCCCCCCCCAGGAAAAGCCATGTGTGTGTGTGTGTGTGTGTGTGTGTGTGTGTGTGTGTGTGTGATACATTGAATAGTTTCCCCCTCTGGAAGAACCCACAAGTCAGGAACATGTGGACTAGCTTGTAAATAAGCTTGCTTTGCACCTGCCAGTTTCCATAGAATCAGAATTGTAGAGTTGGAAGGGACCCCCAAGGGTCATCTACTCCAGCCGCCCGCAATGAAGGTTTTGCTTCCCCCTGCCCTCATTCTTTCTAGGCTGGAAGCCCTAGTGATTGGAAGAGGAGTGATTCCTTCTTGCACTTTGGATATAATCTAACATGGGTGTCCCATTACCATGAGCACCCTCAGGGGACAGGGACCCAATCAGGGTTGCAGGAGGAGCACAGATCGAAGAATCCAAGGTCAAGCAGCTGAGAAGCAGTCTAGTTGCATATATGAAGTTGCCCATTGACAGTTAGAAGCAGCTGGGAAACTGACTTAGGCACACAAGTCGCCTGCTCACAGTCTTTTTTACAATTGTGTATTCCTGTTTAAATTGTAGTCATGGGCTGCATCTACACTGCTATAGAAAAACGCTCTGAAAAATCCGTTTTAAAGCTCACAATGGAAAATTTCATAGAGTTCCGATTTCAACTCCAGAGCGCCATCTGGTATTTGAATAAATATTGTAATATAAAAAATTAGAAATCACTTGAAAGTACCAAATAGGCCTAGGATTAAATTAGGATTTAATTAAATAAATGGGATTCAGAACAGTAAGAAAAGTGAATAAATTAGATAACAGCTGGAAATATTTTTGTTTAAGAATGATATGGGAAAGCTGTTACATGCAGATACGAGGAAATTCAGAAGGGAGGGAATGGAGGAAGTCAATTAACAATGCAAATAAAATTTGGGTTTTAAGGGATATGGGATAAAGATTATGTTTTTTATTGTTGTGGTTTAGGTTTTTTTTGTATGTTTTTCTGCTGTTGTTTTTCCTTTTTGCTAGGTTGTTTTTGTTATAATTGTGAAAATTTAATTAAAAAATTTAAAAAGAGAAAGAAGGAGAGGGTGTTGTCTAAGTCATGGAATGGATCATTGACATCAATGGACTTGAGTACCATATTTTTTTGCTCTATAAGACTCACTTTTTCCCTCCTAAAAAGTAAGGGGAAATGTGTGTGCGTCTTATGGAGTGAATTCAGGCTGCGCAGCTATCACAGAAGCCAGAACAGCAAGAGGGATTGCTGTACAGCGATCCCTCTTGCCGTTCTGGCTTCTGAGATTCAGAATATTCTTTTTATTGTTTTCCTCCTCCAAAAACTAGGTGCGTTTTATAGAGCGAAAAATACGGTAATTTGATTTCAGTGGGTCTACACTGGGTAGGATTTAGCTGGATACAACCAATGATTGCTAAATTTGCATCTATGCGTATAAATCAGCATATGCAACTCTGAGTCCTTTCATTGCTTTCTTTGGCAATACATAAGTGGCCACCTTAGACAAACAGATGTCTGTCCAAATTCTTCAGTGTGAAGAATCCAGTTCCCAAGCCCTTTCCTGATGTGCGATGTCTAAGTGTTATTTGGAAATAGCTACCTGGCTCTTTCCTTGGCCAGTCATGGAGCAGAATGACAGACAAGTGTGTGTAAAGGCACTTATGAGAGCCATGTGTCAGTGTGGAAACAGGAAGTTTGTGATGTGCAGCTTTAAAAATAGCCATTCTGAAGAACTGGAATAAATTAATAGCAGGTTTTGGAACCCATCATTCAGTGCCTTAACACTCCTATTGGTGTTTCTGAGAACACTGGGGGGTTTTTTCTACTCATATGCAAATTTAATCAGTTAATCATCTTGAAACTCAGCTAATCTGGTGGTAGAATTAATATAGTGTTATGTGCACCTCACTTCGCCAAGATTTCAGGGGTGCGGTGCTTACAAAGGTTTGATTTCCTTTGGAAGGAGGTCACCGGAGGCTTCCTGGTGTTTGGCGATGTTTGCATGTATTTACAAATATACAGGTTGAATATAGGTGGAGGCACACAGCTTAAAGACTGCAATACATCTTCCCCAATCCAACGTGTTGCCCAGATGTTGCTTTCTGGCCCAACTGGTGGAGGTTAATGGGAGGTGGCCTCTGTCAACAACATCTGGAAGGCCACAGTTTCCATACAGTATAGTACTCGAATCTGGAACTGCCCTTGCGTGAGCATCCTTACTTTCTGGCACGCTGCTCTCGCAAGCTCTTTCAGGGATGTCTGAGTTCACGCATGGTCTCCTGAGAGCATCCCAGAGACTGCTGAGCAAGGTGGTCAACAGGGAGAGCTTAAAAGCTCTTTCCGCTTGGGGGGGGGGGGAACCTGGCACAAAAAGAGCTTTTAGGTTCTCTGCAGTTAATTTGCACGATTTCAGCCGGCCGGCATCCAACTGCACAAGGTTGAAAGTTGGGTGCTTATACGATCTGATCACACTGCAGCGATTCAGACAGAGCTTCGAGATATGAGAATAATAATAATAATAATAATAATAATAATAATAATAATAATAATAATAATTTAATAATTTTTATTTATACCCCGCCCTCCCCAGCCAAGGCCGGGCTCAGGGCGGCTAACAAGCAATAATAATATGTATCTGAAGATACATGTATAATAATGTATCTGAAGAAGTGTGCATGCACACGAAAGCTTATACCAAGAACTAACTTAGTTGGTCTTTAAGGTGCTACAGGAAGGAATTTTTTTATTTTAAGCAATAATAAAAACAAGTTGAATGAATACAACTTAAAAACAAGATTAAAATACAACATTGAAACATTGAAACATTAAAATGCAGCCTCATCACAGGAGGAGAAAGGAAAAGGAAAGAGGTGGAGGGAATCAAATTGGCTCCAAGCCAAAGGCCTGGTGGAACAACTCTGTCTTACAGGTCCTGCGGAAAGAAATCAGATCCTGCAGGGCCCTGGTCTCATGAGACAGAGCGTTCCACCAGGCTGGAGCCAGTGTTGAAAAGGCCCTTGCTCTGGTTGAGGCTAATCTGGCTTCCTTAGGGCCTGGGACCTCTAGAGTGTTGCTATTTATGGACCTTGAGGCTCTCCGTGGGGCATACCAGGCGAGGCGGTCCCGTAGGTACGAGGGTCCTAGGCCGTGAAGGGCTTTAAAGGTCAAAACCAGCATCTTAAATCTGACCCTGTCCTCCACTGGGAGCCAGAGCAGCTGGAAAAGCACTGGATGAATATGCTCCCAGGGCAGAAAAGGATCTGCAAGCAAAAAAGAAAGGATAGGGACCATATGATCCCAGAAGTGGAGATCCTGGGTTTCAGAAGGCGATTGGATGGCTGATGGAGCGGAGAGAATGAGGGGGAGGAGAGGAGATAAGGAGGAGCAAGGAATGAAGGTGCTTAAAGATACAGTGGTACCTCAGGTTAAGAACTTAATTCGTTTTGGAGGTCCGTTCTTAACCTGAAATTGTTCTTAACCTGAAGACCACTTTAGCTAATAGGGCCTCCCGCTGCTGCCGTGCCGCCGGAGCACGATTTCTGTTCTCATCCTGAAGCAAAGTTCTCAACCCGAGGTACTATTTCTGGGTTAGCGGAGTCTGTAACCTGAAGCGTCTGTAACCTGAGTGAAATATACCCGGAGTCAAGAGTAGATTTCATGCTCTTTATTCAGCTCATAGTGGTGAGGAGGAATGGAAGTTCCCCCACAATATCTGCTTTATATACATTATTTACACAATGGGCTGCATGTGATTGGCTAATTCTGGGATTCTCCTGTAGGCCAATCAGGTTGCGGATTCACTTCCACCTGGAGCTGGATTGGGTGGCTCCTGTGGACCAATCATACTGCTGCATTGTTCTAGGACCAATCAGACTGCTGCATTCTGAATCCTATTGTTCTAGGACCAATCAGACTGCTGCATTCTGAATCCTATTGTTCTAGGACCAATCATACTGCTGCATTGTTCTAGGACCAATCAGACTGCTGCATTCTGAATCCTATTGTTCTAGGACCAATCAGACTGCTGCATTCTGAATCCTATTGTTCTAGGACTAATCAGACTGCTGCATTCTGAATCCTATTCAACTCAGTACATAACACCAAGGTACCACTGTATCATGTTTTGAGATAACTTGTGGTTGAAAATTAAAGGAAAAGTGTGGCAAATAACCGAGAAAGCGTGTTCTCACTAAAAGAGAGCACGTGTTGCGGATGGGGCCGAACAAAACTCCACTTGGTTGCCAGGCAGTATTAGATTCAAGGGGCCTGGAGCAGATTGGAGGATGGTGTTACTGGGGTAAATTTGATGTTGCCAATTTAGGGGTGGGATCAGTGGTTATTTAAGCAAGGTCCACAGCTTTCTCTTTCTCTTTCGCTGTGGACATCGGATCTCCCGCCCTCCCTCCCTTGATTTGGGCTTGCGCTTTGACCTTGCTCTGCCTGTCATGGGGTCGTTCGCATTGGTGCGGGGGCCCAGTAGGAATTTTCCAATTGGCTGATTAGTGTGTGCCTTTTGGGTTTTGCCTACTGCTTAGCAAATCGTCACAACTTGTAAGGTTGGCGGTTAGGCATTGGTTAAATTGGTTGGTGGAGGGGTATGGATTGGCTGTGCCTGCCCCTCCAATGCTGCTGCTGACGGGTATTCCGTTAAAGGAATTCTGAAGCTTACCATCCCCTTCGTCCAAACCCTGACGGCAGGGTGCGGGCCGCGTAAGCTTCAAGGAACATGCGCGGAGTAGCTGAGGGCCTGTGACGCAGCTCCAGCTGACTCTGTCCCTTGTTCCTCCGGGACTGACTAGGGAGTCAGTGCTGTCCCCCAAGGCGGGGGGTGACAGATAGTCATAACCAATGCCTAAGCAACCACTCTCAATTTGTATGAAAATAAAGTTGTGGCCAAAAGTATGCCAAAAACCTTAAACAAAAATTATGTGTGATGTGTGAGTTATTGGGGAAGGGGTTTTGGGGGACCTCAGCACGCAACTAGTGCTGATAAACATTTGCTTCCCTGTTTTGTCTCCTTTACCTTTGTACACGCAGGAACTCTCCAGAGGGACAGAATATTTAAGAACTTCACCCGGAAGCGCCAACGGGCTATGCGGCGGCGAGTCCATCAAGTCAATGGGCACAAGTTTATGGCTACCTATTTGCGGCAACCCACGTACTGCTCGCACTGCCGGGAGTTTATCTGGTGAGAGAGAGGCTTCGAAATGGAGAGTCTTCCCATTGTCTCTTGCTAATCCCTTCGCTAGGAACAGCCCTACCTGCAACAATTTCTCTCCGCAGATCAAAGAGAAGGGGCCACAACAGAGGCACAAAGTGCAGCTCTCTGACCTAAGATAGGGGTGGAAAAGATAGTCAGAGCCATCGTGTCTGCTTATGAAGATTTGCAGGCAGCCCGTAGAATATCCAAAGGGAAGGGGGAGGAATTAGATTCACCCTAAATGTAAAGGTGGATTGGCCTGATTTGCACTGTCTGAAACATCTGTGCCGAAACGCAGCCATTGTTGGAAATTTGTGCTTCTCCAAATTTGGTTCTTCAGTCAAGTAACATGTGCAAAACTGCATATAGAAGGGTAAAGAGTTGTATCCAAGTAATATGGAGTAGGCCCATTGAAATGAACCGACCTAACTCAGCTGTGTCCATTAATGTCCAGTGGTCCTCTATGAGTAGGATGAACTTTGTATTCAACCCGAAGCATGCATAAGAATGCATATATTATTAGTGAAAACAACATACCGAAATGTTCGAGAGAATTGCCTTGCAAAAATATTACTGTTAGGCCAAATTTGTATACAAAAATGTGTGCAGTATGATAAATTCACATGGAAATCCTGCTGAGTTTTCGGATTTTAAGAATTTTTGAAAATTAATCTGCAAACTGATGTGGAAAGGTGGAGAACTGAGAGAAACCGAGATTGACCCATCCCTAAATATTCCACATCCTGAGAATCACAGCTTTTATTTTAAAAGGCAAGATTTCATCATCATCATTTATTTCAGGGCCAAATGCAGCCATTGAGATACCTCTCTCAGGCCACTGGGACTCTGCCTAGGCAATACCTGTTTTTAATATAGTGTTTTAATTTAATTTTAAAATGGAGTTTGAATGGTTGCATGGTTTATCTTGTATTTAAAAACGCAAAATAAAAACACAAAATGCAAATTCTTATTTTTTACAAGCAGAAACAAGTGACCCCTCTTCCCCTGCCTTTACTTCTGTTAAATAGTGGGAAAGATGGACAAAGGACACAGCTCTGTTAGATTCACAGCTCTTTATTACAGCAGTTAGAACTGTTCCTGGAGTCAGACTGACAGCAGCCTAGCTGGCTGCTTTATATAATACTAAGTAACCTGTAACAGTAACAACTCCCAACTAGCTAACCAATCAGTGAGCTACAATTCTCAATCCTTCATTTGCATACTGGTGGCCCTGAGTGAGAACTGCAGCTAATCTTAATACATAACGACTTCTAGGTGAAACCACTGCCCCTTTCAACTCTAAACTCAGGCTTTGTCCTTATAACTCTCGATGAATTGAGGGAGGGGCCCCATCACACCCATTTGCCGTCTCATACAGAGCCCATAGAACCAGAGAGTTGGAAGGGACCACAAGGGTCATCTAGAACCAGGCAGAGGGCCTTCTTGGTAGTGGCACCTGCCCTGTGGAACGCCCTCCCATCAGATTTCAAGGAAATAAACAGCTATATGACTTTTAGAAGACATCTGAAGGCAGCCCTGTTTTGGGAGGTTTTTAATGTTTGATGTCTTATTGTGTTTTTAATATTCTGTTGGGAGCCGCCCAGAGCGGCTGGGGAAACCCAGCCAGAAGGGCAGTGTATAAATAATAGTTGTTATTATTATTATTATAGTCCAACCCCCTGAAATGCAGAAAACTTTTGCCCAACATGGGGCTTGAACCCAATGGCCCGGAGATTAAGAGCCTCATGCTCTACCAACAGAGTTATAATTTCCCTTTCATAGAATCATAGTTGGAAGAGACCACAAGGGTCATCGAGTCCAACCCCCTGCCAAGCAGGAAACACCATCAGAGCACTCCTGACATATGGTTGTCAAGCCTCTGCTTAAAGACCTCCAAAGTAGGAGACTCCACCACACTCCTTGGCAGCAAATTCCACTGTCGAACAGCTCTTACTGTCAGGAAGTTCTTCCTAATGTTTAGGTGGAATCTTCTTTCTTGTAGTTTGGATCCATTGCTCCGTGTCCGCTTCTCTGGAGCAGCAGAAAACAACCTTTCTCCCTCCTCTATGTGACATCCTTTTATATATTTGAACATGGCTATCATATCACCCCTTAGCCTCCTCTTCTCCAGGCTAAACATGCCCAGCTCCCTTAGCCGTTCCTCATAAGGCATCGTTTCCAGGCCTTTGACCATTTTGGTTGCCCTCCTCTGGACACGTTCCAGTTTGTCAGTGTCCTTCTTGAACTGTGGTGCCCAGAACTGGACACAGTACTCCAGGTGAGGTCTGACCAGAGCAGAATACAGTGGCACTATTACTTCCCTTGATCTAGATGCTATACTCCTATTGATGCAGCCCAGAATTGCATTGGCTTTTTTAGCTGCCGCGTCACACTGTTGGCTCATGTCAAGTTTGTGGTCAACCAAGACTCCTAGATCCTTTTCACATGTACTGCTCTCCAGCCAGGTGTCACCCATCTTGTATTTGTGCCTCTCATTTTTTTTTGCCCAAGTGCAATACTTTACATTTCTCCCTGTTAAAATTCATCTTGTTTGTTTTGGCCCAGTTCTCTAATCTGTCAAGGTCGTTTTGAAGTGTGATCCTGTCCTCTGGCGTGTTAGCCACCCCTCCCAGTTTGGTGTCATCTGCAAATTTGATCTATCGTAGATCAATGGCCTATCGTAGTCTGGCTTATGTTTTAACACTTGCCGGAGTTCTTTTGCCTACCGAGGATGGATTCTCTCTTCCTCCTCCTACTCCTCCTCTTCTTCTTCTTTATTGAAAGATGATATATGAAAGTTAGAAAAAGTTAGGTGAAAAGATGGGGGACACAAGAGCCCTTATAGAGTCCTTTGCAGGTTCTCCATTGGTCGGAGAAAATAACAGAGGCCAACCAGAGAATATTGAGAAGCAAAGCAGCTAGTAAGCCTGATTTTTATTGAACTGTTGCAACAGGGTGCCCCTTCACATGGAGGAGAAAGGAGGAGGAACCAGAACAAAGGTGTGCCTGCCGTTATATAGACATTTTAAATTGCCTGCCCTGGAGTCCAAGACCACCCCTCAGATGCATCATACCTACATCACAGAAAAGGCGGTCTACAACAGAAATTTGAATGTTGTTGTTTTTCCTGTCTGCCAGGTTATCTGATAATGCCTTATCTGATTACCTTTCCTGGTAGTCTGGCCATTCCTTTGAGATGGTACTCACTTACCGTATTTTTCGCTCTATAACATGCACCCGACCATAAAACGCACATAGTTTTTAGAGGAGGAAAACAAGAAAAAAAAATATTCTAAACAAAACAGTGGATGTATGATTTTTGTGGTTCATGCTGTGGCCACAGACATGTGATCTGACAGTGAGTTTGGAGTAGCCCAATGCAAAAATCCTGAGGATCCATGTGGAGCCATGCTTTGTAACCACGTTTTTGCACCACTGCGGCCCCAGGCAACAGTGGGTGCGTGATTTTTTTGGTGCAAGATGTAGCCATGGACATGCTATGTGATCTGATGGTGAATTTGGGGTGACCCAGTGCAAAAATCCTGAGGATCCATGTGGATCCGTGCTTTGTAACCACATTTTAAGTGGGGAGGGAAGGAAAAGCACTCAAGGGACAAGGAGAAGGATGCTGCTAATAATGAAGAAGAGGGGTATAAGGGGAGAAGGCTCCTCTCCCACTTTGCTCCTTTAAAGCAAGCAGGCTCTGCTTTTCTTCCTCTTCCCGCTCATCCCCGGCTTAGCGAGCTGAAAAACTTTGCTGCTATGTAGCGAGCTGAGTGGGGAGGAGAGAGGGACAGAGAGCCTGCTTGCTTTAAAGGAACCAACCGGACAGGAGCCGCTTATTACACTCTCCTCTCCCGCTTTGCTCCTTTAAAGAAGCAGGCTCTCTGTCCCTCTCTCCTCCCCACTCAGCGGCTCTTCTCCCGCTTTGCTGTTTCAAAGCGAGCCACGGAGGAGGGAAGGAAGGGGAACCATGGATCCTCTGCTCACGACTGCAGCAGATCCCCCCCGCCACCCGTAGGCATTCCCTCCATAACACGCGCAGACATTTCCCCTTACTTTCTAGGAGGAAAAAAGTGAGTGTTATGGTGCAAAAAATACGGTAATTCCTGAGACAATGGGAAGGTTCCCTCACCCCCTCCCTCCTTTCAGAGAAACATTTGGTCAGTTTTGGGAGTCAAAATGGTTTTAGGACTGTCTTCCTGTGCTGCTCCAGACATGTGGTTTATATATTTATGTACGTGTTTGCTTGTTACATTTATGAACATTTATTATATATATATATGAGACCTTAATTTTTTTTATTACAAAGTTAACCTACATCTACAGTGTTTATAAAAACAGATTTTTGATCTGTGGTCATTCCTTTTGCTTGCCTGTATCGGAGTGAAGAGGAGCAAGACAGATGAATCCATTGGTCTTTAAATTGCTAAGAGGTGCCTCTGCCTGATGTATTGACTCCCATGGGGGAGTCAGCTTTGAGCCAGGAGAATAGAAAAATAGTGAAACTTCTTTAAATGTATGGTTTTTTGTTTTTGTTTTCATACGCAAGAGAAGCCTATGAACCTGCTATGTCTGTCCAGTGAGGGGTAGGGAGCAAAAAGGATCAGCCGTGATTGCGTCAGTCTGCTCTGACTCTGCTCAAGGAGAGGTGAAAAAGTCTCCAAAAGAGCTGTTTTTTACATTTGCATTGTAAACTGTGTCACTGCTGCTTTCCCAGCCACTGTGTTGTTGTGTACAAACCTGACCTGATTTTGGCTCTTTTATCTGTTCCTGAGTCATGCGCTTTCTCTGTTTTGTCTCCAACAGGGGAGTATTTGGAAAGCAAGGATACCAGTGCCAAGGTAGTGTGCCTCATCTCTCTCTCGCTGAAATGCACATGCCACAAATTGGCCTTTTCTATTGCCGCACAGACCCCGTTAAAATGCATGGGAGATATACTCAAGGCTGGTTCTCAGTGAATCAGGCCCATGCTGAAGTTTAGGCTGAGGTTATGCATATCTCTGGGTGTGCTGGTAGACAACATTAGTCATACCAGCTAAGGCCATTTTGATCTGAAAGGGTCCTTTCGGAGTCCATATGACGCAAATGGATATCGCCAAATAATTTCTCTGCCTCTCTGTTGATACAAAATAAAAATAAAAAATTCCTTCCAGTAGCACCTTAGAGACCAACTAAGTTTGTTATTGGTATGAGCTTTCGTATTTGAAGAAGTGTGCATGCACACGAAAGCTCATACCAATAACAAACTTAGTTGGTCTCCAAGGTGCTACTGGAAGGAATTTTGTTTGTTTGTTTCGACTATGGCAGACCAACATGGCTACCTACCTGTAACTATCTCTGTTGATAGTTATATTGGTTGCAATTGATGGTCAGTCTATTCTGGAGAAGTCCGGTCTGTCACTTCTTGTCACCCCTATGTGGGGGACGATGGACCTATGGAACTCCTTGCCACAAGATGTAGTTAGTGGCAACTTAGAGGGCCTTTGTAGGGGGGTGGAACAGGGGAAGGATTAGACAAATAGATGGAACACAGACCTGTCATCAGCTATGAATGTTGCAATTGCCTTGATGTTTGTAGTTTGTAGTTTGCCCCTGTAGTTAACAGCAGCCTGGGGGATTTCATAGAATCTTAGAATTGTAGAGTTGGAAGGGACCAATAGAGGGTCATCTATTTCAATCTCCTGCAACGCAGGAATCTTTTGCCCAACACGGGGCTCAAACCCACAACCCTGAGATTAGCAGTCTGATGCTCTACCGACTGAGCTAGGGTGCTGTTAGGGGATCAGCACAGGGGCAAATGGTTAAATCCACCCCTTCCTCCTGTGCTTTGACTCCAGCCCAACACCTACCCATCACCTCCGCAGCTCCTTTGAGAAGAAGATAAAAATGTTGGTGCTTCCATTTTCCAGGGCAACTAATAGATGTTGGCCCTGATATATGTAATACAGAGCATTGGGCTTCCCAGTGATTCTTGTCGATCTCATCTTCCTGTTCTGTTTCAACCCTTCCCCCCCCCCCACGCCTGCGTCTGTTTTCCAGTTTGCACGTGTGTCGTGCACAAGCGCTGCCACCATCTCATTGTCACGGCTTGCACGTGCCAGAACAATAGTCACAAGGTGAACACAAAGGTAAAGCCACAGTTACACATTTGGGGTTCTGTAGCTTATTGCAATGTACCGTATTTTTCGCTCTATAACACGCACTTGACCATAACACGCACATAGTTTTTAGAGGAGGAAAATCCATAGGCATGCCACCCGTAGGCATTCTCTCCATAACACGCACAGACATTTCCCCTTACTTTTTAGGAGGAAAAAAGTGAGTGTTATGGTGCAAAAAATACGGTAATTTATTCACCTCTCTGTCGATCCGCCTGTTTCTATAGAGCAACACACTTTGTTTAATGCATTTTCAGGCTGTGGGTTTGCATGTGTACTTGGTGCCAGGATCTGTTGGTTTTGTGTGATAAAAGATGAATGGGTGTACCCTGCTGAGATGGAGTAACTTCACCCTATGTTCCTCTGCCACTTCCACCTTTGTCCTGGAGCCGAAGACAACCTCCTTAGGCCCATTCACTTCAATGGGCTTAATCCTCTGACTTATGCCAAGTCCGTGAATAAGTGAATAAGGAGTGGGCTATCTTTAAGGAATACAATCAAAATTTATGTGGGAAAAGTAGAATTTCTGACAGATATTGAGTGAATCCAGAAAACGATTAGAGTGAAAGGAGAGTATAGTCAAGATAGAAGAAGAGATTAAAGAAATAATGGAATGCGTTTAAGCTAATTGGAAAAATAAAGTAGCATAACAAGAACGGCTGGAAGTCAAGTCACTTGGTGGGTGTCCGTGTGGGGTAGGAGTGTAGGTATGTTGATATGTACAGTATTGGTAGGTGTTATATAGAGTAATGTAGGTATGTTTTATGTTATGAAAATAAGGTGGTGTGTTGTGTATAATAATAATAATAATTTTTTATTTATACCCCGCCCTCCCCAGCCAAGGCCGGGCTCAGAGCGGCTTACAAGCAATAATAAAAACAAGATGAGTGATTACAACTTAAAAACAAAAATAAAATACAACATTAAAATAATGGAACATTAAAATATTAAAATGGAGCCTCATTGCAGGAGAAGGAAAAGAAAAAAGAAAAAGGGGGCGGAGGGAATCAAATTGGCTCCAATCCAAAGGCCAGGCGGAACAACTCTGTCTTACAGGCCCTGCGGAAAGAGATCAGATCCTTCAGGGCCCTGGTCTCATGAGACAGAGCGTTCCACCAAGTTGGAGCCAGTGCTGAAAAGGCCCTGGCTCTGGTTGAAGCCAATCTAACTTCCTTAGGGCCTGGGACCACTAGGGTGTTGTTATTTATGGACCTTGAGGCTCTCCGTGGGGCATACCAGGCGAGGCGGTCCCGTAGGTACGAGGGTCCTAGGCCGTGAAGGGCTTTAAAGGTCAAAAGCAGCACCTTAAATCTGACCCTGTACTCCACCGGGAGCCAGTGCAGCTTGAAAAGCACTGGATGAATATGCTCCCATGGCAGAGACCCTGTGAGGAGCCTCGCTGCAGCATTCTGTACCCGCTGGAGTTTCTGGGACAGCTTCAAGGGCAGCCCCGCGTAGAGCGAGTTACAGTAGTCAAGCCTGGAGATGACTGTCGCATGGATCACTGTGGCCAGGTCGGGGCGGGAAAGGTAAGGGACCAACTGCTTGATGCGGCGAAGGTGGAAAAATGTCGCCTTGGCTGTTGCTGTGACTTGCGCCTCCATGGAAAGGGAGGCGTCAAGGATTACACCCAAACTCTTAACGGAAGGCAATGGCACTAATTGGGCCCCCGCAAGAGAAGGGAGTTGGTCCCTCATCCCCATGCTATCCCGACCTAGCCATAGGACCTCTGTCTTCGAAGGATTTAGTTTCAATCGGCTCCCACGAAACCATCCAGCCACAGCTTCCAAGCATCTGGTCAGTGTGTAAGGGGCTGAGTTGGTGTGGCCATCCATCAGTAGATAGAGCTGAGTGTCATCAGCATATTGATGACAGCCCAGCCCAAAGCTCCGGATAATCTGGGCAAGAGGGCGCATAAAGATGTTAAAAAGCATTGGGGAGAGAATTGCGCCCTGCGGCACTCCACACACTAAGGAGTGGCGTGATGACATTTCCTTCCCTAGTGCCATCCTCTGTCCCCGACCAGAGATAAAAGAGCACAACCAGTTACGGGCTATGCCCTGTATCCCCACGTCTGCAAGGCGATGGTCCAGAAGATCATGATCGACCATGTCAAAGGCTGCTGACAAATCTAAAAGGATCAGCAGTCCTGACCCGCCTCGATCCAGTTGTCTACGGATATCATCTGTTAGGGCAACCAGAGCCGTCTCCGTCCCAAAACCAGGACGGAAACCGGACTGAAATGGATCTAATGCTGATGTTTCCTCCAGAAACCTACCAAGCTGTTCAGCAACCGCTCTCTCAATTACCTTACCCAGGTATGGAAGATTTGAAACTGGGCGGTAATTGGATAGGTCTAAGGGATCTAATGAAGTTTTCTTTAAGAGTGGACGCACCACTGCTTCCTTCAGTTCCCCTGGGAATGTCCCCGTGTCAAGGGACAAATTGATAATTTCAACCAGGGGGGTCCGCGCAACATCTGGACACTCCCTAATCAGCCAAGACGGGCACGGATCAAGGAGGCAGGTGGTGGGCCTACCAACTTGGAGGAATCTATCCACATCAGTCGGGAGTATCCGATCGAAATGGTCCAACACTGGACCTGAAGTCAGTCGAGGGGCCTCCAGTTCAGTCACTGTATCTAAATTGGCAGGGAGGTCACGGCGGAGCAACAGGACTTTCTCCGCAAAAAAGCTCGCGAATGCCTCACAGCTGTGGGTCGAATTTGTGCTTAAATTTGGTTGTCCTCCTAAGGACGTTATTGACCTAATTATTCTAAAAAGTTGTGCCGGGCGAGAGCTAGTGGATGCAATGGAAGCTGCAAAGTAAGATTTCTTAGCAGCTTTCATAGCCATCTCATAGGCTTTCATAAGCGTCCTATAAGATGTTCTTGAGGCTCCGTCACGTATGTGCATTGTGTAAATGTATATGTATGTGTTTTATATGTTAATAAATTTTAAATAATAAAATAAAATAAAGGCTTGCTAGGCAGTTAGAACTAGGCAAGTTAGAAAAGCATTGCATTGTTTCTGCAAGGCAATGGAAGGTGTAACCCTCCATTGGCTATTAATGGTATTTTTTGCTGGGAGGGAGAGGAGGATATTCTTGTGTGTGTTTTTACTTGATTTCCCACCTCCCCAACTAACCAGCCTTTCCTCTATTGCTGCTACCTCCTCAGATTTCTGAGCAGAGATTTGGAATCAACATCCCTCACAAATTCCGGATCCACAATTACAAAGTGCCCACCTTCTGCGACCACTGCGGCTCTTTGCTTTGGGGCATCATGAGGCAAGGTCTACAGTGCAAAAGTAAGCCAGAATTCATATTACTTTCTCACTTGTTGTTTTATTATAGAGTTGTTTTATTATTTATAGAGCCAGTGTGGTGTAGTGGTTAAGAGCGGTAGATTCGTAATCTGGTGAACTGGGTTCGATTCCCCGCTCCTCCACATGCAGCTGCTGGGTGACCTTGGGCTAGTCACACTTCTGTGAAGTCTCTCAGCCCCACTCACCTCACAGAGTGTTTGTTGTGGGGGAGGAAGGGAAAGGAGAATGTTAGCCACTTTGAGACTCCTTCGGGTAGTGATAAAGCGGGCTATCAAATCCAAACTCTTCTACTTCTTCTTTTGCAAAAGGCCAACAGCCCCTTCCTCATATGATGGTTTGGGTTTCCTGTTTGCGAGGGGAAGCTGTTGAACATTCAGATGGGGTTGGGAATATCTCCTGCTTGAAACCTTGGAGAGCCGCTGCAAATACTGAGACAATACTGAGTTAGAGGGACCAGTTGGTCTGACTATGAACTTGGCAGCTACTCTGTTCCTATTTAAATCAATCTTCAGAACCACGAGGGCTGGAATCGTATTATAATTAATGGAGGTGCCATAGTGTCAAGAGCAAGTGGACAGTAAATCACACGGTGCGAGTTGGAGTTAACTCTTTATTAGCAAGAACACGATCTGCTCAGACTTGGCTGAGTGTCAGGGCTAATGAGCACAGCAACTCATCCCTGGGAGGGCTTGCCCCATGCATCAGTTGCTGACACTGAAAGTCCCTGCCTCCCCACAACCGTTAATAATAATAATAATAATAATAATAATAATAATAATAATAATAATAATTTATTATTTATACACCGCCCATCTGGCTGGGTTTCCCAAGCCACACTGGGCGGCTTCCAACAGAATGTTAATATACAATAGTCTATTAAACATTAAAAGCTTCCCTGATGTCTTCTAAAAGTCTGGTAGTTGTTGTTCTCTTTGACATCTGGTGGGAGGGCGTTCCTCAGGGCGGGTGCCACTACCGAGAAGGCCCTCTGCCTGGTTGCCTGTAACTTGGCTTCTTGCAGCGAGGGAACTGCCAGAAGGCCCTCGGAGCTGAACCTCAGTGTCCAGGCGGAACAATGGGGGTGGAGACACTCCTTCAGGTATACTGGACTGAGGCTGTTTAGGGCTTTAAAGGTCAGCACCAACACTTTAAATTGTGCTCGGAAACATACTGGGAGCCAGTGTAGGTCTTTCAAGACCAGTGGTCTCGGCGGCTGCTCCCAGTCACCAGTCTAGCTGCCACATTCTGGATTAATTGTAGTTTCTGGGTCACCTTCAAAGGTAGCCCCACATAGAATGCATTTCAGTGGTCCAAGTGGGAGATAACCAGAGCATGCACCACTCTGGCGAGACAGTCCGTGGGCAGGTAGGGTCTCAGCCTGTGTACCAGATGGAGCTGATAAACAGCTGCCCTGGACACAGAATTGACCTGCTCCTCCATGGAGAGATTCTCCACGCTCACTAAGCCTTGTTGCCTCTACAGCTTCTAACTACAGCTTTAGGTTCTCATAACTGGCTGACAATGAGAAGTCTTCAGCCAGGCCTTTGGCTAATTAACATCCTATAGCCTTCCAAATGTGCTTTTTGGGGGGATGGTATTGGTTTGTTTTGCTCCTGTTCTTGTTTTTATTGTGTATTTTATGTTTTCATCTTGTATTTTTATGCTGCGAACTGCCCCAAGATCTTCGGGCGAATACGAATTTAAGAAATAACATAGGGATGTGGGTGGTGCTGTGGGTTAAACCACAGAGCCAAGGACTTGCCGATTAGAAGGTCGGCGGTTTGAATCCCTGCGACGGGGTGAGCTCCCGTTGCTCGGTCCCAGCTTCTACCAACCTAGCAGTTCGAAAGCACAACAAAGTGCAAGTAGATAAATAGGTACCCCTCCGGCGGGAAAGTAAACGGCGTTTCCGTGTGCTGCTCTGGTTTGCCAGAAGCGGCTTAGTCATGCTGGTCACACGACCCAGAAGCTGTACGCTGGCTCCTTCGGCCAATAAAGCGAGATGAGCGCCGCAACCCCAGAGTCGGTCACGACTGGACCTAATGGTCAGGGGTCCCTTTACCTTTAAGAAATAACATAACATAAATAAACAGCCAGGCAGATGCCATTGCCCTTCTGCCATTCTAAATCAGGTTTATGGAAATATTACCTTGTGCATTGCTCAGTGCATTGATTCTGCCCCCGCTCACTCTTTGTCCCATTTCTTTCTTTGTCCCTCTTTCAGTATGCAAAATGAATGCACATATTCGTTGCGAAGCCAACGTAGCACCGAACTGCGGCGTGAACGCTGCAGAGCTGGCCAAGACGCTGGCGTGTATGGGCTTGCAACCAGGAAACATTTCTCCAAATGGGGTAAGGCTTTGTGTAATGGCTATGAGTTACTCGTGCGTAAACTGGTGCCTCTCTAGGCTAATTTGCCTTGTTGAACCTTTCTGACTGCACAGCCCTTGCTCATCGCGGCTGCCTCAGTCGCTGGCAGAATCCGTCAGTGGGCGTTTCTTGAACCTCTTCCAACATAAAAGTTGTTTGACACCCAGTCTCCTCCTCCTCTCACTGCGCGGGAGTCTTCTGCGCAGGGAAGGCGTGGGTAGCGGAGGAACTGTGCTCTCCTCACTGATGTCCAGTGAAGAGTCCTGGAGCCCTCGCTCCACTTCCCCCGTCTGCCCCCCTTTATCCCTGGTGTTGCGCTGATTAGCTTCCCCCTCCACTGAGCCGTTTCTCCCCCTGCTGCTGGGTCCTTCGTCAGCATAATCTGTGAGCCTCCCCTTCGCCTCTCGCTCTGATGTCAGTTCCCTGACACTTTGTTTATCCCTTCTTTCTGGCCCTCCCCTCTTCTCCACGTCAGGAGCTCAAATCGAATCCCGCAGCACAGAGGAGCGCACAGGCCAGATGAACAGTCACTCGTTGGGCTGCTTTTGCTAAAGAGCTGCCCCATCCTCTAGCACAAGGGGTGGGGGACGTGTGGCTCCAAATGTGTCCTTGGGATTCAGTTCCCAATAGCCTAAGCCAGCATGTCAAGATGATGGGAGCCAGAGTCCAAAACTCCTTCAAGGCACCAGGATGGCAGAGGCTGATGGCAACACCTAGGCGGTGTTCAAAACAGCTAGTGAAACACAATTAGAATCATGTTGTTATTTAGTCGTTTAGTCGTGTCCGACTCTTTGTGACCCCATGGACCAGAGCACACCAGGCACTCCTGTCTTCCACTGCCTCCCGCAGTTTGGTCAAACTCATGCTGGTAGCTTTGAGAACATTATCCAACCATCTCATCCTCTGTCGTCCCCTTCTCCTTGTGCCCTCCATCTTTCCCAACATCAGGGTCTTTTCCAGAGGGTCTTCTCTTCTCATGAGGTGGCCAAAGTCTTGGAGCCTCAGCTTCAGGACCTGTCCTTCCAGTGAGCACTCAGGGCTGATTTCCTTCAGAATGGATAGGTTGGATCTTCTTGCAGTCCATGGGACTCTCAAGAGTCTCCTCCAGCACCAGAATTCAAAAGCATCCATTCTTAGGCAATCAGTCTTCTTTATGGTCCAGCTCTCACTTCCATACAACACAATATATCCCAAGGGAGCAGAAAAGACTATTTATGTATGCTGTGTGGGTGTTATTGGCCCAGAGATGGAAAGAGGATAAAGTCCCTAGCAGAGAAGAAGGGCAGATCAAGTTGATGGACTTTGCCGAAATGGCTAAAATGTCCGGAAGAATCAGAAATCAGGAAGACCAAAATGTTAATAAGGAATGGGGAAAATTTATAACTTATCTTAAAGACCATTGTAAACAGCTAAAATCGTTAGTAGGATTGGAATAACACATATAGTTTAATGGTGAATTTTGGACACAATGGAGATATAAAATATTTGGATCATCATAAAAGATAGATGCAGGAGGAAATAATTAATAATAGGACCCACAAAGGGGAAGAGTGAAGTCCAAGAGATTCCTTGGAATCTTCTTTTTATGTTGTATGATGGATATGTGACTGTAAAATTTTAATCTGAAAAACCAAATAAATATATTTATTTTTTAAAAAAATCATACAACACAACAACACTTTAAAACAATGCCACACTAAAATATATAATGGCAGGCTTGATAATCCCACCGCAGAGCCTTGTTTTTAGAAGTATTTTTTTGTGGCAGGGGGAGAGATATGGGTGCCCCCTTTGCCTGAAGTGGCAGCAAGGTTTTCTTTTGGAGGAGTTAAAGAGCAAACAAAGAGGGAAATTTTTGGCCACCTTTCGTATTAATTTCACCCCTGAAAATTCTAAGAATGTGCCTCCCCCAAATGTCACCAAATACAGCATCTTTGTGAGGGAGAAGTGTTTCCACAAAAGTTGAGGGTGGGTATTCAGCCCGCCTCAACCGCAAAGCCTCAAAACAGTCCCCACAGTTGCTCATAGCTGTCAACTTTTCCCTTTTCTTGCGAGGAATCCTATTCGGAATAAGGGAATTTCCCTTTTTAAAAAAGGGAAACGTTGACAGCTATGCAGTTGCTATTAGCTTACTCGATCAGACGGAGCAAGTTTCTGTCCCTCATTGTTATGGAGAAAAAAATGCAAACATCATGAGGGTGTGAATACGT
Source organism: Podarcis bocagei (assembly GCF_964188305.1). NCBI lineage: Eukaryota > Metazoa > Chordata > Lepidosauria > Squamata > Lacertidae > Podarcis > Podarcis bocagei. The sequence continues at coordinate 9,872,236 of NC_138125.1, forward strand.
CAGCTATGGCGCTTCCTTGCAAAAATAAAATAAAGTAAGCAATGGCTTGCTGCCTTCTCTCTCCCCCTCCCAGAAACTGGTCTCCAGGTCAACGCTGAGGCGACAGAAAAAAGAGAGTGGAAAAGATGGCAACGAAGTGGCTGAAGTCTCGGCAAGCAAGCTGAAAATTGAGGATTTGCTGTTCATTAGAGTTCTGGGAAAGGGCAGTTTTGGAAAGGTAAGAGTTCCTCGTCGACACCTGGAGTATGGGCAGAACTTGCTCCTCAGTTTCTTCTGTGCAACTTCCATTTCATTTCCACAGGAATTGCGTGTAGAGGGGAAGGAAAACTGGGTTGCACCCAATTTCCCGGCCATTTGGTTCCACCTTTGCGTACTTACTTATTTAAGGACATTTGCAACCCAGTTAACTTTGAATAAATATATCTAAGCAGTGTACAAAACTCAATATATAAAAAACAACAATTTAAAACCATTCCTCTTTGCATCACTACTTATTTAATTAACCTATTTCTATTTGCGCCCATAGATTTATTTATTTTTTTAAGGTGGGAGAAAAGCAGAAGAAATCAGAATCTCCTGCCCAGCACAAAATGAGCTCAAATTCTAGCATAAAAAGCCCCTCTACCCAGTTCCCCCACAACATCCATCGTTTTATAAACTCGTATCTCCTTTCCCCGCAAACTAAAAACATTTCTTTCTGCCTGGTTAGGTGATGCTGGCTAAAACAAAACAGACGGGATTCCTTTATGCCATAAAAGTGCTGAAGAAGGATGTGATTCTGCAAGACGACGATGTGGAATGCACTCTGACGGAAAAGCGGATTTTGACCCTGGCCAGGAATCATCCATTCCTAACCCAGCTCTACTGCTGCTTTCAGACACCTGTAAGTATTCTTCTCAACCTCCACAGCAAAATCAGCATTAGGAACACAGAGATCTTCGCTTCCTAAATGTATAGTATAGAGAGGATCCTGCTGGGATAGCTCAGTTGGTGGAACATGAGTGTTATGTACTGAGTTGAATAGGATCCAAAATGCAGCAGTCTGATTGATCCTAGAACAATAGGATTCAGAATGCAGCAGTCTGATTGGTACTAGAACAATAGGATCCAGAATGCAGCAGTCTGATTGGTACTAGAACAATAGGATCCAGAATGCAGCAGTCTGATTGGTACTAGAACAATAGGATCCAGAATGCAGCAGTCTGATTGGTCCTAGAACAATAGGATCCAGAATGCAGCAGACTGATTGGTCCTAGAACAATAGGATTCAGAATGCAGCAGTCTGATTGGTCCTAGAGCAATAGGATCCAGAATGCAGCAGTCTGATTGGTCCTAGAGCAATAGGATCCAGAATGCAACAGTCTGATTCGTCTACAGGAGCCACCCAATCCAGCTCCAGGTGGAAGTGAATCTGCAACCTGATTGGCCTACAGGAGAATCCCGGAATTAGCCAATCACGTGGGGCCCATTGTGTAAATAATGCATATAAAGCAGACATTCTGGGGAACTTCCATTCCTCCTCACCACTGTGAGCTGAATAAAGAGCATGAAATCCACTCTCGACTCTGAGTATATTTCAATGAGACTCTTAATCTCAGGGTTGTGAGTTCAAGTCCCACGTTGGGTCAAAGAAGATTCCTGCCTTGCAATTCTACAGTTCTATGATTCTTTCTGCAAAAAGCTGACAGCTCTGGAGATGAATTTACTTGTCTTGATTGCAATACAGTTTCTGACTTTGCAAGGAACTGGCTGTGTTTTCCTGAGAGTGAGCACTAGGTGGCAGGCGTCGCAAGTGAAAAATGCAGCCAGTCACGTGACCCTTTAAAAAAAAAAATCCCAGGAAAGGTTAGCTGAGGAAACGAGGCAGCAGCTGCCTCGTTGGGACCTCACAACCACAGTCCGCATTCTTGCCAAAGGACAGGCTTGTGAGTCCCTCGGCATTAACTTTCCTCACAAGCATTTCAATAAAACGGGATTACTAGTTTTCCCTGGGAGCGACTCAGCTTTTGAGAGGCTGATCTTCCTCTTTTCATAGGTTCCCCACAATGCCTGCCAAGGAAACCGGCTGCCTCCATGCCATACCTTTAAAGCACACAACTCAACCCCCCCAGGGCCGGCCCACCCATGAGGCAAGGTGAGGCGACCTCCTCAGGTGGCAGGATGCACATGGGCAGCAGATCCAAGGAATGCATCACTCACTGTTGCTGCCACTGTTCCCGATTTAGCTCCTCGCTCGCCCCTTCTTCCCTGGCCGGGGCGGAGGAGGGTGGGGTGGGGTGAGCCGCCATTTTGTGGTTCGCCTCAGGTGCCAAAATGTCTTGTGCCCCAAAGAGTCCTGGGAGATGCAGTTTGCCGCTCACACAGCCACGACCCCCAGCGCCCTTAACAAACCTCCCCCCCAGGATTCTTTGGGGGGAAAACCATGTGATTTAAATGTGTGGTGTGTACACAGCCGCGGTTGTTGCTCACGGTGAGCAAGGCTGTTTTCAAAACTTCCGGTGTTGATTCCAGGGCGGTCTTTGGGCAAGACAACCCATCTGGGCCCCCACCCAAATGAGTCCACCTCCTCCCTGCAGCAAGTACTGGGGGATCTTATCAGTGACCCCCTCCTAAAGTATTGTTGTTGTTTAGTCGTTTAAGTACTTAACCCGAGGTACCACTGTAGTGAACTGGAAGGCCAAGATCTCAGCAAATGCAAACAGCTTTTCCTTCTCCTCCTTATGGGCTTTGCATAGGAGAGACCCTGGCACTGCCACCTCTAGGCTATAATGTTATTGTTGTTGTTTAGTTGTTTAGTCGTGTCCGACTCTTCGTGACCCCGTGGACCAGAGCACGCCAGGCACTCCTGTCTTCCACTGCCTCCCGCAGTTTGGTCAAACTCATGCTGGTAGCTTCGAGAACACTGTCCAACCATCTCGTCCTCTGTCATCCCCTTCTCCTTGTGCCCTCCATCTTTCCCAGTATCAGGGTCTTTTCCAGGGAGTCTTCTCTTCTCATGAGGTGGCCAAAGTATTGGAGCCTCAGCTTCAGGATCTGTCCTTCCAGTGAGCACTCAGGGCTGATTTCCTTCAGAATGGATAGGTTTCATCTTCTTGCAGTCCATGGGACTCTCAAGAGTCTCCTCCAGCACCATAATTCAAAAGCATCAATTCTTCGGCGATCAGCCTTCTTTATAGTCCAGCTTTCAGTTCCATACATCATTGGGAAAACCATAGCTTTAACTATACGGACCTTTGTTGGCAAGGTGATGTCTCTCCTCATCAGTGACCCCCTCCTAAAGTATAGGCCCTCAGTACATGTCCAGTTGTACCAACTCTTGATGCCAGGTCTGAAAACATCCCCCTTGCCTCGTTTTCCTTTCCTGTTTCAGGAAGCTTTTAATGTTTCCTTTCCTCCCCCCCCCCTGTTTTTATGGAAGTTTTTAATGTTTGGTATCTTATCCTGTTTTTAATATTCTATTGTGAGCCGCCCAGAGTGGCTGAGGAAAGACAGATGGGCGGGGTACAAATAAATTATTATTATTATTATTATTATTATTATTATTATTATTATTATTATTATTATTATTATTTCCTCTCCTCTCCCTCATTTGAGTCACACAAATGCTTTCCTGCTTGACATAGAACCAGCTGCCACGTCACCAGCAGCAGAGTAGAAAAATAACCCAAAATGAATTGCCAGGAAAGATAGGGTCACAGAAACAGCCTCCTGACCGTCGTTGTTGATACAATAATAATATTCATTATGATTCATTATGGAACCATTCCCAGTCCCCCCCCCCTCTCTCTCTCTCACACACACACACACACATACAAACAAACACACTTACACAGGTCTCTGCTTGCAACAATGATTTCTTTTTCCATTTTATCTTTTAAAAAGATTATGTGCTTCTTGCAGAGCAACTCAAAGTCCCTTTGCACCAGGCAGGGGTGGGTTGGATTGGGCAGAGGGGTTGCTGCGCCAGCCTCCCGCTGGTTGGTTGCCAGTTGTGGCGGGATGCCAGAGTCACAATTCTGGCTCGGAGCTCCTCCTTCCTCCTGCCAAAGGGGCAGGTGAAAGTGATGTGGGTGGCATCCTCGCCAGCGGTGGCCAATGAAAAGCCCTTTCCCTTTTTTTGCAGGAGGCTCTTGGGACTGAACCCAAGAATTTGTGCATGGCAGCGTCCACTGAGCTACCAGCCTCACCTTTGAGAATTCAACTAGATCAATTTCTGAGCACATGAACATGAAATTTATTACAGTCAGAGGCCAGCTTGTGAAACACAAATGGAACTACAATCCCAATAGCAAAACAAACATTTAAAACAATATACAAGAATGGATTTTAAGTTTAAAAATGTGATAAGGCATATAAACACATAAAAACTTTAAGATAGACTAACTTAGAGAAATGACCCAGAGTGACCTGTGGATCCAAGTTTGGGAATTTTCTTAACAAACTAGATTGAATCAGGGGATGGAGAAGAGCGAATTTTTGCTTTACTGGGAGGTCAGCAAGCCTCACCAGCAAGGGGTCAGTGGTTTCTCTATGTGCCTCATCATAAAAGGGACATCTAAAAAATATGTCTTCGGGGCTTTCTATATCCCCCAATGGACAGGTGCAAATTCTCTGGTCATATGGGACTTTTTTAAAGGATCCTTCCAAGACTGGCGAGGGCAGAGCCGAGCTTCTGGCAAGTGTAAAAGCCCTTCTTGCATTTTTGGATACAAGAAAAAAGAGATATGCTGCTGGTTAATTTCTGAGTACCTAGGAGCCTCCTAAATGTTTCTCGTTTTTATAGCAAGCCTTTCGCTCATTTACAGTAAAAAAATTTCTCTGCAGCCTTTTTGTTCGGCTGGCTTCCAGCCTAGAGCATTGTGCAATGGGGTCTCTCTCTCTCTCTCTCTCTCTCTCTCTCTCTCTCTCTCTCTCTCTCTCTCATATCTGGTCCCCATGTCCAATTGCATGGCCTTTTGATGCCACACAGCTTCCTGTCGACGCCAGCTTTTCTCTGCCACTTCTTAGTACTGCCAGCTTCCGCCCCGGATAATACGGTTACAAAAGTTGGGTGCCGACCCCTCACTCTCTGCCGAGTGGTAGCAAGATTGGTAGCAAGAACAATTTCATTGTTCTGTATGGGACAATGACAATAAAGATATCTATCTATCCCAGGGGGTTCCAGGCACTCACCCAGGGTCTGTGTTCCTCTGGAGAACTGAGACGTGGCGGAGACTGCCGTTCCTTTAAGAAATGTGGTTTATTCACCTATTTACACCTTGGAGAGAGAGTCTGCATGGAGAGAGTCCAGGGACTCAGCTGCACAGCCTCAATTATAACGTTATAAGTGCGTTATAAAAATGTGACAACAGATGGCACTGTAGAGCTCAGTGACAAATTGCGCATATATATGAAGTTTTTTTTCAGAGCGTTTTTTTGTATCTGTGTAGATCCAGCCCAGATCTTACAGCATGGCCATATCAAGAGGGGCTTTCCACCCATAGTAGTGCAGCCCTGAAGCCAACACCCAGCCTCCCTTCAGCCAGCCTGGGAGAGACTCCTGGGGTGGATCTAAACATGGGGGAGGGGTGGAAATAAGTAAGAAATTAGATCATTTTAACAAAAGAAAAAAATCTCTATGAAAAAATCGAGTTTTAAAATTTTCTGCCCTCTGGCGCCATCTGGTGTTGCATGTTTATAGCTCATTCAAATTGCCATTTCTTTACTAATGTAGCTGAGTTCCTGCCTGAAGCCTAGAGAGTCACTGCCAGTCAGTGTAGACAATACTAAGGAAGATGGAGCATGTTCCTCTGTTCTTCCTGTCCCTCCTGCAAAATACTGGCAGCCTGGAGGGAACCTTAGAGTGTCGTGTGAACATTCGTTCATTTGTGACTTTCTCCCTCATTGTTTTTTTAATGGAAAACTTTCATAAATGCAAAATTGCTCCAGAGGCTGGGGTGAGGATAAGGTTTCTTGGGCTGTGTACACACCATGCATCTAAAGTACAAGAATCTTGGGAACTGTAGTTTGTTAAGGATGCTGGAAATGGTAGCTTTGGGAAGGGTAAACTTCAGTTTGGTTTAAGTGTATGGTTGCATACACAGCCTTGGTTATATCACAGGAGCTAGCCAATCCGTGCTGCGCACAGCCACTGCTTTGTGCAAATGTGCAGAAGCTCCACTTTGGAAAAGAAAGGTGTGGTTGGGTTGAATGGGGTGAAAGTGCTTCCACAGAGGCTCCCACCACCCTACAAATGTTGTACCCTTCTTCATGCACAAGTTTAAAACATTGCACAAATTGCAATGTAGTTGTAACCTTCTTAGGAAGCCCATTGTGGGTAGAAAGGACTGTAATCGGACCGCTGCTGTGTGCACATACCTGAGATAAAACTTAGTCACGTGGTGATTTCAAGTATCTGCGGTGAATTTTTAGGTGGTTGGTCTTGAGGCCTAACTTTGGCTCTTTGTGTTTGAACTAGCAGAGGACATCACTCTCAGGGTGTGGGAACGCTCATCGCATTTGAATTCCCTTCTGGTGCGCTCAGGCGCCGGCCATGAGATAAAAGATCCTTGCCTGGCTGGCTTTCGTTTTCCTCTGCAAGATAATAAGCAAGAGTAGCTCTTACTAGACTGAGGCAGTGCCGGATTTACGTATAAGCTAAACAAGCTATAGCTTAGGGCCCCACTCTCTTGGGGCCCCCTAAAAAATTTAATGGAAAAACCCACTGGATGTTCATTTCTAAAATATAAGATAAAAAACAAATAAATTAAAACCTACATACAGCAACAGTGTTTTGTGTTGTGTAGGCTCCAATGAGGTAAGTAATGGGCCTAGCCTGCTCCCTAAAATATCACTGGTTTTAGATACCTATTAGGTTCATAAATTACCATATAGCATATATTCAACAACAACAAAACTGCGACAATTTGTTGTTGACAAAGGACAGCTGGGCATATCAAGGGCCCCATTACCTTCATTAGCTTAGGGCCTCATCAAACCTAAATCTGGCGCTGGACTGGGGGAGCGTCTGAGAGCAGCCCATAGGGGCTTTGCCGATGCTCCTCAAGCATTCAGCACTTCCAACACTTAATGATTATTTAAAATGAATTTAATCAAAGCAGCGTGTGAAATTTCAGGCTGCGTGTGACGTGGTGCCTCAGTGCATTGCCAGAGTTACCAAACGGGCTCCCGTTGAGCATGGTGTCTCGCTGTCTTCTGTTAGGACCGCCTCTTCTTCGTCATGGAATTTGTGAATGGAGGGGACCTGATGTTTCACATCCAGAAATCCCGTCGGTTCGACGAAGCCCGAGCCCGGTTTTACGCTGCAGAAATAATTTCGGCCCTCATGTTCCTCCACGAAGGAGGCATCATTTACAGGTGAGCAAGAACACCATGCAATAATTTGTTGTTGCTGCTGCTGCTGCTGCTAATTAAATTAAATGAATAAATTCCATTTATACCCTGCCCTTCAACTAATGATGACAGGTCTGTTCACAGCATTAAACCCCCCCCCCCAATGAATAAACCTGGGACAGCACAATCAGTAAAGCACGGGACTCTTAATCTCAGGGTTGTGGGTTTGAGCCCCACGTTGGGCAAAAGATTCCTGCATTGCTGGGGGTTGGGCTAGATGACCCTTGTGGCTCCTTCCAATTCTACGATTCTATGCCTCCTTCTCTTTTGAGAATAATAAAATCAATAACAGCAGCCTCACAGGGAAATGTCAGTAGGTGCCATTTTTTCAGCCATATAGCAGTATGTGGGGAAATCAAACACCCTCCCCAATTCACCCTTTTACTGGCTCACAGCCCAACACCTGCTGCCAGCTTTTTTCTTGAAGCTATTGTCCTACCAACCTTACTGTACTCTTGTGAAACATGGATCACTTATAAACGCCATCTCCAACTCCTCAAAAGATTCCATCAATGGTGTCTCCAAAAAAATTTTACACATAATTTGGGAAGACAGGTGAACTAATGCCAGTGTACTGGAAGAAGCAAAGCTCGCCAGTGACAAAGCGATGATTCTTCAACATCAACTTCGTTGAACTGGTCATGTTGTGTGGATGCCTCATTATCGTCTTCCAAAGCAACCACTCTATTACTTAAAAATGGAAAGCGTAATGCTGGTGGTCAATAAGAGAGGTTTAAAGATGTCTCAAGAAAAATCTAAGAAAATGTAGTATAAACACCGACAACTGGGAAACACTGGCCTGCAAGCGCTCCAGTTGGAGAACAGCCTTTACCAAAGGTGTTGTGGGCTTTGAAGACGCTCAAACTCAGGACGAAAGGGAGAAACACGTTAAGAGGAAGACATGCTTGTCAAATCCACACCGTGATCAACTCCTGCCCGGAAACCTATGTCCCCACTGTGGACATGTGGGGTCCAGAACTGGCCTCCACGGTCACTTACGGACTCACTGTTAAGACTGTGTTTATGGAAGACAATCTTACTCAGCTACAAGTGATCCCCAAAGAAGAAGAAGAAGTTGATGGCAATCTTCAGAGCTGGTGAGCGTCTGGAAACCAAAAGGGCAGAGGTGGCTCTTCCTGACCTGTCATGGCCGACTATAAATCAACAGAGACAGAAGCAGAGCTCTAAGGAGGTGGTGCTGCGAATTACCCAAGTTCTTAAATACTGGTGATGCATTTATCACTCCCATCATACCCAGCTAGACCAAAGTAGTGAGCTGCACCAGTGCAGTGTTGGGTGGTGCCCATTAGGACTGGCAGGGCACAAAGCCAACCGGAGGTGGAGCCAGTGGCAGGCAGATGAAGCTGATTCTGGCTGTGTCACCATCTTCTTTCTGAGTTTTACAAGTGTGACATGGAGAAGGAAGCGGGTAGCCATGGCCGCCCTCTGGTCTGGTTGCAGTTCAGAAGACAGGCAGGTAGGGGCTTGCTGGGGGCTGTTGGAGGTTGATGGGGCAGTGCCCCCTTTCACCCTGCTAGACTGGCCTCCATTCCCTCAGCAGTTGCTGACTCTAGTACAGGCTTCCTCAACCTCAACCCTCCAGATGTTTTTTGGCCTACAACACCCATGATCCCTAGCTAGCAGGACCAGTGATCAGAGATGATGGGAAATGTAGTCTCAAAAGATCATGGGTATCATGGGTCCACTTATTAGTAGGCAAAGGCCCCACTCATCATGCTTGTCACGGACTGGTTGGACGCAGAGGAATGGTGGCTTGGAGTGAGTGGTCAGAGGGAGAAAAGGGAGAAGTCTGGGAGGAGGAATGTCGGAAGATGAAGAGGTAACAGGGCTTAGTGATATGGGAGAATCAGTGGCAGAGAGAAGTCCAAAATCAGAGGCAGAAGCTGAAGCAGGAGAGGAGGGAGGCCAAGAGGCAGAGACGAGTCCTGCTGGTGTCCTGGTGTCTCCCTTTCCTGCTGCGACAAGGTCCACTCCCCCTGGTCTTGCAGAACCAAAAGAGGCGTGAAAAGGACGGAGGAGAGGTTGGCTTCCTGCAGGCATGGTCTCCAGTTTTTGGGGGCAAACCCTGGAGAGGAGGAGACTTTTACAGCTTTTTAAGGCTGGCATATTCCTTGGCCTGCATGGGCATCATAAACATTGTCAGAATTCAAGGGCACAGCGAGTTTGCACAGCGAGTTTGCAAAAATAAACAGGGTCAAGCAGGGTCTCAAATCGGATGGGAGACCAGAGGTTTGATTCCTGCATTGCAGGGGGTCGGACTAGATCAGGGGTCGGCAACCTAAGGCCCATGGGCCACAAGCGGCCCATGGGGGTCGTTTTATCGGCCCACAAGCCACCCCTGAACCAAGCTACCTTCTCAGCGAATCCCTGCGCGCTGTGCTAAACTGGCGCAGCACGGCGTGGGGACTCACTTCGGTGACACCAAAAATTGCGTCTGTGCAGAAGCCGAAAATTGCGTCTGCGCAGACACAGACGTCGGAAATCACAGGCGCGCGCTTACACACACCCATAATATGGCCCACAGAGAGGGCTCCACAGCAGTGAACTGGCCCAGGCATGGTAAGCCTTGCTGACCCCTGGACTAGATGATTCTGTGATCCTAGACAGGCCCAAATATTCAGCGAGGGTGTGAATCAGGGGTGGTAAGAGGCATGACTCAGAAGGCTGTGTGGCCTGCGGAAAGTCCCCAGTGTCAGGCAGAGAGGTCTGGAGAGTCATATTTAGTCCCTGGACCGAAGGTTGCCCATCTTTGTTCAAGGACAGTGATGTTTTTAGAGTTGTTGTTGTTGTTGTTGTTGTTGTTGTTGTTGTTGTTGTTGTTGTTATTTATACCCTGCCCTCCCCAGCCAAGACCGGGCTCAGGGCAGCTAACAACAGATATAAGAACAAAGTGATTGAAATACATCTTAAAATACAAGATTAAAATACAACATTAAAACATTAAAATGCAGCCTCATTTCAATGGAAACTCAAATCAAAAACTTTTGGGGGGATGAAAACGTCAAGTCTACCAAGGCTAACTATCCAGACTGGTTCTATGTGGGCCAGAAAAAAGCCAGGGAAGTCCCCAAATAGGAGTTCCAACACAGAAGGAGAAAGGGAAAAAAGAAAGAGGGGGAGGGGATCAAGTTGATTCCAAGCCAAAGGCCAGGCGGAACAACTCTGTCTTACAGGCCCTGCGGAAAGAAATCAGGGGGCTTCCGGGGTGGCGCGATTGGAAAATCGCTGACTCCCTCTAAAACGGAGGGAATTTGCTCCGCGGAAAATCGGGTTTTTACCGCTACGGCGCAGTGGGAACCCTTAAAACCCACAGGCGGGTGAAGCCTGTGGCCGTGGGACTCGGCAGGCACCTCTTTGCGCCCCCCCAATCCGCTAAGGAGCTCGGTTTTGGGCTCCGGAGCAGAGCGGGGAAGTGGCGCTGTGCTGTGAGTCGTCTGCTTCTTCCGTGGAGTGAAGCCGCAAAGCCGTTGCCGGAGAGCGCTGCCTTCTTCCTTGAAATTTGGCACCAAGATCAACGACCTGTGAGTAGGTTATTTGGCAAGTAAAGGAACTGTCTTTAAAGATTTGGCACTGAACGCGGAGAGGTATAAAAAGGAAGTCTGCCTCCCGTTTTTTGTAAAGAAGTTAAGCAATGAGTTCGTAAGCGGAAATCTTAAAGGACGTTTTGAAGGACTATAATCTGAACATCTAACAGTGCTAGCCCCTCTTCTGAGGCAGGGAAGGAGGGGGGAAGGACTTGAATCAGTATTTCCCTGCTAAAAGAGAGGCCGACTTATTCTGAAATCTTGGAACAAGAAGGAGATAAATTGAAATTGCAGAGTTTTGAAAAATTAAAAAATAAAGTGAGAGATTGGCTTCATTATTATCAGATAATGGAGACATATAATTTGGATAAGAAAATTGGTTTCCAGGTGGAAAAGTCAAAATTAGAAACAGAACTGTTAGAACCCAAAACTAAGAATTTGTCAAGAATGTATAACCTGCTGTTGAAATGGAACACTCAGGATGAAACGGTGAAATCTGTTATGATCAAATGGGCACAGGATGTTGGACATAATATTATGTTTGCTGACTGGGAACAGTTATGGACCACAGGTATAAAGTTTACGGCATGTAATGCCTTAAGAGAGAATATTATGAAAATGATATACAGGTGGTACATGACCCCAGTCAAGCTTGCAAAAATTTATCACTTGCCCGATAATAAGTGTTGGAAATGCAAAGAAACTGAAGGTACTTTTTATCACCTTTGGTGGACGTGCCCAAAGATTAAGGCTTTCTGGGAAATGATATATAATGAACTGAAAAAGGTTTTAAATACACTTTCCTGAAGAAACCAGAGGCCTTTCTCTTGGGCATTGTTGGCCAATTGGTGCAAAAGAAGGATAGAACTTTTTTCATGTATGCTACAGCAGCAGCAAGAATACTCATCGCAAAGTATTGGAAAACACAAGATCTACCCACCTTGGAGGAATGGCAGATGAAAGTGATTGACTACATGGAATTGGCAGAAATGACTGGCAGAATTCGAGACCAGGGGGAAGAGACGGTGAGAGAAGATTGGAAGAAATTCAAAGACTATTTACAGAAATATTGCAAAATTAATGAATGCTAGAATGATGTCGGATTGAGGTTAAGTGGTTTCTAGCTGTAATGGTATAAAGGAATATGAAAAATAAATGGATTATTAACAGGTAAAAATTTAATGCTACAATATATCTAGATTAAAGATCAGGATAAAATAAGGAGGGAAAGGAATTGCTGAACTAATAAATTGAACTGGAATACAAAAAAGGGAGGTATGAGGAGGTCTGGGAAATAAGTAAATGAAAGATAAGTGACAAAAAGTTGGAATTGTTTTTAACTGCTTTTTATTTTGTATTTTTTTTCCTTTTTCTTTTTCGTTTTGTAATATTGTGAAAACTTTAATAAATATTTATTTAAAAAAAGGAAAGAAATCAGATCCCGCAGGGCCCTGGTCTCATGAGGCAGAGCGTCCCACCAGGCTGGGGCCAGTGTTGAGAAGGCCCTGGCTCTAGTTGAGACTAGTATATTTGAGTGAAAAAACAGAAACATGAGAGATGTTTGCAGACTGGATGAATGCAACACAGACAGCCTTAGAGAAAAGACCACGAGGAGCCGCGAGGGGCAAGAGATCAGGTGCAAGAGTCGGGGCCTTTCAGGAATGCAAGCATGCCCACATTTTCACTGGAAAAGTGTTGTTGGCCATACAAATCTTCCTCCCTTCTGCGTCTCAGGCAGGCGCCGCAACACTCTCATATCAGCCAAACTCTGGACTGTTTTTACCAGGGAAATTGCATAAATAACTCTCCCACTCCAGCATAACATTTTGCCTGTAAATATGGAAGCAAAAGCTGGTTGCTGCGGGCACAGGCCGCCTCTGGCAAGGCTTAAGGAAGGAAGAAATGTCCTGTTAATACAGCACTCGCGTCTCGTTCTCACTTCCCCTCTCGCGCTTGATGCCAAAGCCCGAAGGAGAGCAGACGCCAAATGGTTACGCAACCGAGACCGTGTTTCAAACAGCGACGAGCGACAGCCATTGACATTCAGTCAGTCCTCCGAAGAGATCTGTTTACACCGATCGGAGCATCCCCAGGCTTCTGCCTGCTCTCGAATGTATTCTCCCAGAGACGGTGGAATAAATTATCTTATGTCTAGGAGCCCTTCAGCACATGCAGACACAAACACACACACTGGCGCCAAGTGTCACAATAAATATTCGAAGGGAAACTGATGGCAGCAGGCTGATCTTGCGGAGAAACGGGCCCTCATATTACAGTTTAATGGACACCCAGAAACAAACACACGTCCGGATATTAAGCCATTCTGAAGGCAGGAGAGATAGGTAGCTGATTGTCTTGGTTTGGAAAACAGTTGTGGAATTGCCTGAGAGTGAATGAGGCAGGGTGGGGACGTTGTAGGGTCAGGTGTATATTTACTTAGGACCCCTCCAGACTTCCTTTTCTTGTGCATCCATGATTTGCGCTCATGGTGGTCTTTGGGGCAGACATTCTGCTTCTAGGATTATGGAATTGTAGAGTTGGAAGGGACCCTGAGGGTCATCTAGTCCACCCCCCTGCAATGCAGGAATCGTTTCCAATCCCAAATGTCCGAAATCCTGTAACTTTTTGTAGTAGTATCAGTAGTAAGAAGAAGAAGAACGTGCTTACCTTTAAAGCTCTAAACGGCCTCAGCCCAGTATACCTGAAGGAGTGTCTCCACCCCCATCGTTCTGCCCAGACACTGAGGTCCAGCTCCGAGGGCCTTCTGGCGGTTCCCTCACTGCGAGAAGCGAAGCTACAGGGAACCAGGCAGAGGGCCTCCTCGGTAGTGGCACCCACCCTGTGGAACGCCCTCCCACCAGATGTCAAAGAGAAAAACAACTACAGTCATACCTCGGGATAAATGTACTTCAAGTTAAGTATTTTTGGGTTGCGCTCCGCAGCGACCTGGAAGTAACGGAGCGTTTCGCCGCTTGCGCATGCACCGACGGTCAAAATGACGTCAAGCGCATGCGCGGAAGCGGCAAAACGCAACCCGAGCCCGCACAGATGCGCGGGCGCGGGTTGCGTTCGCTTCAGAATGCGAATGGGGCTCCAGAATGGATCCCGTTCGCATCCCAAGGTACCACTGTACCAGACTTTTAGAAGACATCTGAAGACAGCCCTGTTTAGGGAAGCTTTTAATGTTTAGTAGACTATTGTATTTTAATATTCTGTTGGAAGCCACCCAGAGTGGCTGAGGAAACCCAGCAAGAAGGGCGGGGTATAAGTAAATTTATTATTATTATTATTATTATTATTATTATTATTATTATTATTATTATTATTATTACCTTGCCCATCTGGCTGGGTTGATTTAGTGAAGCAAGCTTGTTTTCTGCTGCTGAAGAAGGATAAGACCGAAGCCAATGGCTTCAAATGTCAAAGAAAGAGATTCTGACTACTGTAAATGTTAGGAAGAACTTTCTGATGGCAAGAGCTGTTCGACAGTGAAACGGTCTCCCTCGAGAGGTGGAGGACTCTCCTCCCTTGAAAGTTTTAAAGCAGAGGTTGGATGGCCATCTGTCCTGGATGATCTAGTTGAGATTCCACCATTGCAGGGGGGTTAGACTAGATGGCTTCCGGGGTCCCTTCCAACTCTACAATACTAGATTCTAAAATGGGCTCCCACCCACCCAACTTTTAGCAGATTAATCTACCAGCGAAATGGTGGTTATAGTTATGACCTTGATTTGCACGCTTTAAAAAAGATTCAAAAAGTTTCCTCATGTTTTGTTCCTGCATTTTGTGAGTTGGCAGGGCTCACATCTCGCCTTAACCTCTTGCCTTCAATGGTTATCTCCTCCCGACTGAGGTTTACAAGCTAGCTTGCCTTCCTCGCAAAGTTTATTATACGACCTGGCATGATCCCACTCATTGATCTCAGGGCTTTGGGGTTTATTCTCTTCTCCTTCTTCTTTTATAGCTTTTTTTAATACAGGACATGCTTTTTATCAACAAGTTCATAAACTTGATGGCTGAGCTGCAGCTGCTGACATTTAGAAGGTGCCTTATATAATAATCCTGGCGGTTGTTGTTGTCGTGTGTGGGATCTTTATTAAGGCCGAAGATTTGTAATAAAGGGCAGATAGGACACAGTTGTGGGTTTCTTTCTGCTCGGGGAAAGGCAGTTCGTAAGAAAAAGATATTAAATGAGAGGCAGGAAGTGTGTTTGCGAAATCTTTCCCCTGAATTTATTCAGTCACCTTTTCTGTTTAAAATGACAACAGTAATCTTGCTTCCGATCCCCTTTGGGTACAAATGAGGGAGCTGACTTAGCAGTCCGATCTGATACATGTTTACTCAGAAGTAAATAACCCTGATTTCAAGAAATTCCATACCAGGCCCTATCACTGTCTTTAGCATACGTGCCACCAGGGTACAAAGATCCGCCCAGAACCCCCAAATTTGGTTTAGCCACCAAATTAACTTTTATTATGCTTACGCCTTATCTCTTGTTTACGAAAGAAGGGATGGAAACTAAACAAACTTTTTTATTTGCTCATTTATTTACAATGCACTTATACTTAAGTGTACAACACCACCACACTTAAACTTATAAGTATTATTTAGGCACCTAAGTAGGAGATACATCAGTCGTGTCAAAGGTGCCGCTGCCGCAGCTGCCGCATAGCAGCTCAATACAATACGAAACATATTATTTTGATGGAAGAGTTAATTTCGCATCCACTGCACCGTTGTGAATGACAAGCGCCGCTGTTCTGAGTGACAAGCGGCGCCGCTGGCGTGGCGTGTGTTTGGTAAATGAGCCCGCAAAGTCGAAAGTCCTGTAGTGAAACAGTAGGTATACATTTCAGTAATACCTAGGTATATAGTGGTACCTTGGGTTAAGAACTTAATTTGTTCTGGAGATCCGTTCTTAACCTGAAACTGTTCTTAACCTGAGGTACCACTTTAGCTAATGGAGCCTCCCGCTGCCGCTGTGCCACTGCTGTGCGATTTCTGTTCTCATCCTGAAGCAAAGTTCTTAACCTGAGGTACTATTTCTGGGTTAGCAGAGTCTGTAACCTGAAGCGTCTGTACCCTGAAGCGTCTGTAACCCGAGGTACCACTGTATATGTATTTTGTTTTTCTAGCTTGATCAAAATTATTTATTATTTCATAACAGGTAGATAGTTAAGAACTTAGGTGGCTTCACCGGCTGGCGCCTGACACCCCCCAGAATTCGGCGCCCAGGTGCCCTGCACCCCTGGGTAAAGATGGCCCTGCCAGGCCCGGAGATACGGATCTGCTACGAATCGTAGGCTGTCTCAGCCCAGGAGGGGAAATACCCAGTACAAAGTATCTTTTTATGATACACCAGAATAAAAGAAATGTTTTAAAAATCTAATCTAAAAAGAAACAGGAGCAAAGATAAAGGAGAAGGGGAAAAGAAAAGAAAAGACGAGAGGGGAAAGAGAGAGAAAAGAGAAAAAGATGAAAAGACTTCTTTTCTATCTATAGCAACTTGCTCAAAGTATTCATTCAAACTGATATCCAACTATTCTATTTTCCACAAGCCAGTATTTTTTCAATCTTCAAATCCAGATATTATATTTTCTCTTTCATGCAAAAAGTCCACAAGAAGCTTCCAGTCCTTAATAAATGTCAGTAATGACTAGAGAGGGACATTTTGGGTCGTGATGAGTTTTTCCCCCTTCGTGTCTCAAGATTCCTGCAACGTTTGCAGCTGATAGCTGCAAATGTTTCCAGGTTATAGTTTTCCACACAGGCTTCAACATGTGTGAATCGGCGGCTGAGTTGAAAGCTGGCATGTAATACAGTGGCTTTGGGGAGGAGGAAGAGGAGGAGGCATGAGGTTGGCACCGCACTCATTCTGGTTCCTATGAGCCCCTCTTCTTTTGCAGCTTTAGAAAAACCAGCACCGAAGAGGCTCTTTGGGCTTGTCTTGCAATCTGAATTTGTCTCCTTCTATTGCTCTGAAAAATGTTTACACCACTCCTAATATTCTTCTGCCCGCCTCGCCGCCTTCCTCTGCTCCAGCTCAGCCCTCTCACCTGCCCTAGCAGGCTCCTCTTAAGCACTTGGCACCACCTGAGTCTTCCCTTATTCCGCTTAGTCTTTTAATGTTCACCCTCCCTTGTTTGGGCATGTTCAGTTTTAATAGCCCTTCTGGGTCATAAGCGCCTTGGACGTGGCTGGCAGAGCACAGCAAGTCTCGCAGAGCCTACTGTGGAAGAGGAAGCTTGGCTCCCAGTACGTTTCTGAGCACAATTCAAAGTGTTGGTGCTGACCTTTAAAGCCCTAAACGGCCTCGGTCCTGTATACCTGAAGGAGCGTCTCCACCCCCATCGTTCAGCCCGGACACTGAGGTCCAGCACCGAGGGCCTTCTGGCGGTTCCCTCACTGCGAGAAGGGAGGTTACAGGGAACCAGGCAGAGGGCCTTCTTGGTAGTGGCACCCTCCCTGTGGAACGCCCTCCCACCAGATGTCAAAGAGAACAACAACTACCAGATTTTAGAAGACATCTGAAGGCAGCCCTGTTTAGGGAAGCTTTTAATGTTTGATGTATTACAGTATTTTAATATATATATTTTTGGAAGCTGCCCAGAGTGGCTGGGGAAGCCCAGCCAGATGGGTGGGGTATAAATAATAAATTATTATTATTATTATTATTATTATTATTGAAGCAGGGTTCACACCCTTAGTAGATCATGTTGGCTCAGAGGCTGCAGGGCTCTTACCTGGTCAGCCGCTGGTTGCCTTTTCCTAAGCACAGGAATGGTCCCCAGCCAGTTCAGCTCTTGAGCATATGCATCCATCTGTCTTGAAGGACAATGGAGGTGTTGGAAGGTTGCGGTGCCTGCAGTGGCTGTAGAGACCGATACGGGAGAGACATGTTCTGTTGCAGCTGAGGCAGATGAAGGCGTCCGGTTGGGCTGCTGCAGATGCACCATGGCATTTCTTCTCTCTGTGCTCCTCCCCGAGGTCATTCCTCCTCCGGTCACTGCGGTGGATGCAGAACCTGACCATCTGTCTCCAGGCACTGCGGTCATCTGCAAGGGATTCCCCACACGGCGGGGTTGTTGTTGTCAGCCTTCATGTCATGTTTGCCGACATCTTTGTAACACAGTTGGTCTGCCAACAGGCCTGGTGCCTGAAGCCAGCTCCCCGTAGAGCACGTCCTTGAGGATGCTGCCACCTTCCATTCTATGGATGTGACCAAACTGTTAGAATTCCTGCTCCATGGTTGCAGTCATGGGATTTTTGTCTTTCACATGACATGATATGTTTTGACTCCACAGAGTGGGAAGTCACGAAGACAGGATGTTTGCGTCACTGTGTTCCGTGACGTGGGACTATTCTCTTTGCTGTCTGATGCTAGAGAAAGAGGGAGCCATGTTGCAGTGCTCCGTGTGTGTTTATAGGTAAATAAAGTAGATTAGCCAAAATGCGGAGTTGCTGAGGTCTGTCACGCATGATGCACAAACTCTGCGGATCCCTAAGTGTGCTGGTGTCAGTTGGCATCGGTCGCTGTGATGTTCAGGCAGAAGAAAGCTTATGAAGCTCCCGAACAATTGACCAGGAGGGAGGGAACATGCCAGTCGGGCATGTGTCTCTGCCAGGGTCCTACTCGAGTGTAGGCTGAACTCCTGCCATTGAAGTCGCTGAGACAGGAGTGTGACCATGCCGGGACTGTGGGCTTGGGAGAGCGCATCTGTCAGGGCTGCCACGCAGTCCCAGCTCACATAGGACCACGTTAGCCAGCGTTCAGGTTAAAAGAGTCTTTATTGGATTACAGCTTCCATTTCCAAACTGCAATATGCAGCCCTACTTCTTCTAGGTCAGACCGGCGAAGACCCGTCTGAGTCTCCGCCTCTAGCACACCAGCTTAATACCCTAGCCTTGCTCCACCTCCTGCGCCTTTCCCTCCGTCTCTGGGTCCTTCTGCCCCCCGGGGTCTCCTTTTTCCTACTCTCTTCTGACGCGGACCCCCCTGACCCTTCCGCCTCCTTGCGGCGGGCTTTGGGACCTGGTTCACTCTCTGGGCTGCTTACTGCGCCAGCTTCCGCTACATTTGAACTTGGCGCGCGCGCCCAACTCTCAACCTTCCTCTTGATCGTTTCGTCGCTCCCCGAGGTGGGCGTGACTACTCCTGACTCATGCCCTCCCTCCTTCTGAAAGCCTCCGGAACCCGATGTCTGGTCCCCTTTCTCCCCGCTGTTCCCGTCTGGGTACGTGGGTCCCGATCTCCAACTGCTGCTCTCTGATTCCTCTCTGGACCCTTCTTCCTGGGGTGTCCCCCTGCTTTCCCCCCTTGCTCTGACTGCTGGCGCTCCCTTCTGGGAATCCTCGGACTCACTGGATAAGCTCGGCGATCTCGGTTCGTCATCCCCACTCATCTTTCCTTCGTATTCCTCCCCCTCGCTCTCTGTCTCCTCCCTTCTCTGCGTCTCTGCTTCTGAACCCCTGACATCCATCCCCCCCTCGAAGCCCCCCCTTCCCCCCTCCCCACTTTCAAGGGTGGTTGCAGGGTGCTCCATCATCACAGGAGTGAATGCCGGATACAGTTCGCTCCTCGTTGCTGGCCGCCAACTGAAGACCTCCGAGTCTTCCTCCTCGCGTTCGTCAACGGTGAGCTGCTCCGCCTCCATTTCAGTGCCGCCGTGCTCGAAACCGAGATCCTCCCCGCACACGTCCATGTCAGTCTCTGCGTCGGTCGCTTGACCTGGCATCTCCAGCCACCTCCGGCGCCACTGCTCCTCTGGCCGATCGTCCCACCAATACGAGGTATCGGACGCCGAACCCTCCGGTGACCCCTCTGGGGAATGTGTGCGCTGTGCGGGCTCCCCGTCCGAGTCGAAGCCATGGAACGTGCTGGAGGAAAGTGTGGGCGTGAACAACCAGTCGTCGAAGAAGCCTGCTGGCATGGGTCTGTGTGGGAAAAGGGCATGAAACTCGTCCTTGAGCAGGGGTTCCTCCAAAGCGTAGTCTGGCACCCAGCTATTAGCACTAGCCCGGGTGCCCTCTCTGGCTAGGAGGTATTCCACTCCGTCTTCCCCCCATCTGGAGTCCAAAATCTCCGTGACTTCGTTGATGGGGTCCTGCTGTGGCAATCTTCCCGCCTCCGACCGCTCCTGAGACGGACTCGGTGCTGTTCCTGGTTCCTGGAACCTGTGAGGTGTCCTGTAGGGAGTGAGCACCGACCTGTGGAACACCGGATGCATCCTGGAACCCTCCGGGAGCACCAGCCTGAAAGCTACTGGGTTGATCTGCGCTTCGACTTGGTATGGACCGAGTTGCTTGTGCCCCAACTTCTTTTTGGCTAACGATCTGGTCGGCACTGCGTGGGCTGCCAACCAGACCCAGTCTCCCACTCGGATCTCTTCGCCAACCCGCCTGTGCTTGTCCGCTTGCACCTTGTATGCGTGCTTCGCTAGCTCCAGCTGCCGTCGGAGTTGATCGTGGACCTCCTGCAACTCAGACGCGAAAGCGTCCGCCGTCTGCGGTTCCCCTTCCCCCACTCTGTCCAGTCCCGGGAAGGTTCTGGGATTCCTCCCATTGTTGGCGAAGAACGGTGTCACCCCTGTGGACACGTGCTTCGTGTTGTTGTAGGCGAACTCGGCGAGCGGCAGGTAATCCACCCACGTCGCAGGCTGTTGATTGGCATAGCATCTCAGGTACTGCTGCATGATGGCATTGACCCTCTCCGCTTGCCCGTTGGTCTGCGGGTGTCTCGCTGATGTCAGGTTGATTTTGACGTTCAGGAAGCCCATCAGCTTCTGCCAGAAATTCGAGATGAACTGGCGACCGCGGTCGGACAGTATAGACCGCGGCAGCCCGTGCACTTTGAACACGTGATCTATGAACAGTTTGGCTGTTTGTTCTGCCGTGGCCACCTTCGCACACGGTATGAAGTGTGCCATCTTGGTGAACAAGTCCACCACCACTAGTACAGCCGTCTTGCCTCTCGAGCTGGGTAGATCCGTGACAAAGTCCAGGGCCACCCTCTCCCACGGTTCAAACGGCGTTTGCAGCGGTTCGAGCAGTCCCGCCGGTGGTTTGTGCACCGGCTTGGCCCTCTGGCAGGTGTCACACCTCGCGACGTAGTCCGCGACTTCCCCTCTCAGTCTGGGCCACCAAAAGTCCCTTGCGACTAATTCCACCGTTTTTTCCGTGCCAAAGTGCCCGGCCGTGGGTGCGTCGTGCAACTGCTGCAGTACCTTGGCGCGAAGTTCATCTCCAGGCACGTAGATGGCCCCTTTACGTAAGAGCAAGCCGTCCCGTATCTGGAACTCGTCGCTCTTCGCCGTGCCCTTGTGCACCTCGGCCATCTTCGCCTGCGCGAATGAGTCGTCCTGCAACGCCCGCCGCACCGCCTCCAGGTCTACTGTGGCTGAAGCGCACGCCCACGCTGTTGGCGCGAAGATGTGCATGGCTGCCGCTGGCGTCGCCTCTTCGAGGTATTGCGGTTTTCGGGACAGTGCATCCGCCATGATGTTGGTGTCGCCTGGGACGTACTCTATTCGGAAATCGAAGTCAGCAAAGAACTCCGCCCAACGTATCTGCCTCTGGTTCAGGAACTTCGCCGTGCGCCAGTGCTCCAGATTCTTGTGGTCCGTGCAGACCTGCACCGTGTGCTTGGCGCCGATCAGGAAGTGCCTCCATGCTTTGAATGCTGCATGAATGGCAAGCAACTCCCTGTCCCAGATGGTGTAGTTCTGCTCCGACTTGCTGAGCTTTCTGGAGTAGAACGCTCCCGGTCTCCAGACCCCCTGTGGGTCCCTCTGCAGCAGGACAGCTCCCACTGCTCTATCGGACGCGTCTGTTTCTACCCGCATCGGTCTGCTGGGGTCGATATGCAGCAGTTGCTCTTCCGACGCGAAGAGACGCTTGAGTGCCTGAAAGGACTGCTCTGCCTGCTCCGTCCAGATGAATTTCTTTTTCTTGGAGCTTAGCGTGTCCGTAATAGCCGCCGTCTGCATCGCGAACCCTTTGATAAACTTGCGATAGAAGTTGGCGAAGCCGACAAACCGCTGGACCTCCTTCCGGTTGCGCGGGCTCTTCCAATCCAACACCGCTCGCACCTTGGCGCTGTCCATGGCTAGCCCCTTGTCCGACAACTTGTAACCCAAGAAATCCACCTCCGTCGTGTCGAACTGGCACTTCTCCAGTTTGGCGTACAGTCTATGCTGCTGCAACCTCTCCAGCACCTCCCGAACGTCTTGGTCATGCGCTTGCTGCGACTCGGAGAATATCAGGATGTCATCCAGAAAGCAGACGCACTTCTTGTAGAGGAGTCCCGCCAACACATGATGCATGAAAGCTTGAAAACAGTGAGAACCGTTTTGCAATCCAAACGGCATCACTCTGTACTCGTAGGTGCCCAGAGGCGTGAACATGGCTGTCTTCCACTCATCGCCCTCCCTCATGCGGATGAGATTGTACGCCCCTCGCAGGTCCAACTTGGTAAACACGCGTCCCTTGCGCACCGTCGCCAGTAGGTCGTCAATCCTGGGCATGGGAAAATCAGAGGGCTTGGTCATCTTGTTCAAGAGGCAAAAATCCACCACCAGCCTCTTTTGGGGCGTGTCCTTCTTCTTCACAAAGAAAACAGGACTGCCCCCTACTGCCCTGGACTCCCGGATGAAACCACGCTCCAAATTGTGATCTATGAACTGTTTGAGTTCCTGTAGTTCATCCTCAGACATGGAATACAGCCTCCCCTTCGGTAGCGTCGCCCCTGGTAGGAGGTCAATCTTGCAGTCATATTGCCTGTGCGGTGGTAACTTGTCTGCCTCCTTCTCGCAGAAGACCTCCAGAAAGTCTGCGTATTTGTGGGGGACTGCTTGCAACGTTCCCAACTGCAGTTGTGATTCCTCCTCCTCTCCCTCCTGTCCGGGCAGGATGCAGTGTTCTGCGCAGTAAGAGGAGCCGAAGATCAGCTGTCGCTGGTACCAAGCCAGTGTCGGACTGTGCCTGTCCAGCCAACTCATGCCCAACACAATGGGTGTGTCCGACAGTCGTGTGACGTTAAAACTGATGACTTCCCTGTGGTTGCCAAGGCGCATCACCATTGGCGGCGTTTGCTTCACCACCTGCCCCCCCAGCAACTCTCTGCCATCCACTGTGACGACTTGCAGGGGCAGAGTGGCCGGCAATAGCTGTATAGCGTGCTGCTCCACAAAATCCTGTGCTATAAAGTCTGCGTTGCTTCCAGAATCCACAGAAAGCGGGACTTCGATAGTGACGCCATCGGGCAGCTGGAGAGATGCTGTGAGTTGCACTACTGGTTTGGGTGGGAGGGGGTCTGTGGGTTGCAAGATCGCTGGGGACTGCTTCAGTGATGCGTCTGGCTGGGCCCCAGTGCCTCTGTCTCCAGCCAGACATCGTCGTTTCCCTGCTGGTGTTCGCTGTGTTGCGTGGCCGCTTTCACCGTTGCGGAGGCTGCAGTGTGCTTGGAGCTCCTCTGGGGACACTCTTTCGCCAAGTGTTGAGAGCTGTCGCATATATAACACTTCCTGGTCCCTCTAGGAGGTTTAGTCTTGACTGCCGCCGGTGCAGGGGCTCTGGTAGCTGACTGAGCCCTGGCTCCTCCCACCTCCATAGGTTCCACTCCCCCTCCTGGCGGAGGTGTAGATTGCGCACGCGTAGCGTCCCTGGGAACGAAAGAGAAACTTCTCGCTGCTTCGCGCCCTCCACGTCCTTCGTCTCTGCACCACGGACGTTCTTCCAGCCTCACCCCCACAGTCAGCGCCCTTTGGACCACCTCCTGCGTGCTCCGGGGCCTCTCCCCCCTCGCAATTTCGTCTTTAACAGCACTGCTTAAACCCTCCCAGAATAGGTCTCTGACTGGGGGCGAATCCCGGTCCCATTCCAAGGCACTGACCAGCGCAAAAAAGCGGGCGTGATACTGGCGTACGCTCGCCCTCCCTTGTTTCAGTCCCTGAATCTCCCGTCGGGCAAGATCCACGTCAATGGTAGATAAAAAGCACGCATCCATCGCTTTGATAAAGGCATCTGCATTCTGAAGCGCCGGATCTTTATCCCTCCACAAATTGCGTAGCCACGCTTTAGCATCCCCATGCAAATGGGATAGTATAAACCCCACTTTCTCTTCCTCATCCCTAAAGTCTTTCGCCAGCAGTTGCAGTGCGCACATTACATCTGCTCGAAAATTGGGGTACTGTTGTAAATTCCCATCGAAGTGAGCCACAAGCCCTCCTGCTCTCCGTGCCAACCCAACCCCCTCCGGTCTGGGTCCTGGCTGCCCATGCTTAACCAATGCTTCAAACCTGGCGTGGAGATCTCTGTAGGCGGCTGCCGCATCCTCCTCCCTTTTCTTGGCTGCCTGTACCTCCGCGTTCAATTGGGTCACTGCCCGTTGCAGCGCTGAAATTTTCTCTGCTTCCGTCATCTCTGCCAACCGTTGTGAGCTCGCTCCCAAACACCAATTTCCTCCTCTCGCTGCTTCTGCCTCCGCTGCGAGGTATCAGGTGTCCGAAGCTTAAATGAGACGGGTCTTACTATCAGGGCTGCCACGCAGTCCCAGCTCACATAGGACCACGTTAGCCAGCGTTCAGGTTAAAAGAGTCTTTATTGGATTACAGCTTCCATTTCCAAACTGCAATATGCAGCCCTACTTCTTCTAGGTCAGACCGGCGAAGACCCGTCTGAGTCTCCGCCTCTAGCACACCAGCTTAATACCCTAGCCTTGCTCCACCTCCTGCGCCTTTCCCTCCGTCTCTGGGTCCTTCTGCCCCCCGGGGTCTCCTTTTTCCTACTCTCTTCTGACGCGGACCCCCCTGACCCTTCCGCCTCCTTGCGGCGGGCTTTGGGACCTGGTTCACTCTCTGGGCTGCTTACTGCGCCAGCTTCCGCTACATTTGAACTTGGCGCGCGCGCCCAACTCTCAACCTTCCTCTTGATCGTTTCGTCGCTCCCCGAGGTGGGCGTGACTACTCCTGACTCATGCCCTCCCTCCTTCTGAAAGCCTCCGGAACCCGATGTCTGGTCCCCTTTCTCCCCGCTGTTCCCGTCTGGGTACGTGGGTCCCGATCTCCAACTGCTGCTCTCTGATTCCTCTCTGGACCCTTCTTCCTGGGGTGTCCCCCTGCTTTCCCCCCTTGCTCTGACTGCTGGCGCTCCCTTCTGGGAATCCTCGGACTCACTGGATAAGCTCGGCGATCTCGGTTCGTCATCCCCACTCATCTTTCCTTCGTATTCCTCCCCCTCGCTCTCTGTCTCCTCCCTTCTCTGCGTCTCTGCTTCTGAACCCCTGACAGCATCTTTGTCTGAGACTTTGCCATATTCACAACTTTAGCAGAGAGTCCAAATAGAAGAGTCTTCTCTGGGTTACAAGCACCAAGTTCACTGCACCAGCTGAAATACATAAGAAGAGCTCTGCTGGGTCAAGTCAAAGGCCCATCTCACCCAGCATTCTCACAGTGGCCAACAAGGTGCAAATGGTAAGCCAGCAACAACTGAAAATCCGCAGGGATGATCTAGAGCAGGCATAGGCAAACTTGGCCCGACTACAGTTCCCATCATCCCTGACCACTGGTGCCTTGGCTTAAAAATTAGGGCCATTTGAATCATTGAAGATTCTTGGGTTTTCCCCGACCACGTATGAGGCCGCTGAGTGGGTCATAATGAGCCACTCAACTGCATTTCAGTTTTTTGTTAAGGTGGGAGATGCAATCCCAAATCTCAAAGCATGCCATGTACAGTGGTACCTCGCAAGACGAATGCCTCGCAAGACAAAAAACTCGCTAGACGAAAGGTTTTTCCGTTTTCGATTTGCCTCGCAAGACGAAATTTCCCTATGGGCTTGCTTCGCAAGACGAAAACGTCTCGCGGCTTTGTTTCCTTTGTCTAAAAACAAAGACATGTTTTGTTTTTAAAGTTAATTTATTTTCCCTTCAATTTTTGAACTGCTCTTTACAGTATGTGTGACTTTAAAGAGCAGTTAATAAACTGTTGTTGTACCAAATTTGGCTTTGTTTCGACTTTTTTTGACCATAGGAACGCATTAATTGATTTTCAATGCATTCCTATGGGATTTCGTGATTCGCAAGACGAAAAATTCGCTAGACGACAAAAATTGCGGAACGAATTAATTTCGTCTTGCGGGGCACCACTGTTTGGTTCTTAATATGCAGAGAACAGCCATTTAGGGTCATCGCTTCCAGCAGCCATGTTTACAGAGCATCCATCCTGGTTTGTTTGCAGGGAGATTAGGCAAGCTGGCTGTTTTTAATGAGCCTTCTTCGTTCCAATTTGTGCGCAGAGAGACTAGACGGGGTTGGTTCAAAGAAAGAGTTGCCCCACACTTTCCCAGTGCATTCCCCCCCCCAATCACTTTCCCTCTTGCAAAAAAAAAAAAAGAAGTCTGGTCTTTTGGGGAAGTGGGTTTGTTGCTCAAGAGCTCTCAATCCGCTTTAATCCACAGACTTGATTTGCCGGTATGTGACCGAATCCAACTCAATAATTGCGTCAGTCCAGAAGCGCCCTGGATGGTGTCAGAAGCGGAGCTAGCTGTTCCAGCACCCGGAGCGTGCACCCGGGGGTGGGGCCACAGGGGCAGGGCCAGCATCCCCGGGGGTGCCACGGAGAGCATCGGGGGGGGGGAGACGCCCATGGGCAAGGAGCGAGCCGCCCATGGCAGGCTGCTTCCTGGGCGGGGTGGGGTGGGTGGGAGGCATGCCACTTTGCCAACAGCCTTCCTCCCTTCCCTCTTCCTTTTGACAGCTGGGGGAGGCTCCCCCCCAGGAAGCAGCCCGGGAGTGGGGGGCAACAGCGCACCGCCCACCTGCAACTCCCAAGCATCCCCCAAGCTGTCAAAAGGAAGGAGGAAGGGGGGAAGGCCGCTGGCAAGACTTCCCCCCGACAGCTCGGGGTAGGCTTGGGAGTCATGGGCAGGCGGCGCACCGAATGTCACCCCCTTGGTGATGACACCCGGGGTGGGCTGCCCCCACTGCCCCCCTTCCTCTGCCCCTGGATGATGTCAATTTTAGCATTTCAGCTGGAAGAGCATCACTAAGAGCAGATCCACTGCATGCATTTAAAGCGCATCCAACACACATTTAAAGCATGTGATTCCCCCTGAAGAATCCTGGGAACTGTAGTTTCCCTCCTTACAGAGAGCTACACACCCCAGCACCCTTTGGAAAACTACACTTCCCAGAATTCCTTGGGGAGGTCGCGTGCTTCAAATGTGTGTCGGGCGTCCTGGTGGAAGCCTTTTGGCGTGCCCACTGATGAGTTCTTTGGAAACCATGATTGTGGGGGAAGAAGCTGGTAAAGAGAAGTGGAGATGGGCATTTGAAGCCTCCTTTGGCATTGCAAGGATGGTTGTATCACAGAGCCGGTGTCTGAGTCACAAGTGGAAAGGGTTCCTGATCCATCTCTCCCCCCCCCCCCCGGGACCTTGTGATCTGCTGACAATCCACAATTACTGTAAATACAGCCGAGTAATCTGTGTCCTGGGAAATGTGCGTGTGCGTCTGTGAACATCTTGGAAAGGAGATTTTTCCAATGCCACCTACCTTTGCCCTGCCAGCTGGCAAACTGCAGAACACTTGGCTTGTGGCAGGGTTAAAAAGAGGCCAACACTCAGCCTGAGAGAACAGGATTTGCCCATGCGAGGTCCTGGGTTCAATTGTCAATTTCCCATCACAGGTTCTGCAGCATCTGCACCTTAGGAAGCGCCTGCTAGACAGCAGAGAACCAGGATTGGTCAATGTGGTGTGTTCCCTCCCCAGATATTCTACTGCTCCCATCATTCTTGACCATTGGTCATGCTGACCAGGGATGCTGGGAGTTGTAGTCTGCCAATGTGGAGACCATCACATTGGCTGCCCCCGGGGCAGACAGCGCTGGCTGGCTGAACCAATGGGCTGACAGCATAAGGCAGTTTTGTGTGCTCCTAGGTACCGATCAGATATGCAGGTGACACAACCTTGATGGCAGAAAGTGAGGAGGAATTAAAGAACCTTTTAATGAGAGTGAAAGAGGTGAGCGCAAAATATGGTCTGACGCTCAACATGAAAAAAAACGAAGATCATGGCCACTGGTCCCATCACCTCCTGGCAAATAGAAGGGGAAGAAATGGAGGCAGTGAGAGATTTTACTTTCTTGGGCTCCATGATCACTGCAGATGGTGACAGCAGTCACGAAATTAAAAGACGCCTGCTTCTTGGGAGAAAAGCAATGATAAACCTAGACAGCATCTTAAAAAGTAGAGACATCACCTTGCCAACAAAGGTCCATATAGTAAAAGCTATGGTTTTCCCAGTAGTGAGGTATGGAAGTGAGAGCTGGACCATCAAGAAGGCTGATCGCCGAAGAATGGATGCTTTTGAATTCTGGTGCTGGAGGAGACTCTTGAGAGTCCCATGGACTGCAAGAAGATCCAATCTATCCATTCTTAAGGAAATCAGCCCTGAGTGCACACTGGAAGGACAGTTCATGAAGCTGAGGCTCCAGTATTTGGCCACCTCATGAGAAGAGAAGACTCCCTGGAAAAGACCCTGATGTTGGGAAAGATGAAGGGCACAAGGAGAAGGGGACGACTGAGGACAAGATGGTTGGACAGTGTTCTTGAAGCTACGAACATGAGTTTGACCAAACTGCGGGAGGCAGTGGAAGACAGGAGCGCCTGGCATGCTCTGGTCCATGGGGTCACGAAGAGTCGGACACGACTAAACGACTAAACAACAACAACAACAACAACAACAGGTTGTTGGGCATTTACAGGCCAGTTTCCCTTCACTGAAATCTCTGGTCCAGAGTTACGAGTTGCAAAGTGAACCCAGAGCTCAGCGCCCTTTGCAACTCTGCTCAGCTTGTTTGTGTTCTAAAGGGCCTCATGTTGTATCTCCAAATAAATTCGAAGCACACTTCACATGGAACTATTCCTACAACCAGTCCTTTCCCGAGAGCTGCTGGGTCAGGGTTTCAGCAGGAGCTGTTTTAGCAGTTGACACCATGCAGCATGCTGGAGGCAGGGAGGCAAAATGATGTTATGTAGGACCTGGAAGAGCACACAGTAAGCTCTCCCTACCTGGAGATGCTGAGGATTGCACCTGGGACCTTCAGCATGCAAAGCAGATGCTCTACCACGGCACTAACCTGAAGGAGCGTTTCCATCCCTATCGTTCTGCCCGGACACTGAGGTCCAGCTCCAAGGGCCTTCTGGTGGTTCCCTCACTGCGAGAAGCAAAGCTACAGTGAACTAGGCAGAGGGCCTTCTTGGTAGTGGCTCCTGCCCTGTGGAATGCCCTCCTACCAGATGTCAAAGAAATAAACAACTATCTGACTTTTAGAAGACATCTGAAGGCAGTCCTGTTTAGGGAAGCTTTTAATATTTGATGAATTATTGCATTTTAATATTTTGCTGGAAGCCGCCCAGAGTGGCTGGGGAAACCCAGCCAGATGGGCGGGGTATAAATTATTATTATTATTATTATTATTATTATTATTATTATTATTATTATTAACCTTCCCCTAACTTTTAAGCTGCCCCTATTTAAACCTTGCAGTAACACCAGGATACATCATGGACTAGCCAGATGCAGAGGAGTGGATAGAGGAAACAACTGGGGAACTGCCAAAGGAAGAAGACTCAGAGCCCAGGGAGTGGTGGTCAACCATGGGTGGTCAGAGGAAGAAGCCTGGGAAGAGAAGGTGCCGGAAGCAGAAGGGACAACAGGGCTTAGTGAACTGGGAGAGTCTGTGGCAGAGAAAAGTGCAGAATCAGAGGCAGAAGCTGAAGCAGGGGAGGAGGGAGACCAAGAGGCAGAGATGAGTCAGGCTGGGGAAGAGTCATGGGTGTCTCCCTCTCTGGCTGCAACAAGCTCCCCCCCCCCCGGTCTTCCAGGACCAGGAGAGGCATGAAGAGGGAGGAGCAGAGACAGGCAGGTTGGCATGGTCTCAGATTGCTTGAAAGGTCAACACCGCTGCAGTGCCCTCCAGAAATTGTTGGACTCCAACTCCCATCATCCCCAGCCAGCATGTCCGGAGAGCCAGGGTGATGGTAGTAGGACCCCTACACTCCCTGGAGGGCCACAGCTTCTGCTTCACAAATGTATCTCGACAGGAAGCCCTGTTGAAGTCCATAGGGATTACCTCTGAGTAGGCCTGCCTAGGATCGCACTGTAATTCCTTGGCATGGTTCTCTCTTCTGAGCTGCCTCTCGCAACTCAGTAATAGGAGTGAGTCACTTTTTTGGCACCTCTGAAGGGTGGCATCTCACAGCGCACGTTTCCAAAAGCGTTTCCACATCAAGGAGCGATGGTTTGACATGCGGAGGAGGCAAGAAGCAACAAGCAGCAAAGAACAGTCTGGCACAATCTGACATTATGGCGCTCTGTGCTCAGATCTCCACACTTGACATTGTTACACACTTCAGACTTGCCTGATGGCTCAGAGACAGGGTGTCTGCAATGCAGGCAGGAGGTCCCGGGTTCAAGTCCTGACATCTCCAGGGAGGGCTGATATGGGAGCTGCCCAGAGTGGCTCTGGCAACCCAGTCAGGGGGACGATATATAAATGTTGTTGCTGTTGCTGTTGCTTAATGCAAGGCAGATGCGCCTCCACTGAGCTATAACCCATTCCCATATATCTTTTAATCTGACCAAAAAAAGAGAGAGAAAATGCAGGGGCGAGATGGCTGTTTTAGTCCAATGCAGAGTTAAGCAAACCCTAATTCTGCATGAGACAGAGGTGATGGTTTGTTTCCATTGGGGTGTAAATTCTTGGCTCCATAGATTCCCATCTGTAAAATGGGCACATTGTTTCCCAGAATCTCCCCATGCTTAATTCCTTCATAAGACACAGTGCATATATGTGCATTTATACGTGTGATTAAACATGCAAATTGCATATTGAAGATTGGATTTACTGTGCTAAAGTTCATTTTCGGCAGGGGATGGTGTGGTGGTGGTGGGGGAACCTGACCCACGTAGCGCCTGAGAAGTGTGATAGTCAGTACTAGGCAAGCTACTTTTCCCTCTGTGATTTGGTTTCCTTCTCTTTCTGCTCCCGTTCTGATTTGACTGTTGCCTTGCCCTTGGTGGGTGCTACTCTGGTTAGCTGCTGCACTTGTGAACTGAAATTTGTTGTTGTTTAGTCGTTTAGTCGTGTCCGACTCTTCGTGACCCCATGGACCAGAGCACACCAGGCACTCCTGTCTTCCACTGCCTCTCACAGTTTGGTCAAACTCATGCTGGTAGCTTCGATAACACTGTCCAACCATCTTGTCCTCTGTCAAACCCTTCTTCTTGTGCCCTCAACATCAGGGTCTTTTCCAGGGAGTCTTCTCTTCTCATGAGGTGGCCAAAGTATTGGAGCCTCAGCTTCAGGATCTGTCCTTCCAGTGAGCACTCAGGGCTGATTTCCTTCAGAATGGAGAAGTTTTATCTTCTTGCAGTCCATGGGACTCTCAAGAGTCTCCTCCAGCACCAGAATTCAAAAGCATCAATTCTTCAGCGAACTGAAATTAAAGAGGCATAAAAATGTAGACATATGAAGGCAGCCCTGTTCAGGGAAGTTTTTAATGTGTGCCATTTTAATGTATTTTTAATCTTCGTTGGAAGCCGCCCAGAGTGGCTGGGGAAGCCCAGCCAGATGGGCGGGGTACAAATAAATTATTATTATTATTATTATTATTATTAGTAGTAGTAGTAGTAGTAGTAGTATTGTTATTATTGCTGGAAGGTACCCCAGGGATCATCTAGTCCAACCCCCTGCAATGCAGGGAACACAGCTAAAGTGATGAGCTGCCCTTTTACTCTGAGTGTTGTTGGCAGGGGTCACCATTGTTCTTGGATTGCCAGCTCCTGTCATCCCAGGCAGGCAGCATGGCCAATAGTCAGTGAAGAAGGGATATGGAGGCCCACGTCATTCTTGTCCCCCTGCCACACCGGAAAGCATACCCGGGATTATTCCACCCTGACTAGGAGGATTCCTGCCCATGTTCCTGGAGTCATGAGATTCTTAATCTCAGTGGTTGTGGATTCGAGTCCCACACTGGGCAAAAGATTCCTGCACTTCAGGGGGGTTGAGCTACATCAGGCATCCCCAACCTTCGGCCCTCCAGATGTTTGGGACTACAATTCCCATCATCCCTGACCACTGGTCTTGTTAGCTAGGGATCATGGGAGTTGTAGTCCAAAAACAGCTGGAGGGTCACAGGTTGGGGATGCCTGAGCTAGATGATTCACGTGGTCCCTTCCAACTCTAGAATTCTACGATTCTATGAGCCATTTGCATGCCTTTTCGAGTTGTATGTGAATGAAGAGCTGCCTCGTGGAATTTTAGCTCAGGAAATGTGCCCAAAAGCCTTTATCTGGGATACACCAGATCTATTTTGTTCGCGCTGTCATCAATGTGATTCAGGGCTCCAGGCTGCAGATTTGCTTGCCCCCCCATCCCCCCCACCCCGCTTGGCGTGCATAAAATAGCAGCACTGTTAAGAGCAAATTGGCTCCGTCGTCGGATAGGCTAGAAAAAATTCCAGCAGCTCCGTCCAGTGAGATGAAAGAATCCGCTACATTTCTAGGTTGCTGGTTATTTGGTCAGCAGGAGGTTTGCCCAGTCCGCCTGCCACAGAGGAAGGATTTTCCCCTTCCCGGTTTGTGTCTGTCATACATTCAGTGAAATCGCATCCCCACCCCCTGGAATTTCTGAGAAATGACTGCGTGTCTCAGTCTGTATGAAAGAACAACGATTTTACATATATTTAAACCGCAACTTTTAGCAGAATGTGGGATGTGAGTTGCCCCTGGGTTGTTTTATTTTTTTTATTTTTTATTTTTAGAATATTTTATTAGGTTTTCACAATAAAAAACATACAAAAACAGAGAAAATACAACATCACAAAAGAAAAAAGTACAATACAAAAATACAAACATTAAACACATCAAAAGAAAAAGAAAAAAGAGATAAAAACACATATAGTAACAAAAAACAAAAATTCCCTCTTTCTTAATTTCTCATCTTCAATTAACTTATTTTCCGGACTTCCTCACGTCTCCCATTCTTGTATCCCTTTTTAGAAATTAATTCAGCAAATTCATATCCTGTTTATTTATCTGTTGTTAATCCAATCTTACATTTTACTTTGTTGCTAAAACCCCTGCAATTCATTTCAATGTCCTTAACATTCATAAATTTTACAATATTTCTGCAAATAAATTTTAAATTTCTTCCAATCTTCCTCCACCGTCTCCTCTCCCTGGTCTCGGATTCTGCCAGTGCCCCTGGGTTGTTTTAGAAGCCATGGGATAGTTCAAGGCAGGGGTCAGCAAGGCCTGGGCCGGTTCACTCGAGCGGAGATCCCTTCGTGGGCCGGATTGCGTATGCGCAGCCGCAATTTCCGGCGTCTGTGCAGACATGAATTCTGGTGTCTGAGCATGTGCAGACGCGATTTCCAGCACCGTGGAAGCGAGTCCCCGTGCCGCACTGCACCAGTTTAGTGCAGTGTGTGGGGACTCACTGAGCGGGTGGCTTGGTTCGGGGGTGGCTCGTGGTCCGGTTAAACGACCCCCGTGGGCTGCTTGTGGCCCATGGGCCTTAGGTTGCCTACCCCTGGTTCAAGGCATCAGAATTCAAAATGGCCTCGCTGCAAAGATCTGTTGCTGGCGGACAAGCATGCTTTTGAGACTGGGCTAGACCGACAAATGGTTTGTGTAGGTGTGATGCAGCTTTGTATATTCATAAGTAGAGAGGTGGGTGGGTATTTATTTATTTATTTATTTTTCAAAATTAAAACAAAACATATTATCCAGAAACATATCATCCTTATTCCCTCCCCATTTTTCCTCCCTCCCCCCACCCTCCCACACAAAACCGACCCACCCCCACCCCCGACTTCCCTCAGTTCCCTTCTTTGATTTATCTGAGAATGCTGATTTCTGCATGTTACAAAGTTGTATAGATCCTCAAACTATTTAGCTGATTATTTATCAATAAAAAGTTTGTGAATGTTTGTTCAAACCCAGCCAAGGAGTCCAGTTCGCTTTGTTGCGTCTTTTTAAAGGGTTCCCATTCATCTTTAAAGTCACGGTTATCCTTGTCCCGTAGCGCATATGTCAGTTTTGCCAGTTCTGCATAGTCCATCAATTTTTCTTGCCATGATCCTTTTGCTGGGGTTTTAGGTGGGTGTTTTTTCAAGAGTCCTTTGAGTGGGACTCTTGAGAAGCACATTGCCAGAGATTGTTCGAAGCTAAACTTACTGCTCCCACAAGCCATTGGACGGAGGGCTTAATGGCTCCATGTCTTTCATCACAGGTAGGCACCATCCCTAACTAGCAGGACCAGTGGTCAGGGATGATGGGAGTTGTAGTCCAACAAAGCTGGAGCCCTCAGTTTGAGAAACACTAAAGATGGACTTGTCTTCCTATTGCCTCCTTATTTTCCCTAAACTTTGAAGTATTTTCTCTCTCCCTGCCCCCCCCCCCCATCTTTTGGTGTAGTTTCAGAATATTTGGAAGAGACAATATGTTGTTTGATAAAAATAGCTTGATGGGTCTCGGTTTGGTTATGTTTTCCTGGTTGTATGGCTGAAGAAAAAACAAGTTGTTCTGCTGCCAGCTGTCTGAGAACAAACTGGCAAGCTTCTGTCATATCCATGCAAACGTTTGTGTCTTTCCTTTGCTTTCTAGAACAGTAGCTGTAATGGCCATAGCTGTCAACCGTCCCTTATTTGGCGGGAAACTCCCTTATCCTAGCGCCGTGTCCCACTCCTGTCCCTTATTGATGATGTCCCTTAAATTTCCCGGGTTTCAAAAGAAGCAGCTCCTCTCCCTCCCTCCCTGCTGGCCAGGGAGGAGGGAGGCTCCAACTGTGTTGCTTGGCTGCGTTGCTCACCCAATAAGGAGTCTAAGAACGACTGGGGGGTGGAGCTTGCATGCCTTGTGCCGATCAAATCGGCCGCGTTGCCTGGGGACTCGCCTTTGCTCAGCGCTTCCCAGCGGAGAGGTGACGGTGGTGTCCCTTTCTGCATCCCCTTTGCCAGGTTGCTGCGCTGTGGGAACCACCGCTTGAGGCTTTGTTTGGCTGCTGGCTGGGCTTTCTGCCTTTGGCTCGGAGGGGGTCAGAAGTTGAACATACCTGTGCCCGGAAAATCCCTCATTTTGGCTGCTGATCCCTTATTTTCGAGGCTGCTGGTCCCTTATTTTCAAATCTGTAAGCTGACAGCTATGGTAATGGCCTGCTCCACAGAGGGCCTTTATTCCAGATTTGTTAAACATTTCTTCTTCTGGATCCACCCACGATCAGTTCTGGCCCTCGCCTCTGTCAGAATGTGAATCCCCTGACAGACTACCCTCAAGGGATCTCATCCCCTGGCAGAAATAAGGTTCCCCCCATCCATTCTCCCATGTAACATCTTGTTAGAACAGGTTGTACACTGTAATCACTTTTTTTGTGCAGTATTTTTGACAGCAGCCCTTGCGTTTGTTTTGCAAACTTGCTGATTCCCCCCCCCCCAAAAAAAACTATCTAACCACATCAACGAAACAAATAGATTCTGCTGCAGTTTCATGCTCCAGTGTTTCGTTCTGGATGCTGTAGTTTGAGCAGTTCGTAATAAATGCGTCGGAAGAAGTGCAAAAACCCTTGCAATTGCTTCAACATGTAGGAATGTTCATTGCAATCCCTCCCCGGCAGCTGCCTTTTCTATGGTGCTCTGTTAAATGGAATAGGTTTGGGCAGTTGCAATGCTAATATTCCACTCGCTAATGCTAAACAGATATTCCTTTCTTCTCCCTCTCCGTCAGAGGACTCGGGCTGGCCAATCTTCTCATGACGGCTTAGCAATTTCCTCCTGTGGTGTGGAACTTACCACGTTCGCCTTCTCCAAAGTTAGCAACCCAATTATCCAGCAAGGGAGGTTCTTCCAATTGATGAGAATAGAACACAAAAGCCAGCAGGGGCGGTACTGCTTAATTTGGCTCCCTGGATTCACAGCTTCAAGGTCTGTGGTTTGCAAAGGAACATGTGACACCAACCTCTCTCTTCCTCCCTTCTTCCCATAGTCCCTCCTTCCTAGCATCGCTGCTAAAGAATGCTCAAAGCATGCATGCTCCAAACTGCAGAGAGAAATTAAGCCTTGCAGAGCAGATGGCTCCAGCCCACTGCCCACTGCAAGCCAGCACCCTGAACAGTGTGCTGACCATTAGAACATAAGAAGGGGCATTCGAACATTAGGGAAGGGCTGTGGCTCTGACTCAGGTGGAATCTACACATATATAAAAGAATGTTGTGAAAATGCTTTTTTAAAATTTTTTTAAAAGTTTTTAAAAATATATTGAATCTGTCATTAGCTCACCATCGCCATCTTGTGTCACATTTGTATAATTCACAGTGGGTGGCACTGTGGTCTAAACCACAGAGCCTAGGGCTTGCCGATCAGAAGGTCGGCGGTTTGAATCCCCATGATGGGGTGAGCTCCCTTGGCTGGGTCCCTGCTCCTGCCCACCTAGCAGTTTGAAAGCATGTCAAAGTGCAAGTAGATAAACAGGTACCGCTCCGGCAGGAAGGTAAACGGCGTTTCCGTGTGCTGCTCTGGTTCTCCAGAAGCGGCTTAGTCATGCTGGCCACATGACCCGGAAGCTGTATGCCGGTTCCCTCGGCCAATAAGGCGAGATGAGCGCCACAACCCCAGAGTCGGTCACGACTGGACCTAATGGTCAGGGGTCCCTTTACCTTTACTAGCTGAGTGCTCAGTATGACCTTCCAGTTTGATTGGGTCTCGCAATCAGGAGGCAGCTGTCTTCTACTTAATATATATATGTGTGTGTGTGTGTGTTTATTTATTTGCAAAATCTATACACTGAT
This sequence comes from Podarcis bocagei, assembly GCF_964188305.1. Classification (NCBI taxonomy): domain Eukaryota; kingdom Metazoa; phylum Chordata; class Lepidosauria; order Squamata; family Lacertidae; genus Podarcis; species Podarcis bocagei. The sequence continues at coordinate 9,909,015 of NC_138125.1, forward strand.
TGGTTTTTGTAAAAACAAACCTCAAAGCGGTTTACAAAGAGGACAGAACAATAGAATTATATGCAAAAAACCATAACAATTAATCTTTCAATCATTCAAAACATAAAATCGACAATAAACTAACAACAGGATTAACAACATACATCCACATTCTACACATGTGGATAATAATAATAATAATAATAATAATAATAATAATAATAATAATAATAATAATTTATACCCCGCCCTCTCCCCAGCCCTCCTCAGGGCGGCTAACACCCGATATAAAAGCAAATTGATTGATAGGCTTGTCTAAACAAAAATGTTTTTAGCAAGTGCCAAAAAGAGTACAGTGAAGGCCCCTGTTTGACTTCAATAGGCAGGGAGTTCCAGAGGAACTAAAATATTGGTTTCTTACAAATGTTTGAATGGGTGTTACATGGCACCTTTAACAGTGCCAGTTCCGTGATCGAAGAGATCGAGTGGGCATATATTGGGTATGGCGATCTTGCAGGCAAACTGAACCCATTTTTTTTAATAGGGTTGAGGGTCATTCCATCTCACTGCTGAAGCAATATAGGAGTTTTATATCCATGGAGCTTTATGCTATCCTAGGGTTGCCATATTTTGAAGAGCAAAAAAGGAAGACACATTTGCCCTCCTCTGCTTTTAACTACAGATCGTTATGACAACTATCATTTAAAATATGCCTACTATATGTAGGCTATAGAACAGGGGTCAGCAAACTTTTTCAGCAGGGGGCTGGTCCACTGTCTCTCAGACCTTGTGGGGGGCTGGACTTTATTTTTTTTGGGGGGGGGGATGAACAAATTCCTATGCCCCACAAATAACCAAGAGATGCATTTTAAATAAAAGCACACATTCTACTCATGTAAAAACATGCTTTCAGCAAAATAATAATAATAATAATTTAAGATGCTGCTCTGTTGTGATTCTCTGCTGCAGACAAGTTTAGCCTTAGATCGAAGTCTAATGCAGTAGAAAAAGTTTCTTGGGTTACTGCAAACAAAAAAACCAAGCTAAAAAATCCATTTTTGGCCAAATTTTGTGCCAAATTTGCACCCAGACCAGGAAAAGAGGATGTGTCCTGGAAAAGGAGGACATATTTCTTGCCCAGCCCTGAGCCTCTCCGCAGAACCAGAGCACAGAGGCCATTTCATACAGCAAAGAAATAAGAAAGAGCAGTCCAGGAAAAGGAACGAATTCTAGTTCCCCCAGAAGCACAGGGGAGGTAGCTGATGATGAATGGGAGCCAGTGTTTCCGTTGTCATGGCGACAGGCAAGAAGCACAGACAGGCCTTAGGCTGGCTGTGCTTTGCCCTTTTCAGAGAGAAGGCGAGTGATGCCAAGCCGGACCGGAGGTCTCAGGTGCATCACCTAAGCAAGCCTTGAAGCAGTCTCCCAGAGGCTGATGTGTCAGGAAGGAGATGGTGAAAGTTAAGAGAATGACAAAGCCTAGCGGATATTTACCCAAAAGAGCTGGAGGGGATAGGGGGGAGAAAACAAAGCGATCAAAAGAGGAAGGAAATTTTGGGAGCTGCAGTTTGTTCAGGGGGAATAATAGTTAGGAGACCCTGTATTCTCCCTCACAGAGCTCCCGGGGAAGAGGGACTGATTGTTAAACCACTCTGGGAGTTATAGCTCTGTGAGCGGGACTTGGGGTCTCTTAACATCCAACGACACTTCCCAGAATCTTATTGACGCCTCCAGCCTTCACCCGACCACATCCAAGATCCACGCTATCCAGCAGGCCTTCATCCCATCCTTGTCGCCAGTGTTAAGCTGTGGGTTGACATAGCAGACGACACAGCGATTTCTCCAAAGCAGCTCTTTATTTTGTAAGCTGGAACAGAACTAAGCTGAGGAGCTCAGTCAGCCTGCTTATATAGAGCTTCAGAACAATGTAACTGTTGCCATTTTCTAAAACTATCCAATCACTGAACGTCACTTTTCGATCCTTCATTTGCATACAAAACTATCCAATCACTGAACGTCACTTTTCGATCCTTCATTTGCATAACTATCTACAGTATCCCCCTGCTGGCCTAGGGTGAGAACTTCAGTACATAACACCATGCTTGTTTAAAGTTACATGAGTAACTTTAACATGAGGAAGCTTAACGTGAGTTCACAGTGTGATGCAGCAGCAAAAAAGCTAACGCTATTTTAGGCTGCATCAGCCAAAGTATAGTGTCCACATCATGGGAAATAATAGTACAACTCTATTCTGCCTTGGTCAAACCAGAGTTCCCAGGATTATTTAAGGTAAGCCATTCACTGTTTAAAGTGGTATGATACTGCCTTAAACAGTATACAGTAAAAAGGTAAAGGACCACTGGACGGTTAAGTCCAGTCGAAGGCGACTATGGGGTTGCGGCGCTCATCTCACTTTCAGGCCGAGGGAGCTGGTGTTTGTCCACAGACAGCTTTCCGGGTCATATGACCAGCATGACTAAACCGCTTCTGGCACAACGGAAGACCGTGACAGAAACCAGAGCGCATGGAAACACTGTTTACCTTCCCGCCGCAGTGGTACCTATTTATCTATTTGCACTGGTTATCCAGTAATGGCCAAACTTGGCCCTCCAGCTGTTTTGGGACTACATCATCCCTAGCTAACAGGACCAGTGGTCAGGGATGATGGGACTTGTAGTCCCTAAACAGCTGGAGGGCCGAGTTTGGTTGTGCTTTCAAACTGCTAGGGTTGCCATATTTCAACAAGTGAAAATCCGAACACAAAAGTTGTTCAGGTTTTTTTTTGGGGGGGGACACTGCTTCTGACTGTGGTATTTTGTGTATGTCTGGACGTATGGCATATGCAAATTCCAGACGTATGGCAGGTTGGCAGAAGCTGGGACAGAGCAACGGGAGCTTACTACCATTGAGTGGATTTGAACTGCAGACCTTCCAATCAAGAATGTGGCTTTCAAGTCAAGAATTCTTCTCCCCGCCCTATGACTATGTGGAGCAGGGAGCAAGCGAGATCACTCCATTTAGGAGTGGGTGACGATTAACCCCTTGAAATTTCAGGTGCAGAGGAGCTACGGTATTTTCCCTGTTCCCAGTTCTATAGGGTTGTAGTCGTGGTTTTAAAATTTGCCTCTTGGAACGGGCTGTCACAACAAATAAGCTAAAAAAGGAACAACAAACTAAAAATGACTGCAGTGCAGCTTTAGAAAAAAGCCTCCCCAAACGTTTTGCTATTGGAAACTTTATCTGTGAGCAAGGCTTGAACCGGATGACTTACTGGGGGAAATTTCTTTTCCCCTTCCCTCCCCAGACGTAAAGTATTGCCCAGGGTGGTAATGTTGGTCTTCTTTTGCTTGTCATTAAGATCTGTTTCTCTTTTTCCTTGTTCCTTGTTCCTTCTCTTTCGAATTACTGACTCTGCTTGGCTCTTCTCCCCTTTTACATCTTCTGCTAGTAGTTATTTGTCTCCTGCCTGGGCCTGTTTTCCAGCCTCACTGCCTGAAGTTGGATCCCATTGTTCTTTTCCTCTTCCTGAGGTTGCAGCAGAGGTTTCATTCACATATAGCACAAGGAGGCCACCTTAAACAACCACGGCTATAGTTTACCTCCACAGTATTACAATTCTCAACAGAGGAGCCATTAATGGATGCTGGGTTTTTGCTGACATTTTTATGTATAAAGTGCTTTTGGCAGGTGACACAACCTTGATGGCAGAAAGTGAGGAGGAATTAAAGAACCTTTTAATGAGGGTGAAAAGGGAGAGCGCAAAATATGGTCTGCTCAACATCAAAAAAACGAAGATAATGGCCACTGGGCCTATCACCTCCTGGTAAATAGAAGGGGAAGAAATGGAGGCAGTGAGAGATTTTACTTTCTTGGGCTCCATGATCACTGCAGATGGGGACAGCCGTCACGAAATTAAAAGATGCCTGCTTCTTGGGAGAAAAGCAATGACAAACCTAGACAGCATCTTAAAAAGCAGAGACATCACCTTGCCAACAAAGGTCCGTATAGTTAAAGCTATGGTTTTCCCAGTAGTGATGTATGGAAGTGAGAGCTGGACCATAAAGAAGGCTGATCGCCGAAGAATTGATGCTTTTGAATTATGGTGCTGGAGGAGACTCTGGAGAGTCCCATGGACTGCAAGAAGATCCAATCTATCCATTCTTAAGGAAATCAGCCCTGAGTGCACACTGGAAGGACAGTTCATGAAGCTGAGGCTCCAGTACTTTGGCCACCTCATGAGAAGAGAAGACTCCCTGGAAAAGACCCTGATGTTGGGAAAGATGAAGGGTACAAGGAGAAGGGGACGACTGAGGACAAGATGGTTGGACAGTGTTCTTGAAGCTAGGAACGTGAGTTTGACCAAACTGCGGGAGGCAGTGGAAGACAGGAGTGCCTGGCGTGCTCTGGTCCATGGGGTCACGAAGAGTCGGATACGACTAAACAACAACATCATAGGGATCGATTGTTCTTCCCAAATGACAGTGACTCAAAGAACACAATAGGTGCTATTCAACTGAAGTTTACTCAGAGCAGACTTACTGGAATGCATGGTCCTAACTTACTCACCTCTGTTGATTTCAGAGGGTCTACTCTGAGTAAGATTGAGTACCACCTGCATGATATTCATGTGATTCATGATAGGATCAGTGGTTCCCACTGTGGGCAGTGCCCCCCTCGGGGGGGGGGGATTACCTGGGGAGGGTTTTAAGAGTCAAGGGGGCACCAGGGGGAGCTGTAAATAACCATGACTCTGAAAAGTGGATATTGCTGGGTCAAGTCCATCATTTTTGTTGAATTAAACTAAATAGTTCTAACTGGATTTTGAATAAATGTGTAATCAGTGGTCACTGTTTTGAATTTTATTGTGTTTTTTATCTTCCTTGGTGGGTCATGCAAACTGCTATTTTGAATGATGCTTTTTAGGGGGTGGGGTAGGGGGCACTGGGCAGATCTGAAAAGATTTGGGAACCACTGGTCTGGATGATTCAAGCATCGCTTGGGGAGGGCAGGGGGAACCACTGAAAACAGAATTTGTGGTAGCATCTATGCTGGGTGTGTGTGTGTGTGTAATTAATTTTTTGGTTTTAAATACTCATTTAAACATCCTTAAAATATCAATGACTTCCCTTCTTCTCTTTTCATGGTTCATTTTACGTATCATAAAAATACCTGCATATTTTACAAAAACTAAACCATGCAGTATTCCATTATTACATCCATTAAAACTTATTTGCACTGTTGAATTTATCTTAATGCTGTACACAATTTCCCCCGTGTATTCAATAAACGTTTCCCAGTCTTCTCTAAACGTATGTTCTTCTTGTTCTCTTATTTTGTATGTTAAATCTGCAAGTTGTGCCTATTCCGTCAGCTTAAGTTGCCATTCATTTTTGGTTGGTACCTCTCTTGTTTTCCATTTTGGGGCTAACAAAACACAGGCCGCAGTAGTGGCATACATGAATAACCTTTTTTTGTTGGTGTTGATCTTCAACTTGTTGTCACACTTCCTTTTTGTCTCAATTTACCACCTGCAAGGTGGGACGCGGGTGGCGCTGTGGGTTAAACCACTGAGCCTCTTGGGCTTGCCGATCAAAAGGTCAGCGGTTCGAATCCCCACAATGGGGTGAGCTCCCGTTGCTCGGTCCCTGCTCCTGCCAGCCTAGCAGTTCGAAAGCACGTCAAAGTGCAAGTAGATAAATGGGTACCGCTCCAGCAGGAAGGTAAACGGCGTTTCCATGCACTGCTCTGGTTCTCCAGAAGCGGCTTAGTCATGCTGGCCACATGACCCGGAAGCTGTACGCTGGCTCCCTCGGCCAGTAAAACGAGATGAGCGCCGCAACCCCAGAGTCGGCCATGACTAGACTTAATGGTCAGGGGTCCCTTTACCTTTACCTTTTACCACCTGCAAACTGACGTGTGTCTCCACTGTTGCAGGGATCTGAAGCTGGATAACGTGCTGCTCGATCACGAGGGCCATTGCAAGCTGGCTGACTTTGGGATGTGTAAAGAAGGAATCCGCGACGGGGTCACCACGGCGACCTTCTGTGGAACACCTGACTACATCGCCCCAGAGGTACAGGAAAGATGTCGCCTGTGCAGGAGCTTTGCTTTCTCAAACCCTGCATTTCCCCACCAGGCTCGGCTCGGCAGTGCAGAAACCGAGCTAGGCCAGTTTATGTGGCAGAATAAATGATTCCAAATTAGAAATGTTTGCAGAGTATTTGCAAGGCGTTTGGATATATGATTGCACAGGGTTTACATATGTAGTTGCCTCAAAACCATGAGACTCTTCTGCAGGCAGCATGGGTGTTGTTCTGCCATGGATGTTGCTATGTCCCGTCCATAGGCCAGTTCACATGTTAAACTTGCTCTTTCATCGTTCATGCATGCATCTAGTACTTCTCTTGGTTTCTGAGCACTTGGTGATTCGCAGCCAATTGTGAGACATGTGACAGAAAAGTTCTTTCTGTGAGATTAGCCCTGCAGTGGCTCATTCACAGGTCCAAGTCGTTTCTGAATGGCTTTATTTCTGAACAGGTAACTTGATTGCTTGACATTTGTGTGGGTTGGAGAATGCTGTACTCAAATTTCCATCACACTGCAAAGGATTTTGATCATGAGACATGTGTTGATTAGCTGGCCAATGCCAGAATGTCTGTACTGTCTATGACTGTCCTTGCAAATCAGTCCCTTCAGGCGTTAATACAATCATCTCAGCAATTATTGCCCATTTACTACTGTAAAAGGTTAAAGGTGTGCCTGTTTAACATATATTTAAGCTCTAGTTATCTACCAATGCAACTTGTTGGATCTGCTTGCCATTCAATTCCCATCTTATGGTTTTCTCCTTTCCATACCTACCAGCCAAGATTTCACTTCCTGCATCTGAAGAATTGGGTTTGAGTCTATGAAAGCTTATTCCATAGTTTAGTCGGTAGAGCATGGGACTCGTAATCTCAGGGTTGTGGGTTCGAGTCTACTCCAACTGCAGGGAGTTGGATTAGATGATCCTTGTGGTCCCTTCCAACAATTCTATGACGCTAATATATTTACCGTATTTTTCGCACTATAGGACGCACTTTTTCCCCTCCAAAAATGAAGGGGAAATGTGTGTGCGTCCTATGGTGCGAATGCAGGCTTTTGCTGAAGCCTGGAGAGCGAGAGGGGTCCGTGCGCACCGACCCCTCTCGCTCTCCAGGCTTCAGGAAGCTATCCCAAGTCTTGCAAGCCCGGCGGGATGTCCCGCGGGCTCGCAAGGCTTGCGGGCAGCAGCCTGCACCCAAAAGCTGGGGACAGCGGGGAGGCGCAGAGCCGCCACCCCGCTATTCCCCGACCTGATCTGGAGGCTGGCGGGGGGAGAAGCAAGCCTGCTTCTCCCCCCCACCATCCCCACAACCTCCAGATCAGGTCGTGGAAAAGCGGGATGGCGGCGCTCCGCTATCCCGCTTTTCCCCGACCTGATCGGGAGGCTGGCGGGGGGAGAAGCAAGCCTGCTTCTCCCCCCCACCAGCCCCACAACCTCCAGATCAGGTCGTGGAAAAGCGGGATGGCGGCGCTCCGCTATCCCGCTTTTCCCCGACCTGATCGGGAGGCTGGGGGAGGGAGAAGCAAGCCTGCTTCTCCCCCCCACCAGCCCCACAACCTCCAGATCAGGTCGTGGAAAAGCGGGATGGCGGCGCTCCGCTATCCCGCTTTTCCCCGACCTGATCTGGAGGCTGGCGGGGGGAGAAGCAAGCCTGCTTCTCCCCCCCCCCCACATCCCCACAACCTCCAGATCAGGTCGGGGAAAAGCGGGATGGCGGCGCTCCGCTATCCCGCTTTTCCCCGACCTGATCTGGAGGCTGGCGGGGGGAGAAGCAAGCCTGCTTCTCCCCCCCACCAGCCCCACAACCTCCAGATCAGGTCGGGGGAAAGCGGGATGGCGGCGCTCCGCTATCCCGCTTTTCCCCGACCTGATCGGGAGGCTGGGGGAGGGAGAAGCAAGCCTGCTTCTCCCCCCCACCAGCCCCACAACCTCCAGATCAGGTCGGGGGAAAGCGGGATGGCGGCGCTCCGCTATCCCGCTTTTCCCCGACCTGATCGGGAGGCTGGGGGAGGGAGAAGCAAGCCTGCTTCTCCCCCCCACCAGCCCCACAACCTCCAGATCAGGTCGGGGGAAAGCGGGATGGCGGCGCTCCGCTATCCCGCTTTTCCCCGACCTGATCGGGAGGCTGGGGGAGGGAGAAGCAAGCCTGCTTCTCCCCCCCACCAGCCCCACAACCTCCAGATCAGGTCGGGGGAAAGCGGGATGGCGGCGCTCCGCTATCCCGCTTTTCCCCGACCTGATCGGGAGGCTGGGGGAGGGAGAAGCAAGCCTGCTTCTCCCCCCCACCAGCCCCACAACCTCCAGATCAGGTCGGGGGAAAGCGGGATGGCGGCGCTCCGCTATCCCGCTTTTCCCCGACCTGATCGGGAGGCTGGGGGAGGGAGAAGCAAGCCTGCTTCTCCCCCCCACCAGCCCCACAACCTCCAGATCAGGTCGTGGAAAAGCGGGATGGCGGCGCTCCGCTATCCCGCTTTTCCCCGACCTGATCGGGAGGCTGGGGGAGGGAGAAGCAAGCCTGCTTCTCCCCCCCACCAGCCCCACAACCTCCAGATCAGGTCGTGGAAAAGCGGGATGGCGGCGCTCCGCTATCCCGCTTTTCCCCGACCTGATCGGGAGGCTGGGGGAGGGAGAAGCAAGCCTGCTTCTCCCCCCCACCAGCCCCACAACCTCCAGATCAGGTCGTGGAAAAGCGGGATGGCGGCGCTCCGCTATCCCGCTTTTCCCCGACCTGATCGGGAGGCTGGGGGAGGGAGAAGCAAGCCTGCTTCTCCCCCCCCACATCCCCACAACCTCCAGATCAGGTCGGGGGAAAGCGGGATGGCGGCGCTCCGCTATCCCGCTTTTCCCCGACCTGATCGGGAGGCTGGGGGAGGGAGAAGCAAGCCTGCTTCTCCCCCCCCACCATCCCCACAACCTCCAGATCAGGTCGGGGGAAAGCGGGATGGCGGCGCTCCGCTATCCCGCTTTTCCCCGACCTGATCGGGAGGCTGGGGGAGGGAGAAGCAAGCCTGCTTCTCCCCCCCCCCCACCATCCCCACAACCTCCCGGCTTCAGGAGAGCCCCACCGCCAGCCCCACAAGCTCGGGGGACAGCGGGAGAGGCGCAGCGCGCCATCCCGCTGTCTCCCGACATGGTTTGGAGGTTGGCGGAAGGCTTCCTCCTCCCCCAGCCCCGCAAGTTCCCAGAGCGATGCCAAAGCATGGCTCTGGGTCCCGTTCTGGGGGAGGGGGAAGCTCGGGCTTCCCCGCCCCAGCCCCGCGCCTGGGGGGGGGGATAAATTTTTTTTGCCTTTATTTCCCCCCCCCCCCAATCTAGGTGCGTCCTATGGACCGGTGCGTCCAATAGTCCGAAAAATACGGTATTAGGTTCTGCTTGACTCCTTGTGATTGCTTGTGGCAGCTAGACTGGTGACTGGGAGTGGCCACCAGGACCACATAACACCGGTCCTGAGAGATCTGCATTGGCTCCCAGTACGTTTCCGAGCACAATTCAAAGTGTTGGTGCTGACCTTTAAAGCCCTAAACGGCCCAAAGGCCCAGTATACCTGAAGGAGCGTCTCCACCCCCATCGTTCTGCCCGGACACTGAGGTCCAGCGCCGAGGGCCTTCTGGCGGTTCCCTCATTGCGAGAAGTGAGGTTACAGGGAACCAGGCAGAGGGCCTTCTCAGTAGTGGTGCCCACCCTGTGGAATGCCCTCCCACCAGATGTCAAGGAAATAAGCAGCTATCATATTTTAAAAAGACATCTGAAGGCAGCCCTGTTTAGGGAAGTTTTTAATGTATTGTTGTATTAATTTTAACACTTGAATGGGAGCCACCCAGAGTGTTGGGGAAACTCAACCAGATGGGCGGGGTATAAATAAATAAATAAATAAATAAATAAATAAATAAATAAATAAATTGATGCAAGAGCCTAACATGGCTGCTCTTCTGGAAACAATTACGAAATCTCACTGGGCTTTGATCTGTGATTCTCTTTCACATATGCATGCCAATACTCGGCGTTGCAGTCCTCAACAGGCCGGGAATAAGAATGACTGGGTAGCACTGTTGATTTTGACTCTTGCTCATCTCACGGCAGATTTTACAAGAGATGCTGTATGGTCCCGACGTCGACTGGTGGGCGATGGGAGTGCTGCTCTACGAGATGCTGTGTGGCCACGCTCCCTTCGAAGCTGAAAACGAAGATGACCTCTTTGAGGCCATCCTTAAGGATGAAATCTCCTACCCGTCTTGGCTCCCAGAAGATGCCGTTTCAATTCTGAAGGCCGTATGTATACACTTGTCTTGTTTGCACAACTTCCCTCTGACTTACATCTTTTGCTAAACAGTAAGAGTCAGTAGGGATTTTAAAATATCCCCGTTCACCCAGGCATTTGCAGAGGAGGGCAACCAAGACGATCAAGGGTCTGGAAACCAAGCCTGATGAGGAACGGTTGAGGGAGCTGGGGAGGTTTCGCTTGAAGAGAAGACGGAGAGGTGATGGAACAGCCGTCTTCAAATATCTGAAGGGCTGTCACATGGAAGATGGAGCAAGCTGGTTTTCTGCTGCTCCAGAGGGTAGGATCCGAACCAATGGGTTCAAATGACAGGAAAGCAGATTCCAACTAAACATTAGGGAGAACTTTCCAATGGTAAGAGCTGTTCAGCAGCAGAACAGACTCCCTCAGAAGGTGGTGGGCTCTCCTTCCTTGGAGGTTTTTAAGCAGAGGTTGGATGGGCATCTGTCAGGGATGCGTTAGCTGAGATTCCTGTCTTGCAGGGGGTTGGGCCAGATGACTCTCAGGTTCCCTTCCAACCCTACAATTTTCTATGATTCTGTGATTCTATGAAAGATACTGTTCCTGGCGACCTTGGAAATATCAGCTGTGGTGATTAATAATAATAATAATAATAATTTATTATTTATACCCCGCCCTCCCCAGCCAAGGCCGGGCTCGGAGCGGCTTACAAGCAATAATAAAAACAAGATGAATGATTACAACTTAAAAACAAAAATAAAATACAGCATTAAAATAATGGAACATTAAAATATTAAAATGTAGCCTCATCGTAGGAGGAGAAGGAAAAGAAAAAAGAAAGAGAGGGAGGGAGGGAATCAAATTGGCTCCAAGCCAAAGGCCAGGCGGAACAACTCTGTCTTACAGGCCCTGCGAAAAGAAATCAGATCCTGCAGGGCCCTAGTCTCATGAGGCAGAGTGTTCCACCAGGCCGGAGCCATCACTGATAAGTCCCTGGCTCTGGTTGAGGCTAATCTGACTCCCTTAGGGCCCGGGACCTCTAGGGTGTTGCTATTTATGGACCTTGAGGCTCTCCATGGGGCATACCGGGAGAGGCGGTCCCGTAGGTATGAGGGTCCTAGGCCGTGAAGGGCTTTAAAGGTCAAAAGCAGCACCTTAAATCTGACCCTGTACTCCACCGGGAGCCAGTGCAGCTTGAAAAGCACTGGGTGAATATGCTCCCATGGCAGAGACCCCGTGAGGAGCCTCACTGCAGCATTCTGCACCCGCTGGAGTTTCTATGGCTGTTCTATAATGTTCTCAGGTGTTGTCATTATTTTGATTCTTTAAAATTGCATTGTTTTGCTCCTTTGGTAGTTCACCTGGGCGAATGGACCACGGTCCCACCAGTCTCAGTCTGTCCCCAGCCAACCCCACCTTCCTTGTTTACAACTGGTCAGGATGTGGCTCTCTGCCTGTCACTGCCTATGTCTCCACCTAATGTAGATCTTCCCTGCCTTTTGCCCTGTCGGTCCCAGTGGGAACAAGCCACTACTGGGCAATAACTGCTTTCATGAAATGTTGAGTTCACAAGTATTGTCCTTCACAGCTACCCAAAAAGGGAGTGGGGCCAAGGAGGCAGGAACAGAAGCATAAAATTGGAAAGGACCAAGAGGATCACCTAGTCTAAGGTTACCAGATTTTTTTCAAAGAATCTGGGGACATTAAAAAAACACGATTTTTTTTTAAAAAAAATTAAGGAGTAATATCTTCTCTTCTGTGGTCTCCTCTGTCACATGGCCCTCCTCTGGGCCCTGGCCTGCTCTCTTGGAGCGCTACCCTGCTGTGGAGTAGGCTCGGGTCGGGCCTGGGCTCGGCCACATGTCCTTGCCCTCCCGGTGCTTTCCTACCTCTCCGGTAGTAATGGCGACGGCGTGGCAAGGTCGGGGCTCCCCTCTTTTTTCTCCTTCCTCTTTCTCTCTCTTCCTTCTCCTTCTCCTCTCCTCCTTCTCCCTGCGTCGGCTCCAGGGTATTTACTGGCCCAGGAGCGCTGCTGGGCAGTCGGTCAGGTGGCTGGGCGCTCTCACTCCTGGCTCGATTTGGGCCATGGGGGGGTGTCAGCGGTTCCCCCAGTTGATGTGCCAGTTTCCCTGGTTCCCCCTTGGCAGTGGCAGCGGCAGCGGGAGTCTCAGCAGCCCAGAGGCAGCCTGGTAGCGCAGTTCGCTCTGGCTGGCTTCAGGAGCTGCTCGCTGCTGTGGCACCCGCCATCGTGCTGTGGCACAATGCCTTATGAGGAACGGCTAAGGGAGCTGGGCATGTTTAGCCTGGAGAAGAGGAGGTTAAGGGGTGATATGATAGCCATGTTCAAATATATAAAAGGATGTCACATAGAGGAGGGAGAAAGGTTGTTTTCTGCTGCTCCAGAGAAGCGGACACGGAGCAATGGATCCAAACTACAAGAAAGAAGATTCCACCTAAACATTAGGAAGAACTTCCTGACAGTAAGAGCTGTTTGACAGTGGAATTTGCTGCCAAGGAGTGTGGTGGAGTCTCCTGCTTTGGAGGTCTTTAAGCAGAGGCTTGACAACCATATGTCAGGAGTGCTCTGATGGTGTTTCCTGCTTGGCAGGGGGTTGGAATCGATGGCCCTTGTGGTCTCTTCCAACTCTATGATTCTATGATTCTATGATTCTATGATTTTGCCTCGCTGGAAGTCCCCATATGATGTGTATTGTGCTGTTGAACCAATCACGCAACATTCGTTCCCCACTAATAAATCTACAACTCTTAAAATATAAATCCAGGGACATTAAATGGAATCTGGGGACATTCTGGGAACAGATTTTGTCCGGGGAAAGATTTGTAAATCCAGGGACTGTCCCTGGGAAACGGGGATGTCTGGTAACCATAGCCTAGTCCAACCCCCAGGAATGCAGGAATCTTTTGCCCAACATTGGACTCGCAACCCTGAGATTAAGAGTCTTATGCTCCACCGACTGAGATATTCCAAAAGACAAGTCTGCAGTTCCAAGTTTGCTGTTCCTTGGAAGGCAACCTCCTTCCCTTGGGCAGCAGAGCTGTTTCCTCTTAGGAACCATCTGACTTTCTCCAGATTCCTCTTTGTGTCTTACAAGGTCACTTCTCTTCCTGGAATGTTCCTGAGAACATTCTTTAGCAAGAAAGCGGCAGTGACCTATAATGCACAAGGGGGGAAACTGAGCAAAGTTCCCTCCCTCCCTCGCTCCAGCTTCAGTTATTTGTTTCTGACGAACAATTCATTGTCAGCTTTCCAAGGCAAATAACATTTCCAAACAATAGCATAATCACTGGCCACTGTAAAAACAGGATGCTGGACTAGAATGGTGATAGGCCTGAGCCAACAGGTCTCTTCTTATGTTCTTATAAAAGAATCTGAACACCGATAGCCTACAAATCAATATGGCTAACTTAGGGTTGCCATATTTCAAAATGTAAAAAGCAGGACACCCTGAAAGTTCTTCAGCTTTTTTAAAGGAAGACCCCAAAATTGTTTTGGAGCTTTTTAAGGCATTTTCGGCACAATTTAACCCCCACTGCCAATTTTCCAGGACATTTGCCTGATTTCCGAAAAATAATCCAGGACACCATTTTTGGAGGCAGATTCCAGTACATGTCCTCTAAAATCTGGGCATATGGCAGCTCTAGGCTAACTTAACCCAACAATACTCTTCCTCCCACCACACACAAATAAATCTTACTAAAGACAACCAACCATGATCTGGGCTCCCCAACCTCTCTCATTACCAAGGAAATGAGATAGACAAACGAATAGAAAGAGAACCCACCCAAGTGATGCTGACATAACCCTCCCAGGTAAAAGGTAAAGGTACCCGTGACCGACTCTAGGGTTGTACGCTCATCTCACTCTATAGGCCGGGAGCCAGCGCTGTCCGCAGACACTTCCGGGTCACATGGCCAGCGTGACAAGCTGCATCTGGCGAGCCAGCGCAGCACACGGAATGCCGTTTACCTTCCCGCTGGTAAGCGGTCCCTATTTATCTACTTGCACCCGGAGGTGCTTTCGAACTGCTAGGTTGGCAGGCGCTGGGACTGAACGACGGGAGCGCACCCCGCCGCAGGGATTCGAACTGCCGACCATGCGATCGGCAAATCCTAGGCACTGAGGTTTTACCCACAGCGCCACCCACGTCCCAACCCTCCCAACACACACACTAAGTAAAGAATGTAAGTTTTACCACTCCACCCCCTACCATGAGAACCAGAGTGGTGTAGTGGTTAAGAGCGGTAGTCTCGTAATCTGGTGAACCGGGTTCGCTTCCCTGCTCCTCCACATGCAGCTGCTGGGTGACCTTGGGCCAGTCACACTTCTTTGAAGTCTCTCAGCCCCACGCACCTCACAGAGTGTTTGTTGTGGGGGAGGAAGGGAAAGGAGAATGTTAGCCGCTTTGAGACTCCTGAAGGGGAGTGAAATGCGGGATATCAAATCCAAACTCTTCTTCTTCTTCTACCCCTTCTCTCCCCCTTTTCCTCCTTCTTCCCCAACGATATTCTGTTCACAATAATGTTTCATATAAAATGTAACTGATCTGTAGAAAGGACTCTATAACCTAAAAAAGAGGCAATGGATGTACTGTGGTACCTCAGGATGTGAAGAGGATCCGTTCCAGAGCCCCATTCGCATCCCAAACGGAACATAAGATGCGATGGCACGTCTGTGCATGCGCAGGTTGCGTTTTGCTGCTTCCACGCATGCGTGTGACGTCATTTTGAGAGTCTGAGCATGCACGAGCAGCGAAACCCAGAAGTAATGTGCCCCGTTACTTCTGGGTTGCTGCGGAGCGCAACCCGAAAGCGCTCAACCTGAAGCACATTCAACCCAAGGTATGACTGTACAGTACTCTTGTAAACAAAGAAAAGCTTTAATATATTTTTTCTTTTTAAAAGAATCTGAAGCAGCATATGTCCAAATTTTAAATGTCTTTATTTTTAAAAACAGAGCCACTGGAGGATACTTTCAGGCAAATCCAAAGGATCTTTCCTGATTAATCAATTAACCGATTAAACTTCGGAATTGGTTCCCATGAAGCATCACAAAACAATTTCACTATACAATTTTAAAAAATGCAAAACTGTATTTTAAAAGCTGCATGTATAAAAGCCAATTGTAACCCAGCCAGATGGGCGGTGGCGGGGGTGGGGTATAAATAATGAAATAATAATCATAATAATATATAGAAACCAATTGAAATCCAACACAGGTGAGTGGCTGGAATAAAAGAAATCTCCCCTTAGATTTCTTAGACCAGAAGGTCTTCAACAGGCACCAGAAAGACAAATAAAGGCAGTGCTTGTCTGATGTGCAACAGCAGGGAGTTCCAAAGAGTAGCCGCTGTCACACTATTTTGATTTCCAACATTGTTTTGGGGATACCCAACATATTTGGGCTTGGGTTTTCCCGCCTTCAAAAAAATTGCCTTGGCTTTAAAACACTGTCCAAAAACAATCGCAAAACAACAACAAACCTCTAGTTACGTGAAACATATTCAATAAACACACAAGACATAACCGGCTGTACATTTGAATAAATAAAGTATTAATTGTATTAAATTGTAGATTTTAACAGAAGTAGCTCATAGTTCAACGAAAAAAGTACAATCATACCTCATGTTACGTTTGCTTCAGGTTGCGCATTTTCAGGTTGCGTCCTGCAGCAAAGTAACCGGAAAGGGTTACTTCCGGGTTTCGTCACTTGCGCATGCGCAGACACACAAAATGACGTCATGCACATGTGCAGAAGTGGCAAATTGCAACCCGTGCATGGGCAGACAGGCAGACACGGGTTGCGTTCTTTTCAGGTTGCAAGTAGATAAATAGGTACCGCTCCAGCGGAAAGGTAAACAACGTTTCTGTGCGCTGCTCTGGTTCACCAGAAGCGGCTTAGTCGTGCTGGCCACATGACCCGGAAGCTGTACGCCGGCTCCCTCGGCCAATAAAGCGAGATGAGCGCCACAACGCCAGAGTCGGCCATGACTGACCCTAATGGTCAGGGGTCCCTTTACCTTTACTTAAGTCGAGTGGTATAACAGCAACCTTTCAAAACTAGTAAGGGATATCTGCTTGGCAGAACAGAGTTCTCCATGCAGAGCAGATTTCACTAAGGGGAGTGTGATTAGGTATTTCTCAACAGGAAAAGGTACCAGGAAGGAGATCAAATCAGTTTGTGGTTTACAGTGTCAAAAAGAGTTCTCACTGACTCACAAAGGGCAAAGTTTACACTCTGGGCTGCAGATGGGAATTTCTGGTGTGAGCTGTTGCTGCTGCAAAGTTCACGTCCTGAATTTTGGGGAGCTCTTTTGGATTTTAGAGAGCAAGGTGGTCTAGGCTGAGAGATGGCAACTTGTCTTCAGGCACCTGGTACATTTCCCAGCAGAAATGGAACCCCAGGTCTGACTCCAGTCTGCTCCAGTTTATCTGTCTTATTTTCCAACCACAAGCAAAGCACATAATAAGCAGCAATTTTCCCTGCTTCTTCCCACCCACTTTCCTTACATAATAATCAGATTAAATTGCTTACAGGACCTTCAGCCTCCAGTCCTGGGGCAACATGGAAGGAAGCCTTAATTAGAGTAATTGCTCTGTTTAAATAACTATTCTCTCTTTGTTTAAAGGCCAATGGATGTTGGAGTGAACCTCTCTCCCAGTCTCCTGCCTTTCTCTTCCCTTCTGATCTAATTCATCCCTCATTCTTTCCAGCCATTCATTTAATGACTATCTCTCCCAGATATTTCTCCTTCTTCTTTATTTTACAAGGGCAATTAGATGGCAGATTCTGGCTCATCTCTCCTTCTTTCTCCTTCTCCTGCTTTTGTAACAAGGAATTTACAGCGCTTTGCTGAGGGCAGCAAGGGAAGCTAGCTTCCCACAAACATACTTTTGCGAATTTTTTTACAAGGCACCATGAAACTTTTCACCAGCGTCATTAAACCAGCATCAGACCCAGCATGCAAACCCACAATATCCAGAATTTTTATGGCAGTTTTGCAGAAGCTCAGGCTCAGTGGCGAATTGTGGCCCTCCACACCTCCCTATCTGGCCCTCGGGATCCTTCTCAGGCCACACCCCCTTCTCCCCAGGCCATACCACCTCAGCAGCCCTGGTTTGCATCCTCCTTCACTGTTTTTGCCTGGCTGGAATGTGTCCTTGAACTCTGGTCAGGTCTCTTGCTTGCCTGGGTGGAGGGCAGAGAGGAGCCTGTGTGGAAACTAGCTTTCTGTACAAGGGCAAAATTAACATTCATTGCTCTGCCAACTTTTCCATCTTGCCCTGCCCACAACTTGCACGGGAGTTGCCATTGAGCCTACAAGGAAAAGCAGGTCTCCAGCTGAAAAAGGCTCCCCACCTACTGGCTTAAAGTGATTACGAGCAGAGGGTTGGACTAGATGACCCTTGGTGTCCCTTCCCACTCTACACTCCTATGATTCTAATAACAGAAGTATTTAATTTGGTTCAGAAACGGTATCTATTGGTCATCAAATGTCTTGGCAATGGTTTTTAATTCCTCCTGAACTCTAAATGTGAGGGGGGAGAACAGGTGCACTTCATCAGGCAGGGCATTCCACAAATGGGGAGCCACCACCAAGAAGGCCCTGCCACTCGTTGATGTCAATAGGGCTTCCCCCAGCATCTCCAGATAAGCAAGGGAAAGACCCCTGTCAGAATTTCTGGAGGCTCACTGCCAGTCAGAGCAGACAGTTCTGAGTTACATGGGCCAAGGATACGGCAGCTCCCCATGTCTCTAATTAATAGGACCTGATAGTGGATGGCTAAGAGCATCACTTTCTTCCCAGCTAAACCTTTCTTCTTCTTTTTGCAGTTCATGACCAAGAACCCCAAAATGCGCCTTGGCAGCATTGCCTTGGGTGGAGAGAATGCTATCCTACTGCACCCATATTTTAAGGAATTGGATTGGGATCTGCTGAACCAGCGTCAGATAGAGCCGCCTTACCGTCCTCGAATTGTGAGTGTTTAGAATTTTATCAAGTGTGCATGTACTCAGAAGTAGATCCCATGCATTACATGAAAAAATTCCCCGGATTCAACCCCAGGCAGCTATGAATTGAACCTGGTAGCTTCTGCATGCAAAGCGTAACTGCATTTACATCAATGACCTGGTTTGCTCATAACACCAAACCACAGTTTACTGAACTATAATAATAATAATATCATAATACATTTTTATTTATACCCCGCCCTTCCCGGTTCAAAAACTGGGCTCAGGGCGGCTAACAACAAATTCAAAACACTTAATTGTAAAAGCAGCATAAAGTACAGTATAAAAACATGAATAACAATAAAAATCAAAAATTCAGAAATCAATTCAGGGGAAATAAGCATTAGGTAATCCCCAGGGCTAGCTGGCTGAATTGGTCCTACTTGGGCCAGCG
The DNA here is from genome assembly GCF_964188305.1 of Podarcis bocagei. Classification (NCBI taxonomy): domain Eukaryota; kingdom Metazoa; phylum Chordata; class Lepidosauria; order Squamata; family Lacertidae; genus Podarcis; species Podarcis bocagei. The sequence continues at coordinate 9,927,742 of NC_138125.1, forward strand.
AGGAGGCCAGGGGAGAATTAGCTGTGGGGTCTCAGAGCAGGTAATCTTAATAAAAGGGGAGGGGGAGGGAAGAGAAGGGAAGGGAAATAAAAGATCAGGCTGAATTCAAATTAAAGGCCAGGCGGAATAGCTCTGTCTTACAGGCCCGACGGAAGGAGGTTAAATCCTGAGGGGCCCTAGTCTCATGGGACAGAGCATTCCACCAGGTCAGAGCCATCACTGAGAAGGCCCTGGCCCTGGTGGAGGATAGTCTGACTTCCTTAGGGCCCGGGACCTCTAAACTATGGTTATTCATGGACCTTAAGGTCCTCTGCGGGGCAGACCAGGAGAGGCGGTCCCATAAATACGAGGGCCCTAAGTTTAATAACTGTGGGTTATTAAACGGTGGCTCAAAGTTATTGGTGAACCCTGCTCGGTAATTTAACAATGCTTTATTTGCTGCCAGCAAACTACATTCTGAAACTAGCGTTTGTTTACAAAACTTGGGTGTTTTGTAATCCAGCACTCTCAGTTAACCATGGTTTGCATCCCATCCCATCACCAAGTGACAAAACAAACATTGGAGAAACAAGAATTGTTTGATAGTCTGTGGGACAACTTGTTAAGAAAACTATGGTTTAGCATTATATGCAAACCAGGCTAGTATGTCGTTTTCCTGGGATAAGCCTTTAATGTAATATTTTGGACTAGATGGTTGTTGGTATTTTGGGTTGGGTACACACTATACATTTAAAACACACGCCAAAAATTTAGGAACTGTTGTTTACCTATCATAGAGCTAGTATTCTCAACACTTTAAAAAAAACTACAGTTCCCATGATCCTTTGGGAGAGATGTGTTTCAAATGTGCTTTATATGTCTGGTGTGTATGCAGCCATTTCTGTAATCCCCTTTTGGGGTGCTTATAACAGAAAAGCTGAGTACAGCTAATTTCTTATATATAAGCCTAACAGATTGGACCCAAGCTTAAATTACTCACGCTTAGGTCCTATAGAAATCACTGTGTCAACTACCTGACATTCAGAAGACATCTTAAGGCAGCCCTGTTCAGGGAAGTTTTTAACGTGTGATATTTTACTGTATTTTTGGTTTCTATGGAAGCCGCCCAGGGTGGCTGGGGAGGCCCAGCCAGATGGGCGGGGTATAAATAATAAAGTATTATTATTATTATTATTATTATTATTATTATTATTATTATTATTATTATTTCACACTGATTTCTGTGTGGTGCAAGTACTTAGTGTGATGTAACAAACTTAGTTAGGATCCTGCCCAATTTTTAGAAAATGACAATGCCAATTTTTCAAAATCCTCAAAATACTGAGAAACCAATGTGAATGTCACCCTTGTTAATAGGTGGGGGGAGGGAGAGAACGAAAACCTAATATATTTGTTTTATATTTGCATATGACAGAAATCGAAAGAAGATGTGAGCAACTTCGATCCCGAATTTTTAAAAGAGGAGCCAATATTAACTCCCATTGAAGAAGGAATTCTTTCTATGATTAACCAAGACGAATTTAAAAACTTTTCTTACACAGACCCAGAACTAGAGTCTTCACCACATTTGCGGGCGTCTACTAGCCTCTCCCCCTGACAATGAGGAACAGTGGCAATTTAGGCTTTCCTGAAAATTTGTCCAGCTGGGAGATCGAAACCCGACAGCCTAATATTCATGCCTCGCAGACAAGAGAAGCACTGTTAGTTTAATATCGGAGCAGAGGTTCTCTCCTGGAATTTTTGAAGCAGCAAGAACAAATATTTATAGCAGGGCAACGAATCCCCTTCGGTAAATGGATGGTGTGGATCTGGGAAGAAGAAATAATTTGACCTTGTTGACTCGGGACAGCTGGCTGGGAAATTCGACTTTGCAGTGCGTCTGGGGAGTCACCAGAAGGGTGAAATGAACTCTGAGGCAGGCCAAGTTTTTATACCCCACTGATGTCCTGCAATTGCACCTTCCACAAAACAGGGGTAACAAAAAGAGGGGAGCCAATGACTGGGTCGAACTGCATCAAGAAAAATGTTATGCATGGCATTACCTTGGTTAAAGAATTTATATAGTATACTGTTCTTCCTCCAAGGAAGAACGTCGTAGATCCCTCCTGGGCAAAAATGGGTCTCTGAAATGTTTCAGGCTTCCATCTGAAGAGATAGTTCATTGCACAGATTGTCAAAAACATTTTTTTAAAAAATATCCTCCAGGAAAGGAAGTCTTCCATGGGATATAGGCCCAGATCCAGGCCCGGTTCTGATTTGTTGTATGCTAGTGGTGGCTCCAGATGGGATTGTACTGTCCTCATTTCCATCATGTGCATCCTGTCAACTGAAAGGAGGATAAAACAGGTTTTCATATCTGCTCTGAGAAAGAGAAAGAGAGAGGAGGAGGAGGAGGTGAAGAATGAATCTTCCTTGCTGAGTTGGGGTGAAAGTTTGTGACTGTTGTTAACAGAGTGAGACCACCTGCTACCTCTCTGTGTTAGAGACTTCCGTTTGTGCCACAATTTGTAGGCGCAGGTCCATGCTTTCCAGACATGCGTCAAGAGCAGGGTAGATTTTTTTCCCCTCCCACTGCTTTCCTCAGAAAACCTGGTTGTTTACTGCTGCATCTGAGAAAACGCCAATCCACAGCAAACCCAGTTGACTTTTATGGTGATTCACAATGGGACAAAAACAAAACAAAACCCTGCTTGGATCCATGCCTACAGACTCTGGATGAGCCCTTCCTAACCGTAAGATGAGAGGGAATTTATTTCCTGTGTTTGTCAAATAACCGAGATGACCTGGGGCTTCCTAAGCATTTTCTTCTCCCATCCTCAGTGCTTCCTCTCCTGTTTAAAACAGACTGTGTAAAGTACTCTCTGCCTTTTGCCTCAAAGAGGATTTTTACCCTGATTCCCTTGAAAAAAAATATGGATGTTTTCTTCAGGGCTCATTAAAAACAGAAGAAGAAAAAACTGAAACCAAAATGGTGGTCCCTCAAATTATTTCGCCACTGGCGGCATGACCTTTCTGCCAGGCACCCAGCTTACAACTCAGGACCTCATTTTGGGACAAAGCAGGGAAATTTCACACAAGCGGAAGATGAGGTTCTTATGCCACAACTGCTTGGTTCTCAATGTGCTTCTGCATACCCAGTTGCGGGGAATCAGAAGTGGGGTGTGTGTTGTTGGTTTCAGGGCCCTCTTGCAGGCTTCCAGTGGGTGGGCACCTGGTTGGCTAGTTTGAAAACAGGATGCTGGACTACAGGTAGATGGCCCATTGGCTTACAGGGTTCCTCTTCGTTTCTTACGTTCTTAAGTTGATTAAAAGTACATTTATTTGAATGAGTAATGAAATATACTCAGAGTGAGGAGGAATGAATGAAAGTCCCCTCACAGTATCTGCTTTATATACATTATTTACACCAGTGTTTTTCAACCACTGTTCCGCGGCACACTAGTGTGCCGCGAGATGTTGCCTGGTGTGCCGCGGGAAAAATCAAAAAATTTGAAAGATTATTTTTTTTTTAAAAAAGTCAACTTTTCGATTGGGGCGCCATCCCCGGAGGGAGGCGGGCGAGTCGGGCAGCGAGAGGCGGGGCGCCGGCGGCGAGGAGAGGCCGCCCAGCGCGGGGCTCTCGCCATCTGCCTGCCTGGCTGCCTGCGAGCTCGGCGGGCAGCGCCTCCGTCTGCAGCGCCCGCCTCGCGGCTCTCATTCCCTGCCCCTGCCAAAGCTCACCCAGCCAAGCCGCGCTCTCCTTCCTGCCTCGCTTTGCTGCCTCCTCCCACCCCCACCCCAAAGCTTGGAGGTTCCCCGGCGCCGACTCGCAGGTTTGACCCCCTTCTCACACCTGTTCGCGCTCCTTGCACGGAATGGGGCGGATGGGGAGGAACGGGGCTCGCCGCTGCCTCCGCTCGCCCTCCCCCCCTCCGCCGGTGGTCCCGCGATTCTTGGCTTTTTGGCGGTTGGCACAGAAGGAAGGCAAGGGGGAGGGGAAAAAATTGAAACTTACACTTTCGTGCGTCCCTCCCGGCGTGACGCTGCGCGCTGACGTCACGGGGCTGTAATGGTGGTGTGCCTCGAGATTTTTTTCATGAAACAAGTGTGCCTTTGCCCAAAAAAGGTTGGGAAACACTGATTTACACAATGGGCTGCACATGATTGGCTAATTCCGGAATTCTACTGTAAGCCAATCAGGTTGTGGATTCACTTCTATCTGGAGCAGGATTGGGTGGTTCCTGCCAACCAATCATACTGCTGCATTGTTCTAGGACCAATCAGACTGCTGCATTCTGAATCCTATTGTTCTAGAACCAATCAGACTGCTGCAGTTTGGATCCTATTCAACTCAGTACATAACAAGTAACATTAGTTTATATGAGTTAAGTGGGGTACTGATTTCGGCTAGCAGACTGTGTTCAGTACAGGTGTCTTCCCCAAAACTTACGCGGGGGCCCCAACATGCAGAAGTGAAATTGTGTATAGTGGGGAGCACCCCACTTTAATAGAGAGGGGGTGCGGGGAGGAGAGAGAGCGGGAGGTAAGAGAGGCAACTTGGAAATTGTCCGTGGCCCGCTTCCCCTATCCCGAGCCTGCCTGCCTGAGGGGAGCCGGAGCGCATGGTGGTGGCAGCTGGACAGAGTGCGAGGGCCAAGAAGGGCACCCAGCAGAATGGGTGTCAGGAGGGGGCGCAGATGCGTGGCACAGCCAGGGAGAAGGTGCCTCCTGCCCCGTGCCGCTGGTCCATCGGCGGCCACCTTCCCTGGTTTGGGCAGCAGCCCTGAGCAAGGGAAGTCCTATTTATTTATTTGCGCATCATGACTTTAGCCAGCTTGTGCCATAAAAATCATGCTCCTTGCCATCAGACTCTCAGCATTTGGCTTCTGCTGCATCACTGCGAACCACCCTGGGTGTGGCATTTACCAAGAGGTAACCCATCGCGAGGGACGTGGGTGGCGCTGTGGGTTAAACCACAGAGCTTAGGACTTGCCTATCAGAAGGTCGGCGGTTTGAATCCCCGTGACGGGGTGAGCTCCCGTTGCTCGGTCCCTGCTCCTGCCAACCTAGCAGTTTGAAAGCACGTCAAAGTGCAAGTAGATAAATAAGTACTGCTCCGGTGGGAAGGTAAACAGCGCTTCCGTGCACTGCTCTGGTTCGCCAGAAGCGGCTTAGTCATGCTGGCCACATGACCCGGAAGCTGTACGCCAGTTCCCTTGGCCAGTAAAGCGAGATGAGCGCCACAACCCCAGAGTCGGCCATGACTGGACCTAGTGGTCAAGGGTCCCCTTTACCCTTTACCTAACCCATCGCGATAGGCCTGGTTTCCTTGATCCATCTTCAGGTTGGTCCACCTTACATGAGCCCAGCAAGTGATGAGAAGAATGGTACCTACTAGCCTTCATTCCCGGAATTCTGATTCAGCGAGGGTAGCCAACATGGCACCGTCTGGATGTCATGGACTACAACTCCCATCATCCCTCGCTATTGGCCATGCTGTCTGAGGCTGATGGGAGCTGAAGTCCAACAACATCTAGAGGGCAAGAGGTTCACTATTCCTGTCCTGTATACAGAACCTCCAAGTGTCCCTATTTTCCAGGGATGTTCCCGATTCAGAGAAGCCATCCCAGTTTCTGATTTGATCCCGGAATGTCCCACTTTTCTGTTCCTATTTTCACTGGAGAAATGTTGGAGGGTATGGAGTTATGTGACCCCCCCCCCAAGCCATCTGAAGGCAATCCTGTAGGGATGGTAAAAAAAGTAAAGTGAAATTAAAATAAATAAAAAATTAATTTAAAAAACTATTTAATGTTTTATTATGTTTTTATATACATGTATGTTGGAAGCTGCCCTGAGTGGCTGGGGCAACCCAGTAAGATGTGTGGGGTATTAATCATAAAATTATCATTATGGAATGGGATGTCTCTATTTTCATCAGAGGAATGTTGGAAGGGATGTGTACGCATGCACCTATGGTAAGTGAATGGCTCAGCCGGTGGAAATCTGTATTCAAGCAGCAATGCTGCTGAATTGTTTCACCACTGGCACTAAATGCTGCTGAATGTGGGTTTGTGAGGTGGCAGCGTCATGTTCTTGCGTTTTTTAACAGAGCACTGACTTCTCTCCCCCTGCTGCCCTGCTGCCACTGCACAAACTTAAGCATGTGCCATCCTACTGCAAAAACATGTTCTCATGTGCCACACTAGGTACTTTCAGGTGTCCAAGGAGCCTAGTTAGAACCAACTGCTTCCTTGCAAATGTCCAGCGCTAGGGCAAGCCGAAAACTGCCCTTTCTCCATCTTTGCAGGCCCAGAAAAGTCTCATCTGGAAATTTCCTTTGTGAGTTTGCAACCAAGCCAGAAAGTGTGGGGTGGGGAAGGGGGAGGAGGAACTGGAACAAGCAGCAACATTGCCCTTACTGGATTTTGCCATAAACGTTGCGACATAACTTCTCGCCAAAGGATTCGCTTGCTGTCGCACACACCCTGCAGTTTGCGGGAAGGAGCGAGCTGTAAAAGTTGAGTAAGCATTGCAGCTAAACCTGACTCAGCGTTTTATCGCCACTAATAGGCTGGCGGCTTATCTGCTGCTGTCTGAATTTGATCTTTCAGTCTCTCCTCTTAAGCCTGCTGGAGGTTTTTCCTTTCTTTCTTCCAGTTCCGCTTCCACTTAATCTCAAGATTCTTTGTCCCTGCCCTGTTCTTTACCCCAGACAAGTTTGCACAAATCACGATCCTGTCTCTCACTGTGATGAAAAGGTCACCAGGTACCATGTGAAGCAAGGGGTTCCTCTCAGGCCCCTAATCCATCCAGCCCATCAGGAAGTAGCCAATGCGGTGTCCTTCGGAAATTGTCGGACTACAACTCCCATCATCCTTGGGCCTTTGGCCCTGCTAGCTGAGGCTGATGGGAGCTGGAATCTGACAGCAACTTGCAGGTATTGTGTTGGCTACCCCTGGTCTATATGGGCAGACAGGAGCCCTCCAGAACCTCAGGCACACTTCTCTCATAGAATCATAAGAGTTGGGAGGTACTGCAAGGGTCATCTAGTCCAACCCCCTGCCCAATGCGGGATTCGAACTCACAACCCTGAGATTAAGAGTCTCATGCTTTAACAGCTGAGCTAGCCGACTGATGGTATGGGACCCACTACATTGTTTTTTAGCTAACATGAGATGCCCTGGGGCCACACAGGAATAGGTCACAATGCAACTCCTATCCATTCCAGTGCTTCCCCTCCCAGGGACAGTGTTGTCATGGAGAACAGCCACAGAACAGGGTCCTTTGCCCAGAGACTCGGGGCAATTCATTTTATCTGGGAATAAACTCCATTGCTATGTGGTCACTTATGCACCAGCACAGATTTGCATGAAAATTGCACATGCTACTTTGTTGTTGTTGTTGTTTAGTTGTGTCCGGCTCTTCGTGACCCCATGGACCAGAGCACGCCAGGCACTCCTGTCTTCCACTGCCTCCCGCAGTTTAGTCAAACTCATGCTGGTAGCTTCGAGAACACTATCCAACCATCTCGTCCTCTGTCGTCCCCTTCTCCTTGTGCCCTCCATTTTCCCAACATCAGGGTCTTTTCCAGGAAGTCTTCTCTTCTCATGAGGTAGCCAAAGTATTGGAGCCTCAGCTTCAGGATCTGTCCTTCCAGTGAGCAGTCAGGGCTGATTTCCGTAAGAATGGATAGGTTGGATCTTCTTGCAGTCTATGGGACTCTCAAGAGTCTCCTCCAGCACCATAATTCAAAAGCATCAATTCTTCGGCGATCAGCCTTCTTTATGGTCCAGCTCTCACTTCCATACATCATTACTGGGAAAACCATAGCTTTAACTATGTGCTACTTTACATGTATGCAAATTCAGAGGTAATTGCTGTCATTTAAATAGACATACATGGGGGGAAGAAGACTTTGGCCAAGTGATCAGTGTGCCTGTTGAGTCTGCAGTGTTGCCGCTGACTTTTGATGGCTAACTCCCTTCTTACAGTTCTTTCTCTTTAAAGCAGACTTAGACGGGAGAGCCCTTAAGAAAGAAGATCCTTTTTTCACATAGAGGTCTTTAAAGTAGGTCACATGCTGCCAATGGCATGGGAGGAAGAGGGTTCGCTGAGCACCCTGAGACTTGCCAGGACCCAGCATGCATGTGTGTGAGGCCTTTCTGGTGACCGTGCACAGCTCAAAGCTGTTCCCACCCATTATGCACTGGGAGAAAAGGGATCCAGTTGATTCCAGAGCCAGCTGCCCTGCCTCTCCAAAGGGACTCATGGATGAGTTGTACTTGAGCCTTTGTCCTGATAAATGTACAATTTAGAGTTGCTCTAAGTTTCCTATCAGAAAGTACACGGAACTCCAATTGCTCATTGCCCTGAGACTTCAGAGCTGAAGGGGAAAACACTCTGGCCTCTGACATCTGCCAGGGGACTCTGGGAGGCTGCTCCCCGTGGCTGTCAGGAGACAACATCAAGGCAAGGGGAGAGATCACCCTGGCCCTATTGCTTTACCCCCTCTCCCCGTTGAAAGAAGCCCCCCCCCCCAATAATTTAAAGAACTTTGTCATGGAAAGATCGTTCACATTCCTGCTTGTCCCACTGCTTTCTCCTGGGGAAACCAGTTGTATCCCCCTGAATCAAATCAAACGTCAATTGGGTATTCTGCAGATAGACATTTGTTTCAATTCAAAGGTAAACAGCAGGTTTTCCCAGGGAAAGTACTAGGGCAAACGAAAAACCTATTAGATGAGCCTTAAGACCTAGTATCTGAATCTTCATTTTTCCTCCTCCCTCCCAATCGCTTTTTCCTTTTGTGTTGTGGCTATAGACTGCAAGTCCAGGGGCAGATACTGCCTTATTACTGATCATGGTAAATTGCCTTGGTAGCTTTGTTTTTTAGCCAAAAAGAAGGGTAAGGATACTTTAATTAAATAAAGAAATGCATATGCCCCAGTCAGGAGGCTCTTGATGCTGCAGGGACAACCTGTTCCTTGCTGCCTCCACCCATCTCACACGCCCTGCCCTTGGACATAATGAACAAGTTGTGTGTGCAGAGTATCTACCTTGCATGCCAGATAGAAATAATGATTGATTGATGTGCATGAAGGGAACAGAATGATATCAATGTGTGTTAATTTAATGGAGCGTATGAGGACTTGGTGTGGCTGTTGTTGATACTAATACAGAAGTGTGGCCTTGAACTTCTCCAGACCCATGTTTAAACCCAGTTAGGGTCCTGCCCTCCAGAGCAGGAGAAAGCAAGCTTGCTCCATCTTACATGTGACAGCCCTCTAGATATCTGTCTCCTCTTTTCCAGGCTAAACATACCTAGCTCCTTCAACCATTCCTCATAAGGCTTGGTTTCCAGACCGTTGATCATCTTGGTCACCCTCCTCTGCACACCTTCCAGCTTGTCAACATCCTTCCTAAATCGTGGTTCCCTGAATTGGACACAGTATTCTAGGTGTGGTCTGACCAAGGCAGAATAGAGTGGTACTATGACTTCCCTTGATCTGGACACTAGACTTCTGTTGATGCAGCTTAGAATAGCATTAGCCTTTTTTGCTGCTGCATCACACCAGTGACTCCCACTAAGACCCCCAGATCCTTTCCCCATGTGCTATTAACAAGCCAGGCGTGCCCCATCTTAGATTTGTGCTGCAGGTTCTTTCCTGCTAAGTGCAGGACCTAACTTTTGTCCCTACTGAAATTCAGTTGGGCTTGGGCCCAGTTCTCCAACCAGTTGAATCCTGATTCTGCCTTCTGTGACGCTAACTACCCCTCCCGGTTTGGTGTCACCTGCAGATTTGATGACGGTCCTCTCAATTCTTTACAAAGACAAGAAAACAATGCCAGGCACATCCGCTCACTTTTGCAGCCTATTAGATAAGTATAATGAGATCGAAAGTTAATCCCCTCTCTTTCAAATCCAACAATTAGCAAGAGCGTTAGAGGGCTATGTATCGTAGATACAGTTCAGCGCTCGCATTAGAGGGATATTTAAACCATCACATTCTGACCTCAGTGATTATTGTGTTAAGTGATGCTTCTGGAGGTCATACTATAAATGGGGCCAAATTAAGCAGCTCACTCCATAGCTTTGCATCTTAACCATTAATCCATTTCATCTTTGGGATCACTTCTAGCCCAGTGACAAAGCCAGATAGGCAGAAGATTTCGAGCAAGAGGCGCAGTTGCCTTGAATCCCTCCAGAGAGCCACCAGGGTGACATGAGGCCACGAGGGTGAATGTTTTGCACCTGGTGTTTGACCTGCGACGCCTCATTCACTCCCCTGCAAATCTCCACTCAAGTCACGGGCCTTGCATGTGCAAAAAGATTTTTTATTTTTTTTAAATGGAGATTTCACACCCATCCAAAATTGGGTGTGAAATCTGCATGTGATGTTCTCAAAGAGGTCTAACACTTTCAGGTTTCGCTTTTGGAGTTTGAATCTCTGGGAGCCTTTGAAAAATTCACGATGCTCATAACGCCAAAGATTTCTGCATACATTGGGGAGATATGTTTGAGGAACACCCAACTCAGCAGTGGCTTCTGAGAGCTGTTCCTGATATTGATCTTGCATGCCTCATGTCTGCTGTTCAGGGAGGAAGAGCTTAAATGCTTTGCTCAGCCCAGAGACACTTGAGAGGTGAAGTGTAAGGCTGCAGTCCACAAACCACAGGAAGCCTCTGGGGGTAGTCCTGTAGACATCAGTGGGGTTTCAGAAAGGCAGGTTTCGAATCAGTGGTTGGTTGGATGGAGCCAGGGAGGTGAGGGATCATTGCTTGGCTCTGTCTTGGTAATGTTTTTTTTTTTCTTTTCCTTTTGCAAATGTTTTTCCCCTCCTGCACTATGTGCCTAATGGAGACTGACTCATAGCAGAGTACATGGTGCAGCCACAGTGTTCGCAAATGGGAGTGCAGAAACACTCCAGGATGCAAAATCAAAGGAAATTTGTGATTCAGTGGGGTGGGAGATAGTGACTCAGAAAATCTTAGAAAGAAGTGATTGAAGACGACCTCAGCCATCATGCTCAGTGAAGGGCCGAATCCTGGTTTGAGGACTTACCTGGCTGTGGAGGCAGAACTACCACTGCAAGAAATCTAGCCACCTTCGTTGATTTCTCACAATGCCCCTAAAATGGACTGATCTTTCAATATTGGTTCCTGTCAAAGTTTCTCGTTTTAAAAAGTACTGTGTTAAATGGGAACATGCAATTAAACAATCCCCATATTGCTTAAATATATATTGTGGGAGAAGTGATTAAACCTTGAAGCCAAATGCTTCGCTGAAGATCGAAGTGTCAGATCCCATCAGTGTATGAACTTAAGAAGCTTTTAATTTTTTAAATTTTTTTACAGCTGACAGTAAAACGGGAAATGAAAACCTGCATCTTCCACACACAAAAAGAAAAGAATGAGGAAGGCAGGATGAAAAGAAGGCATTTGAAAACTGGAAGCAGATTAAGCCTGCCTGTCTGATTTCTGCTCTTTCCCCTCCTCTGCTAAGGGCCATAAACAGAAATTACACCCAAGTGACCTCAGAGCCTCTCTCGGCCGGACGTCCTCAGGGGTTTATCTCCTTACATCCCCTCTGTTGTGTTATAGATTAGAGACTTACACTCTGATGCTGGGATACTGACACTCAAGATGGATCTGGGTGGCTTCCAATATGTATAAAAACATAATAAAACATTATTATTATTATTTTAAAATCTTCCCTATACAGGGCTGCCTTCAGATATATTCTAAAAGTTGTATAGTTACTTATCTCCTTGGCTTGCATAACTCCATACCCTCCAACATTTCTCCAATGGAAATAGGGACGTCCTAAGGAAAAGCGGGACATTCCAGGATCAAATCAGAAACCGTGATGGCTTGTGTAAATCCAGAACTGTCCTTGGAAAATAGGGGTCTGCCCTTGTGGTCCCTCGCAACTCTACGATTCTATGATTGTACACAAGTCATGCATCATCCCCAAGATTGTTTGCTCAACTGGAATGTATCCCTAAATTCTGATAATTCAGTGAAAGCTCGGAAGCAAAAACAAAGGTGCTCAGACATGGAACGTTAAAGTGCGGACTGTTATGTACTGAAGTTCTCACACTGGGCCAGCAGGGGGATACTGTAGATAGTTTTCACTCAGGTCCACATATGCAAATAAGGGATTGAAAGTGACATTCAGTGATTGGATAGTTATAGAAAATGGTTACTGTTGCGTTGTAGTGGAGCTCTATATAAGCAGGCTGGCTGAACCCTTCAGTTCAGTTCTGTTCTGGGTCTGTGAATAAACAAGAGCTGTTTGAAGAATCGCTGTGTCGTCTGATATGTTCACCCACAACTTAACACGGATAAACCCCCTGCCCACTCCTTTTGTCACAGGTTCATCCAATTTGGTAGATTCCATCCCCAATTTGTTGGGGTTTTTAAAGTCTTTGAACTTTGACAATTTGGAAATCCTGCTTACTCAGAGATGAATATGTATATGTGAGTGCTTCTTGTATCTGCTTTCTTCTTCCCCAACATTGACCTCAGTTTGGCCACTCCTGCCAAAGCAATTTCTGCCTTGCGTCATTTTCACAGGCCACAGTCTGTCACAAAGTTCTGCAATGCAAAACACGCTGGTGAAATTAATTTGAACTGCACAGGAGCTTCCACCTGCAGTTGCCGAATTACAGAAACACAGTGGCTCTCCAGCGTTTAAGGCAGAGAAAAGCTGGGGGTGGAACCTGTGACCTTCTGCAGCAAAGCAGGTGTTCTACCACATATGGGACACCTGCATATTCATGCATTCCTGTATTATTATTATTATTATTATTATTATTATTATTATTATTATTATTATTATTATCACCTCCTGGCAAATAGAAGGGGAAGAAATGGAGGCAGTGAGAGATTTTACTTTCTTGGGCTCCATGATCACTGCAGATGGTGACAGCAGTCACGAAATTAAAAGACGTCTGCTTCTTGGGAGAAAAGCAATGATAAACCTAGACAGCATCTTAAAAAGCAGAGACATCACCTTGCCAACAAAGGTCCGTATAGTTAAAGCCATAGTTTTCCCAGTAGTGATGTATGGAAGTGAGAGCTGGACCATAAAGAAGGCTGATCGCCGAAGAATTGATGCTTTTGAATTATGGTGCTGGAGGAGACTCTGGAGAGTCCCATGGACTGCAAGAAGATCAAACCTATCCGTTCTTGGGGAAGTCGGCCCTGAGTGCTCACTGGAAGGACAGATCCTGAAGCTGAGGCTCCAATACTTTGGCCACCTCATGAGAAGAGAAGACTCCCTGGAAAAGACCCTGATGCTGGGAAAGATGGAGGGCACAAGGAGAAGGGGACAACAGAGGACGAGATGGTTGGGCAGTGTTCTTGAAGCTACCAGCATGAGTTTGACCAAACTGTGGGAGGCAGTGGAAGACAGGAGTGCCTGGTGTGCTCTGGTCCATGGGGTCACGAAGAGTCGGACACGACTAAACAACAACAACAAAATACCTGGAAGTCTCAGGGCAGTTCACAGAACAAAATCAAAATACAAAACCACAAAATATATAATCAAAATAAAAACAACCCACTGACCCCTAGGGGATTGGACTAGAGGACTCTCAGAATTCCTTCCAACTTTACAATTCTATGGTTCTATACTGAGCTACGACCACACTATGCATAATTTTATACACTATGTATAATTCCATTCCCCTCTATCATGTCCCACTCCTTGTCTGTTTTGCTAACACACATCTTTTAACCTTTCCTCTTAAGTCAACCTGGTAAAAGAACTCATTGAATAACTGGTGCTGCCTCGGGAGCCGCCATTTCTACCAGGAACCACCTAAGGGACGTCTAGCAAAAAAACAAAATAGATCCTGTATGCCTGAAGTGTCTATCTGTGGCTGGTGTAGAAACTGGAAATATATGCTGCTTGCTGGTGAAGCGAGAAGAATAAGAAGATGTGTATGTTTGTGGATGTTTTATTACGTTGCTAATGACACCTGGACCATTATCTTAAAACAAACATCACTTTGAGGCCCTCATGAACCAATCACGCAGGGAGCTGCAGTTGCTTTTCTGGGGCTGTTGGGTATCCATAGGGCTTGTTGAGCAACCGGCATGTTGAAAACCTTACAAACCACAACATGTTGAGAAAGATTTGGGAAATGCCTTGCGGTCTGCATCCATAACACGAGAAAGCAACAACGCATTCTTGAGGCTTGACACGAGCATGTGCTGCTGTTGTGGCTACAGCTCTCCTCTGACAGCAAAGAGGAGAATAGTAGGATAACAGAGTCCAGAACTAGCCTCAAGTCAAGAAATCCAGCACTAGGGCAGCCTTTTCTCAAAGACTGATGGACAGCCCCCTCTCCCAGGTCATTGTTAAATTTCTTGGATCATTATGAAGCCTCCTCTCACACTCAACCCAAATCTACATCTTGTAGCTTAAAGCACACGTTAGATCTAGTATTACATAACGGTGGTCACATTTAAAGCATATTTCATATGGCTTTAACGCTCCCCCCCCCCCATAATTACAAGAAACCACTAAAATCAAAACAGCCAAGATTGTCAGCAAAAATGCAATACGCAAAGTGCCACAGCTATGCAAAATTATTGTTACGAAGGTTTGCGCGCCACCCCCAATCTCTGCTGAGCAGCAACAAGATTCCAGGGGGTTTGAGGAGCTCACCCAGGGTTTACGTTGGGGAAACTGAGGCACAGCATGTAGCCTTATGAGGCTTTGCCCTCGGGTGGGAAAAAATATTGCGCCCAGGAAAGGGAGATGGTAGTCAACAGACACTCAAGGAATAGTTTCGGAGAAAAGGCATTTATTTCTACCATCCATGAACTGGTAGAAGGAGCAAGTGTGATAGTTCACAAAAAGCACGCACGAGTTCACAATCATGAGCACAGAGTTTATATTCCCTTCCAATTCCCTCCTCCTTTCTCCTCCTTCTTCCAGAGTCCTGCCCCATGAGTTCCTCTGAGAATGAACAGAAAGCTCCTGCTTTGGGACTCTTTTGGGACTCTTGGCACCCTTCCCAGGAAAGGGGGAATGAGAGCAGTTCAGCATGTCCAAAGATGTTGCAACTAGAGTGAGATAACTGTCAGTCTCAGAGTCTATTCATTAGCTTTTTGAAGCATTCTTGTACTGATAAAAAGTAACGGTTTGCCCTTGCCACAGCATCTTGTGAGAAAAGCAGAGAAGAGCAGAGAAAAGCTGTTTTGGATGTTTAGAAGACAAAAGGAATTTTGGACAGTTTGAGGCCTGGGGGGGGGACTTCGGGCCTAGGTGGGGTCACCTGTCCTCACCTTCCTTCATCCCCCCCCTGTTGACAGCCTTCTTCAAGGCTCATCCCAAGGTTGGCCACTAGAAGCTGGTATCTTGAAGAAATCTGGTTTATTTTGTACGTATTTACACCTGAAGTCTTCAGTGGAGGGGATGCAGATGGTGTGATGCCTTTTGTGGTCCTGTCTTTTTTAAGATGTGCCAGCCATTTTGTATTGTGCCACACACGCCGACAACAGCCATTTTGTGTTATGCCATGCCCCCCATGGCAGCCATTTTGTGACTGGCACCCATGGCACTTACTCCACATTGCAAATGGGCGTAATGTGTCAAAAATGGTTGGTGACCCCTGTTGAAAGGTAAGGTATTTCCTGTCTGCAGGTTCAGAATCTAACAGACGTGATCTAAAAGGAAAAGGGAATGAGGAGGGAAGAATAAAGCAAGCATTGGAGGAGCTGCTTCTTTATTGCCCAATGGATGTGGCCAGTTGGTCTCCCCCAGACCATAATATTCTTTCAGGAGGGAAGGAGGTACAGATTCCCATTGTGCCTGGTTCAGCTGGCTGATAGCAGAAGCCAGAGTGAGCCTCCGTTCAGCTCTCCTGTCTGAGGGAGAGAGATGTATAAATGACCTTTTCAGCAATAGAAGACAAATCTGTCCATTTCAGTTTCACTCAAGTTTCTATTTCCACCTCCCCAATCCTAGTTCGGCTCACTGTATATTTCTGTATCACCTTGCAATTATTTGAGCTCATTTTTTTAAAAAGCTGGAAATTTCTGCATTACTTCCAACATGCAGTTTTGCGAGCAATGTTTCCCGGTGTAGTGCATCTTTGTACGCTATTTTTAGTCATTTGCATTTTAATGCATGCTTCCACCTAATACATTCATTCCTGCATGCATTTTTGGCTTGGACAACTGCATCACAGAATCCAGCGAAGCGTGGCTTTTGAAGGACACCCGCAATCCATTGCACGTGTTGCTCCAGGAATCGAGAATTAGGTAGCTTGGCACTGATAGCCAAACTAAATCCCACCCCCATCCCTAATGAGTAGCGAAGGTGTCCTGGACTGACATTTGCTCCACATTTTGGCGGACTGGGTGACGTGGAAGTCACATGCTGCGTTAGATATCGATTCTTTCTCTCACCCGTCCATTTCGAGAGAAAGATGTACAAATGTCCAATTGTGGCATCCCCCTAGTAATGCTACGAGAGCACCCTCACAATCCCAGTGCCCCACAAATGGACAAAGCCGTCTTTATCTATAAACCGACCCCTTTTCTGCTGGTTCGCCTGCATTTAACTGCACTCTTGCATCGCTACATGAATGAGTGTGTTTAATTAATCCCTGCCAGAGGGAGGGCAGCGACTTAGGCAGCCCAAGAGCAAACAAGGTCAGCTTTCCCATTGGCAGCCACTGAAGAGCTGCGCATCAGCGGTGTTTGGGCGTGGGGGGGGGATAATATCATATGCTCTTTATTTTGAGCGCGGTTTTCGCTGCTCGCCTGCAAGCGATGACCTCTCCATGAGGACAATGCAAAGCTGAGCGGCAGAGGAGTGCAGCTTCTCTGCACACAAGATAGGTCAGTGGAACCGAGGATGCCATAGGCAGCAGTGCATGGGTATTGCTGGAGGAATAATGGCCGCGGCAGAGCTAAGTTGTTGACTTTGCAAATGTATATGCCAAGCGTCAGTCTTTGTAACATGCCCTTTGGCTCAGAAGCAAGCTTCTTACAGGGTTTCCAGTGTGGTCGTTTTGCGCCAGCGGTTGCTTCGAAAACATTTCAGATGCAGATGAAAAAAACAGAAGTAAAATGGAAAGCCCAAAGGAGAAACGCAATCCAGAATGGGGCACATGGAGATTAGGCTTCAGAACTGATATCATTTGCGGGTGGGGGTTCCATCACGTAACAGAAAACTCTGCAGTTGAGTAGGTGCACAGAACGTAATCCCTTCCCTTCAAAATCAGATAAGGAAAATACAGCAGCAGCAGCAGTAACAAATAAGAACAAATGAAGCAGGCCCTAAAGAACACCCCAGGCTCTGAGCCGGATCGGGGATTCTATGCCACTTCTGCCCTCTCCCTGGCTGTAGTTTGCCTCTGAAGGTGCTATTTGCAGTAAATAGCAGCTTCCGGGGCAAACAGCTTTGTGGTGGGGGGATGACTTTCAGCGGTAAACTGGCAAGGGGTTAAAATCCAAATCATGAGCCAGTGCTGGCCCTACTATTAGGCAGAGAGTAGCATAAGGTTACCAGATTTTTTTCAATGAATCCAGGGACACTTATTGTTTGCTATGTACATGTGACATGATCACTGCAGATGGTGACAGCAGTCACGAAATTAAAAGACGCCTGCTTCCTGGGAGAAAAGCAATGACAAACCTAGACAGCATCTTAAAAAGCAGAGACATCACCTTTCCGACAAAGATTCGTATAGTTAAAGCTCAGGGACGCGGACTTAGAAAAAATATTGGGGGGGCCCGGGAAAGCTCATGAATAATAAATAAGCTCATAAATATGCAAATAAAGTGGCTCCGGCCCTAAATAGGGCAAGCCACACCCCCCAGCCAGCCGATTGGCTGGCTGGGAGGTGTGGCCAGTCGGGATTCCCCTGTTCTCGCGGGATTTCCGGCCGGGGCTCTCCGATTAGGGTGCGCGGCTGGCTGGCTGGCGAAGGAGCAGGTGGGGAGGAGGCGGGGGACGGCGGCGGCGCTCTGCTGGAAGGGCGCCCGCCCGAGATTATTGGGGGGGCTGAGCCCCCCCAAAAAATTTTTTGAGGGGGCTCGAGCCCCCTCAAGCCCCATGGAGTCGGCGCCTATGTTAAAGCTATGGTTTTCCCAGTAGTGATGTGTGGAAGTGAGAGCTGGACCGAAAAGAAGGCTGATCGCTGAAGAAATGATGCTTTTGAATTCTGGTGCTGGAGGAGACTCTTGAGAGTCCCATGGACTGCAAGAAGATCAAACCGATCCATTCTTAAGGACATCAGCCCTGAGGGCTCACTGGAAAGACAGATCCTGAAGCTGAGGCTCCAATACTTTGGCCACCTCAGGAGAAGAGAAGACTCCCTGGAAAAGACCCTGATGTTGGGAAAGATGGAGGGCACAAGGAGAAGGGGACAACAGACGACGAGATGGTTGGACAGTGTTCTTGAAGCTACCAGCATGAATTTGACCAAACTGTGGGAGGCAGTGGAAGACAGGAGTGCCTGGTGTGCTCTGGTCCATGGGGTCACAAAGAGTCGGACACGACTAAACGCCTAAACAACAACAACAACATGTACATGTGAATGCTGAGAAAGCTGTAAATCCAGGGACTGTTCCCGGGAAACAGGGACATCTGGTAACCTTAGAGTAGCAACCGCCTCAGACGGAAGATCCCAGAGGTGAAATGATGGCATCGTTTCTAAGCTAATCTGTTGCCCTCAGGTGTAGTGAAGAACACTGTCAGACCCTCCCAAAACATCTGGGGGGCCGAGTTTGCCTATGCCTGAGTTAACAGCTTCCTTATGCAGAGCTGCCTTCAGATGTCTTCTAAAGGTTGCACAGTTACTTTTCTCCTTGGCTCGGGGGGTGGGGGGGCAAAACTCCTATTTTCCAGGGACAGCCCCAGATTTACAGAAGCCATCCCAGTTTCTGATTTGATCCCGGAATGTCCCACTTTTCCTTAGGATGTCCCTATTTTCATCAGAGAAATGTTGGAGGGTATGGAGTTTTGCAACCCCCCCAGAGCCGAGGACATAAGTAACTATGCAACTATGCAACCTTTAGAAGGTATCTGAAGGCAGCTCTGTATAAGGAAGTTGTTAACTGTTCCATGTTTTATTGTGGTTTTTATATATGTCAGAAGCTGCCCAGAGTGAATGGAGCAACCCTGTCAAAGTTCGACATTGGAATTTGCTGCCAAGGAGTGTGGTGGAGTCTCCTTCTTTGGAGGTCTTTAAGCAGAGGCTTGACAACCATATGTCAGGAGTGCTCTGATGGTGTTTCCTGCTTGGCAGGGGGTTGGACTCGATGGCCCTTGTGGTCTCTTCCAACTCTATGATTCTATGATTCTATGATTCAAAGTGGTGGGATATAAATGATAAAAGCATCACCATTATTATTATGGAATAGGACATCCCTATTTTCATTGGAGAAATGTTGGAGGGTATGCACAGTCCTGACCCCAGGAAGATTCAACTGCTGGTCTGGTTGGACTCTGCGTACATAGAATGGGTAGAGCACCATATTGTCCTCAGGCAGCAAAATGCCTTGGGCCCAGGTGTGGCGCCAGCAGTTGGCCAGCTTGAGCCCTGGCTGAGGGTCCCAGGGCTTTGAAGGATCTGTCACCCACCAAACTGTGTCAAGAGCCCCCCGCTAGGTGTATATTCCATGTCAGGGCCCCACAATTACTTTTCTCTTCAAAATAAAATTGCCCAGCTTAAGCACTCTTAAGTATGGGTAGTGTACTGTGTCATTCAGCCCTTAAGTGACTACTCCTCTACCGCAGAAAAAGTCCAGTTATTTTTTTTAAAAAAATGATATTTATTAATATTTCACAAACAATAGAAACAAATTTCAACAAATTCCATCATACAAAAGCAAAACAAATAAAAAAATACACAGTAGAAAAACAGTTGATAGAAAAAAGAATAAAGAATAAAAACAAAGAGAAAAGCCAAAAATCAAAACTGAAAAATAGATTAATATTTTCAAATCTTATATTTTCTTCACTAGTTTCTTGACCTCCTCACACCTCCCATTTTGTATTCCAGTTCAGATATTAAATTCAGCAAATCCTTAGCCTCTAACATTCATCCTTACTCCATATGTTAACCTATTATTATAAATATCCATTTCCAGTTATCAATCCCTATTTATATTTTCTTAAGCATCTCTTTACCCACCAAACTGTGTCAAGAGCCCCCCGCTAGGTGTATATTCCACGTCAGGGCCCCACAATTACTTTTCTCTTCAAAATAAAATTGCCCAGCTTAAGCACTCTTAAGTATGGGTAGTGTACTGTGTCATTCGGCCCTTAAGTGACTACTCCTCTACCGCAGAAAAGGTCCAGTTAAGGGACTCTTACAAAACTGCTAAGAAAAATAATAAACCTGCACACCCCCCAAAGCAGAGGCTCCCAGTTTTCTCCAGAAAACATTTTCCAAAAGCAGATGAGCGCTTGCTTCATTCTGTTGCCGCTGGGCCAGTTCATGTGAGAAGTAAATGCATCGATGTTGCACTCTTGCCTGAGCAGAAACCGCAATTTCTCACAACCTCCGGTTATTGTAATGTGTTTGCTTTGCCGCCAACATTAATGTCAGAAGCACTTGGAGCCTGTGAGATTTAGCAGGAGCAGAATGATTGGCCTTCTTTTAACAAGTATAAACGGTTGTCGGTAGAATTTTAAATATCGTATATACTAATAAGGAAACTCCAAGTGCTGGCCATTAAACAGGCAAAATGGCATCATCTAGGCGAAAGAGGACAGTGCTGGCTGACTTGGGAGAAGCCCAAGTTATGCAGAAGTACAAGAAAATATTTGCAATTTAAGTATCTTCTTTTTAATGGGCCCAAGGATCATGTACTGAATGGTTGTGGGAGAGAAAAAAATCAGAAAGCCAGGAAGGAAAGGTGTGTGTGTGTGTGTGTGTGTGTGTGTGTGTGTGTGTGGAGTATTTGAACAGAAGCACTACACATTGTATATATCAAATTCTACTTGTGTATGCTGAATTCTGCAATGGGGTGTGGGTGTGTGGGTGTGGTTGTTTGGTAGTGTTCCTGCTCGCTTTGCTCGCCAACCCCACCTAACCCCATGTCCCCACCAGCCCCTTCTGCAAAGCCAGCCACCCTCTCCAACTGACATATCAATATCTAAGGAGACAGGACTAGTCCTATCACTACTCTGTACTATGGAACTTGCTCTATAGCAGTGATGGCCACCAACCTAGATAGCTTTAAAAGAGGACCAGACAAACTCATGGAGGGTATGGATGCTGATGTCTCCTAGCCATGGTGGCTATACTCTTGCCTCCTTAGCTGGAGGCAGCAATATGAAATGGGAAAAGAATTAGAACACCATTTCTGAACAAATGCATACACCAAGGAAGGGCGACCAAGAGGCTCAAGGGTCTGGAAACCAAGCCTGATGAGGAACAGTTGAGGGAGTTGGGTATTATTTAACCTGGAGAAGAGGACTAAGAGGAGATATGATGTTCTTGTTGTTTAATCGTTTAGTTGTGTCCGACTCTTCGTGACCCCATGGACCAGAGCACACCAGGCACTCCTGTTTTCCACTGCCTCCTGCAGTTTGGTCAAACTCATGTTCGTAGCTTCGAGAACACTGTCCAACCATCTCGTCCTCTGTCATCCCCTTCTCCTTGTGCCCTCAATCTTCCCCAACCCATCTTCAGATAACTCAAGGGCTGCCACATGGAAGATGCTTGTTTTTCCCCGCTCTGGAGAGTAGGATGGAATGGGCTGAAGTTACTAGAATGGATTGAAGTTAAAAGAAAGGAGATTCCGACTAAACATTTGGAAGGGCTTTCTGAGAGTAAGAGCTGTTCGAGTGTGGACAGACTCCCTTGGGAGGTGGTGGACTCTCCTTCCTTGGAGGTTTTTAAGCAGAGGATGATCTAGTAGAGATTCCTGCATTGCAGAGGGTTGGAGTAGATGTCCCTCAGGGTCCCTTCCAATTCTACAGTTGTGTAGTTCTATGCATATACCCTGGATATTGGCCACGCTGGTTGGGGGTGTGTTATGTACTGAGTTGAATAGGATCCAAAATGCAGCAGTCTGATTGGTCCTAGAACAATAGGATCCAAAATGCAGCAGTCTGATTGGTCCTAGAACAATAGGATTCACAATGCAGCAGTCTGATTGGTCCACAGGAGCCACCCAATCCAGCTCCAGGTGGAAGGGAATCCACAACCTGATTGGCCTACAGGAGAATCCCGGAATTAGCCAATCACGTGCAGCCCATTGTGTAAATAATGTATATAAAGCAGATATTCTGGGGAAACTTCCATTCCTCCTCACCACTATGAGCTGAATAAAGAGCATGAAATCCACTCTCGACTCCGGGTATATTTCAGGCTGATAGAAATTGGAGACCAAATTCTTGGAGGGTCGCAGCTTCCTGATTCCCACCTTGGATTGTTTATAATTATCCAGGTTTTGCAGTTCCTGGTTACAATGGAAATTCAGTGCTTAACAATGGGAGGGCTGGTTGGCTGATGCCATGCTTCTTATAACTTTGCAAATAGTAAATAAAATTGGAACTGAAGACAGGGGGAAGGAATTCTCATGGGCTAGAAACCCGGGTTTTAAAATGAGATTCTCAAGATGCTGAATATCAGATTCAGTCAGTGCTCTTTTTTTTCTAAAAAAAATGTTTAGGGGTACTCTCATTTTGACTCAGTAAAATCACCATTTCATAGTTCAAATCAGGAAAAAATAAATATAGTAAATGGACAAAAGTACAAAGATTCACAAAATGTTTAGGGGTATGCGTACCCCTGCGTACCACCCGGAAAAAAGCACTGGATTCAGTGTTTGCAGGGCGCCTACCGCACATGGTTGGTGTGAGGTTAAACGGGGGAGTGAGGGAGAACCATGTATCCCACTTTGAGCTTCTTGGAAGAAAGGAGGGATATAAATGTAATACAAAAACAAACAAACAGTGGCAAAAACAGAAAGGCTCTCATCCCAATTATGGAATGCTTTCCTCACAATGGAGCTGCTTTTCCGGTGTACAACCTGAAAAGTAATAGACATCTTTTTATTTTTTTATTCACTCACACATTTTACTGGTTTGGGCTGAATAAACAAAAATGTCCCATTTTGGTGCCTTTCTGATGTTTGCTTTTTATTCCGCTTTATTTATACAGTTGTTAGCTGGTTCCTTGCAGTCTTTCAGCTACGTTTTTTTCAAAGCTGTCTTGAGAATTTTGATTTAAAAGCCAGCTAGAGCTTACTGAAGCAAAGAAGTAAACTAACAAACAGTGCCATTTATGCCCAGTTTTGGTTTTTTGTAAGTCAGAGGGAAAGGTTCCCTCACTTTTAGAAAAGGTTTTGGGTCGTAACCGGTGGAAGCAGCATTTTTTCTGTGAATAAACCTATAATTTTTTTTTTCCTTTGCTGGAAGCAGAAAATGACTAGGCTGTCTTGACAAGACAAACTGGTGAGGGTGGGAACAAAGAAAATATCTGGAGCTGTTTTTGGTGCTTGTTGCTCTGTTTTGTCTCGAGAAAGAAAAAGGAAACCTCAGTCTTAAAATAAGAGGATAAACTGCGGAGTCATTTTGTGGCTTGATTCTGGATGGTGCAAATGCTAAGCTGCTAACAGCAAGCAAGGAATGGAGCAGGGGACAGAAGAAGGTTTGTTCACTTCGTTTTGGATGACGGCCTAAACAACCCTTTGGGCCAGTGGGCACACTTGAAATTTTTTGAAAGTGACGTAGGTTCCAGTCACAAAATGGCGTGTGGGTGGCAAAACACAAAATGGCTGCTACATCTGAAAGAGCAGAAAACACAAAATGGCGGTGATGTGCCCCTCCCATCAATGGAAAAATGGCACCCACATCAGCTGCTGACGCACTTGCTCACAGAGAAAAAAGCTCTTTGCACCTCTCCTCTGTTCAGAATGAGTTTAAATGTGGGCATGTTTAAATGCACATGTTCAATTTATTTATTATATTTATATAATGTAGGGTCTATGCAACGTAGGGCTGCTGTATTTCAAAAAGTGAAAATCTGGACAAGAAAGGTTTTTTTATATATATAGTTTTGCCCAAAGTTGTTGAGCTTTTATTTATTTTTTGCAATATCTCTAATAATAATAATAATAATAATTTATTTATTCCCCGCCCATCTGGCTGGGTTTCCCCAGCCACTTTGGGCAGCTTCCAACAAAATATGAAAATACAATAGCAAAATATTAAAATATTAAAATACAATAACAAAATATTAAAATACAATACAAAAAAGAAATGAAGTTAAGCTATTTTTATGGAAATTCGCCAAAACCTACACTACCAACATGGGTTGGCATACGTCTGGATTTTTCCAGACATTTCAGCGATTTCCACCCAGACACTGTTTCCAATGGCCGAATCCTGGCTATGTTTGGGAAATTCTAGACGTATATGGCAACCCTATAGACTGCTACCTTTTCCTCCAAAGAATTCCAGGTGGCGTCCATGGTCTTCCCCTCCCATTTTTATCCTCGCAACAACCCTGAGGCATGGGCATAGCCGGGGGGGCAGGAAGGGGCAGCTGCCCCCCCATCAATAAAAATCAACACAAATGCTCCCCCCTAACAAAAATCCTGGCTATGCCCATTCTGAGTGGTGTGCAATGCTTAGCCAGTGCAAACAGCAACTGAGCAGGAAGAACAAACGTTTTCTCATGCCTTGTGGATTTCTGACATGATATCTACTGATTGCAGGGCGTCCTGTTGGCAACGCCCGGAGATCTTTCGCAGGCAGAAACACAACAGACCTAGCATCTCCCAGCATGGAGATGTGACAGAAATCGCTTTCATGCCTGCACATTGTGCAAAGGCATCAGTACTGTCTGAGATGAGTGCTGTTGTGGAGTCGGGAGGCAGCCATTGAACACCAGCTCTCATATCTTTTATACTTCGCTTGGTCAAGAGCAATTTAAAAGTGGTGTGCAAGCTTTTTGGTTAGACAGGCCTCAACAGCAGGCTAAATGTGTGTCCAGAGGACGGATCTGCAACATGCGCTTACAGGTTGACTTTGGCCAGATTCTTACAGCTGAATCCATAGACAAAAGGCAGGAGGTATTGAAACCTTAATTAGATTTTTCTCATGGCCAGCATTAGCTGGCTTTTCCTGGCGCTCAGTGTACAGAATTGAGACGTGTCCAAGCGAAACAATGAGCTTCATTAATCTTCCAGAGCTTCCTCGTCTTCAGGTCGACATGCCCCAAGCTCGCTTGCACAGCCAACACCTAACGCCATGTGACACATAGGCTCAGCTGGCATAGTATAGTGGTTAGCTAGTCGCTGGCAAGTCCCCAGCTGAAACCTGAAAGCAAACTGGCAACCAATCTGTGCGGTCCTGTTAAGCCATAGTTTTGGCTTATTTTGTCATATAAACCAGGCAGCAGAGATGCAGAAAGCTGCATCCGTTGGATTACAGCCTGCTGGCTTGCCACCTGTTCCGTATGCAGTTCCTTTTCAAGTTAATAAAGAACACAACTTGTTTCTCTCTTTTATACGTTTGTTTGCCTAGCCCACAGACTGCAATAAGGAAAGTGACAAAAGGTCGTTTTCTTACCATCTCACACAATGCCTTCCTTATCCTGAACCTCTTCAGGTGGCAAGCGTAATAACCTGCCATGTAATTACAGTGGTGCCCCACAAGACGAATGCCTCGCAAGACGAAAAACTCGCTAGACGAAAGGGTTTTTTGGTTTTGCGTTGCTTCGCTAGACGAATTTCCCTATGGGCTTGCTTCGCAAGATGAAAACGTCTTGCACTTTTTTTTTAAAGCCGCTTGAAGAGGCGCAGTTGCGACGGACCGTGCTTCGCAAGACGAAAAACATCGCAAGACGAAAAGACTCGCGGAACGAATTATTTTCGTCTTGCGAGGCACCACTGTATGAAAACAAACAGGAATCCTGTTTTGGGGGACCAATAACACCGAATGTTTTTAGTCTTCCCTAGAAAAAAGCAATTGGGGCTTTTACAGTGGTACTATCAGGGTAGGACTTGCAGAACCAGATTGCCACATTTTGCAGTAAAACAGAGCCCCTGCTCCTTGCTGGAAGATCATAAAGTCTCGATTCTAAAATTATCTAAATGCACCAGCGGGCCTTTTAGTTTCTGAACAAACCACAAGGAGAGAGGGGGAAAGACTGTGGTTTCTCCATAGTTTGGAGAAGCAGGTAGAGCTATAGATGTTTTTTCTCCTTCCTGTGATAGTAGAACTCAGCCCATCACAGATAGTACTTATTTGGGAGAAAGAGAAACAAATGCAAATACTTTTCCAGTTCTTAAAGTCTTTGGGAAACCTGCAAGCAGGATCTCAGTGAAACATCACATTTCCCCACTTGTATTTCACAGCTACTGGCATTTTGAAGCATACTGCTTCTGACAGAGAAGGTAGAACATATTCAGTGTGGCTAGCATCCATTGACAGCCCTTATCCTCCATGAATTTGTCTCACCCTCTTTCTAAAATCATCCAAGTTGGTGCTTATCACTAACTTCACTAGATAGTTCGCTGCCACAGGATATGCTGGCGGTAACTAAATTAGATGGTTCTAAAGGGAGATTGGAGAAATTCATGGGAAAGAGCCTTGAGGTGTTTAGCAGAACGAGTGTGGGACTTGGGCTGTGAGGTTCCAATCCTGGCTCAGCTTAGTTGGTGGAGCTAGTTGGCAAGCTATGCTCGGCCTGACCAACCTCACAGGGTTGTTGGGAGGTGAAAATTGATAAACTCTTGTATGCTATTTTTGATCTCCTTTAGACCAGCCTTGGGCCATCCTGATGTTTTGGACTTCAGTTCCCATCATGCAGTGGTCAGGGGTGATGGGAGTTTTAGTCCAGTAATATCTGGAATGTACCAGGTTGAGGAAGGTTGGCACAGACTAAAGGGCAGAGTAGATATACAATGATAAAAGGGCAGGGCAAACAGATAACAAGGGGGGGGGGCATTTAGTTGCCTTCCCCATTCCTTCCCAAGGGCAAGCACAGTTAACCACGAGAGTGATGTCATCAGCTTACAGAAGTTGAGAAAATTTGCAGTAGAGCTTTGGTTGCATCTATAAGTGTTTTTCTTTTTTCTTTCAAGGCTGGCAAGGTAGCGCAAAGGTTTATTTTTGTGCTTCTGGTTTTTTAATCGATGCAGCCTTCCTGGAACAGCCTGCCTGGGGGGTTGAGACCAAAGTCTACACCTATCAATCAATAATAATAAAAAATTAAGAACAAGAACTAAGATTTGGGGGTCTGAGAGAGGTGGTCCCTTTGGTTTTAGTTGCGTAAAGTGCTCTGGAGCCTTTCAGCTGCTCCACTGAAAGGTTAAGTGTCTTATGAGAATAGCAACAGGATTTCCATGCATGTCCTTGAACACCCTTCTATGGAACCAGCTCCCTGGCAAATGTGGAAACAGCAGTTCAAATTGCTCACATTAGAGCTTAAAGCCCGAAACGACTTAGGCCACAAATACCTGAAAGACCCCTCTCTCCTTCCCTGCAGACTCTCCAGGGTGTTAGGAAAGTGGTAAGGGGTGTGTGTGCTCTTGGTAGTTCCACTTCCCTCAGAAGTTTGGGGTGATAGTGGCAATTCAGGAAAGGGCATTTTCTGAGGCAGCCCCTATCTTGCGGAATTCCCTCCCCACAGAGGTGCGTCTGGAAACCAAGCCTTATTAGGAATGGTTGAAGGAGCTGGGAATGTTTAGCCTGGAAAAGAGACTGAAAAGAGACAGGATAGCCCTCTTCAAATATCTCAAGGGCTGTCGTATGAATGAGAGAACAAACTAGGACTTGAACCCATGGCTTCAAGTTACAAGAAAGGAGATTCTGACAGGAAAAACTTTCTGACGGTGAGAGCTGTGTGATGGTGGAACAGTCCCCCTCGGGAGGTGGTGGACTCTCCTTCCTTGGAGGTTTGTAAGCAGAGGTTGGATGGCCATCTGTCATGGATGCTTTAGCTGAGATTCCTGCATTGCAGGGGGTTGGACTAGATGACCCCTGGGGGTCCCTTCCAACTCTACAATTCTATGATTCTGTGACTACACAACTTTTGGTGAATGCTGAAGATGCACCTCTTTATCCTGGCGTTCGACACCTAGGACGTGCGTTTTCAGGGCACGACCTATTCCTGCGGATGTGCTGTTTTAACTTACTTTTAATGTTGTATTTTAAAATTGTAGCCCACCCTGGGGCCTGCTGGTGAAGTGCGAGTCTAACAGCAGCAACTACAATTAAGATTAAGATCAAGATCAAGGGAAGTAATAGTGCCACTGTATTCTGCTCTGGTCAGACCTCACCTGGAGTACTGTGTCCAGTTCTGGGCACCACAGTTCAAGAAGGACACTGACAAACTGGAAGGTGTCCAGAGGAGGGCAACCAAAATGGTCAAAGGCCTGGAAACGATGCCTTATGAGGAACGGCTAAGGGAGCTGGGCATGTTTAGCCTGGAGAAGAGGAGGTTAAGGGGTGATATGATAGCCATGTTCAAATATATAAAAGGATGTCACATAGAGGAGGGAGCAAGGTTGTTTTCTGCTGCTCCAGAGAAGCGGACACGGAGCAATGGAGTCAAACTACAAGAAAGAAGATTCCACCTAAACATTAGGAAGAACTTCCTGACAGTAAGAGCTGTTCGACAGTGGAATTTGCTGCCAAGGAGTGTGGTGGAGTCTCCTACTTTGGAGGTCTTTAAGCAGAGGCTTGACAACCATATGTCAGGAGTGCTCTGATGGTGTTTCCTGCTTGGCAGGGGGTTGGACTCGATGGCCCTTGTGGTCTCTTCCAACTCTATGATTCTATGATTCTATTTGTCATCTTCTTCCTCCAATACCTGCCATACCTGGTTTGAATCAGAGTAGTCCCCGGAAATCATGGCAGGCTTAAGTGGGTTCCTTTGCCTGTTTTCAGGGCCCACCCTATTACTGCAAATGTAATATTTTAAATGCTTTGGGTTTTGAATTTTAACATGGCTGCAACCCTCTCCAGGGTATGCTGTTGAGGGGCGGGTGACAACAACAACAACAACAACAACAGAACAAGGCAGCATTCCTCGAATTCAACAAACTAGATAAAAACATGCCAATTCCACTTGACGCATGCTTAAAAGCGAGGTCACACCCCCCCCCTTCGAAAACCAATTCAGCCTCTGCCTCGCTTATGTAATGATGGCTCAGGAGGCATTAAAAGCAGGCGCGGTGTGTTAGTGGAAAGAGTTAAAAGCCCCAGCAAAGGGCTTGTCCTCAAATCCCCCCAAGAGGACTGTAATGAAAATTCCCATTCGTACTGTAGCTGGGCAGAGAGGGAGTGGGCAGGGCTTCCACCGGAAATGAAGTTGGTTCAATACTGATTAGGCTCCCAGCTGGGCTCACCTCGGATGACCCACCATAGCAGGCGGGGGTTCTGATTGGGCAAGCGAGCTGCTGTGCTGACCCTGCTTGAACTCCCCTCAGCTGGCCTTAAACAGCAGGGCAGGAAACGGCCAAACCAATGGGAAATAATATTTTGCTCGTGAATGACTTTGTCAGATTGGCTGTGCATTGAGGATAAGGTGGGCAGGTGCCCGTTCTTTACAGAGGGCAGTCTTCTGCTTCGAGGTGCCCTCTGTTTGAAGGACTGCCTGGTCCAGTTTAAAGACAAAGGAAATTAAGAAGTGAGAGGAGGGCCACATTCTCACCCGACGTTTAAAGAAGCATGATACCAGTTGTAATAATAACATCATAATACTTTATTACTTATACCCTGGGTCGCCCCAGCCACTCTGGGCAGCTTCCAGCAGAATGTAAAAAACACAGCGAAACATCAGACGTTAAAAACTTCCTGATACAGGCCTGCCTTAAGATGTCCATGGAAGGTTGTATAATTGTTTATCTCCTTGACATTGGATAGGAGGACATTTCAAGGGGCAGGCGCCACTACCGAAAAGGCCTTCTGCCTGTTTCCCTGTAGATTCATTTCTTTTTTTCCCATTTTTTTTATTCATTTTATAACACAAATAAAAAACACAAACAGAAAAGACAAACAATACGAACAAATTCTTGTCATATCCTTATTTTTCTAAACATTGTTAAGTGGGCTTCCCCAAGTCCCACCTATCTGATTTTCATTTTACTTCATCTTTAGCAGTTTACATATATCATAATTTCTAACCATCTTTTTTTTTATCACACTTAACTTCACATTTTATCACTTACAAATAATACTATTTTAAAATACCTTCTATCTTCTACTTCTAACCCTACGGCCTATATCCACTTCCAAAGCTATTCTAAGGTCCCTATTTTACTGTTGTTGTTGTTTAGTCGTTTAGTCGTGTCCGACTCTTCGTGACCCCATGGACCAGAGCACGCCAGGCACTCCTGTCCTCCACTGCCTCCCGCAGTTTGATCAAACTCATGCTGGTAGCTTCAAGAACACCATCCAACCATCTCATTCTCTGTCGTCCCCTTCTCCTTGTGCCCTCCATCTTTCCCAACATCAGGATCTTTTCCAGGGAGTCTTCTCTTCTCATGAGGTGGCCAAAGTATTGGAGCCTCAGCTTCACGATCTGTCCTTCCAGTGAGCGCTCAGGGCTGATTTCCTTCAGAATGGAGAGGTTTGATCTCCTTGCAGTCCATGGGACTCTCAAGAGTCTCCTCCAGCACCATAATTCAAAAGCATCAATTCTTCGGCGATCAGCCTTCTTTATGGTCCAGCTCTCACTTCCATACATCACTACTGGGAAAACCATGGCTTTTACTATACGGACCTTTGTTGGCAAGGTGATGTCTCTGCTTTTTAAGATGTTGTCTAGGTTTGCCATCGCCTTTCTCCCAAGGAGCAGGCGTCTTTTAATTTCGTGACTGCTGTCACCATCTGCACTGATCATGGAGCCCAAGAAAGTAAAATCTCTCACTGCCTCCATTTCTTCCCTTTCTATTTGCCAGGAGGTGATGGGCCCAGTGGCCATGATCTTCGTTTTTTTGATGTTGAGCTTCAGACCATATTTTGCACTCTCCTCTTTCACCCTCATTAAAAGGTTCTTTAATTCCTCTTCACTTTCTGCCATCAAGGTTGTGTCATCTGCATATCTGAGGTTGTTGATATTTCTTCCGGCAATCTTAATTCCTATTTTACTGACAGAGCTACAATTCCTATACAGTGGTACCTCGGGCTACATATGCTTCAGGTTACAGACTCGGCTAACCCATAAATAGTACCTCGGGTTAAGAAATTTGCTTCAGGATGAGAACAGAAATTGTGCTGTAGCGGCGCGGCAGCAGCAGGAGGCCCCATTAGCTAAAGTGGTCTTCAGGTTAAGAACAGTTTCAGGTTAAAAACGGACCTCTGGAACGAATTAAGTACTTAACCTGAGGTACCACTGTAGTTCCCTGGGAACAGAAAGTAACTGCTGAACCACTATGAGGATGGAGTGCAGACTAGCATGATCAACCAAAACCCCACATATTTGTTATTATGTTTCTTGCTAATATTATATTTCTTCTTCAGTACAGTGGTACCTCGGGTTAAGAACTTAATTCGTTCTGGTGGTCCATTCTTAACCTGAGGTATCACTTTAGCTAATGGGGCCTCCTGCTGCTGCCGCGCCGCCGGAGCACGATTTCTGTTCTCATCCTGAAGCAAAGTTCTTAACCCAAGGTACTATTTCTGGATTAGCAGAGTCTGTAACCTGAAGTGTCTGTAACCTGAACCGTCTCTAACCCGAGGTACCACTGTATAAGGTCTCAGGGTGGTTATTACAATGGAAAAATACAATATCAAAATCAGTTAAAACAATTTACGCCAGAAGAATAGGGCAGTTCCTATGTACACGCATCTAAAACGTATCTCAAAAAATCACTATATCAGTAGTTTTGAAACTATGTTCTGGGAAACTCCGCTGATGGAGTATAAACTTACTAGGGACTTTCCACTGAGGTCAGCAGTGAGCATATAAGCTTTCCTGAACATGTCACAAAATAAGCAAAATGCATACAAAATATGCTGGTTATCTGCAGAAGGCCAAATGTGATAAGTGCTTTGTGGGATGAGACTAAAGAGGCATTTGCATCCAGAAATTCGCTTCTTACAGCGTGGCTGTTCACATGCCTCCCCCGGGAAGCTTGGAAGGGGGCACGGAGGCAAGCAAGAACCTGCCTCTGTTAACAGCAACTGGTATCTGGTGGAATGATGCCAATCAGCACTGAGGTTGTCTTTATCTCATAAGAGCGAATAATATCTTGATTAATCATCTACAGAAGAAATGCTTCATTTACAGTCATACCTCGTGTTACGTTTGCTTCCCGTTGCAGCTTTTCTTTTTCCCCCAATTTTTTTTATTGGTTTTCACAACATTATAAACAAACACACAAGACAAACAAACATAAATCGTAGCCTTATTAAAAATTACACTTATTAACAATGTTAAGTGACTTCCTCGCATCCCCTTGGTTGAATTTCATTGCATATCCTTTTAACGTTGAAGCTTTTCAGCCTACGAACGTGGCAAACCCAGAAGTATTTACTTCCGGGTTCACCGCGCGCACATGTGCAGAAGCAATCTGCGCGCTTTGCGCATGCACAGAAGCACTCTATCACGCTTTGCACACGCGTGATAGCAGCACTCTACTTACGGACTTTTCAGGGTGCAAATGGCACCCCGAAACAGATCGTGTTCGTAAGTAGAGGTACCACTGTACTTTACAACCCTCAGGGGTGGCCCATGGACAGCAGTCTAGAGTGAGCAAGCCAGGAGCTGGGAGTCAGGACCCAAGGGCAAACTAGAGAAGTGTCAAGGAGGGAGTCACAACTGAAGACCTGCCAGAACCAAAGAATAAGCTAGGAATCGGGTACAAGACCAGCAATGTCTAAGTCAGCAAAGCTCAGGAGGACTTGCTTAAGTAAGGCTCACTTGGAAAAGGATGCTCTTATGTACTTCCTCTGGTCCAGGAGGAGCCAATGGCCAGTGGCGTAGCGTGGGGGGTGCAGGGGGGGCCAGCCGCACCGGCCGCAACATCTGGGGGTTAGGGGGCGCAAATCCACAGGTTAGGGGGCACAAATCCACAGATTAGGGGGCGCAAATTACTTGCCTTGCCCCGGATGCTGACAACCCACGCTACGCCACTGCCAATGGCCAGTCAGTGGGTGGAGCCAGGCCCAATCAGGAAAGAATCTTCTCCAAGAAGCTGCAGTAATGATCCTCCACCACATGGGGCAGTGGTCAGCAGATTGTGACAATGGCAAGCCTTTATTGATGGTAAGTTGCTTTGAACCTCTTTGAGAAAAGAAAGGTAAAATCGAATCCAAATCAACCAATCATGGGACTGGAACATGGCATCTGAAACAAGCTTTTTAAAAGGAGTAATAACATTATGGTTGGACAGTGTTCTCGAAGCTACAAACATGAGTCTGACCAAACTGCGGGAGGCAGTGGAAGACAGGAGTGCCTGGCGTGCTCTGGTCCATGGGGTCACGAAGAGTCGGACACGACTAAACAACTAAACAACAACAATAACATTATAGCCTAGAGGTGACAGTGCAAGGGTCTCTCCTATGCAAAGCCCATAAGGAGGAGAAGGAAAAGCTGTTTGCATTTGCCGAGATCTTGGCCTTCCAGTTCCCTACAGTGGTACCTCGGGTTAAGTACTTAATTCATTCCGGAGGTCTGTTCTTAACCGGAAACTGTTCTTAACCTGAAGCACCACTTTAGCTAATGGGGCCTCCCGCTGCTGCTGCGCTGCCGGAGCACGATTTCTGTTCTCATCCTGAAGCAAAGTTCTTAACCTGAAGTACTATTTCTGGGTTAGCGGAGTCTGTAACCTGAAGCGTATGTAACCTGAGGTACCACTTTAGTTATATTGCTTAGGCATAAGAGGCAAGCAGGAACATTGATATTTCTGTGGTTTTTTCAGACTGTTGGTTTTTCAGACCTGCAGAGCCCCATCTAGGAATCTGAGGAATGTAGCCAATTTCCCCAGTTAATGCAACATTTCATCAAGTGTTGCTAATCGAGAAATCTTTCATATGCTGGAAGGCACAGAGCTACTACAAAGAGACGCAACAGGTGCGTTTTCAACCACGTCAGCAGCTGAACCTTGGGTGGGGCACAGTAAGTGTCACAGGACTGGGAAGTGTTGGGACCTGTCCATGGGTCCCTCCAGGCTGGGGTGTTTTGGTGGTTGCACTCTGCAACATGACCTTGACACAATAAAAGTGCTTAAGTCTGCCCTGCTATGTTGCCTCAATGCTCCCACATTATTGCTGTCCAGACAGGCTATAGTGCAACACCCCCCCCCCCCAAAAAAGGGACAAAATTTACAGGATTTCACCAGGACGTTACTGGACACTGTACACTGATGGGAAATGAAGCAGTGTGATTGCCGCAATTGTTTGGCAGGAGCAAATAGCATTGAGAGTGAGATTGCCTCAATTGCATCATGGACGCAGATCATCATGAATGTGAAATAAAAACGATGTCTGGAGGAGCACAGTAACAGACGCTCAAGCATGCAGAGCGTTTGCCTAGGAAAAAATGAGCATTTGTAACTAAATTATTTGGTGGTTCATACATAACCTATAATAGCCATTTGGGAGCATGGTGATGGAGGAGAAAACAACATTCTCTTCTATTATTATTATTATTATTATTATTATTATTATTATTATTATTATTATTATTACCACCACTATGCCTTGCCAGGAGAACATTCTTCTTGCCCCAAGTAAGCAAGCAATGTGGCTATTTCTAAGCGATCTTCAGCTCTGTGCAAGTGGAGCCAGGTGGGGTGGGTAAATGATCTACTCCAAATCCAGTTATTGGCTCTTTGTCTTCAGGAAATATTTGCACACAAAGCAGAAAGGATGGGACCCGCTTGATCAAAGGAAAGCGCTACAATGGGTGCTAAGTGGGTTGAAACTGCATTTCAAGCTAGCTGTCAGGGCTTCTTAGGCTAACACAGGCTGAGCGAACAATATAGACACCCTTGGCAGCCAGAGATGGCCTGTTGGGTTAATGCGTTGAAAGGAAGTCAAGAACATTTTGCAAACATTTCCATATCTAATGCAAACATACGTCTGTCTCTCCATCCCAACAAGCTTAAATGCACCAATACGATGAGGAGCCCTTCTTGGATCAGGTCCAAAGGTCCACCTAGGCATCAGCTTTCCTTCCCACAGTGCCCAGCCAGATGTGTCCAGGAAGCTCAGACGCTGGTCTGTTGAAGGCAAGAGACCTATTCTATTTGCTCCAATGCTACTGGTACTCAGAGGTAAAAGTAGGGCATGTTGACATGCCATCTTCCTGCGTTCCAGCCCACATCATTGGGACTGGGATAGGTGTGTCCAGGAATCTTTCGTCACAGAGTAGCCCTGTGTTGAGGGTAGAAAGTCAGCCACACAGATGGAGAGCTCATGAGGTCATCAGTGCCCTTCGCTCCGGGGGACTATCATCGCTGTGTGGTCAGGTTGCGGGGACTGGCAGCACAACTGGCTCGAGTCCCCAGAGAGCAAAATAATCTGTTTCTTTCTGCAACTATTATGAGAAAAAAACTCCTTTTCCCTTATGGGGTACCCAAGAGCCCATATATAGTGGTACCTCTGGATGCGAACGGGATCCGTTCCAGAGCCCCGATCGCATCCTGAAGCGAATGCAATCCACGTCTGCGGGTCGTGATTCGCCGCTTCTGTGCATGCGCGTGACATCATTTTGAGTGCACATGTGCGAGCGGCGAAACCCAGAAGTAACGCATTCTGTTACTTCCGGGTCGCCGTGGAGGGCAACCTAAAAATGCTCAACCCGAAGCTACTTCAACTCGAGGTATGACTGTAAAGTCCTTTTGTAGGTTCTCTATCGGTAGGAGAAAATAACAGAGAACAACCAGAGAATACAGTGGTGCCTCGCAAGACGAAATTAATTCGTTCCGCGAGTTTTGTCGTCTTGCGATTTTTTTCGTCTTGCGAAGCACGGTGTCGGGAAAGTTTTGGAAAAGCTTCAAAAATCACCAAAGTCTTTAAAAACCTCAAAAAAGGCTA
Organism: Podarcis bocagei; assembly: GCF_964188305.1. Taxonomy (NCBI): domain Eukaryota; kingdom Metazoa; phylum Chordata; class Lepidosauria; order Squamata; family Lacertidae; genus Podarcis; species Podarcis bocagei. The sequence continues at coordinate 9,963,701 of NC_138125.1, forward strand.
CCACACCGCGTTCTATGAGTTGCTCCTCGAAGTCAAGTCGCAACTGTATTAACGGTGTTAAGAAAAAGGAAACAAACTTGCAAGACGTTTCCGTCTTGCGAAGCAAGCCCATAGGGGAAATCGTCTTGCGAAGCAGCTCAAAAAACCCTTTCGTCTTGCGAGTTTTTCGTCTTGCAGGGCACCACTGTATTGAGAAGCAAAGCAGCTAGTAAGCCTGATCTTTATTAAAGCTGTTGCAACAGGGTCTCCCAGGAGGGGTGGGGGAGGGACTCAGAACAAAGGTGTGCCTGCCCTTATATAGACTTTTTAAATTGCGCACCCTCGAACTCCAGACCACCCCCAGAAACATCGTACATACATCACAGAAGGGCTGTATCTCAGGACCACCTCCCCCAGTGCATCATACATACATCACAGGAGGGGCGGACTACAGCAGAAATCTGAGTGCGTTGTTTTTTCTCCTGTCTGCTAGGTTGCTTGATTGGATGACCTGGGCATCCTGGCCGCTCTTTTTGTTATTCAGTTCCCGAATCCCGGTCACAGGCTCACACCCTATTCATATCTTAAATGTGCCCTTAAGACAGGCTTTGTGAAAGAGACAATGGGAAGATTTCCCATTTCCTTTGACCTTGCAGAGAAATATTTGAGGTCATTTTGGGAGAGAGAAAATGGTTTCAGGACTTTTCTGTGGGTTTCAGACATGTGGGTTTACATATTTGTACGTGTTTGCTTGGTACAGTTATGAACATCTATTATATATATATATAAGATCTTAAAATTCTTATAACACAACCAAGGCAGCTGGAATGGTATATGCGCCGAAATGCAGGGAGGGTTCAGTACCTACGAAGGAGAAACAGCAAATGAAATTGAAGGTATATAGAATAAGAGACCAGGAACAAAGAGTATTTAAAGAAGAGTGGGAAATGTTTGTAGAATATTTAAAGAATCATTGTACACAAATTAAAACATTAGCAGGACATGAAAAAATAATAATATGGAGTAATTAGAACATGCAGCAGCAGAGGATAATTAGAAGGAAACCTAGAAGGGGCAGGGAAGGGAAGCCGGTGAATAAATGTATTGTTTTTTGTTGGCAAATGTGAATGTGGAAACTTGTAAAAGTGTAAATATTTTTTTTTTTTTAAAAAAAGATGGCACACCTGGCTCAGAAGAAGGCTATTCAAAGGGCATCTCCCATACAGAAGCTACATGCAAAGCTGCTTCCATCCTGGCTAGTCCCTGGACAAATGGGAAGTGTGCTGGGCCCTACATTTGGCAGGAGAGGCTCTGCTGCCAGCACCACCTCCAGCTGCTGCCAGATTGGCACTGGCAGGGTCTTCTCAGTGGTGGCTCCCCATCTGTGGAATGCCCTCCCTGGGGAGGAGCGTCTGTCTCCTTCACCACTGAATTTCAGGAGAAATTTGGAGACATTTCTCTTTACCCAGGTATTTGATGACTGATAGATACTGCCCGTGGCAACCTTGAACTTAGTAACTGTCGGGATATGTGATTTGTTTTGTAAAAAGGAATGTTTCAAGATGGCTTTTTGTTGTTGTTGTTTAGTCGTTTAGTCATGTCCGACTCTTCGTGACCCCATGGGCCAGAGCACGCCAGGCACTCCTGTCTTCCACTGCCTCCCGCAGTTTGGTCAAACTCATGCTGGTAGCTTCAAGAACACTGTCCAACCATCTTGTCCTCTGTCATTCCCTTCTCCTTGTGCCCTCCATCTTTCCCAACATCAGGGTCTTTTCCAGGGAGTCTTCTCTTCTCATGAGGTAGCCAAAGTCTTGGAGCCTCAGCTTCACGATCTGTCCTTCCAGTGAGCACTCAGGGCTGATTTCCTTCAGAATGGATAGATTGGATCTTCTTGCAGTCCATGGGACTCTCAAGAGTCTCCTCCAGCACCATAATTCAAAAGCATCAATTCTTCGGTGATCAGCCTTCTTTATGGTCCAGCTCTCACTTCCATACCTGACTACTGGGAAAACCATAGCTTTTACTATACGGACTTTTGCAACTGTCCTCAAATGTTTTCTGAAGGTTTGTCAATGTTTCATTTGGTTTAAATTCTTTTAAATATGTTTCGCTTTGTTTTAGGTTGCAAGGTGGTGGGTGGGGGAATTACTAAACATCAGTTGCTATTATGAAACTTAAAAAAATTCCTTCCAGTAGCACCTTAAAGACCAACTAAGTTAGTTCTTGGTATGAGCTTTCGTGTGCATGCATACTTCTTCAGATACATGAAAGCTCATACCAAGAACTAACTTAGTTGGTCTTTAAGGTGCTACTGGAAGGAATTTTTTTATTTTGACTATGGCAGACCAACACGGCTACCTATCTGTATTATGAAACTTGTCAATTAAGCCTTGCGGTCTCTTTGATTTCTGAACATGAGGGTATGTGATGGGTCCGATTAGAAAAGAAAGAGATGGATGGCACTCCCATGATTGGGTTTTTTTTCCTTTTTTAAAAGGTATGTTTCGTTCTTTGCAATGGATAGTGAATCTGTTTTGATGCTTCGTGCTCTGGGCTCCTTCGGGAGCAGGGGTAGGATCCAAGTATAATAACTAACAAATAAATTTGTATCACCAGTGGAAAGAAACCTTGAATCTTCTTAACTATTGCAAGCAAAGAACTGTCCTGTACAAATGGATGCATATGAATGATGCTCTTGGCCAGGCTTCCTCAACCTCAGCCCTTCAGATGTTTTTTGAGACTACAATTCCCATCATCCCTGACCACTGATCCTGCTAGCTAGGGATCAAAACATGTAGGGCAAAAACATCTGGAGGGCCAAGGATGAGGAAGCCTGCTCTTGGCAGACCCTCCAAGTGTCCCTATTTTTCAGGAACAATCCCAGGTTTACAGAAGCCATCCCAGTTTCTGATTTGATCCTGGAATGTCCCACTTTTCCATAGGACATCCCTATTTTCATCAGATAAATATTGGAGGGTATGGTAGGGTGCCCCAATTTTCATCGGAGAAATGTTGGAGAGTATGGAGTTATGCAACCCTCAAGTCAAGGAGTTAAGTACAGTGGTACCTCAGGTTAAGTACTTAATTTGTTCCGGAGGTCCATACTTAACCTGAAACTGTTCTTAACCTGAAGCACCACTTTAGCTAATGGGGCCTCCTGCTGCCACCGCACCACCGGAGCCCAATTTCTGTTCTTATCCTGAAGCAAAGTTCTTAACCTAAAGCACTATTTCTGGCTTAGTAGAGTGTGTAACCTGAAGCATATGTAACCTGAAGCGTATGTAACCCGAGGTACCACTGTAACTATATAACCTTTGGAAGACATCTGACAGCAACTCTGTATAGTTTTCTATGTTTCTGTATGTTGGAAGTCTCTGAGAGTGGCTGGGTCAACCCAGTCAGATGGGTAGGGTATAAATAATAAAATTATTAATACGGAATAGGATGTCCCTATTTTCATCGGAGAAATGTTGGAGGGTATGGAGTTGTCTATTAATCTACCTAATACAATGTTACCTTTCCTGATCTTGGGCAGGCTGTCTTCCTTGGAAACAACACAATGTTCTGTATAGGCAAGTCACATTGCAGAGGTGAAGAATCCCGCCAGCTCCCTTTATTTCCCTTGCATAAGAGCCCGACACAGTATCTGGCTTAGTTCAATCACAAGAGTCCTCAAGGAGCTTTGCGGAAACCCATTTACAAACAAACAAACCGACTCACCGTCCTCATCTGACCTGCCATCATCTTGGCCCTAATCGAGGTGTTCCCTCTTGCATCCCAAAAATAACAGCCCTTCTTGAATTGTGCTCTGCCAACTGCTGGGCAAAAATTGGGCCCTTGCCAAATCGGTGTTTCACAGGATTAGCCTGCTTAGATCAACTAACCCAGTTGTGCAATGCTTAGGAATACAGAGTCAAGTCAATTACATCACTCATGGGAGAAGAAAGCTATTCTAAAGCAAGCAGGATTTTTGAGTCCCTGCCAAAAATGTAACATGGGTGTATTCGCGTGCATTCAAAAGGGAATCATGCTACACAAACAGAAAAAAGATTGATTCTGCCTCTTTCCCACCTCCACGTTTTTCTTTTTCTTTTAAGGCAACAAAGGCAGATAGATATCATGAGTATTTTAAAGGAAATTAAAGTCCCAAGATGCAGTTGCTTTTTTCCAAATCATTATATAAGCTTCAGCTTGCTTTCCCTGTAGCTCTTGGCAATATGTGGAACACAGGAGGCTGCCTTCTGCCAAGTGAGAACCCTTGGTCCATTTAGCTCAGTTGGTTTAGAGAGTAGTGATGACAACACAAAGGTCACAGGCTCCATCCCCGGACGGGATAACTGCATATTCCTGCATTTCAGGGGGTGGGACTAGATGATCCTCAGGGTCCCTTCCAACTCTACATTTATATTAATCTATTTCTAGGACTCTAGGACTGGCTTTCCAGGGTTTCAGGCACACACCTTTCCCATCCCTGACTGGAGATTGAATATGGGACCATGCAAGCCAGATGTCTTACTACTGTGCCACAGCTTTTCCCATCTGTCTGTTCTCTCCCATAGTATTTTGTGTGTTTGTGTTGAGGAGGGATCATTGATGCCTACTTCTTCTTTGGCGATCACTCGTAGCCGAGTAAGATTGTCTTTCATAAACACGGTTTTAACAATGAGTCCGTAAGTGACTGTGGAGGCCAATTCTGAAACCACACGTCCTTCCACAGTGGGGACATTGGTTTCCGGGCAGGAGTTGATCACGATGTGGTCTTTTACAACTGCTAGGTGGTGACCCCACTGGGCACAGTAATCCAGTCAGGGGAAAAGGGAGCCAGACTATGTTTAGGGCACCTTTTCTAGCCCCTCCCCCTTTTCAGGGTGAGCAGAGAGGATCCTAAAAAGGGCTGCTCAGTCATGGATACAGCTGCCGAGCTGCTCAACTGCCTTGTTCCTTGAGTCAGAAGGACTGAATCTGTATCCACCGCCCATGTGCCGGTTCATGACTAGGGGCTACCAGATTTCACGATCCTGTCCCCGTTACCATTTGCCGATCGCCATGGGACTTTTGGGGTTTGGGTTTGGGATGGGTTTTTGGAAGATGCCTGTGTGTGAATTTGTTTTATGTGTGTAGATCAGTGCACGCTGACCAACACACAGTCTTTGCAGTAGGGCTCTGTTCTGATGCCATAAGTAGTCATGATGAACCAGTAGATTACTATCTGCTGCAGCCTTCATCCGCCTTCACAGCCGTTGTAACATACCACTTGTTATCATCCACCTGTTCTGCCGTTGAGGACTTCTTGGATCATTTTTTGTCTAGCTCCTTCCCTTTGACCTTACCGCCTTGGGTGACCCTGCTGGGAGTACGAGATTCCAGACGGCTTTGCTCACAAGGGTCATAGGAACGTGCAAGCCCACTCACCACGACAAGGTGATGATCCCTCCTCTGCTGGGGAAGAACGGTGGGAAAGAGCGATCGTCTCTTGCACTGTTTGTGAGCATCCCAGAGGCATCTGCAGGCCTTTGATCTGACTCAGCAAGGCTCTCTTTATGTTCTTACCGTAGCTCAGTGCTGGAGCAGGTGCGCTGCAAGAAGACTGCCCCAGGTTTTAATGCCATGCGTCTCCTCTTAAAAAGGGATCAGGCAGCAGCTGATGTTGTGGCAGGTCAGAGTTGGCGAAGCATTGCTGCAGGTTCCTGAGCTCAGTGCAGGGTGCATGCTGTGGCACGAGCACTGGATTGGCAGTTCCACTGTGCTGAGCACCCCATGCCAAGCTCCTCCCCAAGTCCCCCAAACTTGAGGTTTGGAAGGGTGGAGAGCAACACCACCTCACCTCCACTGCCCCGCTGACTGCTACTGGCATCTTTTGGTGGCCTGGCAAAGGAGCCAGCAAAATTCACTTTGACAAAAATGAACGGGGGAGGTGGAGACAACTGAGCAGATACCTACTATATTAAATGACTGAAAAGCTCATGAAACTAGAGAAGGTTGCTGTTGATTAAGTTCATTTGTTTCTGTTGGGGTAGAAGGGAAGGATCTGACTGGCCAACTTGGGAAATATCACAAAACGCTGATGAACACACAAATTGTGGATGAAGAGATTAGTTCTGTGCTGCTGAAAGTCAGTACAGCTGCCTTGAGGGAAGAGAGAAGGTCAGTTTGGCTGGGGGAAAGAAAACTTTGATAGGGCTTTGGGGAGTAGATATGGCTATTGGGGTGTGTCGCATGGAAAGGTAGGGCAATCTTTGCATTTTGATTCCAAATATCGTGCCGAATAATAAAGTAATTTATTCATGTTGATGTGGTGCCATGCAGGGAGAAATGTGAGGCACACCCGCTTACAGGCCTGGAGTCTGTTTTGGTTCCACACCACAAATGAGCTGATAAATGATTGCAGCCTGTTTAGATTGTAATATGAATCGACATACATATATAAAAATTGCTCAGAGCCCATCTGCTGAGGTTACATAACGCTGAGATCGCAAGCAGTTTTAGGAGCTGGATTTACTGCACAAACAGAAACATTTCTGGTAAGACGATTAAGGGGGAGGGGAAAGGGGGGAAGTGAGGCTGCCATCACTGTACACACAAGTGTGTAATGTTCCAAAAGGCGCAAGAAGTCAAATATGCAAGTCAATCTGTGTTTGCTTTTGAACAGATTCTTGCATAAATATGATGAAAACTTGTATAAATAGCTTCTTCTTCTTTTTTTGCAGGGAGGTAGGTATCTTAATTTTGATGGGCGCAGTAAAACACCTGATAATATTTCCATATCATACTTTTGGCACGTCAATTGTTCCTTCGAAAATCAGAGGTGCTATTAATACTGTGCCTTTGGAATTGAAACCCACTGTGCGTCTCCATCCCCACCCTCCAATTCTCTTTCCATTCAGCGTTACATAACTGCCAGCATTCAGGAAATCCAGGCCGTGAGTATCCTAAAATAACCTCTCCTACCGAGCGCTCATTAAAATGCCTATAAATAAAGAGTAGCCACAACTGGGTTTGTTTTTTAATGAGATCATGTGGCTGCTTTGTAGTAAATTGAATTGTGTGTTACTAAGGGAACTGTTAAGCCACTGCAGTGCTGTGTCTAAAAAACCTCTAGTGAATACACCTGTAGGGTTTTAAATGCTTCTTTTTATAGACATCTTGGGGTTCTTTTGCTGTGTTTGTTCTATAAAAGAAAAATCATTTGCTTTTAGCAGGTTACATAAGGGTGCCGTGAATGCTCAGGGTTAGGTTTTAAATATCAGCACCCCAAGGGATGAAAACATGCCCATCACACTGTTTATTCTCAGGGGTAGCAGAGTTCTCACACTGGGTACCTACAGGTGTTTCTTTCCACTAAGGCTACCTGCCTGTCTACCTGCCCCAGCTGCTATACATTTAGCAGAGGCTGGGGCGTCTGCCCAAATTGGCAGGTGGTGACATTTCATCCCCAAGCCTGGAGAAGCTGGTCCCCCATCACTTGATGCTGGTCAACCTGCAGTTCAGTAAGGGCACAGCAGCAGAGGCAGGTTGAGAAGCTGGCAACCCTAGAAGACTGTGCCTCTGCCAAGCAAAATAAAAAAATTCCTTCCAGTAGCACCTTAAAGACCAACTAAGTTAGTTCTTGGTATGAGCTTTTGTGTGCATGCACACTTCTTCAGATACACACGAAAGCTCATACCAAGAACTAACTTAGTTGGTCTTTAAGGTGCTACTGGAAGGAATTTTTTTATTTTGACTATGGCAGACCAACACGGCTACCTATCTGTAACTCTGCCAAGCAGTGCTTGTGGAGGGAGATCATTTTAGTACATTATCATTACATTTAATTATCTCCCTCCTCTTCCCTGGACCAGGACTCAAGGCGGCTTACACAAATTAAAACAGCACAATTTTTTTTAAAAAGCTTTATTGTTTAGTCATTTAGTCGTGTCTGACTCTTCGTAAATGATCATTAAAGGTAAAGGGACCCCTGACCGTTAGGTCCAGTCGTGGACGACTCTGGGGTTGCGGCGCTCATCTCGCTTTACTGGCTGAGGGAGCCGGTGTACAGCTTCAGGGTCATGTGGCCAGGATGACTCAGCCGCTTCTGGCGAACCAGAGCAGCGCACGAAAACGCCGTTTACCTTCCCGCCGGAGTGGTACCTATTTATCTACTTGCACTTTGACATGCTTTCGAACTGCTAGGTTGGCAGGAGCAGGGACCGAACAATGGGAGCTCACCCCATCGCGGGGATTCGAACCACCGACTTTCTGATCGGCAAGCCCTAGGCTCTGGGGTTTAGACCACAGCGCCACCAGCATCCCTAAATGATCATTAGAAAGTAATTAAAATCGAATAGAATTAAAACAATACAATAGCCATCTTCAAATATCTCAAGGGCTGTCATGTGGAAGATAGAGCAAGTTTGTTTTCTCCTGCTCTGGACCACTGGATCAAAGTTACAAGAAAGGAGATTCCAACTAAACATCTGGAAGGACTTTCTAACAGTAAGAGCTGTTCAGCAGTGGAATGGACTCCCTTGGAAGGTTGTGGACTCTCTTTCCTTGGAGGTTTTTAAGCAGAGGCTGGACGGCTAACTGTCATGGATGCTTTAGCTGAGATTCCTGCATGCAGGGGGTTGGACTGGATGAACCTTTGGGTCTATGAAATCTATTAAAAGGCAGACGTTGGAAATGGCACAACACTATTACAGCCCTTTCCCTAAAAAACAATTAGTTCCCAGTTGGAATAAAACAGGACAGCAAGGAGGGAGCCAGTCTGGCTTCTCTAGGAAGGGAGTTCCAAAGTCTGGGAGCAGCCACCACAGAGAAGGCCCTCTTCCACATCCCCACCAAGCGTGCCTGTGCGGGTGGCGGGGACCGAGAGGCCACCGCTTTGTGCCAGAGGGTGCTGCTTGAATGATAAAATATTTAGTTGTTGCTTCTGTGGATCAGATGTGAGAGCTGGGCTAGAAGCAGGAAATACCAGAGAGTGAGTGCCATGCCTGAATTCTGCTTGAATCCAAGGCTGTGACTATGGGATAATAATAATAATAATAATAATAATAATAATAATAATAATAATAATAATAATAATAAAATTATTTATATCCCGCCCTCCCCAGCCAAAGCCGGGCTCAGAGCGGCTAACAACAGTAATAGCAATACCTTCTGGAGTGTTAATGCTGTGAGCCCCTCCATCGTAGGCTCAGGCTGTATAAATGTGTAAATAAACCATAGATCATAAAGACACTGCAGTCTCCGCTGTGCCTCATTCCAAGGAAACTGAACTCTGGGTATGTTTCTGGAACCCCTGGAATCTTGCACTGCTCAGAGATTGCGGTGGCTTGCAACAGTACTGAGCTCAGTGGACCACTGGCCTGGCACCTGTGATCCTATGATGGCAGTTGCAATCCAACAACATGCGAGGTCCTCACATTCTCCATACCCAAGTAACAAAGTTAGAACTACAGACTTCTGGTTCACAGGAAATTTCACTGGTTTGCTAAGAGCTATTGTGAAATGGGCCCCTCTGTCTGTCTCACTTAGCTTGCAAGACGGCATTTAGATGGAGGCCGTGATACAAAAGGGAAGTGAGTTGGCTTAGACTGAGTGGTTTGATGCCAAAGCAGAACAATAGGGCACAACCAGAGAAAATATATGAATCATGAATGGGGGGAAACTTGTGTCAATGAAGCTAACTGCATCTCTCTTAAGATTCAAACTGCAGCCTGATAGCCCGAATGGACCTGTTTCACGAGTCACACTTTTGCCTAGATTAACCATTATGCTAATCGTGCTAGAGATGATGCCCACGCCCACAATGCAATTACTAGCTGCATGTAGATTCCTTCTGGGAGTACATTAAACCAATGATCTAGCACCCATAGTTTGCAAGCACACAGTCTGGACATGCAGCACACTCTTCTCTACAGGATTTTGCATTGTTTTAATAGCTGGAGGGCTCTTATTGGCTAGTGGCTACTACAAGCTTGTAATATCATATATTACACCTGCCTGGGTGGGGGCTGAAGGAAGCAGCTCCCCCACCTCACCCTGTTTTGCGTCTGGCTAGGCTACTAAATGAGAGTTTGCATTTATGGAGGTTAGCAGCTGCAGGTTTGTTTGTATGGAAATATGATGCTCTAAAGTTTAACACACAGAGACACACAAATCAGATTCAAGATATATTGATCGACATGCTATAAGAGGAAGAAGAAGAAGAGTTTGGATTTGATATCCCGCCTTTCACTCCCTTTAAGGAGTCTCAAAGCGGCTAACATTCTCCTTTCCCTTCCTCCCCCACAACAAACACTCTGTGAGGTGAGTGGGGCTGAGAAACTTCAAAGAAGTGTGACTGGCCCAAGGTCACCCAGCAGCTGCATGTGGAGGAGCGGAGACGCGAACCCGGTTCCCCAGATTACGAGACTACCGCTCTTAACCACTACACCACACTGGCTCAATGTTGAGAACACGAGAAAAGCCTACTTGATCAAGCCGGCTGCCTATCTAACCGGCATCCTGTTCTCACAATTATGCTTGGGAAACCCACGAACATAAGAACACACTCACTTCTCGCAGTTCCCAGGACCATTTCTCTCCAAAATAGGCTTTGAAGTGGTTCACAAGTATGAAAACCAGTGGTACAAGCACTGAAATATGAACATCCACCATTAAAATGCACCGTGAGCAATCCCATTAAACCATTAACACCTGTAATTAAAACGCCCGTAAGGATGCACACTCATACAATGTTCTATTGGGAAGGATATAGGATAGAAGTCAAAGCCTGGTCCGGACTCTGGTGCTGACAAAGCAACTATTGTGAAACTTTGCATTTCCTCCAGCCGGTCATCCAGTTGGAGGAAACTCTTTGCTTATTTTATTGCCCCCTCGAGTCCTGATAAACACCAAATTACGTCAGGAGTTTGTTCCTGTTGGCTTGCAGTCTATCATACAGTTCAGCTTTCTGATCACAGCGTTGGTTAAGCTGCAGGCCTTGTTTCCTTAGTTCTGCTGACTTTAATTTATTGCATTTTGTAAAACCAAGGGTTTGCTGCTACCTGGGCTTCATCACAAGTAAGTTGTAGGCAGGCAATGCTCACGAGAACACCAAGGGAGATGCAATGTAGCAGCGGTTGGTTAAAGTTTTGGACCGTGGTGGAGCAGGGGAGGCAGCCAAAGAGGTCCCTGGAGGCTGGGACAACTAGTTCTGGTTTTCTCCACCATCCTCCTCCCTTGCAAAGATACCCTGCAGACACTTAAGCAATTGATCTGTAAGGATGTTAACAGGGCTCTGCCTCACCTTGCCCTAAATGACGAGCCTCCCAGGCCCATGAGCGCATTTGCAAACGAAATAAACATGCATTGCTTTCTATTCTGTTGGCTGCTAGGCATTGGAAGGCAACAGCTTCTCAGCAGATGGTATTCCGAGGTAAAACTGTTCCAATCACCACCTCCAGACTGGAGTTCAGGAATGGAGCCAATATTGAATTCAAGCCGGTCTTGATAAACAAACACTTAAAAAAAAAAAAACAAGTTGAATTTATTCGGACATGTTACAGGACTACGGGAAATCAAGATTCAAGGAATCTGAGGGCTCTGATTCTGAAGCCTCCTTCCACCGCCATGTATTCGAGGACCCTCAGGCCCAGCCAGTTGGGGAAGGAGATCTCGTGGTCATCATCCAGGAGCACCTTGATCTCAGAAGTAAGGAATGTGAAGGAAAGCTGAACTCTGCCTCCTTGCTCGAAAGAGAACTTGCTCTCCTCCTCTTCCCCCAACAACCCATTTTCCTTGGAGCTGCACACAATGGTGTTCTGACACTTCTGGGGGTCAAAGTGCAGGTTGAATTGAAGAACGAGGTTCTCAGGGTCTTGGCCCAGTTTCACAACAAATTCTTTGGCATCTGGCAGGATCCTTCCTTTTAACTGGACCATGTCTCCATGCAGGACTTGAAACTCAGTGGCACTCCAGTCTTTGTCCTGGAAATAAGGTGAGCCCAGGGGCCACCAAGCAGACTTGGTGGGTGGGGCTGCCTGGCAATCTCTTCCAAGGGTCCAGCAAGTAATCAAAACTTTATTCCGTCCAACCTCTCACACTTTACCTGATGTTAAGAGCCCATGTGGAGTAATGGTTAGAGTGCTGGGAGATGAGTGCGAATCCCCATCCACCCATGAAGCTCATTGGGTGACCTTGGGCCAGTCACCATCTCTTAGCCTGACCTACCTCACAAAGTTGTTGTGAGGATGAAATGGGGAGGAGAACCATGTACCCCACCTTGAGCCTCTTGGAGGAGAAGGGGGCATATAAATGCAATAAATCATAAAATAAATGGTTGACAGCAGGTGATTGATGGGTGAGTAGACCTGCTCACCTGCCAAAGTGCCCCATATAGGGTGGGGGACATCTGATCCAGCCTCCCAGCCCAGCCTAAGGCCTTCCTTTGCATTTGGCCACACATGCCCGCGATGGCAAGACTTTTTCCAATCTCTTCCTCCTGTTGCTTCAGTTCAATTCAGCACAGAGAAGCAAGAACCCCCATTACTGATTACCTTGGGCAGGGCGAGTCAGTAGCAAGCTCATTCCTGCAACGTGCTCTATGTAGGGTTTCCTTTGCGCTTGACCTGGAAGCTGTAGTTAGTTCAAAATGCTGCAGCACGATTGCTGACAGGAGTGGGGCCTTGTTGGCATACGACATCTGCGCTCAGAGATCTGCACTGGTTGCTGATTTGCTATTGGACCAGGTTCAATAGAGCTTCCTGGTTCTGTTTGCAAAAACCTGGACGTATTGCTGATTTTTTGAAATTTCCCTCATGGTAATTTTGCCATTGGAATTGATATGGCAACCCTAGGTTCAAGGTGCTACGATTAGTTTATAAAGCCCTTAGCAACTTGGGACCAGTGTACCTATGAGATCGCCTTACCTCACATGTGCCAATTGACCTATTCAATCAGTAGAACTGGCCCTACTACAGGTGCCCCATAATACCTGCATTTTTAAGAACCCCATCATTTAGTGTTAGATGCTTTTGAGTTATGGTGCTGGAGGAGACTCTTGAGAGTCCCATGGACTGCAAGAAGATCAAACGTATCCATTCTGAAGGAAATCAGCCCTGAGTGCTCATTGGAAGGACAGATCGTGAAGTTGAGGCTCCAATACTTTGGCCACCTCATGAGAAGAGAAGACTCCCTGGAAAAGACCCTGATGTTGGGAAAGATTGAGGGCACAAGGAGAAGGGGACGACCGAGGACAAGATGGTTGGACAGTGTTCTCGAAGCTACCAGCATGAGTTTGACCAAACTGCGGGAGGCAGTGGAAGACAGGAGTGCCTGGCGTGCGCTGGTCCATGGGGTCACAAAGAGTCGGACACGACTAAACGACTAAACAACAACAAATTATTTAGTGTAGCAGCGCCTGCACTTTAGAACCCTTTGCCTCTTGAGATCAAGCAGGCACCTTCACTGTAATCTTTTTGGTGTCTGCAAGAACCTTTTGGTTCCGACAAGTCTACCCAGATGCTTAGGAAGTCGAGGTAATTTTAATCTGTTTCAGTGTTTTAACTTTTGTGTGTTTTTATGCAAGGTTGTAATTTTTCTTCTCCTTGGTTTTATTGTTTCATCCCTTTGCAAACCACTTTGAGGTTTTATACAACCAAGCAATACCGGTATATAAATTTTATGAAACAAAGAAAATAAGGGTGGGGCCGGATGCACACACATGTGTGTGTGTTTGTGTGTTTTTGCTTTTTGTGGACTTTGTAGGGGAGAGGTTGAACGTCCATTCCAAGGGGCAGTAGGATCAGATTTTAAAGGCCTGTGAGAAGAATGAAAAAAGAGTTGTTGCCTAGTACTGAAATGACGTTTTAAAAGTTCCAAGTCAAACAATGTCACACGCAGCTGGGACAATAATAAACAGCTCAACGTTTAGAAAAGCAGAACTTGGCCAGCTGTATCAGAAAGCCTCGTTTCTAAAAGTTGTTGGATGTGGCTATGGCCACGGGGTAGGCACCTTTAAATGAGGATTAAGACAAATTAGTGATTGACAGGGCTATCTGGGGTACTGTGGTACCTCGGGTTAAGTACTTAATTCATTCCGGATGTCCGTTCTTAACCTGAAACTGTTCTTAACCTGAAGCACCACTTTAGCTAATGGGGCCTCCTGTTGCTGCCGTGCTGCCGGAGCACGATTTATGTTCTCATCCTGAAGCAAAGTTCTTAAGCTGAGGTACTATTTCTGGGTTAGCGGAGTCTGTCACCTGAAGCGTATGTAACGTGAAGCGTATGTAACCCGAGGTACCACAGTATTTATTTTACTTCACTTTCATATATAGTCATACCTTGGTTCTTGAACGGAATCCATTACAGAAGTCCGTTCGACTTCCAAAAATGTTCGAAAACCAAGGGGCGGCTTCTGATTGGCTGCAGGAGCTTCCTGCACTCAACCGGAAACCGCGGAAGCCACATCAGACATTTGACTTCCCAAAAAAGTTTGCAAACTGGAACATTCACTTCCGGGTTTGTGGCATTCAGGAGCCAAAACATTCGAGTCACAAGGTGTTCGAGAACCAAGACTTAATAGTTGCCTGTCGCTCAGAAGTCTCCAAGCAACTTACAGCAAAAAGAAAAAAGAAAAGAGAAATACAATATATAAATACAGTGGTGCCCCACAAGACGAATGCCTCGCAAGACGAAAAACTCACTAAACAAAAGAGTTTTCCGTTTTTTGAGTCGTCCTATGGGCTTGCTTCGCAAGACGAAACGTCTTGCGAGTTCTTTTCCTTTTTCTTAAAGCCGCTAAGCCGTTAATAGCCGCTAAGCCGCTAATAGCCGCTAATAGCCGTGCTTCGCAAGACGAAAAAACCGCAAGACGAAGAGACTCGTGGAACGGATTAATTTCCTCTTGCGAGGCACCACTGTATTTGTCCCTATTGAACCCCAAACTAACCAAAAGAATTTCAGTGGGGACAAATGTAAGGTTCTGCACTTAGACAGGAAGAACCAGATGCACAAATATAAGATGGGGTATACCAGGTTTTTTTTGTTGGGGACGCGACAGTCTGTTAATGAATTCCAAGAATGTTATACTGGGAGATTGCAGCAAGTATTCAAGACAGGCTGGCATTTAGGAACATACCAAGCCAGGTCACGGACTCTCTAGCTCAGTAATGACAGAGAGGAGTTCCCCAGAGTTTTAGACAGGTGTCTTTCTACCTGAAGATGCTGGGGGAATGAACCTGCGAGACCTTCTGTGTGAGGAGCCGATGTTCTGTCTCTGAACTACGAACTCTCCCCTTGGAACAACAGCCAGTTGTGTTGTTGTGTTGCTTGTGCACAGTGGCCTTCATTTAAAAATTAACTGCAGCGAGGCAAAGGTTAGGCTGCATGCCGTGACTAGTCAACTGTCTCCGTTAAGTGATGTGAGTACTTCTGGTGACCTATCGCCAGCATCATGTGAGCAGATTGCATAAACTGCTTTCAACTTGTTGTTTCCTGTGTCTGGGGGGGTTATGAGCAGTGTGTGAAAGTCAACAGCAGGACTCTCCTTTTTTGCATGCTTGTTCAATCCCTGCCACTGTTTTTCCTGTTAGTGACCGCCTGTCACTATGAAATGAGTAAATTAGTGTTTCTGAAGTTGGGGTACATTTTTCTTTTTTTTTTATTAATATTTTATTAAGTTTTATCAGTAGAAAAGTTCAAAAAAATACAAAATTACAAAATACAAAAATACAAACATTAAACACGAAAAAGAAGAAAAAGAAGAAGAAAAAGGAAACACATATAAAAGAAAACAAAACTCCCTCTTTTTAAATTTCTCATATTTAGTTAACTTATTTTCCCGACTTCCTCACGCCTCCCTTTTTTGTATCCCTTTTGAAAATTGGTTCAGCAAATTCATATCCTATTAGTTTATCTATTATCAATCCCATCTTACATTTTACCTTGTTGCTAAAACCCCTTCAATTCATTTCAATGTCATCAGCATTCAAAAATTTTACAATGTTTCTGTAAATAAGTTTTAAATTTCCTCCAATCTTCTTCCACCAACTCTTCTCCCTGGTCTCGGATTCTGCCAGTCATTTTTCTCGTGCTACGCTGGCAGAATTTGTAGCCTGTGTGGACAGTTGCTGCCCATCTAGAGGCACTGTTCAGATTTGGGGGCAGGGAGAGGAGCGGGGGAAATTCCCAGCCAGGTTTTAATTGGATATATTTAATATCCATATTATATGCAACGTACCCTAGGTTCAACACCCAGAGTCTCCAGGTAGGACTGGGAAGGACTTTCTGTCTGAAGCTGTGGATACCCTAATGGATTGTTGATCTGACTCTGGCCACCATAGGAGCTGTGATACCACTTTAAACACTCAAGGCTCCCCCCACAAAGGATTCTGGGAGCTGTAGTTTGCTAAGGGGGTGGAGAGTTCTTAAAGCTAAAGGGACCCCTGACCATTAGATCCAGTCATGGCCGACTCTGGGGTTGCGGCGCTCATCTCGCTTTACTGGCCAAGGGAGCCGCTGTACAGCTTCCGGGTCATGTGGCCAGCATGACTAAGCCGCTTCTGGCGAACCAGAGCAGCGCATGGAAACGCTGTTTACCTTCCCGCTGGAGCGGTACCTATTTATCTACTTGCACTTTGAGGTGCTTTCGAACTGCTAGGTTGGCAGGAGCAGGGACTGAGCAACGGGAGCTCACCCCGTCGCGGGGATTCGAACCGCCGACCTTCTGATCGGCAAGTCCTAGGCTCTGTGGCTTTAACCCACAGCGCCACCTGCGTCCCTTGGAGAGTTCTTAGGAAACCTGTATTTCCCTCACAGGGCTACATTTTACAGACCTGAATAAACCTCACACATATTCATTTGCACAGTTTCTGGTTGTGAAAAAAGCCACTTATATACACACTTATATACACACAGCTAAGGTCCATGGCTCAGTGGCAGAGCATCTGCGTTGCAAGAAGGACGTCCCAAATTCAACCCCCCACAGCATTTCCAGGTAGGTCTAGGAGAGACTTGAAACCATGGAGAGCTGCTACCAGCTGATACTGAGCTGGTTGGACCACTGGTCTTGACATGCTGTAAGGCAGCTTCCTATATTCTTGTGCAAACTTTCAGATGAATGTCCAAGGGACTGGGAGAAGGGACAGCAGGCACAATTCTGATTTGAAGGGACTATAGAGAAAGGAAGCGATTGGCAGCCTGAAGCAGCGGTTGTTGGGGAGAAATATCGAGCCGTAAGAGCCAAGCCCAGTTGTCTTCCATTTGAGGCTGATTTGGATAGGTGCACAAACGCAGTCACTTTTGGCTTCAAGTTGACTGTGAAATTTGAATGCCTGGGCAAAATTCGCACCAGGCACTTTCCCCATAACTTCTGCCCCGCCCCTCCCCTGACTGCATTTCCTGCCTGGGGTTCTCCTGACCTTTTGCCCTCCCCAGATGAGTAATTATCTTGCATAAGCAATGCCTTTTCGTCAAGAAGTTCTACTAACCTGAAAGATGAATTAAAGAAGTGTGAACTTTGCACACAGATAAGAGGCAGGAAAAGTGAGTGAGTCACTGGCTGCCATTAGCCTGCATTGTCAACCCCACTTCCAAACACCCCCTTAAAAAGGGCAGGGCCTATGTGATTAAACAAGAATCCCCTCCCCTCATGAGTCAGAAATGTCATTTTAAGGACTTAAGCTGTGGATTTAAGGCTGTGTGGAGATAAACTTTCGAACCAAAGCATGTTTTAAGAAGAGCGAGGAATGTATAAGAGCTTGGGAATGACGCAGTTAAAAATGCCGTCGCCATATTGGGAAGTTCTGTCGGAGGTCTTGAGTCTGGAAGGAGAAAGAGAGAAATAGAGCTGTTTATATATGTGGGTTAAACTCCTCAGTGGGACTTAAGAGCGACAGCTTTACGAGACTATGATGGAAAGAGTGATGTTATCTATGAAGGAGACGATATATGAAAACCATCTCGATTTGAGGATTGGAAGAACGGAAAATTCACACAGGACTATTATTACTATTGGTGTTTATCAGCTTAAGGAGACTATCAGAAGAGATCATAAAGAAAAAAGAGAAAATATATGAACAAGATGTGATGTGGAAACAGCAAGACAAGATGGGATAGAACTATGAACTTTGTTTGGACTGATTTGGACTGATTGGGACATTAACGCAGCAGCAAGAAGATGATCAGAATCCCCCTTCGGATCTTGAAATATGGGTCCCCCCAACAAAATTTAAAATTTGGCTTTGTAATTTGGAATTTATGTGATATGATTTAATTTGATGTGATTGGCCAGTTAATAATTTTTTTTTTAAAGGGCAGGGCCTGCGAAACAAGCCAGCAACCTACGATTTGGAGTTTTCTAAGGTAAACAGAAGGAGAGGTAACCTGAATAACTTTCAGAATGGACCCAGGGAGGGTCTGGTACCTTCATTGCATTGGGGAGTGCTATTGTGTTCTCCACCTGAATGTTCCCCACCTCTCCTCCCCCTGCACACCCCCTAAACCTGTTCCAGGTTTGCGCCAACTCTTTGGAGCAGATTTGGCAAGGTGGGTGCATGGAAGGGAAAGGAGGGATCCTGCTGTGCTATCAGTAACCCTGGGGCTAACACAACTATTTATTAGGAACATTTACACACCGCAGGAGTGTGGAAAAACCTCCCCAAAGCAGTTTCTGTTATGTACTGAGTTGAATAGGATCCAAAATGCAGCAGTCTGAGGTGAAAAAATGCTGGTCTGAGGTGAAAAAAGACCTAGAAATTTGGACGAATCTGAAGCTTTCCTTGCTGGGTCGAATTGCTGTTATTAAGATGAATGTACTGCCGAGGATGTTATTTTTATTCCAATCATTGGAAATTATTGATAAGATGGACTGTCTCAAGAAGTGGCAAAGAGACATATCTAGATTTGTCTGGCAGGGCAAAAAGCCCAGAATAAAACTTAAAATTCTTACTGATGCTAAAGACAGAGGGGGGCTTGCCCTGCCAGACTTGAAACTTTATTATGAGTCAGCAGCTTTTTGCTGGCTGAAGGGATGGCTGCTTCTTGAGAATACAGATGTTTTGGATCTTGAAGGGTATGACAATGTATTTGGGTGGCATGCATATTTATGGTACGGCAAGATAAAAGCACATAAGGCATTTAAAAACCATATTGTCAGAAAAGCATTGTTCAATGTCTGGATAAGGTATAAAGACTTTTTGGAGAGCAAAACTCCAAGGTGGCTATCACCTATGGAGGCGAAAGCCTTGAAAAAACTCAACATGGAAGCTAAATGGCCAAAATACTGGGAAATTTTAGAACAGGAAGGTGATAAATTGAAATAGCAGAGTTATGACAAGCTTAAAGAGAAGGTGCGAGACTGATTACATTATTTTCAAATAAGAGAGGTTTACAATTTGGATGAAAAAATTGGTTTCCAGGTGGAAAAATCAAAGTTAGAAGCAGAATTGTTAGAACCCAATGCTAAGATACTTTCAAGAATGTATAATCTGCTGTTGAAATGGAATACTGAGGAAGAAACGGTAAAATCTGCAATGATAAAATGGGCACAAGACATAGGTCACAATATTATGTTTGCTGACTGGGAGAAGTTGTGGACCACCGGGATTAAATTTACGGCATGTAATGCCTTAAGAGAGAATATTATGAAAATGATGTACAGGTGGTACATGACCCCAGTCAAGCTAGCAAAAATATACCACTTGCCCGATAATAAATGTTGGAAATGTAAAGAGATTGAAGGTACATTCTTTCACCTTTGGTGGATGTGCCCAAGGATCAAGGCCTTCTGGGAAATGATATATAATGAACTGAAAAAGGTATTTAAATATACTTTCCCGAAGAAACCAGAGGCCTTCCTCCTGGGCATAGTGGACCAATCGGTGTTAAAGAAGGACAGAACTTTTTTATGTATGCTACAGCAGCAGCAAGAATTCTCATTGCAAAGCATTGGAAGACACAAGACTTACCCACCTTGGAAGACTGGCAGATGCAACTAATGGACTACATGGAGATGGCGGAAATGACTGGCAGAATCCGAGACCAAGGAGAAGAGTTGGTGGAATAAGATTGGAGGAAATTTAAAACTTATTTGCAGAAATATTGTAAAATTTTTGAATGCTGATGACATTGAAATGAATTGCAGGGGCTCTAGCAACAGGGCAAAATGTAAGATTGGATTAATAATAGATAAACTAATAGGATATGAATTTGCTGAACTAATTATTAAAAGGAATACAAGAATGGGAGACGTGAGGAAGTCAGGAAAATAAGTTAACTAAAGATGAAATTAAGAAAGAGGGAATTTTTGTTGTTTATGTGTGTTTTTCTTTTTTTCTCTTTTTTGTGTTTAAAGTGTGTATTTTTGTATTTTGTAACTTTGTATTTACTCTGTCTTTGTATTTTTCTGAACTTTTTCATTGTTAAAACTTAATAAAATATTGATTAAAAAAACAACAATAAAATGCAGCAGTCTGATTGGTCCTAGAACAATAGGATTCAGAATGCAGCAGTCTGATTGGTCCTAGAACAATAGGATCCAGAATGCAGCAGTCTGATTGGTCCTAGGACAATAGGATTCAGAATGCAGCAGTCTGATTGGTCCTATAACAATGCAGCAGTATGATTGGTCTGCAGGAGCCACCCAATCCTGCTCCAGATGGAAATGAATCCACAACCTGATTGGCCTACAGGAGAATTCCGGAATTAGCCAATCACGTGCAGCCCATTGTGTAAATAATGTATATAAAGCAGATATTTTGAGGGGACTTTCATTCCTCCTCACCACTATGAGCTGAATAAAGAGCATGAAATCCATTCTCGACGCTGAGTATATTTCAGTTTCCAAAAAAGATAAAGCAATAAAATTATCAATATAAAATGAACAGCAATAATTTAAAACTTTCAAAGAGTCAAGCAACTGGAGAATCGCAGCACCTGTTGTGGCTGCAGAGACCAGGAACCCTTTTGGCAGTGCTTTCCTTGCGTTAGCAGCAATGAAGCGACCTCTCTGGGATGCAAGCCTGGGCAGTGTGTTTGGAGGTCCTGGGCTGCCCAAACGACAAGACCCCCCTCTTGACCTCACTGATGTGGGCCAAAGGACAGCAGAGCGATATGTTTGGCCACAGCTTGGCTGCAGGAGTTGCCAAAAGGAGGCGTACAAGGCGCCACCCAACCACCTTAGGGACTCCACTCCAAATTTGTGTAGGGTTTACTCCTTAGCCTTTTCTTCTCCTGAAGATGTCCCGCAAGGCAGTGGGTGTGACTTCTTCCTCAGCATTTACTCCCGAAGTATATGAGTTTAAGCACAAGGCAGCGCAGGTCTAGGATCAGAGTTTTCCTTCTCCTAAATGGGCTCCTTTCCCAGTTGGACGAGCCCCATCAGACCCTCACTTCCCTCTATGGCATTTGCAGAAACCGCCTTCTTGACTTTTGCACCCAGTATTGGTCTTGTCCGCTCAATCCACCGGAGCCTGTTTTCATATGTAGGAGAAGCCCTTAGTTCACTCAGGGGTTGAGAACTATCAGCCACTCTCACCTCCGGTTTAGCCGGCCAGTCAAATCCATTCCCAGGATGTGGCCACTTTCACATGGTGACAGCTTCTAGGAGCCATAGGTGAGAGCTGAAGACAGGGTAGGAACCAAAGGTGGATACACTACCCCAGAAGGAGCATGATGTGTCCCTCACCAGAGGTACCAAGCCCACCATATATACACACACATTTCATATAAACAAATTCTGCTTCAAAAGACATGTAGGTCTTTATGTCACTGCTACAGAAGTCTAAGGAGGATGAAACTTAGACTAACTACATTTTTAAAGAGAGGTTGCTATTCATTCTTAATGCCAGTGGCTTTGATGCTGGATAGGTGGTGCTTGCTGTGATTATGTTTTCTTGGACCTTAGGGCTGTGATACCGTGAGCTGAACACAGTATCTGTTGTCCAAAGTTTCTGATGCATATGAGGTTTTGTTGTTATGGCTGCAACACCTGATGAATAAATCTGCATCTAATCCGAAGCCACAATGCCACTGGCTGTGATTCGGCCAAATCATATGAATTCAAAGAAAAATGGGCTTGGCTAGTAGCTGGACTTTGGATTAGAAGCCTCAAATGTGCTCCAAATAAGACAGGAGCAGGTCGTATATTACCAACAAGCTTTTAGAATGCAGTGATTGAGAGGCTTTTAAATACTTCCTGGGCTGACAGTCAGTTAGTCCAGCCTATTCTGATTTACTTGGGAGCGAGCCCCTTTGAAATTGGTGGGACTTACTTTTGAGTAGACCATAGCTATCAACTTACAGATTTGAAAATAAGGGACCAGCAGCCAAAATAAGGGACCTGCAGCCAAAATAAGGGACCTGCAGCCTCACCCGTTCCAGGCACTCCAGTCTTCCTGTCCTCCTGCAGTCTGGTCAAACTCATGCTGGTAGCTTCGAGAACACTGTCCAACCAACTTTGTAACCAGAGGTTCAACTGAATAGAATCTGAATCACATGCACCACAAGGCCTATGCAGCCTCAACTTAAGATGGCTCCCCGGCCTGGCTTTGCACTGCAAAGTTTGCAGCAGCACGTGCAACAAAATGGCGTCCAGCATTCAAAAAAACCCCTCAGCTTGCATTAACTAGCCACACACAAGGCATGCAAGCTCCACCCCCCCCCCAGTCGTTCTTAAACTTCTTATTGGGTGAGCAACACAGCCAAGCAACACAGTTGGAGCCTCCTTCCTCCCTGGCTGGCAGGGAGGGAGGGAGAGGAGCTGCTTCCTTTGAAATTTAGGGGACATCATTTAAGGGACATTTAAGGGACATCCATCAATAAGGGGCAGCAGCGGGGCATGGCGCTGGAATAAGGGACTGTCCCTTCAAATAAGGGACACTTGACAGCTATGGAGTAGACATGTCTAGGAATGCACGGTAAAGTCTGCACTACAATTCCTGCCATGAGCACACTAGGTAACTTTAGGCAAGCTGCAGTCTCCTTGCTTCAGCTTCTCTCCTCCTATACAGAGATAATTACTGACTTAGCTTGCAAGGTTGTTGTAAGGTTTACTGTGAGAGAATGTTCGTGAAGTCCTTTAGATGCGGGCATTTTGCAAATAATGATGATCTTATTGCAAAAGGTAAGTGGTAGTAGCCATTCCAACGAGAGCAATTGTGTGTTCATGAAACTGTTGTTTCTCTTCACACTCCCGTTTTGTAGCATGAACTAAAGTTATTTCCATTTTCTTTCCATTGATTGCCTGTGCTGGGCTGAGAGTGTGCACAAGCAAATGGTTTTGTCTGTGGAAGGCAGTGATTCCCCAAATTAGAAGCATCTGCCCTGTGGATGCTCTTGGAGGCCCCATGCACTATGATGGCTCTATGCTCTGCTTCCACATTTGGATGCAGCAATGCTTCTGCCTACCAGTTGCTGGAAGCCACAAGAGGCGAAAGGGATCTTGTGCCTGATTCCCAATTTGCTGGTCTCCCACAGGCCACTGTGAGAATAGGATGCTGGACTAGATGAGTCACTGGCAAGATCCAGCAGGCTCTTTTTATGTTTCTATATCCCTCTCCATATATGGGCATTGATGTCATCTCAAGGGAGGATCCCAGAAGCATCAATATTGGCCAGAAAGCACAGTATATTTATACCTATAATTATTAATATAAACTCCACCTTTTTCCCTGACAGGGGAAAGAGAAGGGAGGGGGAGAATCTGAGCACACAAGTGAGGCCTACCCCCAGTTTTAATCCAGGAAAAAACAACTTTGTGTGTCTTTTGAGTTTCCAAAGTTTGGAAAACACTGGTGTAAGGTGTCCCATTAGAAGTACAAAAAGAGCACCTTGTGTTATGGTAAATGAAAGATTAAGATCTAAACAAAGAATAGAAGCATTTCAGATTCATGGTGTGAAATGGGGAAGGGCTGTGCTTTCCAGTAAAGTTCAAAGGGTGGGGGCTTACTTCTATTTAGGCCAGGGATAGGCAACCTAAGGCCCGGGGGCCGGATGTGGCTCAGTCGCCTTCTCAATCCGGCCCACGGACAGTCTGGGAATCAGCGTGTTTTCCATGAGTAGAATGTGTGCTTTTATTTAAAATGCACCTCTGCATTATTTGTGGGGCATAGGAATTCGTTCCTATTTCCCCCCAAAAAAATATAGTCCAGCCCACCACATGGTCTGAGGGACGGTGGACTGGCTCACAGAGCTGAAAAAGGTTGCTGACCCCTGATTTAGGCCCTGTTCATCTCTTTATACCCTTTTTGTGACATGCTGAGGCTTTCCAAGCCTGTGGCAAGCAAGTTCATCTGCACATGAATAGCTAAGGATTTGAATTTGATTGCCTTTGAGTAGCTGCGTTCATGCTAGCTCAGATGGCAGAGATTTGAGCCACATTTTCTCTTTCCCCCATCTGAGAAAATGCAGCAAAGCTAAGTTCCCTTTGGCATCACTCCCCAACACTGAAGCCACATTATGCTACCCACCCATCCTGCCTTTCAAGAATCCAAAGAACTGTAATTTACCCCTCCCAAGGCTAAAATTCAGGTCCTGTATACCTGAAGGAGCATCTCCACCCCCATCGTTCAGCCCGGACACTGAGGTCCAGCGCCGAGGGCCTTCTGGCGGTTCCCTCATTGCAAGAAGTGAGGTTACAGGGAACCAGACAGAGGGCCTTCTCGGTAGTGGCACCCACCCTGTGGAGGAAATAAGCAGCTATCTTCTCTATAAAAGGCAGCCCTATTTAGGGAAGTTTTTAATATTTAATGCTGTATTGTTTTTAACACTTGATTGGAAGCCGCCCAGAGTGGCTGGGGAAACTCAGCCAGATGGGTGGGGTATAAATAATAAATTATTATTATTATTATTATTATTATTATTATTATTATTATTATTATTATTATTATTAAAACCCCCAGCACCCTTCCCTGAATTCTTTGGGCAAAATAATGTGTTTTTGAGGTGTGCACGCAGCAATATTTCAGGAAGGGTTACAATACGATATGATAATCTTTATTGTCATTGTCCCATACAGAACAAGGAAATTGAAAATCTACATCAGACATTCAGAAACCAACCAAGAGGTTGTGGGTCTGTTGATCTCCTTCAAGTCTCTGTAAGGGAGCTGTAGTTTATGCTTGGAGGGGATGGAGATTTGAGAGATGGAGGATATTTATGGGTGTTAGATTGCAGCAGGGCAAGGGAAAGAGGACTGTCGTGTAAGGTCAGGTTTTATTGAGTAGGTAGCTTCTTTTCCTGCATTGAGGAGGAGGTTCTGGGGAGCCAACCTTGTTGCTGCTGAGAGGAAGAAGGGATGTGTATCTTGCTTGTCAGTGCTTGGAAAGTTTTTTCAGTGGGTGGAGTGCTCTTTGCCCTCTGTGTCCACAAACGAAGCGCCTCTCAAGTGTAGACATGCTTTCAAGTTCTGTTCCAGAAAACCACAAGCTGCTTTGGCATCTTATCAGCGTTTCCTCAGTGAAATGTAAAGCAGACAAGCTTCCTTCAAAGACAGCTTGCCCACAAACAGTCAACTTTCCTCTGTAATGTGCTGGTGCAGAAAGAGTATTTAGCATGTCCCCAGGCAGACTCTATTGTTCATGTAGGGGAATTGTGAGGCCCTTGAGGTCTGGCCAATACCTAACACAGACTGAATGTGCAATCCCTAACACATGCTCTAGCATCCTATGAGCAGGGACACTGTGGCAGGTGGGCAGAGACTATTTATTTCCACACCTTAGTGTGAGAATGATTGCTTAGCTAAACTGGGGTTAAGCAAAACTGGAAGACAAAGCTTCCCAACTTTTTGCAGAGAACTTCTTATTTCCCAGCTTCTTTGGAGAAGAGGTAAGTATGTGTGAGCCCAGGGAAGCTAGTCTCACTCCTGTTACAACAAACCAATCTTCTCTCTGGTTCTTGATCAGAGCTGTACTCAAAAACATCTGAAGGACAACAAGATGGGGAGATTACCTGAAAAACGGTGCCTGGTTTTTTTCTTCCAGGATGTTTTGGACATGTTGGTTCTATGCACCTTAGCGGCGTTATCCCTGTTGAAGGATTTCCCTGGCGCCCATTTGACTACTCTATCTTCTCACCCTGGGGCAACCCTCAGAAGGGAAAAAGGCTACACTGTTACAGTGGCCAAAGAAATTCTTACACTACACTTCGTGTGTAACTCAGTGCTTGCTTTCTCCAGCAGAGAGGTTATTTGCAAGTAGACAGCATGGGCATAGGCTGGATTTAAGTGGGGGGGGGGGCAGAACACCCACCTGCCCTGTTCAGAACCAAGCTACCTGCAGCACGATTGGTCAGAAGCTATCCCTATCGCTCAATCGGGTTGCCAGTTGTGTTGCTAGAATGTGCCACAAGTGACTACATCAAGCATTTCAATTTCAATAATTCTGATTATTTCTACTATTAGTTAAGTATTTTTAATTTATTGCCCTCCCCTGGCTACACTCATGGTAAACAGTAAAACATGATCATGTGTACAGCAGACTAATGGGTTGAGAACGGACCATCAACCAGTGTAAAAGCCTATGCTTTGAATTTAAAGGCTTTGTCCACATTGCCCACGACCTTCCAACCTAGGATTTCCCAAAGCTGGGTCTCCAGCTGTTTTGGGACTACAACACCCATCATCCCTGGTCCTGCTAGCTAGGAAGGATGGGAGTTGTAGTCCAACAGCAGCTGGAGATCCAAGTTTGGGAAACCCTGTATGAACTTAATATACCTCTTCCTCCCTGAACTTAAAAGCCCCAAACGCTACACAGGACAGCTGGCAACCCTGCCCTGCGCTTTCTGAATAGGCAAGGCGACCCTGTGAGGCAGCCTCTCTCAACCTTGGTTCCCCAGATATTGCTGGACTACAACTCCCATCATCCCTAGCGGCCGAGGGTGACGGGAGTTGTAGTCCAGCAACGACACTTGAGGGTGCTCCGTTTGAAACCGTGAGGTGGGGGAAGGAAAGCGCGCGCAGGAGAAAGCGGCGTCGGCCTTCCGTCCCGCCCCTCACACAGCGCTACACGTGAAGCGCGGCGGCTCGGCCCACCCACTCGAGCGCGGCGGTTGGCTGGGCCGCGCTAGGCCGCGAGGAGGGGGCCGGGCCGCCTAGGCCTTTCCTGACTGGCGCAGGCGGCGCTCGTGACGGGAAGGCGGAGGCCCGGACCCGCCTCGTCCCCGCCCGCCTCGCCTGCCTTTCCTGCGACTCCTCTTTCCCGTCTGTGCCGACGCCGCTGACTAACCTTCGCCGGCCTCCCCTCAGCCGGGTCGCCTCCTCTGTGTTGCTGCCGCGGCGCGTGAGGCTTCCGCCCGAGCCCTCTTTCTGAGGTGAGAGAGGCCTGCCTTCTCCACCCCCCCCCCGGCTCTTTGGGAAGAAGAAAAGCCCCCCGGCCTGCGGTAGAAGCTCCGTCCGGGCAGGCAAGCTGGCTTCCGACGACGACGACGACGGCGCCGCTGCTGCCGCCATGCAGCCCTGCGCCACGACGGGCGGCTCCAGCGACAAGAAAAGGTGCGGGTCTGGGCGGCACCGCTCGCCTCCTTCACACGCCCCCCGCTCCTGGTTTCGGGAAGAGGGCCGGCCCGCCTTTCTTGCTTGCCCCGATATCTTTAGTATTATTCGTATGGTTTTGTGCCCCCGGAAGCTGAGCGCGCTCGCGGAGTGGATGGTGGAAGGACAAAAATCCCCTTCCCTCTCTTTCTCTCTTGCTTTCCCACCAGCCTTTCTCCTCCTGTTCTCCCTCCAAGTCAGGCCATTGGGGAAATAATAATAATAATAATAATAATAATAATAATAATAATAATAATAATAATAATAATAATAATAATATGCTTTCTTCCCACATCCAAATTCTCTTCTCTCCCGGCCCCGCCGTCGTCTAAATCTGGTTTCTCCTGTTCAAGGTTTCGGATCCCTCTTTATTATCGTTCTCTCTTCTTTTTTATACTTAGCTAGGCTTCAAAGAAGATGCTTTGCCATTTTGCAAAAGCGAGGAGGGTGCGTTTTGGGACGCTCCTTCCATCAGGGTGTTTTTTCTTCTTTCTGGCATCCTTCCTCCAGGGCCCTCTCATCATTTACCTTCTCCATCTATTATTATTATTATTATTATTATTATTATTATTATTATTATTATTATTATTATTATTATTTTATAACGTAGCAAATCCAGCAGAGAAAAAGTGTGTGTGAGAGAGAATAGAGTTACTCCCTACTCCTTTATGTCCTTTCTGTGTGTGTGTTCTTGGCAGCGCCCCTTCTTTTCTCTCCCCCCCCCCTTTGTTCTTATCTTAATCCACCCCCCTGCCTCTTCTCTCATTCCTCCTGCTTCCCCATCCTTTCTTCTCCCTGGAGGGTGTTTCACTCTTTCTCCTCTTCTTCTTTCTCTCTCTCCCTTCTCTCTCCCTCCCCCCCTCTTCCAAAGTGTCCACGTCGCCATTTTGTTGGAGGGGGTGGGGGGGTGAGAGGGTTTGGGGGGGAATAAAACGAGAATCCAGGATATAGAAAAGTGGAGGGTGCCCTTGACTTGTTAATCAGCTCAACTTTTCTTACAAGTTGAATTTTATCTTCGCTGCCTCCCCAGGGTAGACCCCCCAATATTTTGAAATTGTTGCTTTAGGCTGAATGAAAAACCTGGCTAGTTTGAAATGAGGAGACTGCAAGCATTGTGGTTGAGATGAGCAGTGTGAGTCCAGTCTCTGATTTCTTAGGCACACACAGACAGGCGAGTTATGTTAATGCGTCTTTGAGTGTTTGTAGATGGATATTAGATGGAGATGAGTCTGCCAGGGCCTGGCTGTGATTTAGAAAAAGAATGGTGCTTTGCTGTGGCGCTTTCCAAATTCTCTGTAACCAAACCATATGGGGAAAAGTCAGTTTGAGGAAGATATAAAATCACTGTTGGTAAGTGGATGGAAATTCCGTGCCTTTATGTGTCTGGAAAGTGAGAGGAAAGTAATGTTTTAAAAGGCGGCACTGCGTCCTGAGACAGAACAGAAAAGTAATGTTTCTTAAGTTCATGATGTTTTCAGAAGAACAGAAATTTCTCCAGTGAAAGAGACAAACTGTTCTTTTGTATGCTGCAAAAATAATGACAATGTGCAGAGACTAAAGCATACAATTCAAATGCTCAAAAATTGTTGGAATTGTGTTTCCATTGTCTTTCAAGGACAAATGCTATGACTTTTTTCTTTTTGGTCATTTAGGGAGCATCCTGTAACAAGATCCACTGGGATGAGTGGGTTAGGATCCAGTGGACCTCTGGTTATGCTGAGAGGTTCCTGGTATAGCCAGCTATGTTGGCTTATCTCCCTCACCCTCTGGTCAGCTGGAGGTATGTCCTTATCTCCCCCATCAAACCTGGTGGATCTTAAGCTGGTGTAAACTCAGAAAGAGGAGTATTCTGGGGATGTGATTGGGCCAGAACCAACGGGGTGGGGGGGATATAGACTGGATCCTAAACCCATTCAGCCTGGTCAGATGACAGACATAAATTAAGCTAGCAAAAAGGGTGGGTTAACTCAAACACTACTTTAAAAGTCTGCTTTTCTTCTGCCAGGCTCAGTCACAGTAGTCGCCCCACCACTGAATGCAGTTTGGAGTATCTTTATGCCAGCTTATTGTATATAGGATTGCTCCCTTAGTCTGTTGCAGGTATAACTTAGTTTTAATTCTAAATGTTGCATTACTTGCCTAACCCTTGAGATGGAACTCGCTGAAAAGTTTAAATAACATTTACAAAATTCTCAGGGTATCCTGGAAATCACTCTTGTTTTCTGTAAATGTTAATAAAAGAGGATACAAGCACCCTTATATCAAGGGTATATCAGATTAACTTTTTTGACCTGTGATCAAATATTTTATACCAATAATCAGTTTCTGAATCAGGGATGGGCAAACCGGCCCCAGCCAGCGTGGTGAATGGTCAGGGATGATGGGAGTTGTCAGAAAGTGCACGTTGGCTACCCCTGTTCTAGATGGTACTTCTGAAGTCTTTCTCCTGTGTTCTGTAACTTCTGGTGTTGTAGTTGCTCTCTATTCGCATCAGGTTCTCTCATCTATTGCTTCAGACTACAAGAGGCAGACTTGTTCTTCTCTGTAGTGGGGATGAGTCACTGAGAATGGAGGACGCTGAGAAAGAGAAACTGCAGCTCTTTCTTTTGGCAAGGGTAGCAGAGGTTATTCTAAACACCAGAATTACCCACATATTTCCCTTAATTGCTGGTTCCCGTGGCATGTTCAGAACGAGTTGGATCTTCCTTTGGTAATTACCTTGGATTTCCAAGTGATAAGATCCTGTAGTAATTTGCAGACGTGTAGTAAGGTTTGCCATTAGATATTTGTGGAGATTGGGTGGTCATTTTTTTATTATTTTTAAATTCGACACCAATCCTTTTTCTGGTGGATTAAGTTTCTTAATCTCCCATTGGCAGAAGGCAGTGTTTGTTTATATTGATAGCAATGCCATTTTTGCAATTTGAGACGGATAAATGAGTTCAAGCTGTAACATTTCTCGCTGTTTAAATGGTGTTACTGGGACTGGATAAAACACTCACTACACCGTAATACCTTCAGATCTTGGAGAAGCGTAATCTCCCTAAAATTGACCAGTGGCTAAGAAGAGGGTGGGATGTCATGGTTGTGAACAGAATTATATGCCAGAAAGGATGTGGGAAGAGAACTAACAATTCAGACTTCTCAACAAAATTGGTGGCTTTTATTATGGTTTGGAATAAAAACATTGATTATACGACAACAATAGATATTCTTGGCATGATATAACTGGACTATATTTGTTTTAAAACAGAATGTTTGATACGATATACAACCAGATGAAAATATGCCTTTTTAAACTTTAACCATGAGTTTGACCAAACTGTGGGAGGCAGTGGAAGACAGGAATGCCTGGTGTGCTCTGGTCCATGGGGTCATGAAGAGTCGGACACGACTAAACGACAACAAACTTTAACTGTAAATATTTATGTATACATGTACACATTTAGTTTGTATACTTGATAAGAGTGTAAATTGTATAGGTATAACTATTAGGAAGCAAAGTTTGTCTGTGTTCACGAGGATATACAGCTAATGTGCTGATCCTGTGCAAAGATTGAATTGCTTGTCTCTGATGTGTTCAAAAATACATTGTTTTAATGTCTTCATGGGATGGTCCGATATGAAATTGCCTTGCTGACTGTGGCCAGAAGGGTGATTGTGGGAAGACCACCATTTTAATGCCTGAAGGAGATCTCCTGGTGTCCACAAAGTTCCCTGGTTTAGAGGAAACAGTAGATGCATTGCAGCTCCTATCTTTAGAGAGCAGCCTTGTGTGTTGAAATCTGGTGCTACACATTCCTCTCCTGGGTCTTGGTGTGAACATTCAGCTTATAATTAAAGAGGGTAGGTGAGAACTGTTTGCTCTTCTGTAAAGGGCTGTAGTTATTTATGCTGGTGTGGAGAGTTCTACAAAAAAACAAAAAAACAACCCACCACATACAAAGGAAGGTAACTACAGATTATCTGAGAGGAAACTCTGGATTGTTTTGTAAGGTTCACAGGCATCAGTTATGTTCTCTGGAAATGCCTTTCCCCAACAATAAACTTATTTACACAAATGTAGTATGAAACCTGCAGCCCCTCTGGATCTTGCTTGGAAGCCACATAAATGATTTCTTTATGTAAATTTCGTTAGTGTTTAAAATGTTTCCTCATGCCCAACACACTTCTAAATGCTGTATGTTCTATAGGTGTGTATACCAGTGTGATACGACTTTAAACACTCAAGGCTCCCCCCCACAAAGGATTCTGGGAGCTGTAGTTTGCTAAGGGGGTGGAGAGTTCTTAAAGGTAAAGGGACCCCTGACCGTTAAGTCCAGACGTGGACGACTCTGGGGTTGCGGTGCTCATCTCGCTTTATTGGCCGAGGGAGCCAGCGTACAGTTTCCGGGTCATGTGGCCAGCATGACTAAGCTGCTTCTGGCAACCCAGAGCAGCGAACAGAAACGCCGTTTACCTTCCCGCCGAAGCAGTACTTATTTATCTACTTGCACTTTGATGTGCTTTTGAACTGCTAGGTTGGCAGGAGCAGGGACGAAGCAACGGGAGCTCACCCCGTCGCGGGGACTCGAACCGCCGACCTTCTGATCGGCAAGTCCTAGGCTCTGTGGTTTAACCTACAGCACCACCCGCGTCCCTTCTATAGAGCTGGGCAAATAGCTGTTACTTTATTCTGATACTCCTTTTTTTAGCACACATCAGGACTTTCGAATCCAGGTCATTAGTGCTGGAGTGGGATGAAAGTACTGTATTTTTTGCTCTATAACACGCACCCGACCATAACACGCACATAGTTTTTAGAGGAGGAAAATCCGTAGGCATGCCAACCGTAGGCATTCCCTCCATAACACGCACAGGCATTTTCCCTTACTTTTTAGGAGGAAAAAAGTGAGTGTTATGGTGCAAAAAATACGGTATATGATACAGGAGATTCAGATGTCCTTACAAACAGCTATGGGCTCCCCAGAATGGAACTCCTGTGCAAGAGGGTTTTATCCCCTTTCTCCAGTCTCTTAACCCAGGGGGTGGGGCGAAGCAGTTTGAGGGGACATATGGACAAAGTGATTTGATCAAGGAAACAACATAGGAGGAAGGGTTCTTCTCCCTCCCACTAGTGCCCCAATCCCCCCCCCCAGCTGCTTCTTATTTCAAAAAGGAAAGCTGCTCGGAACTGGTCATAGGTTTCCCATGTTCTGCCCCATAGGCATCTCTTTGACTAAGATTGTTTGGCAAAGATATGAACACAATAGCATTTGTACTGAAGCCTAGGTGCAACTGTACTTGCTTCAGGGGTCTGATTACCTTTGCCACATCAATGCAGCTTTGAACCAGCTTTTTGCTTTCTTTGCTATCGTCTTTTGGGGGCTAGCGAATATGAGAAGTCTAAAGGGGAAAGCTGCAAACGGGAGTGTCTGACAACATTGGTTAAGCAGGGAATGATGATACTGTTGCGTTCAAAACATTTGCGGGCTTGCTGCCAAAGGCTTGTCCTTGTTTGCAGCAGCCTCCTGCCCTCTGTGGCTTCCTTCCTCAGAATTCAGGAAGCATCCAGTGGGCGAGAAGGAAAAGGCACTGGTTTCCTTGCAACCCCAGAGATGGAATTAGCTTCCGGCTTGATACTTAGCTGGGCACATGTTCTTCCTGAGGCGTTCTCCTGTTCTCGTCCATAAGAACATTAGAACTGCCTTGCTGGATTAGACCAATGTTCTGTTTCCAGTGACCAGCCCAGGGGTAGGCAGCCTAAGGCCTGGGGGCCGGATGCGGCCCAATCGCCTTCTCAATCCGGTGTGCCGACAGTCCGGGAATCAGTGTGTTTTTACATGAGTAGAACGTGTCCTTTTATTAAAAATGCATCTCTGGGTTATTTGTGGGGCATAGGAATTCGTTCAGTCCCCCCCCCCAAAAAAAATATAGTCCTGCCCACCACATGGTCTGAGGGATGGTGGACCGGCCCACGGCTGAAAAAGTTTGCTGACCCCTGGACCAGCCAGATAAGAGGGCTACACCTTGCTTTGAAAATAATAATAATAATAATTTTATTACGGCCGTAGGCCCATACAGATAAAAACAAGACATAAATAACAGCTTGTGCACGTGGGAAAAAACAGCCGCTAAAACACTACTATAACAATAAAATACTATGGAGTGGAATGGCATACTACGCCTTAATTAGCTTGTGGTGCTCCTTGGCAACGCTTTTGGGTAAGGACAGCGACCAGGAACCTAGCCACTTTCAGGGTCGTATGGGTATCCTTATCCTGCAAGATTTGGGCAAGGTGGAATTTTGGTGGGGTACCCTCTAGTTTCTGTATGATTGATCCCAACAAATTTGCCCGTGGCACATTGAATAAGGGGCAAGTGAACATAATGTGCTGAAGCGACTCCGGCGTCTCCTTATCACATTCGCACATGGCGGAGGCTTGGCCCTTTGAGAATCTATGTCTCAGGACATTGGAGGGAAAAACGTTAAACCTCGCTTTGGTGAAGGCCAGCCTATGGGCAACAGTCGAAAGGGAGGAGAGGTATGATGGAACGCAGTAAGTTAAAGTGATACCAATGTTCTGGGGCGAACAAACACCTCCCCCCAGCGTATAATTTCGCTGTAAATCGATGTCATCCAGTCTTTGGCGGATCAGTCTTTGAGCAGTGATTTGATCTAGTTTTAGGGAATCTAAGGGAGAGATTCCATAACTCAGGAGTTTGGCATGAATTCTACTAGTCCAAAGACTGGAAAATTCATCTCGCCATAAGCATTGGACAACGTAATGGTCTGGTAATCTATGCCACAATGATAACCAATAATTGAAGACTTGCTTCCACAGGCAAGTTTCTAAGGATGCGATCTTCAATTCTAGTTGCATGGCTGTGTTGCTTACGCACAGGGGGAGCATTAGGAGCCGACGTAGGAATTGGTTTTGCAGAGTCTCAAGAGGAGCAAGGTCTGTCATCACGGCCCAGAGCGGGGCAGCATAAGCAAGCACGGTAACCACTTTTGCCTTGAACACCTTTAGGGCCGAGGGAACATGCAAAGCTCCATCCGAAAAGAAAAATCGGAGGAGCGCATATGACAGAGTTTTGGCCTTGTTAAGTAGGTGTTGAATTTGTGCTTTCCACCCCAAATTGTATTGAAAATTAACTCCTAGGTATTGAAATTTTAGGACTTGCTCTATTTTTGCTCCACCAAGCTTCCATTCGTATAATCTCCGACTTCTGGCGAAAATCAGAATCTTAGATTTAACATGGTTGATGGTTAATTGGTTGAGTTGACAATACGTGGCAAAGATCTTCAGAGCTCTAGTTAGTCCAACACGTGTATAAGATAGAATTACCGCGTCGTCCGCATATAAAAGGAGTGGACAGCGGTAATCCGCTAGTCTAGGCGCGTGTGTACTTGGAGATGAGTTGACTAGGGGTGCTCGCATGTCGCTGATGAATAGATTGAATAGGCAGGGAGCCAATATACATCCTTGGCGCACTCCCTTGTTTATTGGTATCAAATTTGTGAGGTCGCCCGCAGGAGTAAGCCTTGCTTTGAAAATCTACTTGTGTTAAGAGGCTAACTCTGAAAAGAATTAGTACTTCTTGGATTCAGAATCAGCTGAAAATGAAGTCTGTTTTGTGCACAGATTTAAGGGGTTAGCCTTAATCATGAATAAAGGCTAGGGGGCGAGGTTTTCCCCAGGGAAGGGTTGTGGGAGAGGAGTGTGTAATCGTAAGGGTGGCTTCAGATTTGTAACTTGCTGTTATTGAAAAGTTAGTATCACTTCTGTACTGGAAATAATTGATTTGCATTAAAAGAAAACGGAGGTTAAGAGTGTGCAGCTCTCCTGCTAATAATAATAATAATAATAATAATAATAATAATAATAATAATAATAATAATAATAATTTATTATTTGTACCCCGCCCATCTGGCTGGGTTTCCCCAGCCACTCTGGGCGGCT
This sequence comes from Podarcis bocagei, assembly GCF_964188305.1. Classification (NCBI taxonomy): domain Eukaryota; kingdom Metazoa; phylum Chordata; class Lepidosauria; order Squamata; family Lacertidae; genus Podarcis; species Podarcis bocagei. Next base: position 9,999,113 of record NC_138125.1, read on the forward strand.
TCCAACAAAGATGAAAAATACACTAAAATGTCACATATTAAAAACTTCCCTGAACAGGGCTGGTCAAGGGGTTTTCCAGCTTGAAGATGAGCTTTAATGATAAGGTTGTTAAATAGCCCTGTCTTTTAGAATGGACATGGGATATGAAGAGTTGTTGTGGAATTTATCTTTTGGGCATCTGGGTAGCTAACTCTGATAGAAAGAGGCTTTTGTGGCATCATTGATGCCTGCTCTACATTAAGTATTTAAAATCCATTAGAATTGCAGGTTTTAATTACCAGTATGACTTTTGTAAATTATAAATCAACAAAGACAGTACTGTTCTCAATACCCGATATGAGACTAGATATTTACTGTACATAAAGTGGAGTGGCTTCTTTGAAACACACTGTCCCCATCTGTTCTCCAGTATCTTAGAACAGTGTATACTCTAATCACCTATCAGATTTCCAGTTTCATATTCTGGAGCACAAGAGCTGAATTTTTTTGGGGTGGTGGTGGTGGTGGTTCTTTTTGCTTATTGGCAAACACTTTTTGCTGATGTTTAATTTTAATGTTTGCTATTATATTCTAATGGATTATTGAATATTGCTTTATTTGATATAAGTTATTCATTTTAGAGTTATTGTGATTTTTTAATATTGGATTGTTACTATTATTTTTTGATGTTTTATTATGCTTTTATATGTTTTGGAAGCCACCCAGAGTGGCTGGGGGGGTAATAATAATAATAATAATAATAATAATAATAATAATAATTTGGAAGCCACCCAGAGTGGCTGGGGGGTAGTAGTAGTAGTAGTAGTAGTAATAATAATAATAATAATAATAATAATAATAATAATAATAATAATAATAATAATAATTAATAAATAAATAAATAAATAAATGGATAGCATTCTTTTCATCCCTGCTTTAGTTTGAAAAATAAGCTGCTTGATGCCAGTTGTGGATTTGTGCCAAGTATGCCAGCGATCCAAAGAACTACTTTAGGCCTGCCCAAGGGTGTGGGCATATGTTTTTGAATTTGAACAATGGACAACACCATATAACAAACTATCTTGAAAAGCCCTCACAATTTCAGATGCATTTTTCTGTGTTCGTGGCTGGACAAGCAGGCAGCCTGGCTGCTGTTTGAAAGGATGGATCCTTCAGTGCATGGAATTAATTTTGTGGTTGTTTGGAACTTGTAATGTGCACATACAAACACACAATGGTGAGATATGGTGAGGAGAAGGTGTCATTATGAAATCATAATTTTCTGTGCTTGAGAAACAGTAACATGACACCTTACTTAAGAATAAACTGGCTAATAATCAAACTGATGGAGCATAGTTCCTAAATGCTAGTCCAGCCTTTCAAATTAGTCTACAAATGTTACTTGGCCTACCCAAGTTAGCCGTGGCAACTAGTTTCTTGATAATTTGTGTTCTGATGTTTGTGTACATTGAAGGTACCAGTTTTGATTACCACATGGTTACTGTTTTTAAAATTTAAATGGATCTCTTGAAGGTAGATAGCAACTACAGTACTGTTCAAATAATGTCGCAGACGTGAGGCTAGAGCTGTGAAAGAGATCTATTGTAGAAAGGCTTTGGCTCTGGAAGAAGAGCATACAGTGGTACCTCGGGATGTGAACGGGATCCGTTCCGGAGCCCCGTTCACTTCCCAAAGCGAACGTAACCCGTGTCTACGCATGCGCAGGTCACGTTTCGGCGCTTCTGTGTATGCGCGTGACGTCATTTTGACGGTCTGCACATGTGTGCCTGGCGAAACCTGGAAGTGACGCGCTCCGTTACTTCTGGGTCACCGTGGAGCGCAACCCGAATTTGCCTAACCCGAAGCGTATTCATCCCGAGGTATGACTGTATTCGCGACATGTGGCTTTGGTGGCACTATAGTCCCAGCCTTTGATAAATGAAGTACGCAGTTAGTTTAGATGTGGTGAAGATTCTGGCTTAACTTTAATGTTTGCATTGCAAATTTGTGTGAGTTTTTTCTTTCATGATAACAGTTTTATACAGTTAAATGTGACGCATTTGTTGGCTGCTGAAGGGAATGTTGATATCTAGTAGATCTGCCTTGATAATTTAGGAGACAAGTTTTGGTGATTTATTTTTTTCTTCCCAAGGAAGTTTCAAATTAGGTTATGGTAAAGTTGCAGAAAGCCGCTTAGAAATTGTGAGATTCTATTCCATTCTAAACAGTTTTGTTCTGTGTTCTAAACCAAACCATTAGAAAACGCAGTGAAGCCTAAGTAATTTAGGCTAGGGAGCAGGATTCACAATGGGTTGTTGGACTAGATAAACCTTTGTTCTGAACCAGTAGGGCACTGGAGTTTGAAAAAGCTGAAGTTTGAAAAACACTGGTTGACTGAAGTAGGTGTTGGGAATCTGCTTGGCTCTGAGAACTTCCATAGGATTCCCAGAAACGAATCCATAAATGAATCACTGGACAGTAAATAGAGAGCTTCCTTTCAGGCATGCTGAATGGAGTATGGGATCAGTGCTTGTGTTTCCTTTCTGGCACACTTTCTAGGGCCAGCAAGGATTGGGAACCTTTTCCTGTCTAATGGCTGTATTTCCTATTGGCCAGCCCTTGGGACACACGGATGTCAGCAGCCAAAAAAATCTGAATGTGGCCAGAGTGGGCTGGGCCATCTCTTGTGCACACAGACACATCCCTTCACTTTTCTGCTATTCACATCAACAGAAACCAAGAACATTCATTCCCTTTATTCCTCTCCTCCTGCTCAAGTCACAGCCGATACACAGGTGAAATCTCTCCTTCGGTAATCAGTTTGTCTTGTCCCTCACATTTTCTGCCCCAAGGGTCGCTTGTTGAGGTTCTTGCTTGTGTTGAGTAGGGGTGAATAGCCTTGTGGGGTTTTTTTATGGTATAACACTTTTCAGTGTATTTGTATTGATTTACTGGATACCTTGTTATTATTAATTTTTTACTTAAAGCTTTTTCAGCAGTACACAATAAAGTGAAAAAAGATAAAGAGCGCAATATATGCGCGCACACACACAAATGTGCGTTCACACATATATATGCATATGTATATATGCTAATACATATATGATTATTAATGATGAGCCTCTTGGGCTTGCTGATCGGAAGGTCAGCGGTTTGAATCCATGTGACGGGGTGGTCTCCCGTTGCTCTGTCTCAGCTTCTGCCAACCTAGCAGTTCAAAAGCGTACCAGTGCATGTAGATAAATAGGTACCGCTGTGTCAGGAAGGTAAACGGCGTTTCCATGCGCTCTGGTTTCCGTCACTGTGTTCCACTGCGCCAGAAGCGGTTTAGTCATACTGGCCACATGAACCGGAAAGCTATCTGTGGACAAATACCAGCTCCCTCGGAGGAGATAGTCGCCTTTGACTGGACTTAACTGTCCAGGGTTCTTTTAATAACCTACTATATTCTGTATGAACTTGCTCCAAATATCAATATATTTATCCAAGCAAAGTCTGTGTCTATGAGAAATCCATTCATACGTTGCAAGTACTGTCATGTCTTCAATCCATTGATTAAAGGAGAGCATATTTTTGTCATTCCAACTCATGAATAACACAGCTTAAAAGTTTGGCTGTGACTGAGTGGGAAGAAGGAAAATTCTCATTAGCAGAGTGCTTCAGAAATTGCTATTTTTAAGCCCCATCCAGCCCTCATCCCATATCTATGTAGACCAGCCGTGCAGAGTCTGGATTATTTACTGTATATGTAACTAAGCAGGTACAACTTCTTACAAAGCTGTAACGTGAGTGGGGCATTTCAGGCAGCCGTGATCTCACAGCACTTCCAGAATTATTTGCAGCACTCAAAACTGATAATACAGCTGAGCACTTCTGGAACTGCACAAAGAGTTAACAGCTGTTAATGCTGGTGAAAACATGATCCCACTTGTTAGTAGTTCCCCATCCTTGGTCTAGGTCATGGGTTGATAACCTGTGGTATGCAGCATTCCTGGGCAGGATGCAGGATTACGTAATCCAAGTTCACTCCTTGCATTCAGAATCAACTACATAAACACTCTAGTTTCTAGGGGATTTCATTTTAAACAGACATTCTGCATTTTACTCAATTGTCTAGACTTGATTGTTAAAAAATGAAAGTGTTCATTTGTTGGGACATTTGAACAACTTGCCATATGTATGTCTGCATACAACTTTTTAAATCCCTGCAAGATTAAACATGTTGCAAAGTTAAAATATGGAATGCAGAAGCTATCGGTTAGATGGCTGTTTCGTTTTTTAATGAGTAGGCAGTCATAGTTATTTAATTGTGAAGGTAGAAGCTTTTAAAGGGATGGTTGTCAGTACAGTGGTACTTTGATTTAAGAACAGTCCTGTTTACGAACAATTTGGTTTACGAACTCCGCAAAACTGGAAGTAGTGTCCCGCTTTGAGAACTTTACCTCAGTCTACGAACAGAATGCTGATAGGGAAGGATAAACATCTGATCTGCTCCACCCCCCAATACACAGCTAAACTTGTCAGTGGTCCTCCAAGGAGGGGATGGAAGGAACAGCTTCTGCTTGAATCAGAGAATGAAGTGTGGAGCACTAATGGAGCTTCACTGACTCTCTAGTTCTGTGATGGTACTTCCCAGTAGGAATAGCGGTATCATGGTCCTGCTGATTATTGGTATCACTCTGTAAATAAACGGTGATGATAATTATAATAATGGAACTCATTTCTGACCTCTGAATTTAGGTTCATCAGGCCCTTCTTCCTTTTTATTAGTGGGATTTTTTGTTTGTTTCAACTGTAACAAGCAGCCTGACAAAGCCATCTTCACCCCTGGAAGATGGGACCCAAAGTGCTGGGCTATACTGCATCTTTCAAGGGAACTTCTCATCTGTCCGCTTCTGTCTGTGAGGTCCTGGTACATACAGTCTCATAACATTAGCTATATATTTATAGTTTCTTCTTTGCAACCATATGAGATAGGAAGTTGACAGATAAATAACAAAGTCTTTGGAAGCTGTGTGTATGTGTTTGAGGAATACATTCACAACCTCACCAAGGTTGCCTGTGTCGTCTTTTTGAGGCTCTCTGGAATCCTAACCCGAGGAACATTTGATATCTAGTTGTCCCCTGATGGTCTCATTTTGTATTTAAGTACAAAATACATATATCCTTAAAAGCCAGAAAGAAAGAAATACTGGATAAAATGCTAAGGAAAAATCAAGACAGGTAGCTGGGGGGGGGAGTTATGAGCCAGGTAAATTGATATTTTTGGGATCAATTTTTGTTGGTGAAAATGTATGTAATCAGTTTAGTTAAAAGTAATTATTGTTGGGATATAACATGCAATAAATAAAATAACAAGCACAACAACCTTTCCATTCTACCTGACAGTTACCTGAACTCTAAAGCTTGCATACTCTTTCAGTAAACTGGTCCAGAAAAATATTACCGTATTTTTTGCTCTATAAGACTCACTTTTTCCCTCCTAAAAAGTAAGGGGGAATGTGTGTGCGTCTTATGGAGCGAATGCAGCCTGCGCAGCTATCCCAGAAGCCAGAACAGCAAGAGGGATTGCTGCTTTCTCTGCGCAGCGATCCCTCTTGCTGTTCTGGCTTCTGGGATTCAGAATATCTTTTTTCTTGTTTTCCTCCTCCAAAAACTAGGTGCGTCCTATGGTCTGGTGCGTCTTATAGAGCGAAAAATACGGTGCATTACCTATTTTGTGTATCTCATTCTCTGGAGTTTCAAAGGAACTCTAGTTTTTGCCACTGTACTATAATTTCTGGCGACTTACCACTTCCTCTAGGTCACAGCCCAGCCCAATACAGTAACACCTAATTTACAGGCAACTGGCGTGAAAAGAATATACAATACCAGTGAATTGTGTGGTGGTTTTCCTGAAACCAAATAACCTACAGAAGACAAATTAGTGCTGCCTCTTATTTTGTAGGCACTGAAACTTGGCTTTCTGATTATTTTGTTGAAAGCTGCTTTGAGCTTGTGTAAAGGTTGCCTGTAAATGTGTTATTTTTTAAAAAATTGTCTTGTTTACAGGGCATACTTTTTCGAGAGTTGTCTTGTTTACAGGACACATTTTTGGGGGAATAACTTAAGTTTTGAGGTGTTAGGATAAAAGTGCAAGAGCAGTGCCTTTAAAGGGACTGCCGGGGGGGGGGGGAGGATAGCAGAAGGAATGTTTTCCTCTGTTTATCCAGGTGGACTATTTTGTTTGGACATCTGAGTTGCTTGTTTTGAGGTATTCTCCAGCACTAATGTGAATACTTGCTTAATGGTGGTACATTTGTCTAATTTACAGTAGTCATATAATATGATTGTATACCTCTCAAATCACCAGGAGACTTAATCCCCATGGTTGACTTCAGTGAGACTACTTTGCAGTAATTAATTTTGTGGATTGCAATCTTTTATCATTGGTTTGTGACTTGATCACTAAGCATAAATCACGAGCTGCCTTTTCATTAACCCTTCATTGCACCTGCACATTTATCTTTTTGGAATAAAACACTTAGAAGCAAAACAGTTCAGTAGTCAGGTTTGAGTATCTGAAGCATTTAAAATTTAGAGTCGAAATCTTACAGCTTTGTTGTTGTTTTTTAACCTTCCCAACTGCTTCACTTACAGTGTTAGGTTTTGCAGTCCCTGGAAGCAGCTATATGATGTTGCAGGCTGGAATTCTTTAGCTATATACAGTATATCAAACCTAACAGTGGGAGACGTTTTGGAACATAGTAGTACATGTGAGTTTGGTAATGTTGGTAAGTCAAGCAAATGGGGCAAGCTGTAGTTCCCAACGCTACCGCATAAGGAGTGTCAGATGTAGTATTTACTCAGCAGGAAGAAATGGCATAGGCTGTGCAAGTTCTATCCTCCATTGTTCTGTGCTCAGGCTTTCAGTTTTTGAAAAATATTCCTACTTTGTGACCAAAAATATTTGCGACTCTGATTTCTCACTGTTGAACCCTGACCACCCCCACCCCACCCGCTCCCTTAGAAGTATATGCAGAGTCAGGTTACTGCTATTCTAGCAAACATCCTGTAAATTTAAAAAAGGTAGTTCTCAAGAAATTTGGCTCCATCACTTACAATTTCTACTAAGGGATTCAGCAGCCGCATAAGACCTTCTGTGGAATTTAAGCATGGTTTACCATGAAAGCAAAAATAAATTTTGTCATTTGACTGCAAGCATAAATATTGGATAAGGACACTGATAACTTCTTTCTCTTGGCTTTTTTTCCCTGAGTTGGATTCCTGTAAGAGATTAAAACCAGTGTTAGAAACTCAGATATATAATCTAATCAACAAATGCAGCAGTGTTTCTGTGAAATGTATGTGCACACTGATTACAGCTGATTGGTTGGACAGGACTTCAGGAATATGAGTTGTCTTCTTGTTCTTTCAACTTACCAAACTGCTTTTGTACCTTTGATCTTTTATTTGTTGGGGGCTGCTAAATTTGCCATTTTATAAACTTGAAAAAACAGACCTTTTATATGAAAGCAGATATACATGTAACCCTTGTCAAGACTGTTTTTTGGATTTTAAAAATGTTTATCCTGGGAATTGTACTTGGGCTAAGTCTGAAACAGCTTAAATTATATTTAGTTAAAATAAAAAAATTAAAAATAGTCGAGTAGCACCTTAAAGGTAAAGGAACCCCTGACGTTTAGTCGAGTCGGAGACAACTCTGGGGTTGCGGCGCTCATCTGGCTTTACTGGCCAAGGGAGCCGGCGTACATGCACACAAAAGTATGCACACAAAAGCAGATACCTATAACAAACTTAGTTGCTCTCTAATGTGCTACTGGACTATTTTTTTATTTTTTATTTCGACTGCGTCAGACCAGCACAGCTACCTACCTGAATTTATATTTAGTTAGTTTATGGCGGGTGGCACTGTGATCTAAACCACAGAGCCTAGGGCTTGCTGATCAGAAGGTCGGCAGTTCGAATCCCCACAACAGGGTGAGCTCCCATTGCTTGGTCCCTGCTCCTGCCAACCTAGCTGTTAGAAATCACATCAGAGTGCAAGTAGATAAATACGTACCGCTCCGGTGGGAAGGTAAACGTCGTTTCCGTGCGCTGCTCTGGTTTCGCCAGAAGCGGCTTAGTCATGCTGGCCACATGACCCGGAAAAACTGGACAAATGTCGGCTCCCTCGGGCAGTAAAAGAAGATGAGCGCCGCAACCGGACCTAATGGTCAGGGGTCCCTTTACCTTTACCTAGTTTGTGTATACACCCCAGTCACTCTCAGGCCCCCACTGAGACAGAACGGCCCAGAGATTCATCTCTACACACCCTCAAGGCTGTGTTATTCCTAGATATTTGAGCCCTTTTCCTATTACCGTATTTTTCGCTCTATAACACGCACCTGACCATAACACGCACGTAGTTTTTAGGGGAGGAAAATCCGTAGGCATGCCACCCATAGGCATTTCCTCCATAACACGCACAGACATTTCCCCTTACTTTCTAGGAGGAAAAAAGTGAGTGTTATGGTGCAAAAAATACGGTAGTTTCTTAATCACCCTACACTCTTTCTCCAAGCTTCCTGCATTTACCCTTATGTTGGTGCTTCATCTAGCTTTCACAGGCCCTGTCCCAGACCAAACAAGCATCCAGTTCCTGAAGAGAGGCGGCGGCCAACCCTCCTTGCTTTTCCTTTTCACAAATGGCCAGATTGCACTTAATTAACCATCTGTTTTATTGGCTCGTTTTACATGTTGGGGAAAGGGGAACACAGAGCTTCAGAAATGAAGCTCAAAACCGTGTGATACTGGAGACTGCATGTGAAGACTTGGAACAGGAGTAATTTTTTTCCTGGTTTTTATACATGATTGCTGTAAAATGGAGATGGGAAAAGTTTTCACAGGATAAAAATGAGACTACTGGAAAGGCCAAATCTATGTGTGTTTAAAAATGTAATATTTTGTGTTTTATTTTTATAAGTGGTCATATATGAATTTCACTTGCAAAAAATATGGAAAGGGTGGTGACAGCTTAATTATTTTGAATAACTTTTAGAACAGAGGATAAACTAACATAAATTAATCTGCAATAAAGGAAACACATTTAAGGCCTTGTATAATGAAGTAGGTGGTGTTAATATATAATATTGGTGGAGATAGTTCCTTTCAGCAGTGTTTAGGTGATCATCATAGCATTTCTTGGTAATCATACTAAATGTATAGTAGTAGTTGTTTCAGAATCCAAAAGTATTGGCAGGGCATAAGTGCTGTTTACATGTATTTTATAAATAGAGGACTTAATTACTATTGTTGCTGTTCCAGTGAAGGGCATTAAGTCCTCAATCAGGAAGACCACCCATGGAATCAGAAAATTACCACTCTGGGAGTGTATACACAAACGACAGTGAAAAAAGGTCACCACCAGTATCAATTATTTTTTATTTAGCCATTATATAGGGACAAGCAGCCAAGCTGAAATATGTTTGCAGAAGTCAGTTGTTGTTAAACCATAATTCCTCCCTCAAGCTTAAGATGTGGTCTTCTTCACTGCCTGGTAAGGGCATTAAGACCTGCAAATGGAATCTGGTTAGTTAGATTTGTCATGGCCTGATGAATGTCAGCTTGTAGTAACATGGAGGTGGGCTTTTTCTCTGGTGCCACCCGTACTGTTGAATGCTCTGCCTGCTGAAATATGGGAGGCCCCATCGGTATTGGCAGTCTGGTCGCCCTTGAAGATGCGCCTCTTCAGACCAGCATTTCCTTCTGTTAGATATTTAATTTTGGATGTTTTAATGTAGTTGTTTTACTGTGTGTGTGTTACCTGTAGTTTTATAATTGGCTTTATTCTTACTGTTTTGCTGTTGGATTTTGTCTCTCATCTGCCTTGGTAGCCCTTGTTGAAATAAAATGCAATATATTGATAATTCCTTTTACTACTAACACTACTATTAATAGTACAGCAGCAACATTGGGCTAAATCAGAGATAGCAAATATGATGACTTCCAGATGTAGTTGGACTACAACTCCTTACAGCTTTGACCATTGGCACTGCTGGCTGGGGCTGCTGGGAGTTAAGAGTCAAATATCATCTGGGGGGCTCCAAGTTGGCTACCACTGTGCCAAACTGTATACCTGCTGGTTGATGAGAATGGTCTCAAGTATAAGGTTTGCATTATTGTCTGAAAAAGACCTGAGCAAAGTAGAGGTAACCTAGAGCTGAGAGCGAATAGAAAAACAAGACAGATGAAACCACAGGTGGAACATTGACAAATCTTGAGTGCTACCCTGTACTCATCATAACTTAAAATAAAAAAAATTCCTTCCTGTAGCACCTTAAAGACCAACTAAGTTAGTTCTTGGTATAAGCTTTTGTGTGCATGCACACTTCTTCAGATACCTTCGTGCATGCACACGAAAGCTTATACCAAGAACTAACTTAGTTGGTCTTTAAGGTGCTACAGGAAGGATTTTTTTTTATTTTGACTATGGCAGACCAACACGGCTACCTATCTGTAACTCATCATAACTTATCATTATTGGCAGATCACTGTGTGCATGCCACAATTCTGCAGAAGTGCAGAGAAAACACCAAATGTGGAAGTGGCCACAGAGCTCTTGCTTCCTGAGAAACTCTGCTTTTGCCTTTTAGTGGTGGTGGTGGTGGCTGTTAGAGTGGAGTCTTCAAGCCATATGACTGTGAACGTTGCCTTGAACACTTGTCTGCAATGTTTTCTCCTTATGGAAGCCTTAAATGTGGTTGAATAAGATACTGGCCAGGGGGGGGGGGGGCAAGGCCATGGATGGCTGTTTGTAAGTAGAAACAGCATGATGTATGCACAGCCCTGGCTATCATTAAAAAGTTAGCAACAGTCCATTCCAGAGCTGGGGAGCCTGGGGCCCCACAAATCTTACTGAAGTCCAACTTTCAGTATGGCCAGGGGACAGGAATGATGGGAGTTGTAGTTTTACCGTATCTGGAGGGCCACAGGCTCCACAGCCCTGGAATAGTTTCAGCCCATTCTCCATGCTCCCATTATTTCAGTAACGAAAGGACCCCCAAGGTAGCTTATAAGTAGAACAAAGCATAAAACTATACTACCGTATTTTTCGCTCTATAACACGCACCAGACCATAACACGCACGTAGTTTTTAGAGGAGGAAAATCCGTAGGCATGCCACCCATAGGCATTTCCTCCATAACACGCACAGACATTTCCCCTTACTTTCTAGGAGGAAAAAAGTGAGTGTTATGGTGCAAAAAATACGGTATATCGCCTGCATCATGAATCCCTCTTCAGTTTGTGCTGTGGATAAACAACATTCCTCTGGTAAATATGCTTCAAGTCATGAGTTACCTTGACAGGACTCCCAAGGCCATAGGACGTTGTACAAATCCTGCCGACCTAGTTCTTTGTGTAACTTGGGGAGCTGCCATCCGCATTGTGTTTGTGACACAGGAGTGCTTCTGCCTGTCAATAGTTATGTCTAAAAACACGATGTGGAAAGAGTAATGTAAGCTGTGTTCAAGAAGGGTACATTGACTGGCGGATGTTGCCAAAGGCAGGAGAAGCAGATGTTGCCAAGAAAGATGGGAGCGGCTTGGCAGCATCCACAGGGTGTGGGCCAACCCTTTCCAACAGACACAGCAGCGAGTTCTGAGGAATCCAAAACGAATCAGGCCTACAAGTATTTGCCTATTTAAAACAACCCGATGAACTTCAACTTTCCATCCAGAAGATACTGTTCCTTCTCTCTGCCAGTTCATTTCCTTCCCCACTGCCATTTTTCTCCCATTTCTTTGAACCGCTAGCCTTTTAAAAAAGCCCTTTCCTACCGTCCCACCCTTCTCTCTTTTGACATGCTGTGTTTCCAAACCCCTGCTGCACCTCGTCTTACAGCTTTGCTTTTCATTTCTCACCTCCAAACCCAGATTGGAGCATCTCTGCGAATCACAGTTGATGATCCTTACTGTTAGAGCAGTTTAGTCACTGGCAGAGGGACTTTTCTGCCAGCCCCACACCCCTGCAACATTGCCACAGCTTATTCAGTTGCTGCAGGAGGTGTCAATGGCATATAATATATGAAGCAACTTCCAGACCCTTATTGGAGGGTGGGATACGACTCTAGCCATATTGTTATCATGAAACATCAAGTAACATTTCTGGTGCTTTTTATATGGGCTTCCTTGCCAGTATTTGAAACTCTGGTATAAGCTAGATGCCAAACAGCACCTTAAACCTAGGTTGTGCTTGCCACAGTGCAATGTCTTTGTTTGTTGGGGTTGGAATAGATGACCCTCAGGGTCCCTTCCAGCACTACAGTTCTATGATTCTATGATCTCAGCTACATTGTTTGAATGTAGCTTTCTCTTACAACAATTCCCTTGTCCCAGTATACAAGAAGAAGAAACACACAAAGTGGAAATGGCAATGAACCATGAACTAAGGCAGATGTTTTTAAATGCTGATTGCTGGGTTCCATTTGGGTGGCTTGTGGAAAGCAGTCGTGTGTGCGTGCGCGCTTGCGCTTCTGAAATACCACTTGTTGGAAGCTGCAAGAGAAATTGCCTCCTCTTAAATGTTGTAATAGCTTTATGAATAGGCTTATTAGTAGCCTTTTGAAGTTACCGTAAATATTTCATTTGACTGAATTGTGTGTGTGTGTGTGTCATCACAATCTGATAGAAGTGGCGGTTAATCACATCTAATTTAATTTGCTTGCTGCACTAGATCATTTTAGTGGGTCTGGCTTCATCGTAGAAACAGATGGGTTGTGCAGCTGAGATGCTTGATGGATCCATCCTTGGTACACTGAATCAATTGATTGCTGGCAACCTTGCTCATAATTCAGGTAGCAATATGTGATATTTTAGGAATAGTTTTATTAATAACCACATAGCTCTTTTTAGAATACTGCTTCAGTGTTCAGAGTAATGAATCATATTTACAGCCTTGTAAGGCAGATGTGGGGGAACATTTGACCCTCTTCATGTTTGCTGAACTGCAGCTCCCATCAGCCCCAGCAAGCATGGCCAATGGGTATTGTAGTTAAGCAATATCTGGAGAGCCGAAGAGCCCCCACACCTGTTGTAAGATAAGATCTATATTAACATAAGGTGTGCAGGATCAGACAAAAGACCCATCTCATCTGTCAGGTTTACCACACTGGTAAAGTTGTCACCCAGAGAACCTAGATTTGTAGGACTATTAATTAATTAATAAATTCCTCCTGGAAAACCCCCAGAGCTGGCTATTAATTTTATGTATTTATTTCTATAATTCATATCTTCCAAGAGAGTCTCGGCAGCTTACATCCTTCATCAAACACAAAACAATACCGTAGCTGCAAGCATCATTTGAAAACTGCCTTTCAACTCCCCATTGGTCACTTTTATGCTGGCTGTTCTGTTTTCTTCACTATCTTCCATCTTGCCTTTCACTCTACTAGTCCAAATGCCACAGGAGCTCCCTTCCAATTCTCCTCCCACAAAACCCAGCACACTGAGCCCTTAAAATCATCCTCTGTGCTCTTCCTCCACCTTCCAAATAGTTCACTTTATAGCAGCTCTCCTACACATTTCTCAACAATTCACTGCCTCTTGCTGCCAAATCATTCCTCACGGCACTGCTGTGCCAATCCTCCCTAAAGTCCCACAAACCTCCCTTTCATCTCACCCAACCTTTTAGTCCTGTAGTCAAAACTCCTTCTGAAGTCAACAGCCCCTGCTCCTTATCAGTAGCATATTGAACCGTCACATTGTGGTTAATAGATGCGGGCAGACCTGTTTTCCTTGAATTTCTCCGATCGCTTTTTATTACGTCTGTACATTGCCTTTCCAGCATAAGCTACCCAAGGTAGCTAAGATTAAAATGAACTCTTTAAAGGTTATATATTAAACAATATTGATATAATGGTTAGTGTCAGACTAGGATCTGGGAGACCAGAGTTTGAATTCCCACTCAGCCATGAAGCTCACGGGGGACTTTGCGCCTCTCACCGTGAACTCCTGCCAGGAGAAGTGGGATATAAATGTAGTATTAATAATTGTGTGTATGAAAACGGGGGGTGGGGGGTGGAAATCACAGTTTGTTGTGAAATGGTGGCCACTCGGTCACATTTTCGATTAGCCCTAGGTGTGCACAGTAGTTCAAAGTTGACAAAATTGCCTCTCAATTTGAGGAGACATACTACCCTTCAGAAAAACAAAGCAAAGCAAAAACGAACATTTGCAGTATATTTGATTTTTAGAACAATTCTTGGCTCAGCTGGTGAATTTCCTTGTAATTGCCACAACACAGAGAATTTTTAGAGTAGAAATTCTGCAGAGAAGGGTGCACGTGACGAAGTGGTAACAGAAGTGAAACTACCGAAAATAATGATTTTGCATAGACTTTTCTCTGTCTTCTTTAAACAAATGGGGGGGGGGTTTGGAAGGTGAGCTCATATTACAGAAGCGATTCTGCATATCCAGGGTATCTTGTACAGTGGTAAAGGTAAAGGGGACCCCTGACCATTAGGTCCAGTCGTGGCCGACTTTGGGGTTGCAGCGCTCATCTCGCTCTATAGGCTTAGGGAGCCGGCGTACAGCTTCCGGGTCATGTGGCCAGCATGACTAAGCTGCTTCTGGCGAACCAGAGCAGTGCACAGAAACGCCGTTTACCTTCCCACGAGAGTGGTACCTATTTATCTACTTGCACTTTGACGTGCTTTCGAACTGCTAGGTTGGCAGGAGCAGGGACCGAGCAACGGGAGCTCACCCCATTGCTGGGATTTGAACCGCTGACCTTCTGATCGGCAAGTCCTAGGCTCTGTGGTTTAACCCACAGCGCCACCCGCGCCCCCTGTACAGTGGTACCTCGGGTTAAGTACTTAATTCGTTCTGGAGGTCCGTTCTTTACCTGAAACTGTTCTTAACCTGAAGCACCACTTTAGCTAATGGGGCCTCCCACTGCAGCCGCGCGATTTCTGTTCTCATCCTGAAGCAGAGTTCTTAACCCAAGGTACTATTTCTGGGTTAGCGGAGTCTGTAACCTGAAGTGTATGTAACCTGAGGTACCACTGTACGACCCTTTCCCTCCCCAAGAGAAATCTCTGAATAGGACCTCAGAGAACGCATGCCAAGCGGCTTATAAGGCATTCCTGTTCAAAAGGCATAGCTGCTCAGTTTCTCCATGAGTAAGTCATCTGGATAGCTTAAAGCAATTGCCTTACAAGGAAGATCTGAGCTGCTGTGAAATGCAAGCTATATTGGGTAGAAACAGTAACTGGAAAAAATAGCTCAACCTTTCAAAAACTTGATATGAGGATGGTGCATACCCTCCTGCTCATCTTTCCTACACTGCAACTTCTTTCAGGCTTTGCATATCTCTGTGCAGCCGCTGCTCTGGCTTACTGGTTATCCTCCCCACCACTCTGGTGGAGCTATTCCAGTGGGACCAGTGCCACACATAGAGCCAGTACCACAGGTAGAGCCATGTGCTTGACCATGGCAGGCGTGCTACCACTGCTTTGCTTTTGAGTTTCTAGTACTGTGGCCTTCAGACTCATGGCTGGTGTTGGCAAAGGTTTCTACTAGTGGTAGCCCCTCAAAATGGGATTTCTTCCCAAGGAAGTCCCAGTCGCCCGCACCTTGCAGGCTTTTGCAAAGATAGCCGAAAGCTTATTTCGGGCTGACTAAACAAATTTAGTTATTTTAACAGTGATTATTATTTTGTTGTTTTGGCATTTGTTTTTGGTTAAGCGCTCGAAAAAGTCCTGAAACTTCATTATTTCGCACTGAACGCTGTAACTCTGTATTGGAATTGCTAGCAATTGTTAACTGCTTTTCAACCTATGGACAGCTCCTGCCAGCCTCAGCCACCTTGACCAATGGACAAAGAGGATGGGAGTTATAGTGCAACATCATCTGGGGGCTCAAGGCTGAAGAACACTGTTGTAAACCACCTATGGAGCCTTTTCTAGCACTGAATGTCAGAATAAAAGGGTCCCCACCCCTTTTAAAGTGCAGTTATAAAGGCTACGTGGTTGAGGTTCTTTCTCCCTTCTAGACTAAAAACCTGTGGCGTTTTTCAGGTGGCTAGGTGAGTGGTATGGTTGGCTCTATCTTCAGGTAGTGGCTTGGAGGCAATAATTCCTCAGTGAAAACACAAGGCAAATACACATGGTCTTAAATACTCATACTTAACTTTATTTCCACAGGATAAGTTCAGAACGCAGAAAGGAGAAGTCCAGAGATGCAGCCAGGTGCAGGAGGAGTAAGGAATCGGAGGTGTTCTATGAACTGGCTCACCAGTTGCCTCTTCCCCACCATGTGAGCGCACATCTCGACAAAGCCTCAATTATGAGGCTAACAATCAGCTACCTGCGCATGAGAAAACTGCTTGATGCAGGTGAGATTTTACAGTTGGAGGAGGATGGAGTGAAAAGTAGGGTTTGGAACAATTCAGTGAATCAGAAGTTTTAACTCTTGTGTTTCAATGATCTGAAATTGCATCATTTCTCAGCAGCTTAATTTCACTCCCCACCCCCTGCAGGTCAGGAAGGTCATTTCGTGAAATAATTGGAGGGGAAAACCCAAGAACTATCTTTTTTTCAGTGGTTGGAGCTCAAAGTGTGCCATCCTCTCACCCTCAACCCCTGTGACATTGCTTTTGCTAGAGAATGTTACCTCCACAAAATGAGCTCAGGAAGAGATAACAGACTTGCTACATTTTGTTAAAGACTGCCAGCAACACAAGCTTTTTCGAGGTTTATTTGCATATATACCCTGCTCGGTTAAATTGCCGCTGTTTCCACAATATTTACTCAGCTGCCTCTGCCATCTCTTAAAAACCCATTTTATATACCTTTTACGTAACCTTTAATACCTGGTTTATGCAGAGACAGACAGTCAAAGACCGAGGGCATGGTTTGAAGACACATGGTGGTCTAAACTTATTGAAACTAGTTTGCTCTGTGCTTGGATGGCAGATACTGTAAGTTCCTGATTTACCTGAGAGAGCCAAACATGTGTGATCTCATCCACTTGTACTTAATGGGGTGAGGACTTTTCCCTGAGAAATTTGTGCTGTTAAGATATGTGAGTAGCATAGGTCATAAGTACGTATTAAAATTGGAACAGACACCATAGTAGTGCTGCCATTATTGGTCCATGTCTTGTTCTAACATTCAAAATCAAGTATTCTTCATTTTTTTCATTAAACTGGTTCTCCTGTTTTACTTCACAAACTTTTATTAGTTTTGCTTTGGGATGAATATATCAGATACTGGAGTGTTGAGGCAATAATAATATTATTATTATTATTATTATTATTATTATTATTATTATTATTATTATTATTATTATTTATAAACAACTGCCTTTCATTTCAAGAAGAAACATAGAGGTGATTCACAAACAAACAAATTTTTTATTTATACCCTACCCGTCTCAGGTATAAAAGCCAAGAAGCAAAATAATAATAATTTAAACCAGTTACAAAAAATAGAGCTACCTGTAATTAAAATACATAGTAAAACAAGTAAATTAAAGCACCCATAATTAAATATACAATGAACAAGCTATTTAAAACAGCAAAACAGTTAAAACAGTTAAACAGCAATCAGAGTAAGAGATTCAAATCTAGGGATCTGGGAAATTGAATGCACTGGCTTTGTCTCCCAAATCTTTGACCAGGCATTATCCTCAGATTGGTAACCAATAGCCTTCTCCCAACATTCCTTTAGACCCTGTAGGTTTCCCATATCAAATTTAATTAGTTGATGGTGTACTCTTGCAGTCACATCCTTAGTATCAATATTGTATGTTCAAAGTCAGTCAAGGTTTTAGTGTCCTCCGAAATCTAAAATTTTGACTTTATAATGTATAGTGTCCCTTATGAGCCTTCAGGCTACAAGAAGCCTTCATAAAGAAAATCTTGAGCTTTTATGTAGGTTCTTCAACTTTCATCTTTGATCAGCACCAACTTTCCACCTTGAAAGTGTTATTATGAGTGGTGTATTTTAGCGATGATATGACTGAGTCCTGGTGGAATCAAACAGGAAATATGACCGACCAAATTTGTCTTAATGCCTAGGTGTCTGAAATCTAATGTGTAGATGTCTTAATGTCTAGGTGACCTGGAGGCAGAAGCTGAAATGGAGACTCAGCTGAATTGCTTTTACTTAAAAGCTCTTGATGGATTTGTCATGGTTCTCTCAGAGGATGGAGACATGATCTACATGTCTGAAAATGTGAACAAGTGCATGGGGCTCACACAGGTAGGAAACCAGCATCTCCTCCCATCGCTTTAGCTGAAATAAAATATTTTCCTACAATACAGCCACAATCCCATTAACTTAAAAGTACTGAACCTGGGTTGGGTCCAGTGTTTTGTCTATGGAAAACACACTACTAGACTGAACTTTTTCTTTTGCAGTTCGAGTTGACCGGACACAGTGTGTTTGATTTCACTCATCCGTGTGACCAGGAAGAGCTGAGAGAAATGCTCACCCACCGGAATGGTAAAACAGAGACGTTCAAACTTTTAACTTCAGGTCACATGCCTCATCTGATTGCTTGCTACTAATTATGCTTGATTGATTTAAGGAACAGCCTAACCCAGGATACTTAAATTAAGTCTGAAACACCCAAGGCTGCTTTTCAAAAGTTATGAAAAGTTTTTGCATTGCATGGTTTGTTACTTTTCTAACTGTTATAAGCTTCCTTGCAAGGGTTTGAACACTAAAAGGTGGGAGTTACACAAATAAAATACAGATTTTAATATATTGAGTAGAAATTGTGATTCAGTTAATGCATTTGCCCAGCCAAGGATCCTCTTTGTGGGTCCAGAGCCCCTGCCTCCTTTGCACATATGGCAATATGTGACTTGAGCAACCCTCACATAGGTCTAGACATGCCTGGGCTGTACTTGTGCAAAATCCCCCCTTTTGAGGGCCTGGGGAGCCAGCCACTTGTAAAATGAGTAATGCTATATGCTCATAGACCCAACTCTTCCCATGCCACTGGTGGATTGAGGAGTTTATATGAATCAAATCTATGTGCCTAAGCCCCCCCCCCCACATTCTTCAGGCAAGAGAGAATTTGAACCAGTACTGAGGATGCAAAATATTTAGCAACACTTGGTCTTTTGACCCTCGAGTGCCACTGTTTCATCACGTGAAAAGTTTTGGATGTGGGGCAACCACAGTTACATCAGCACAACGAGGGATAAATTGTGCCTTTTGACATAAAGCGCCATAGCTTACTACAGGGAATTTTTACTTGGAACAGTAGGATTACAACTTAAGCAGGATCAGTGTGCTGCATTTGCCTCACACAGGATATTGTTGCTGCAGTTACTTGCACAAACTAATTTGTGTCGCTTCATGCCATGGGAAGCTCTGAGCAAATATCAGTACCCTGTACTGGTTTTCTCACCTGCAAAACAGTTCATCTATCTTAATGATAGGATCTGTTTTCTGCATGTGCTTGAGAAGTAAATTTAAGTACCTCTTGAAGATAAACTAAATCTGGTTTGACCTGCCTCGGGATTTGTTTGTTTGCCTTTAATTAAAATAGGGGAGAGGCATTCTAAAACAACCTTGATACTATTCTGTTAATCCACCCACTTCTGAGTTGTTGTCCTCTAGGCCTTTTAAATTTTCATCTACACTGAGCACCTGTCTCCCACAATATTGACTACTTCTGTATTAATTGCCGCATTTCCTAAAACTGACATAGTAGCCATGTTCTCAACTCCAGCAGTTTCTACAGCATTAGACACCCTCCGAAACCCTCCAAAGTGCTTTAAACTCTGCTGGAAAAGAAACCGTAAAAGTATTTTTGCTGCATTAAGTCTGTATTTCAGTTGTTGCCTTCTGGATTCAATATTGCATGAAGTAGTGTATAATACTGATATTTAACACTCTTGCATTAGGTCCTGTGAAAAAAGGGAAGGAACATAACACGGAGCGCAGCTTTTTCCTCAGAATGAAGTGTACATTGACCAGCCGAGGAAGAACTGTCAATATAAAGTCTGCCACATGGAAGGTAATCATACCTATGCTCTCAAAGCAACAGACTTTGACGTTGGAATGGCTGGTGTGGTGTCAAGATTTACAGTAGACCCCGCAGCTTACACACATGTGTACATGTTTAGCTGTACGCACTTGGTAAACAATTTTAAAAAAAATAGAGGAGGAAGGCACCTGGGGGGGGGAAGAATTTAGCAATCCCACCAGCTATTGAACCCAATGTTTTTTGCAGTCGGTGAGCCTTTGAGAAGCATCAAAGTAATGCTCGAATTAGCAATGGCTTTTGCTGCAAATTAGATACATAAGCTTGCTGCCTTTTGATGTTCCTCAAGTAATTAGAGTTGGTAGCTAAAGTTCAGTTGCTGAATGGTGAGGCTCCTTGTCATACAATACCCCTTTCAACTTGTGTTGTTTGATTCCCTCTGTTACTTTGTCCTATATGGTGACCAATAAACACACAAGATGTAACCGGTTGTACTTTTGAATAAATAAGGTATACTGTTCATTGTATCAAATTGTAGTATACCTTATTTATTCAAAAGTACAGCCGGTTACGTCTTGTGTGTTTATTGAGTATGTTTCTCGTAATCACAGGTTTGTTGTTGTTTTGCTATATGGTAACGAAGCTCTCCTTTTCACCCCAACACCCAGGTACTTCATTGCACAGGGCACATTCGCGTCTATGACAATTCCAACAACCAGACAGTGTGTGGATATAAAAAGCCCCCCATGACATGTTTGGTGTTAATCTGTGAACCCATCCCCCATCCATCAAATATTGAAGTCCCCTTGGACAGCAAGACGTTCCTCAGCCGCCACTGCCTTGACATGAAATTTTCATACTGTGATGAAAGGTAAAAGCTCTGAGTGAAAGTAAGTGGTGCCTGGCTTTTCGTGTGAATGGTGGTAGGTGGACCTGCGTGTTGTTACTAGCCTTGTCTGTTTCCTTGACATTTTATTTGGCAAGAGTTAAACAGGTATGTCCTTGGGTGCACCCTTAAGTTTTGCAACTCCAGAATCTGAAAGCTGATGATGCAAAATACTTTCCAGATAAATTACGTGATGAATGTTCCATTTTAAGTTATGCTTACCCTTTTCATAAGCTTGTAACCAAAATCAAGGTGGTTTTTTAAAAAAAACTTATTTAGGCAAGAATGCACTACATTGCCACCCAGTGGCCAAAAGAATTGAATACTTTATGCTAGCCAGTAACTAAAACATGGCACTTCTAAACATTCAACTTGGAGCAGAAGTGATTCTCACCATGAACACTAAGGGCATTTTATGTAGTTTCTGTTACACCTTTATGTAAAACATTTTCATCCCATGATATTATGCCCTGGATGCATCTTATCTAAAACTCAAAGGAACAAAACACTCACTAAGAGTCAGAATATGATGCATGGCGATGGCAGTTATTCTTGGAACTTGTGGCAAGCTGAAATTGGTGGCATGAATTGGACTTAAAAGTTGTACTTGAATTCACAGACCTGAAGCAGCTGCCTTCTGTGTTAAATTACTGCTAGTTGTGATAAGGAGGCATATATCTGCTACAGTGGTGCCTCGCAAGACGAAATTAATCCGTTCCAAGAGTCTCTTCATCTTGCGGTTTTTTCGTCTTGCGAAGCACGGCTATTAGCGGCTTAGCGGCTATTAACGGCTTAGCGGCTTTAAGAAAAAGAAAACGAACTCCCAAGACGTTTCGTCTTGCGAAGCAAGCCCATAGGGAAATTTGTCTTGCGGAACGACTCAAAAAACGGAAAACTCTTTCATCTTGCGCGTTTTTCGTCTTGCGAGGCATTCGTCTTGCGAGGTACTACTGTATGATAAAAAGCAAAATGTAGGAGGGAGACATACCTATGTATTGGCTGTATCATTGCATTTGCGGAATGACATCAGTGGAACCTCCCTTCTCCATGTGTCACTTGCCCCAAAATTTGCTCTGGAAGGTTGAAGGGACACCCCCGAAGCATATTTTTTGGGTAGGGGGAGCAGAGGGCGGGGAAGTTCTGTTGCACTTGCAGAAGTCATTTTGCACAAGGAACAATTTAGTTGGGCATGATGAGAATCTTGGAGGGCCTTGGTTATCAGTGTCTTGATTAGATTAGGGAAGCGACTTGCCCATTTTCTGAAAAATGAGTTATTTACAGGGAACACACAGGCTGGATCTAGACACATCAAAGAAGCGTTTCAGTTTAAAGCATTGTAAATTTAAAGAGGGAAAACAGGTAGAGAAAAACAGGACCCCAAGTCACCATCTGGTGGCACAAAGTTATATCGCACATACAACGCATATAAATCACTTTTTCTTTACCAGTCTAGCTGAGTCCTAATTTAATATGGGAAGTGACATTAATTCATCCGGCTGTTCCGAAAAGCCACAAGCCACTTATTTGCTAATGTAGCTAACCAAGTGGTTTGTGTTTGTTTCAGTAGCTTGCAGACTGGCTGTGGTTTTTCTTGAAGTCACCTGCCCTTATTAAAAAACAAAATACCTGACCTTAAATAGAGTTTTATCTGCCCTGCAATATGTAGAAATATTACTGAATTAACATCCTTTCCCCCTTTTGTTTCAAGGATTACGGAACTGATGGGATACAACCCCGATGAGCTCCTGGGTCGCTCCATATATGAATATTATCATGCCCTGGACTCTGATCATCTGACCAAAACACATCATGACAGTAAGTGAGGGGGGTGTGGCTTTAGAAATGAGATGGTTGCAGGCTGAAGTACACTCTTTGTTGCTTACGTCTAGCTATCATGCGTCATAATGCCAGCAACATTCTAAAGGCTATGGATTGTTTCACTGTTAACCATTTTAGACATTGCCTAACAATGTAAATAATGTGTGTCTTTCTGCTTCCAGTGTTCGCTAAAGGACAGGTGACCACCGGGCAGTACAGAATGCTTGCCAAACATGGGGGCTATGTTTGGGTCGAGACTCAAGCAACCGTCATATACAACAATAAGAATTCTCAGCCACAGTGTATAGTGTGTGTGAATTATGTCTTGAGGTGAGCTTTCTGTGTTACCTGTGGGTATTTAGGGGTGGGTGTTTTTCGATGCCAAAGATCAGTCTAGTGACATCAGTATGCCTAAACAGCCTGGCTATCTCTCTCTCTCTCTCTCTCTCTCTCTCTCTCTCTCTCTCTCTCATACAATACTGTTGCCTTTGCTAGCAAAACATATCTCCTTCCATTTTAAGGGAAGCTGTGAAAACCTGTCGTGTGAATGCATAATTCATATAACCCAGTTTGTATGTGTGTTTGCCCATTTTCATATTATGCTGTCAGAGATGCCCAAGGAAATTGCTAACAAGGCTAACTAGAAAATGGTAACATCTTGAGCTGTACCATAGCTCCTTTATTCCTATGGATTGCCTCATTTTGTATTGGGGGCAGTTAAAGTGTGTGTGCGCACACACACACACACACACACACACGTAATATTCACCCAATGTACATACATTTTTATAGCTTGGATTGTGCCTGAATTGTGCTGCATATATATTAAAAATGAAAAACACCAGTAGACACATGTATCTGTAAATGCATCCTAGTCTGCTTGTGTGCATTCCAGTCCGTCATGCAGACTCCCACAGGGCATATTAACCCCATTAATACAAATAGCAGAACTGCCATTGCAGGGAAAATGCCTGGGTTAAATGTCTGCACATGCCACCTGCACGATCTATCTGCCTTGCAATTTAATCATTCCTTGGAACTCAAGTACTGTGCAGCATTCAGAAATGGAACGCTGAATGGACCCACAAGTACCTTCTAATGCCTTACACCATTGTGTATGTTAACACCCATGTGCATATGTATTGCGTGCATGGGGAGGGGCGGGGAATGGTAAATGAGGCTTAATTGAGCCATGGAGGGCAATGTTCTGTGAACAACCACTGCGCCTGTGGTGAGACCTCATAGTGCGTGCTCTTAGTATATAGTGCACTAAAAGAACAGTCTATAGAAGGATGCATCTATATTCATTAACAGAAACAGATATCTGTCATACCATATTTGTCTCTTCATTAGGGCTTTTCCAAATAAGTAGAAAGTTGTTTTTGTTTTTAAAAAAGGTTCTATAGAACTCTATGTTCTACCTTAAAGGTTGTAAACTACAAATATCTTCCTATCTTATAATGCTTAAATATATAAAACAAAATATATAGGGAGAAACAGCTTATCAACTGTGTAGATGGCTACAGTGTTACGGCTTTCATCAAGAGAACATACCTTGGATAAATTAATGTGGCCTGAGATGTTACCCTTTGCATACTAATCTCTATTTTATCTGCATCCTTCAGATTTGTTCTCATATTGCACTAATCCGGAAAGCCTTTTGCCAGGCTACTAATGAACATGTCAAACCCAGTCTTAGGAGTTTGCTAACCACTGAGTTCAGGCTAATTCCCAAGTAAGTGTTGCAGTGGTTTTAGAGTATTGTTCTGGGCTCCTCAATGAGAAGATGATTAGCAGGAGACCAGTTTCCTGGAAAATCAGCTTGCCCGCTACTAGCAATCTTTCTCTGCAATGTGCAGCCATAGGGGGAAGTGTTTGATGTGTTCTGTAGGTAGGTGTGGTTAGTTCACCATATGGACTGAGTTAACACCATAAAATTCTCTGCAACGAGCAGGGGTCCTGCGGCAGGAAAGAGATAGAAAGTGTTGGAAGCCACTAATGTGATAAACTTAGGGAATCAAAGGCTACAAGGTGCTCTCTGACATTCCTCCTCTTCTCTTCTGCAGTGGCATTGTTCAGGGCGATTTGATTTTTTCACTCCAGCAAACCGAGTGCATGTTGAAACCAGTGGATTCCCCTGAGATGGGGATGATCAAAATACTGGACAAGACTGAACTGGAAGACAGCAACAGCCTCTATGAGAAGCTTAAGAAGGAGCCAGATGCGTTAACCTACCTTGCTCCTGCAGCTGGAGACACCATAATAGCGCTGGATTTCAGCAATGATGGTGGGTGGGTGTTTAATTCAGGCAGCCTTCTGACAGGCAGAGTTGCCTATGAAGTACATTAAAAGCAAGCGGCATGTTTTGCCGGATGCCCTCAGGGTGTCGCAAGTGTAATATGTTCTGGATTTTTAATGAAGCCCTTTAAGGTGCGACGCAACACTTAGGGTGATGACTTTTCTTTAATTTTTGTAGAGTCTGATGAGCAGCAGTTTGATGACGTTCCCTTGTATAACGATGTAATGCTCCCCTCATCCAGTGAGAAATTGCAGAGTATAAATTTGGCTGTTTCCCCTCTGCCTGCTTCCGAAGCTACAAAGCCACTCCGCAGCAATGCGGACCCAGCACTCAATAGAGAGGTGGTGTCCAAGCTGGAGCCCAGCACAGAGCCCTTGGATCTTGCTTTCTCCATCCGTCGGATGCAAGAAAAGCCAGATACTCCTTCTGATGGAAGCCCCAGCCAAAGCCCACCTGAGGTTAGTCATCTGATCATCTGCTGCAGATCTGTAATTTTTAACTGAATCTCTGTTGCCCGACGTGTAAATAAAATATCTATTTTCAATGTCAAGTTTGTCAGCTTTGTATCCCGCCCTTCTTCCAAGAATCTTGGGGGCAGCATACATTTCACTATCAGCTTAAAACAATCCAGTCAGCATAACGTGATCCAACACGAAATAATGCAACAGGAGAGCTAGACAAATCAAGCTCCTTTAGGATCATAGAAAGCTGATTTATGTTGGTCCATCTAGCTCAGTATTGTCTACTCTTGACTGCATTCCCAGGATTTCAGACAGGTCTCTTACTCAGCCCTACCTTGAAATGCTGAGGATTGAACCTTGCAGAACAGCTCCTCCTGCTTCATTTGACTCATAACAGATGGCAGCTTAAGCCAAGCACTTTGAGCTGTACAGAATCGTGCCATCTGACAACTTGCAACCCTTCTTTACAGATGAGCAAAGGAAAGGATTACTAGATTGAGGAGGAGATT
This sequence comes from Podarcis bocagei, assembly GCF_964188305.1. NCBI lineage: Eukaryota > Metazoa > Chordata > Lepidosauria > Squamata > Lacertidae > Podarcis > Podarcis bocagei. The sequence goes on from NC_138125.1 coordinate 10,025,047, forward strand.
TTAGAAAGGTGATTTTTAGTGAGGGCGAGGGGGGTGTCTCTTGAATTCGGGGATATATTTTTGACATTAAATATGTGTGAGCTGCAACAGACACAGGCTGCGTGGTCCTGGAATCTTGCAGCATCCTGATTACGGAAGCTCTGATGCTTTGCATTGTGGGGAAATCTTTGAACATGGACCACTTTTAAAATTGGGTGAGGGAAATGCACAAGTTTGTTGAATAGAGGTGTGGATTGTCTTTACAGCCCAGTAGTCCTCCTAATGACTATTGCTTCAATGTGGACAGCGAGATTGACAGCGAGTTCAAGTTGGAGCTGGTGGAAAAGCTATTTGCAATAGACCCAGAGTCTAAAAACCCATATTCTATGCAGGTAAGCACGTTGGAGGAAACACTTTTTAGGCCTCCATTGTGGCCGCATTTAGTTTTTTAAACGTTTACTAATACTGTGCAGTGTTAACCGGCAATGTTTTTGATAGAACTTGTGTGACCTGGAAGCTGGGATGAGGGATAAAACACAAGAATTGTGTACATAGCTGTGTTGCTCACTGTGTCCGTTCATTTAAATGGGGCTCCCACATTTGGAAATGGCAGGAGGTTTGGAAAGCAGCAATTTTTGGTAGATGGGAACCCTAAAGCTGGATTGACCATCACTGCAGTCTTGACTTCCCTGTCAAAAGATGCAATTACACTTTCTTGTGCTGACATTTCAGGAAACTGATTTAGACCTGGAAATGTTGGCGCCCTACATACCCATGGACGATGACTTCCAGCTGCGTTCCTTTGACCAGCTTTCTCCGCTGGAGAGCAATTCGGCAAGCCCTCCTTCCAAAGCGGGCACCGTCACGGGATTTCAGCCTGCCGCAGACAAGATACTACCTGCAACGGTCAAACATGAGGATGAATCGACGACACTGATAGCTCCTGTTCACATTGTCATAGAAGCCAACAGTGCCCCGGCATCACCCTATGCCGAGAATCTCAGTCGAACGGCGTCTCCAGTCAGAGAAGGAAAAGGCACGACAGAGCAGAAAGAGAAGCAGAGTCCAGGAGTGCCAAACTTGTTAACAGTCACGTTGGGTAAAAGGTAGTTTGTTTGGTTTTTTTTTTAAAAAAAAGTATGTCGCCCACTTGATCTTAAAACCAGTCACATAGCTCAGTCGGTAGAGCAGGACACTCTTAATCTCTGGTTCGTGGGTTGGAGTCCCACATTGGACAAAAAGGGTTCCTGTACTGCTGCAGGGGGTTGTGTACTTTTATCACAGTTGACTTGATACCTATTGATTCTTCTACCAAGAAGATTTAGGCTTCAGCCAAATACTGTCCTATAACACAATTCCAGGTTTAGGCTTCAGGTTATCAGTCTCTGCCTGGATAGTTTTGATCGTGACTAAAACTTTCGCTTCTATGGTTTGCTTGAAAAAGACTGTGTGCTCCTCTTCCAGGCAGCACTTATTGCTGCTGGTAATGCTGCCTTGGACAAAGTTTCAATGGCTCTTCCATAGGTGCCAAACTTCTACACAGGAACCCTGATACGGGTTGCAAGTTAGAGCCGAAACAGAAAAGCAGGAACTTTTTATGATGTCTTCATTGCCAGACCATTTCTCCCCTCCACCCCCAATGTGCTGATTGTTTCATATGCATTGGGAATATTCTACATGGGGGAACGTTCAAACCTTTGATTGCACCACTTTCTTGGCATCAGTCTGTCTCAGACGTTGCTTCAGTCTTACTGAGGTGTAGTTGACCTCGCACCCCATCCTGTTGTTGACTGACCACTGCTGGTCATGCACACATACCCTGCCCCAAACCTTTGAGCATATCCTAAAGGCTGTTCTTACTCTCTGAAATATGGTCTTCAGGTCTCTCTGAACACTGTATTTTCTCTCCATGTGATCCCAACTGTATGTAGCTATTCAGTACTCTTCTTTGTGTTGTACCACACACATCAGTGTTCTGTGAACCCAACCCCCTTGGAACTCACATTTTTACAAGCAAGAGAGCATTGTGGAACTTACTTTTTTTTCTTTTAAAGCCATGACACACATGCAGTTGGTTTTAACACAGGACATTTGTCTGGAGGGGTGGGAGTTAACCTTCTGAACTTGTTATTTTCAGTAGATCAACTGCTGCAGCAAATGAAGAAATTAATCCAAAGTTAATAGCTCTGCATAATATTCAGAGGAAACGGAAAATGGAACAAGATGGCTTGCTTTTCCAAGCAGTGGGCATTGTAAGTTTTTAAATATACAGTCCCTCCCTATTAAAAAAAACATGAGGTTGTTCCTTTTTTTAAAAAAAGCTTAAATTTTCTGTGGTGGTAACTTAAATCAGGTTGTAGCCATGTGGTCATGGTTCTGTCCTTCATATCAGGTGATGGCACAGTTGTTTGAACATTTAAAATTAATCCTATTCAACACCACTGAACCATTGGCATTCCTTTTTAACATGAGTTCCCTTGCCTCAAGACCCTGGAACATATCTGGCAGAACAAGGTTTGGTGGGCTTGTACTATCTCCTCTCCGTTCCCCATTGGCCCATTACCTGGAGTTGATGTTTGTAGCCTGGTACACTTGCTTGCTGTGCCACTTGAACCATACACTTAGGGTGACCAGAATTTATAAAGACAAACCCACACCTTAGTTACTACACTTCAGAAATTCTAGCATCAAACCATTACGATTTACCAGCAAGTCTGCACAAATCCTTGGCCCAAGGAGTCCATTTAATCTCATTTTTAAGGCGGGGAAGACTGGTGGGTGCAAGTGAATAGCCGACGGCAAACATTTTACAACATGGCAGAGAATTATCATTTTTTGCACTTTTTGTTCACATCATTAGCCAAAAAGTCTTGTTTGGGATACGCTGCCCGCCTGATGCTGTGCATTTCACATGGGAGAGAATCCTAAGTCAATGTGCATAGGATTGTAGCCATGAGCCTCAGAGATAAACAACGGTCAAAGACCAGGCTGAAATTTTATAGATGGTGTATCTGGCAGCAACTATTCCAAGGTTGTGTGTATATATGGCGGCCTTCACCTGTCCCCACCGAAGCCTCATCAAAATAAACAGGATGTCACCTGTCCCCACCGAAGCCTCATCAAAATAAACAGGATGCACAATTTATTGTTCCTAAACTTTTATATTTAGATATTTAGATTTTTTTCCTGCAAAATACTGGTTTTTTAAAAAGACCATTTTTATACAGCAGCTGGTTAACTCAGTAGTATGTCTGTATGGTATCTCTGTGGTTATATTAATTGGACTTTTCTCTGTGTTTTTGTGTGTTCGTTTTTTTTAAGGGCACATTACTGACGCAGTCAAGCAGTCCTGGGGGAAATGTGTCCCTGGCTTGGAAACGTGTAAAAGGATGTAAATCTAATGGGCATAATGAGGTGTCGGAGAAGACGGTGATTTTATTACCATCAGGTCAGTGGCTGTTCATGGAGCAAGACCAAGTCAGGTGCTCTCTCTTTTCCTCTGCCATTGTTAGTCCAGAGATGTGTGACACCAATAATAATAGTAATAATAATAATAATAATAATAATAATAATAATAATAATAATAATAATAACTGAAATGAATGGGGAGGCCAAAAAAGGAGTTTCCATTAACCTTAGTATCCAGAGCCTTGCCTGGGTGGGACAGAATTTATCTGCTCCTTGAAGGAAAGAACCGTGGCTTCTGTATCTTCCCTACACATTTGGACAAAACCAGAAGCAACAGAAAGAACGTATGTCAGTGGCCGAGCATCCACATTGCATGCAGAAGGTTTCTGGTTCAATCCCTGGCATCTCCAGGTAGGGCTGGGAGAGGCTCTGCTGGTCTGTGTAGACCAGGGGTTGGCAAGGTTTACCGGCCATGGGCTGGATCACTCCCACAGAGATCGTCCATGGGCCGGACTGGCGCAGCGCGATGCCAGAAATCGTGTCCACAGCGCCGGAAATCGCTTCTGTGCATGCCCAGATGCCAAAAATTGCACCGGCACAGAAGTGATTTCCAGCATTTGGACATGCACAGATGCAATTTCTGGTATCTGCGCATGCGCAGACGCCATTTCCGGCACCACTTGGCGAGTTGTCGCACTGCGCTGGTTTAGTGCAGCGTGCGGGGGACTTGCAGAGCAGGCGGCTCAGTTTGGGGGCAGCTCGTGGGCCAGTAAAACGGTCTTCGTGGGCCACACGTTGCCAACCCTTGGTGTAGACAATCCTGAGCAATGGACTGATGGCCTGACTCCGTACAATACAGCTTCCTGTGTTCCTAACATAAAAGGAGCAGGGTGAGAGAACAAGCCCTTATTGGCATAACGGTTACATGAGGGCCTTAGTTTTGTGTCAACCTGGAGACGGAGGGCGGTGAGGAGAGGGAGGATGGGCTGAACATGGGTATTTGGAATCAGATGGAAGAAATAGTTTGTGGAGGAGAGAGGAGGACTAAGCAGCCACTCCCTACAGGTATGTTTTGCCTAAAAATAATGAAGTCTTGCAGCCAGATTCTGGGCCTAGAATAGCTGAGTTCTGCAATCTATGTAAAATGTGCATCTTTTTAGGATAGGGGCAGACCCTATGACCCTCACTACTTGAGGTCTTACTCAGTCTTTCCTCTGGCTTGCAATTTCAGGAGGTGTTGCCCACACCCTTTTTTTGGGATATATTTTCATAGCCATAATGGCTAGAAACTTGTTTTCTTTGTGTGTTTTGTAATAGGAGTCCTGGTCCCACATTCAGTGCTCCCCCCCCCCATCAGAAAACTGCAGCATGCACACAGGGCAGTCTAGCAGACCTCGCGCAACTTATATTATTTCGGATTTGCCAAACCAGTGTTAACCCTGAATAATGTATGTGTTTTGTGCAAGTTAACACATGCTTCCTTTTCCCTTGCAGATATAGCAAGTAAACTTCTAGGGCAGTCCATTGACGAAAAGGGACTCCCGCAACTTACCAGCTATGACTGTGAAGTAAACGCACCCATACAAGGCAACCGCAACTTGCTACAGGGTGAAGAGTTGCTCAAAGCCCTGGATCAAGTCAACTGAGCTTTTCCCACACGCAACTGTTCTGTTTTCTTGGACACTGGTGACCCACCACCTAAAAGCAGTCTATTTATATTTTCTATATCTGATTTTAGAAGCCTGGCTACAAATACTGCACTAATTCAGTTAGTTTGGTTCTGATCCCCTTTCTACTTTGGACAGTCTTTTAAAAACAACAATGTTCTTTTATGTAACAACAGTAACTTGGCTAATGGTGCATTTTTTTGGTACATAAACAATCAAAAGTCCAGTATGTTTAGAACACACTTGCAATGGCAGCTTTGAAGTAGGCACCTTTTAAAAAAGTATTTATTTTTTATTTTGGATCAAGCGTTTTTGTCACTGAAAATATTTCTATCAAGTGAATCACCACTGCGGTGAAACTGTCTAAGCCTTCTCTCACGTGGTTGAAGGCATTGTGTGCTCTGATGTTCAGATAAATTTTTACTTTACTTTTTTTAAAGAAGAGAAACATTTCTTTGCAGCGGTGCATTTGTAGCCACAATCGCACAATCTATTTTCTTAAGAAAATAAAAATGAAATGCCAGCAGTTCCTCATGCAATATATACTGCATTTATAAAGCTAGTTTTTAAAGAAAACATTTTTTTTATTTCTTTTCTCTTCCACTTGTTTATGTTTACTGCCTGTGAAATCATGTAGAAATTTTGGAGTAATTCTATTTTTTTGTCATGTTGTACTCGAAAAAGAGGGTTCTTAAATGCTGTGCTTTAATGTCCGTGTATGGTTCGGGGGGAAAGAGAGTTCGATCTGGAGGGGCTAGCAACATTTGGGGCATTTTTAAGTTGCATAAGAGATGACCAGGGAGAGGGTTATAAAATTATGATTAGTCGTGGAGCAAGCAGATAGGAGATTCCCCGCTTCTTTTTGCAGTATTTAAACTCTGGCTTTCCCAGTGAAGATTGTTTCAGGACAGAAGGCATTAATTCACTACGACAATGTGGTGGCGGCCATTGGCTTATATGGCTTTTTAAAAGATTACCCATGGAAGATAGGCCTATGGGTGGCTGCCTGCCACAATAGCTAAGTGGAATCTGTGTTTGGGGGGGGGGGCGTGGACCTCTGAATCCCAGTTTGCAGGGGAGAGTGGCTGTTGTTTTCACGCCCTATTTCTGAGCTTCCTCGATGCATCTGGCCGGACCTTTGGTCTACTGCAGTAGGGATCTTCTTACGTTACGTATGTGGATGAATTATCTTTTAATTAAAAAACAATGTTTTTAAAGTAGTCGCTTTGCCACCTCTGCAGGGAGAACAGTCCCCCCCTGCCTATAGCTCTGAAAGTTCATGCTAATATTGTGTACCTAATAATTGAATTTTAATGTTCCACTGACCCTGTTTGGTAGAGGTGATCTTTCAAGCAAATTGTAAAGCATCCCTGCCTTCTTAGCAGAGTTGCCTAGTTTCATCATTCAGTTGCTTGGTAATAATTGATGTTTTGGTTTTCAATGCACCTTGTTGCTATTAACATCCATTTGTTTTATTTTTGTTAACCATAGATTTCAGTAATGCTGAATATATTTTAGGAACCTTTTTATTTAGATAATATGTCACAAAACATCTTTGTTTCCTTCTTTGTGCTGTATAATAATTATCCCTCCTCCATTTCTTTCCCCCCCCCCATCTTACGTGGTTGGATCTAACACTAACTGTATTGTTTTATTACATCAATAAACTATATGTGGACCAGGCCTGCAACTGAAGTGTATATATCTGCAGATGACAGTTAATTTCTAGTGTCTATAATTCTTTTCATTGGAAGTGGTCTTGCAAGTGCCTTTAGTTCACATGTCAAATTTACTTTGCCACCGTAAAGTTGCTGAAAGTATAGAGCAGTATATAGTATATAGGATTGGATGCCTTTAAGCTTCCGCAATTCATGAAGCTGGGGTCTGGCAGAAGGATACATATCTGCACATGTATATGTCTATTCAGAAGCAAGCGCCATTGTTTTCAGTAAGTTTGCTATGGGGTTGCAGCTTTGATCAGACAGGACAATTTCTGGACATCAAGAGCTGAAGAGGTTCTAGTATTGGAACAGAACTGAAACAACCTCCCACACTTGTTTAACCCAAACGTCACTCATAGTTAACTGCAAAGTTCTCCGTTTACCCCGGTTAAACTGATGGGGGTGAGGAGGAAATGTTGTTATTTGGGAATCAGAAATATTTGCCAGGCTACTGAAAATCACATAGATCTACCAGTGGTTCCTCATTTACCTGCTGCCCAACGCTACTATAGACCACACTGAAACCACGAAGACACAAGACACATTGGGTAGAATTCAATACCACGCTCTCCCAGACATTCATTTGCACAAACATTCCTGCTTCCCAATGGGAACGCTTCTTTCCTTGCCATCCCATTTCTTTTGCAGTGCCTGCTTCATGGCATATGTTGAGATATTTGCTTAGGATGCTCTCCTATACTCACAGCATTTTTTTAAAAAAACACCCCAATATTTTTCATCCAACCTGGGTCCTGGGATTCTATACCGAGAGCACCCAAATACCACACCAAGTACCGTATTTTTTGCACCATAACACTCACTTTTTTCCTCCTAGAAAGTAAGGGGAAATGTCTGTGCGTGTTATGGAGGAAATGCCTACGGGTGGCATGCCTACGGATTTTCCTCCCCTAAAAACTACGTGCGTGTTATGGTTGGGTGCGTGTTATGGAGCGAAAAATACGGTAGGTTTCAGCTAGCAAGCAATAATGCAAGTGAAGCTTTTATGTGCAGTGCGTCTTCTATCATCTGAACACATTTGTGTTTCAGCCCATTCTACTGTGAAACCACTGGAACAAACTGGAAGTGTGCCAAAAGCTATGGAATTCTAGAATCACAAGTCACCTGGAACGTACATACCTCATTGGAGGACTGAGAAATCATGGAAGAAAACAGCATATTCCAAAATAGTGGGAGGAGATTGCTGGGTTTGTGCATGCTCCATGCTGCTGAGGCAGTATTACAGTTGCCAAACGGAAGTCTTCAACTTTGTAGCTGTTCCACACAATGACTAAGATGAGGGATGTTGGCTCTACTAGTAGCCAGTATTTTAATACTGAACATGCACATGCTTAGTCTGCACATAAGCAATCCAAATTCTGCAGCCCCTAAACTTTGCACAATATACAGTGGTACCTCGGATTAAGTACTTAATTCGTTCCGGAGATCCGTTCTTAACCTGAAGCACCACTTTAGCTAATGGGGCCGTCTGCTGCCGCTGCACCGCCGGAGCACGATTTCTGTTCTGATCCTGAAGCAAAGTTCTTAACCTGAAGCACTATTTCTGGGTTAGCGGAGTCTGTAACCTGAAGCGTCTGTAACCTGAAGTGTGTGTAACCCGAGGTACCACTGTATTCTGATTTTGCTAGTTGGAAGAAGAGGCAAGGAGCTATCCTGGTCACTTGGTGATTATTATTATTTTAAGAAAAGAAGAAAACACATTTTGTGCTATTGAATTTCAGTGTATGCATAATATAAGGGAATGCTATGCTCCAAGCAAACTAGTTCAGTGGTCTGTTGGTTTCTCCACCATGCCTGGCAATGTAGCCAGTTTTGGACATCTTCACACAAATCTCCCACACGTCAAACATAGCCTAGGAGTACAAGAAGTGTCCCTTAGAATTGGGGATACCTTTCTTTGCACATCAGAGCCCTGATTCAGTTTCAAGAAACAAGTGTCACATGCTTGTGTGCAACTCTGAATTTAACTATGCTATTTTAGCTTAAGTCTGCTTATACATAACTGACATTTTAAAGTGAATTCCTACGCACAACCAAATATAATGTATGCTATATTGTATGATGTCTTTCTGATGTTAGGCTAATTCTTTGCATCTGGAATAGCTACCTTAATTAGTTTCAAGTAACTGGCAACTTAAAAGAAAATGTATGTACAGATTGCTGTGCTGACCAGGTCTCATCTCATCCCTTTACAATTTTTATAAAGCACAACACACTATCTCATATTTAATACATTGTAAAATGTAACGTATTGTTCTTTAAGAAACCGCAATCTGCCTGCTGACAATGTTTTTTTGTATGTTTTAATCAGTTTCTTCTGTTCTTTCATTACTTCCCTTCCCAAATATACTATTGTCAGTCCATTAGAGAAGTTCAGTAGCAGAAATGAGAGCAAAGTTGCACTCTCTTCATATTGACTAAGGTTGCAAGTTAACTTAACTCTACAAGCCAGCTATTTATGGCAGTTCCAAATAGTTTTACATTCTTGGCAATGATAAGGCAGCCCTCCATCTGTGTGGATTGGGTGGTGTGTCGCCAAACCATTTCCTTAAACAGGTGCAAAGGAGAATGGGGCTTACTATACTCTGCTTTTAATAGCTTGAAAACCCATATGAAGGCAACACCCCGCTTTGATGATTCTGGAAAACCAGTATTCAGAGGTACACTATCACCAGCTATGGAGGTTCCACATGGCTGTTAACGACTGATAGACAAGTTCTCAGAGAACAGGTCTAGCCTCCTTTAAAGCAATATTCTGAGCCACAATGTTTACCTGCCCAAATTCCTTCATCTATTCTATGCAACTATTAAAAGTACATGTAGAGTTGCCATATTTTGAAGAGCAGAAAAGAGGACACTATGACGGCCATTCAAAGCAAATAAACGTGTCTCAAGCGCATGGCAACCCGACCTAAGTGCACTCTACTACACCTCTAAAACCGACCTCTGATAACCCACTATTATACTTACCCGGGATGGCGAGAGAGAGAACCGGTTCTCTTAAAAGCGCTTTTTTAAAAAATCCCCTCGCCTCCTACGCACCAGGTCGACCATACAAAACAATCCCTTAAGAAGGAGGCGTACGAGGAGGGAGACGCTCCCCAGATAGCTGCTCCCCATCCTTGTTGGCTGCCGTGGTGTGTGCTCTGCTGCGCCGGCTCCAGCTCAGAGCTGAGAGAGGATGCAGGAGGCGGATGCAAATGAGTCAAACGTCCCGGCCTCTCCCAGCCAATCGGGTCAGCCGGGCCACGCCCCCTATACGTGCGGTCCAGCACCCGAGACAGAGCCGCGGGCGTCTCCCGCCGCTCCCCTCCCTGCATCAGCGAAGAGGGTTCCTTGCTTGACTGCCCTCCTACGTGTGTTTTGGCATGTTGGACTCCGCCTGCATGCGATGGGATGGCAGAGAGGGGGATGCGGAGTCACCGCTTGGTGACCCTCCCTCAGGGCGCTCAGTCAGGATGCGTCCCCATCACTGAACGCAGCCCTGGGCATAGCGAGGGGGGCAGCTGCCCCTCCTAAATCAAGTAAATGAATAAAAATACTTAAGTAAAAGTAGAAATAATCAGAATAGTTGGAACTTATTTTAGTTTTAGGTTTTAAAAAAAGAAGATGAAAAAAGGCGTGTTCTTTGTAATTTCGCAAAATATACTTGCTAACCACATTAAAGGTACTCCCTGACGTCAATTTTTTTATTTAGCTTCCTAGTTTCCAAACACTGAGGATTTTTCTGAGCACTTGGGGAGCAAAAGAAAGTCATTTAAAACAACTGTTGTTGAGACATTTCGTCCGAATCTGCTAGACAGAGCCAGACAGAGGATGATGACAGGGGGGTGTCATCCCCCCCTAGGCACACCTTACATGGGAGCAAGCAAAGAGAGATTATGTAAAATGCAGGAAGAGGAGAGTGAAATCAAGTGGCTGTTATTGTTGGGCCCCTGTCCCTTTTGCCCCTAGGGACCAGCTCCCGTTCCTGTTTATGGAGGGAAAAATGTGTTAGCTAGTTTATTACAGAATCGACCCAAATAATTATTACACATGGATGATGGAGGGGAGGGGCAGAAAGGGCTGTGTCAATTCTCACGAACTGGAAACTGTGTGTCTAACTAATGTAGCCTTAATGAGTAATAGTATTTTTTTTATTTTTTGCAGACACATAATCCTGCTGATTCATTGTGACTAATAAAGATGGATGGGTCCCAGATTCAAACCCCCCCTTTATGAAACACTAGGGAGCTGCTGCCAGTCAGTGCCAGAAAATCTTGAGTAGATAGACCAGAGCAGATTATATTGAGCAGATTGACCCTGTCTAAGGCAGCTTCCTATGTTCACTGTTGAATTCAATAGGAGTCACTTCTCTTTTTAATGTATTTTTTATTAAATTTTCTGTTTTACAATTTCAAATAAACATTTTACATACTTGAAGATATCCAGTGACTTTCCTCCTTCTTTTTCCATGGTTCATTTTGCATATCTTACATCCCTGCATATTTTACAATAACTATTCCAATCGGTTTTCCACTATTACATCCATCAAAAATTATTTGCTCTGTTGAATTTATCTTAATGCTGCCAGCATTTTCAGCTGTACAGTTATTTTCCATATACTCAATAAACATTTTCCAATCTTCTTTAAACGTATGTTCTTCTTGCTCTCTTATTCTTTATGTTAAATCTGCAAGTTGTGCAAATTCTGTCAATTTAAGTTGCCAATCTTTAGTTGGGACCTCACTCACTTTCCATTTTTGGGCTAACAAAATGCAGGCTGCAGTTATTGCAGACATAAATAACCTTTTCTGACACCCGGGAATTTCAGTCTGGGTTATCCAGACTAGGGGTGGGGGGAGTAATTTAAAACATTTTGTTCAGTTCATTATATATAATTTCCTGATACTTTTTTTCCTTTTTACATGTCCACCACATGTGAAAGAATGTTCCCTCTACTTCTTTACACTTCCAGCACTTATCTGATTCTGTCTTGTAAATCTTAGCAAGCCTACTCGTAGTTAAATACCATCTATGAATCATTTTCAAATAGTTCTCTTTCAAAGCATAACATGCTGTAAATTTCAAGTTGCTTTTCCAAGGTTTCTCCCAGAGGCTGAAATCTATGTTGTGTCCTATATCTACTGCCCAGTGCATTATTGAGGCTTTAACTAACTCGTCTTTTGTTTCCCATTCTAATAACAGGTTATACATTTTAGACAAAAGTTTGTGTTTGTTTTGCAGGCGTTCTTTTTTGAATTGTGAGCTTTGGTCTGAAAAACCATTCAAGGATTTAGCAGGATTTACTTCTCAGTAGATACAGGATTGCACTATCCAAGAACTAAGTGCAAAGCAGTGTGTGATCAATGGATTTTACTTCCTAGTGTGTTCAGGACTGCAGGCTAATGGCACTATCCTATGTCTCAGAAGCAGGCTAATGGCACTATCCTATGTCTCTATCCTATGTATAGTTAAAGCCATGGTTTTCCCAGTAGTGATGTATGGAAGTGAGAGCTGGACCATAAAGAAGGCTGATCGCCAAAGAATTGATGCTTTTGAATTATGGTGTTGGAGGAGACTCTTGAGAATCCCATGGACTGCAAGAAGATCAAACCTCTCCATTCTTAAGGAAATTAGCCCTGAGTGCTCACTTCAGATCCTGAAGCTGAGGCTCCAATACTTTGGCCACCTCATGAGAAGAGAAGACTCCCTGGAAAAGACCCTGATGCTGGGAAAGATGGAGGGCACAAGGAGAAGGGGACGACAGAGGACGAGATGGTTGGACAGTGTTCTCCAAGCTACAAACATGAGTCTGACCAAACTGCGGGAGGCAGTGGAAGACAGGAGTGCCTGGTGTGATCTGGTCCATGGGGTCACGAAGAGTCGGACACGACTAAACAACAACAACATGTCTCAGAAGAGCCCTGTAAGAAGTAAGCTCTGCACGACTGCCATTCTATGCATACATGTCTGTATCCCATTCAACACAGCGAAGCTTACTTGCAAGTAAACCAGCACAGGATTACAGTGCCATCAAATCACATTTCCCATGGTAGTCCTTTACACAGAAAAGCAGCTTTTTTACTCTGTGTGCTCGACAGACATCTATTGATTTCGTTTTAGCAGAGGATTAAGTGTGGGTTTAACATGTTTGCATGCAGATCCAATGTTCAATTCGGTAGCTTTTTCGTGGGAGAGAAAAATACACTCAGACTGCAATCCTAACCATGTTAACTCACAAGTAAGTCCAGTTGAATTCAGTGGGGTAGTGAATTTAAAGGTAAGTGAGGTTAGGACTGCAGCCTAAATAAAGGAGATGGTTTACAAAGCGGTTTACAAAAAGCAAAAAACCAAGGAAATGAAGAAGAATTTACAACTGTACTTTAAAACGCAGACGTTTACAAAGTTTGCGTGAGTTGTTAATTTAAGTCTATTCTATTGTGGGTTTTAAAAAAAGTTTTCTGTATATTTAAATTATGGTTGTACGTTTTTCAGTGCTGACGTCATCCTTCATATATATATTTTTTGTAAAACCGCGTTGAGGTTTTCTCTGCAGTCAAGCGGCATGCAAATTTTGTGAAACAAAGAAATAAAGACACACAGGTTGATAAAACACCAAAAGCTCATTCGGCTAGTTATAGAGGAGGCTCTTTTATAAAAAAAACAAGCAACCTTATTTGCAACTGCTACTGCCAGCTCCCAACACCCTTTTAAACCATCGCCCAGAGGCGGGGCTAAGGAGCCTCAGACTCAACCAAAGAGCCGAAGTAGAAAGAGGCGGGTGTTCAGTGAAGGGGCGGAGCGAGCAGCTAAACCGTGGCTCTGATTGGCTGTAGTCGCCATCCTCCGCTTCCGCGAGCTCGACTCTTAAAAGGGCAACACGGACACAGCTAGCGCGTCTTCCTGGAGTTATTTCGAGAGCGGCAGCGGCGAGGTTAACCTTTTCCGTTCTCTCTCCGCGCCACAACAAGCGTGCAGCGCGCACGCGCAGTGGGGACGCCAGTGCTGAGAGGAGGCGGCGGCGAGGGTGACCATGGACGCCGCCTGGCCGGGCCTGAAGACGGACTGCGAGGCTCTGCTCAGCAGCTTCCAGCAGGCCGAGAGCGTCCGCTTCGAGGACTTCGCCTCGCTGTGGAGGGAGCTGCGCTTCCACACCATCTTCTAGTGAGCGGGGCCTCTGGGCATGGGCAGAGTGCCTGCACCCCTTGCCGCCCCTTCCAAGAAGTGGCTGGGCTGCAGCAATTGAGCTGAACGTCCTGCACTGCAGGCTGGGTGGGAAGGGAAGGAAGGTCAGGTTTGGTCAGCATTGCAAGGCGGGGTTGGGCTGGATGACCCTTGGGGGTCCCCTTCCAATCCTGCATTCGGGCGGTATCCACAGGGGCAGCGGATCCCAGTGCAGATCTTTCGACCCCGACCTTGCCCTTAATGTAGATCAGGGTTCCCCAAACTTTTTTTTAAAAAATAACTTTTTTATTCAAAATTAAAACAAAACATATTATCCAGAAACATATCACCCTTATTTCCCCTTCCTCTCCCTCCCCCCGCAGAACCCGCCCACCCCCACCCCCCCGACCTCCCTCAGTTCCAGTCTTTGATTTCTCTAAAAATGCTGTTTTCTGCATGTTACACAGTTGTATAGATCCTCAAACTATTTAGCTGATTATTATCAATAAAAAGTTTGTGAATGTTTATTCAAAACCAGCCCAGGAGTCCAGTTCGCTTTGTTGCATCTTCAAATACTTTGTAAAGGGTTCCCATTCATCTTTAAAGTCACAGTTATCCTTGTCCCGTAGTTTGTATGTCAGTTTTGCCAGTTCTGCAGAGTCCATCAATTTTTCTTGCCGTGATTCTTTAGTTGCAGTTCACTTTGGTCACTAACTGTGTTGTTTTTTTACTACAGTTCCCATCATCCTTGACTGCTGGTCCGGCAAGCTAGGGATGATGGGAGTTGTAGTCCAAAAAAAACAGCTGACGACTCAAGTTTGGAAATACAGTGGTACCTCGGGTTACATACGCTTCAGGTTACAGACTCCGCTAACCCAGAAATAGTGCCTCGGGTTAAGAACTTTGCTTCAGGATGAGAACAGAAATTGTGCAGCTGCAGCGGGAAGCCCCATTAGCTAAAGTGGTGCCTCAGGTTAAGAACAGTTTCGGGTTAAGAACAGACCTCCAGAACGAATTAAGTTCTTAACCTGCCTTTCCTGTGGTTCTCACTGTCCCTGACCAGGAGCCAGCCAGTGGTGTGCTGTTCAGATGCTGATGCTGTTGTTGTTGTTGTTGTTGTTGTTATATCTATTTATACCCCGTTTACAAAAAAGAGTAAAACAATGCATTCTGAAAAAAATTAACAAACCTACTTTGAAAACATACATTTTTAAAAACAAAACAAAACCCTAAAACGTTAACATTGTATTGCAGGATGTTGGACTAGATCAGGCATAGGCAAACCCAGCCCTCCAGATGTTTTGAGACTACAATTCCCATCATCCCTGACCACTGGTCCCGTTAGCTAGGGATGATGGGAGTTGTAGTCCCAAAACATCTGGAGGGCCAAGTTTGCCTATGCCTGGACTAGATGATGCTCGGGGGTCCCTTCCACCTCTACAGTTCTGTGATTCTCAAGTTTAGTGCTAAGAACAGCCTTTCTCAACGTTGGACTACAACTCCCATCTTCCCAGACTACCGGTCCTGATAGCTAGGGATGATGGGAGTTGTAGGCCAACCACATCTGGTGACCCAAGGTTGGGAAAGGCTGGGTTAGGAATGTCTGGCTGGGACCTGGGAGACCACATTCAAATCCCCACTGGGCCATGAAGTTCACCGGGGGTGACTGCCCCCCAGGCAAGCCAACCTCACAGGGCTGTTGTGGGGATTAAAGGAGGAGGGCGGGGAAAGGGAATCATGTATTCTACCTTGAACTCCTTGGAAAAAAAGGTAGGATGTAAAAGTATTATTAATATTATTATTATTATTGTTATTTACATTGTTATACCACCCTTCATCCATAGATCTCGGGGTGGCTGACAATATTGAAATACAAGGTAAAAACACAAAATACATTATAAAAACAGGAAAAAGAACAAAACAAACCACCCCCCAAGCAATGCTATGTTTTATTTCATTTATATCATTTTATTTTAGTTTTATTTGTTAGTTTTATTTATTTATTTCAACGCTTAACGATATAAAACCTCAAAGTGGCTTACAAAGAGATAAAACAGTTAAATAGAGAAAAATTCACCAGCCTACTTTAAAACGTACAAAATTTAAAAATACTAGAACGGATTAAAATGGTCTCAACTTTCTAAGCATCTGATTTTGGTCTAGGGCTTTTAGAACAAGGCTGGGCAACCTGCCTCTTCTGTCATCATTGATGTAGTATTTTCTTGACGTATAACTGGTGGGATTGACAAATGCCATGCTGTATCTTTTCTTTTTTCATCCTAGTGGTAAAATAAGGACTCCGGAGCAGATAAAGTTCACCAAGGAAGCTTTGGCGTTGGTGTGGCCGTACTTCTTTCCTCCCTACACCTTCCAGATCCGAGTTGGTGCCCTTTATCTTCTGTATGGATTGTACAATACACAGTTGTGCCAACCAAAGCAAAAGGTATAATTCCTGCTTGTGTTCGCTTATGGGCTTTTAATAGGTGCTTTTAGGTTGTGTTTTTCTGACTTGAATTTGAAGACGTGCCTGTCTTTGTTTCTTCAGATCAGGGTCGCGCTCAAAGACTGGGCTGAAGTCATGAAATTCCAACAGGAACTGTTAGATGCTCAGCATTACGACGCTGCCTATGTCTTCCGGAAGCTTCGGATGGACAGAGCATTCCATTTCACAGCAATGCCTAAATTTGTGAGTTAGTGGAGTGATATTAGCAAAATTGTTCAGGCATCATCCCCATGTACGTGGGTGTCACCTTCCAAGCCCCCCCCCCCCCCGTGCATAAGCAAAAATCGCATAAGTGGGGAGCACCCTCTAAAAAGCCTCTAAGCCAGCCTTTCTCAACCTGTGGGTCCCCAGATGTTGTTGAACTACAACTCCCATCACCTCTAGCTAGCAAGGCCAGAGCTCAGGGATGATGGGAGCTGTAGTCCAACAACATCTGGGGACCCACAGGTTGAGAACCGCTGCTCTAAGCCATGGGTAGGCAAACTAAGGCCCGGCGGCCGGATCCGGCTCATTCGCCTTCCAAATCCAGCGTGTGGACAGTCCGGGAATCAGCGTGTTTTTACATGAGTAGAATGTGTCCTTTTATTTAAAATGCACCTCTGGGTTATTTGTGGGGCATAGGAATTCGTTCATTCCCCCCCCCCCAATATAGTCCAGCCCCCCACAAGGTCTGAGGGACAGTGGACCAGCCCCCTGCTGACAAAGTTTGCAGACCCTTGCTGAAAGCGCCCATTTCCCCCCTGCTCTTCTGTTCTCCCTCCCTACAACTCCAACTAGAGTCGAAGCTCTGGAACTGGATTTAGGATGCAGCAGCGCTAGCTTATGGGTAGGCAAACTAAGGCCCAGGGGCCGGATCTGGCCCAATCGTCTTCTAAATCTGGTTCGCAGGCGGTCTGGGAATCAGCGTATTTTTATATGAGTAGAATGTGTCCTTTTATTTAAAATGCATCTCTGGGTTATTTATGGGGCCGGCCTGGTGTTTTTACATGAGTAGAATGTGTACTTTTATCTCTGTGTTATTTGTGGGGCACAGGAATTCGTTCTTTCCCCCGCACCCAAAAAAATATATATAGTCCGACCTCCCACAAAGACTGAGGGACAGAGGACCGGCCCCCTGCTGAAAAAGTTTGCTGACCCTTGCGCTAGCTGCTAGGCAGGGAGGCTGAGCGTCTACAAAGCCCCTCCTGTCCTTCTGGGTTTCTTCAGGGCTTCCTCTACAGTTTCTACAGTTATATAAAAAAATTACTGGTTTGGTTATACTATTAGAAATACATAGACAGATATTTATGAAATTATTGTAAGGTTTAATAAGTTAACTGTTTATATTTGGTCAACTTTTCTGCTGTACTGTATTGGAAGGAGAAAAACAATAATTTTCTTCATAACAATTTAAACAATTTATTTAACTAAAACAATAACATTATAGCATATGTATCAATAACTGATGTGGTCAAACTTTTTTTTAAAAAAAAACCTTAGACTGAGTTTTAGCACACATGAAAAACTTAAAACAAATCCTTATTTCCTGATGAATAGCCTTTGGACTATAATGTAAATTAAATAGAAAACTATAGAAAGATTTTTCCTCCAAAAGCATTTTATTTTAAAAAACCAATTTAAATAAAAAAAATCCAATTTAAATTTTAAAAAATCCATTTTTAAACTTTTTATTTTAAAAATATTTGATTTTTATCCACCCTGGGGTCAGGGCTTCCACTGACAGGGCGGTTACATGATTCCTGCCTAGGTTTCTTACCTTTTTGAAATCTCAGTGGCATTTCACTTTCGTTTGCTCATCCAGTTTTCCTTTCCACTTTTATCCTGACACAACCACCTCTTTCTAGCTTTCCTTTAGGACTAAGAAGAACATGCAGGAGAAGACGGAGACCAGGAGCGAGTTCAGGGATCCGGACGACCGAGTTGCAATGCTTAAGCCGGATGACTTCTTAGAGGTGGAGTACGCATCATGCTCTTAACGTTTCTGCCGTTTGTGCTGCAGCATCTCTCAGGTGGCCCTGCCTGCTGATTTAGCAATGTTGCCCTGTTCCAGGGGCCATTCTTGTCCCTTCATGTACAGACGGTGATGCCGCAACCACATGGAAGGTGTAACAAATTTAAATACCACCCGCAAACCCTCCTATGTGTTGGGGTTGCAAAGAATGACTTTTATTTGAATTGCATTTTTGATTAATACACACGCATGCTCAGGAACAGGAAGCGCAGCGCTTAGTTTTCCTGTTGGATCTCTCCGTCCTAGGGAAAATCCAATCTAGCATTTATTTTAAAAATCATTTTGTGTGTGTGTGTTCTGTGAATGTGATGCATACACCTCCTTCTCAATCTCATAATCATGGTTAGGCACATAGGGATATACAGAGGGCTGACGTGCCCCTCCTCATTTGTATGTCCTTCCATTCATTTCATATTTTACTTTAATATTATTGTAGCATCATAACTGTGCTTCAGCTAACCATGGTTGTCCTTGTAACTGAAGCCAACTGGGGTTTGAAGAACCCACTCGGATATACTGGAATGGATTGGAGATCATTGTTACATCTGCTCCAGGCTGCTGGTAATGGAGAATGCTGAGAAAAGCACCATTCATCATAGAATCATAGAATCCTAGAGTTGGAAGAGACCACAAGGGCCATCGAGTCCAACCCCCTGCCAAGCAGGAAACACCATCAGAGCACTCCTGACATATGGTTGTCAAGCCTCTGCTTAAAGACCTCCAAAGAAGGAGACTCCACCACACTCCTGGGCAGCAAATTCCACTGTCGAACAGCTCTTACTGTCAGGAAGTTCTTCCTAATGTTTAGGTGGAATCCTCTTTCTTGTAGTTTGGATCCATTGCTCCGTGTCCGCTTCTCTGGAGCAGCAGAAAACAACCTTTCTCCCTCTTCTATGTGACATCCTTTTATATATTTGAACATGGCTATCATATCACCCCTTAACCTCCTCCAGGCTAAACATGCCCAGCTCCCTTAGCCGTTCCTCATAAGGCATCGTTTCCAGGCCTTTGACCATTTTGGTTGCCCTCCTCTGGACACGTTCCAGTTTGTCAGTGTCCTTCTTGAACTGTGGTGCCCAGAACTGGACACAGTACTCCAGGTGAGGTCTGACCAGAGCAGAATACTAATACAGTATTCATTACAACTAATACAGTCGTACCTATTTCTCCCCTGCTCTCCCTCCCTACAACTCTCTCTCCAACTTGAGTCGGAGCTCTGGAAGTGGTTTTAGGATGCATTGCAAAGCAGTAGCTACTGCTGCTTCAATACCACATGCACTAGCTCATGGGTAGGCAGACTAAGGCCTGCGGGCCAGATCTGGTCCAATCGCCTTCTAAATCCGGCCTGCTGGCGGTCTGGGAATCAAGAGTATTTTTATATGAGTAGAATGTGTGCTTTTATCTTTGGGTTATTTGTGGGGCATAGGAATTCATTCTTTTCAAAATATAGTCTGGCCCCCACAAGGTCTGAGGGACAGTGGACCGGCTGCCTGCTGAAAAAGTTTGCTGACCCCTGCGCTAGCTGCTAGACGGGGAGGCTGAGCAGTCTAAACAAAGCCCCCCTGCCCTTCTGGGTTTCTTCAGGGCTTCCTCTGCCCTCAGTCCTCTTCAGGCTCCAGGGAGGGTCTCCTCGCGAGCCACAAGGACTCTCCAGCTCTCTCCCACCTTTTCCTGGTTTGCAGCTATCTCGGAAGTCGAACAGAATCCGTCCCAGAAGTCCGTTCAACTTCTGAAAATGTTCCAACAACCAAGGCACGGCTTCCGATTGGCTGCAGCCGCTTCCTGCAGCCAATCAGAACCCGTGGAAGCCGCATCGGATGTTCGGCTTCCAAAGAACATTCGCAAACTGGAACACTTACTTCTGGGTTTGCGGCATTCGGGAGCCAAAGCGTTCGAGTCGCAAGACATTCGGGATCCAAGGTATCCCTGTACTATTATTAGGAGGCAGTTTTTGCAAATTCCACCTTTCTCTCACGGCCCTCAATGCCACCTTCCCTACTCCCACTAAATGCTGTCCCAATAGTTTCCCCAACCCTTAGATCAGATTTGGGGATGGGGGTAGGGGCTGCAGAAGGAAGAGGGAATGATAGAAAATTGCCTCCCAGCGCCCCTTCCTGGAAGTCTCCACTGGATCAAAGAGCTTCTGTGAATGGTTACAATTGAGGGGAAAACTAATGGCTAAATTGTTTTGATCTGAAAGACAGTTAAATTGACCTTTTAATCTACTCCATGACCATACCTGATGGGTGCTTATTTTTAAATGTTTTATTACAAATAAAATTTAAATTTTATTTCCCCCCTCTGTTTTTTTTTGGGGGGGGGGTTATTGTGTTGCTTTTATTTTCATTATGTGTTTTGTGTTTTTTATATTGCGATTTTATCTTGTGAACTGCCCTGAGACCTGTGGGTATAGAGCTATATATAAATTTAATCAAGAATAGTAATAGCAATAATAATATTACTCATTTCATTTCTATACTGCTTTATATTTCTAAGAGAAATCTAAGAGAAAATCTCAATGTGGTTTAAAACACAGTAAACTATCAAATAAAACAATCCAGAATAAAACATGAGTGAAGAAAGTCTGATGATGATGATGATTTATTAAATTTATATACCACCCTATACCCAGAGGTTTCAGGGCAGCTCACAAAACAAAATAAAAATATAAAACCACAATATATATAATCAAAATAAAAACAACACCCCAATAACCCCCCCCCAAACTCCCACATTTAAAAAGTGCATAGAATGTAAATCAGATCAACCAAAGGCCTGGTTAAAAAGGAACGTTTGCCTGGAGCCTAAGGTGTATAGTGAAGGCGCTAGGCTAATTTCCCTGGGGGGAGAGCATTCTGTTGCAATCTTTCAAAGTCTTCAGTGGTTAAGTTTCACTTTGGCTTCCAAAGCTTTCCTGCCGGTCAATATATTTATTTACATTTTAAGGAAGCTAAGAACATTCACGACCACTACCAAAAGATGAAGTGCCTGATCTCTGAGGACCAGTCCCAGCCGGACAAGGCTCTTAATCTGATAAAAGACGACTTCATAGACAATTTCAAGAACATCATTTTGGAGCATCAAGAGTGGCAGAAGAACAAAGCGGTAGGTGGCTTCGTCTTTTGTCTGCTTGTGTGCTGTTGAAGCTTGTGTGGGTGATTGGAAAACCATTTCTCACTTTGCGGCTCCTGCTGCACTTTTAAAAATGTCCAGCCTATCCTAACCCAAAGCCTTAAGTAGTTTAGGGTCAAACGCAGGTCTGTACAGAACAGAGAGCTGAACTGAGGAGATTTGCCTTTTAGTTGTTGGCTTTTGCACATTATTTCCCTCTGTTTCTGTGGAATCCTGATGCACTGATGATGCAAGAGCAACGCAGATTGGAGGGCTCTCGCTGTGGAGTGCCAAACAGTATAAATTTCTGTTGTGTTTGGGTGGCATCTAATAATAATAATAATAATAATAATAATAATAATAATAATAATAATAATGATAAATTTTTATTTATACCCCGCCCTTCCCGGTTCAGAAAAACGGGCTCAGGGCAGCTAACAACAAATTTAAAACACTTAATTGATGCAACAAAAAACAGCATAAAATACAGTATAAAACATGAATAACAATAAATTCATAATTCAAAAATCAATTTGGGGGGGAAAAACCCATCCAATAAACATTAGATCTAGAAGCTAATGGGGACAATATAGGGGTGTGTGAATTGCACACTTGTTTGGATTGTTGCAGAGGCAATCTTTGTGCTGTGTCTTGTTGTGGGGAGCGAAGAACAGGTAGATCTAGAGAGCTCCACTTGGGCCTACAGCTGCCATTGCGGCACGATGCTGTGTAAACAGGACGGGAACAGCCTGTTTTCCAAGCAGATGAGAGAGCCAGTTCATTGGTCATATGTGAATAGCCAAGACACCTATGCAGAACAGATGAAGGGGTGTGTTCTGTCTGTATTAAATTTGATGCACAGTGCTCATTGCACACTTCCTCGGATCTCTAGGAGTACCTTGCTTTAACCCTTTGCCTCCCAAAGTGGGCAGTATTACCCCCTGGGGAGCAGCGGGGTCACCTAGGGGGGCACTAAGCATTGGGGGGGGGGGAACTTGTTGGAAATGTAAATGACTATCAGACTTTGAAAAGCTTGTATCACTGGAACAAGCTGATCAGTGCCGTTGAATTCATTAAACTAGTTCTATGAATGAATGAATGAATGAATGAATGAATGAATGAATGAATAAACTTACTTATACCCTACCCATCTGGCTGGGTTTCCCCAGCCACTCTGAGCGGCTCCCAACAGAATATTAAAAACACGATAAAACATCAAACATTAAAAACTTCCCTAAACAGGGTTGCCTTCAGATGTCTTCTCAAAGTCAGATACCGTATATACTCGAGTATAAGCCAACCCGAATATAAGCCGAGGCACCTAATTTTAGGACAAAAAACTGGGAAAACTTATTGACTCGAGTATAAGCCGGTTCACCACACCACAAACCTGGTGGCGGTGGCAGCAGCGGAGGAGTAAGAACAAGCATGCCGCTCGCATGTGCAGGCATAGGAACCTGGTTGGGAGAGGCACAGCACAGCTCCCTTGCGAGAGGCGGGCGGCGGTGGAGGGACAAGCAGCGAGAAAGGGCTCCTTTCTTGCCACTCATCCCTCCGCCGCTACCCCCTCACTTGAGTATAAGCCGAGGGAGGCCTTTTCAGCATAAAAAATATGCTGAAAAAGTCAGCTTATATTCAAGTATATACGGTAGTTGTTTATTTCTTTGACATCTGATGGGAGGGTGTTCCACAGGGCAGGTGCCACTACCGAGAAGGCCCTCTGCCTGGTTCCCTGTAACCTCACTTCTCGCAGCGAGGGAACCACCAGAAGGCCCTTGGCGCTGGATCTCAGTGTCCGGGCAGAACGATGGGGGTGCAGACGCTCCTTCAGGTATACTGGATTTTAATTGGGTTTTAATAAGTGTGCAATTAATTGTTACAGATTTGAATTTTCTTGTGCTGTTTGTAGAATTGTAGAGTTGGAAGGGACTTCTGGTCCAACCCTCCGCAATTCAGGGATTATTATCCTCAGTGGGTCGTGCAAACCGCTGTTCTGAATAACGCCTTTCATAGGGTAGGGTAGGGAAGGGAAGGGAGCACTTGATTCATGGAACCAAGGGGCCAGTGGAAGCCGCTGTTCTATACCAAGGCCTCCATATTTCAATCTTCATCCCTGTGGAATGTCTTGCCCTTTCCAGGAGCCGGCCTTGGCCACTGTGGGCGAAGAAGGGACGAATGAAAAGGAGGGTCCTTCGCAAGGGACAGAGGTAAGGAAATACCGTATTTTCCCATGTCTAAGACGCCCCCCGTGTATAAGACGACCCTTATTTTTTTTGAACCCAAAATTAAGAAAATGAAACCCTAAAATATAAGTGAAAATCTGGATGATTGGCAGCAGCAAGTCGTTGATCTTTTTTGGGGGGTGATCGCCCTCAAAGTTTCCATCATGAGATGCATGCAGTTTGCTGTGGTGCAGAAGCAAAGGCAGCGACTGGGGGGGCACCACACGCTCCCCCTTGGTTGCAGCTGCTGCTGCTGCTGTGGGGAAGCAGGCGCCCAAGCAGGATGCCAAGGAAGAGCCAGGGGAAGGCAGCGACCACTCTGCATCAGGCCATGCCATCGAGCAAACTGAGCTGAGGAAGGTGGTGAGCAGGCTGGAGGCAGGGTGGGAGTTTGGGAAGGGAAGAGGGAAAGAAGGGCAAGGAGAGGTAGCTGAGGCAGCTGTCAGCAGTGGCGGCGGCATCTGTTCTCGATCCGGTGGTTGAGCCAGTCGCCAGCCAGCAGCCCGGGGGTGGGGCGGGGAGAAAGGGGGGACAGCAGCAGGAGGGACCGCCTCAGCCCGCCCAAGCCAAAATCCCGGACATATGCTTAAATCTTTTTAAAATTTCCCCAGATGCCCATGTTCGGTGTTCAAGACGACCCCCAATTTTCGTCTTGTACACGGAAAATTACGGTCCTTATTGTGATACCTGGAATCTCAGGGCAAAAGAGTCAGGTGTAGGAACTGTGCCATTGTCTAGGCCTGGGCGAGGCAATGGTAAAAGTCTTTTCTTTTCCAGGGATTTGAAAGAGCCAGAGCGTTAGCCGACATCAAATCCAAATCTTACTCTGCAGTTGTTCAAGTAAGTGTGAAGGGAATATCAGGAAATTCTCCTCCATCGCAATAATGGGTTCTAAGTTGAAATATATGACTCTCCTTAGTACCTTCTTTACTTTTCTGTATGATGCAAAGTTATACATCTCTTACTACTCCTTGTTGTTCTGATTTATTTTATTGATGCATGTATTGAGGATATGTTAATGCAGTATAAGTTATAATATATATTAGTTGCCTATGACACGGAACAGACTGTGTTATTGAGTTAAAGATGAGATGAAAAAATGATCCAAGTTCTGGAATTTGAAAAGCTCACAGTCTTTCACAGGTTAGTCCTAAGAAGTACCAATTGTAGCTAGTTGGGTCCAACAGTTTTGCACAATATCATGCACTGATATTGAAATATGAGTGCACTGTTATATTAAAAAGTGATTTTTATTTTTTTAAAAAATCACCTATGTAAGTTAAGTGCATTGATCAGTGGCCAACTAGCAGCACTGGAAGATCAGAATTTAAAATGCAACAGGGAGAACTCAGTGACTGAGGGCAAGCTAGACTAGATATCTGCAATTGGATTTCTGACATCTTTTTCTGAAAAACAGCCATGGGGAGAAGGGGCAAATTTAATTAGGGTTGTGATGAGAGATTTAACAATTTTAACACTGCTCCCTTGAAGTACCAATAAGAGATCCATGATTTCATGCGACAGTGAAATTGCTGTTGTATAATACTAGTGGGTAATAGAATCCGGATTCCCCCCCCCCCTTTGTGTGTTATGAGTCCATGCTTACCCTGTGCCAAGGGGTTGAATTCCTAACTTTCCTTCATGATCATTCTGTTAATGAATATGGCATATGACAACATTACAGGGGGCAGAATTAAGCAGTGGCAAGATCCAAGCAGTTCATTTGATTGTCTCTCCCCCCTTCCCCATGCACACTACTAAAATTTTGTTTTCCTTCTTGCTTAATTTACTTTTCTGGCTTATTTCTCCCCCCCCCAAAACCCCAAATGTTTTAGGCTTCCAAATCAAGACGGCACCGCCAAGTTAAGCTGGAGTCTTCCGAATCAACAGATCGTGGGAAATCCAAATCGCCAAAGGCTAAGAAAGCCAGCAAAAGTTTGCAGCCGAGGAGGAAGAAAGAAACTCTGAAAAGCAGAGGTAGGGAAACACTTTTCCAAAACAGAAGTGTGTTTGTGTGTGTTGGGCAGGGGAGAGGGGGTTGTAATTCTCTGCTCTCACATAACACATGTTCACTCCTGAAATTGGTGCAGTTGCTATACAGGCCTCCATGAACAGCTCCTGGGAAGGGCCATCCTTTGATAAGAGCATCTTTGACTGGTTGCCATAGGGGAGGGGATGTGAGTGTCTTGTGTGTGTGCGCCTGCCGCTGTCTCCTTCAGCCCATTGTGCTTCTGATGATCTTGTGGATATTATGGGGTGGCCTACTGGCAGTCACCTTGAACAGGTTTTATCTAATTTTCAGGGAATTTTTTACTTAATTTTGTTGCCTTTTTATTATCTTTTATGCAAACCACTTACTTTTACTATGCTAAGCGTTATAACGCCTCCCCCACCCTCTCAAACTTTGCAAATGCTTATAAAAGTCCATGGCTCTGGGGTACAGCATATTTTGCACGCAAATAGTCTCGGGTTTAGTCTCTAGCTAGGGCTGGGAATGTCCCATCTGAAATCCCAGCGAACCACTGTGTAGTCAATACTGCGCTAGATGGGGCCCAGTGGCCTGAATCTATATGAGACAGCTTCCTACGTTCGTAAATATACAAATGGTTGGTCGAAGATACTTGCAGGGGGAAGAAAGAATCGTGTTCATCTTCCTCTTTAACAGAAGATCGGAAGAGAATTCAATCGGCTGCAGCCATGCAAGCTATTAGCAGAATATAGTGAGAGTATCCTGTATTATTTTTTTTAAAGCTGTTTTTAATTTTTAGAATTACAGTTTGATATTCCCGTATTATTGTAACTCAACCTCGTTCCACGCCCTCTTCATTAGCACACGACCTATGAAATACATTGCCCAACAACCGTTCTCGTTATGATTCCAGATCAGTTTGTATTTGTTCATACGAGTCCTCAAAGGAAGCCACCTTTCTCTACAGTCGTTTTTCCTATTGCTTTCCCCTTCCTGCCTTCTTTTGTTTCGCAAGTTTCTCTGGAGATGTCTTGGATCTGTCCATTTTGGTGCTGGCAGTGGCATCACTGAGACAAAAGGTTATTAGGCGCTGACCATCTTTTTGTTCCCCACAAAATACCATCAGTACAGAGATGCTCTGCAGAGTCTTTTGCATTATTAGGCTCCTTTTGTTAAAAACCCGCGTCCTGAAAGAGTTTAACCGCATCTGCAAAACTGACCGGCAAGGACATACTGTACTTTTCTGTGCATTGTTGTTGTTTAGTCGTTTAGTCGTGTCCGACTCTTCGTGACCCCATGGACCAGAGCACGCCAGGCACTCCTGTCTTCCACTGCCTCCCGCAGTTTGGTCAAACTCATGCTGGTAGCTTCGAGAACACTGTCCAACCATCTCGTCCTCTGTCGTCCCTTCTCCTTGTGCCCTCCATCTTTTCCAGCATCAGGGTCTTTTCCAGGGAGTCTTCTCTTCTCATGAGGTGGCCAAAGTATTGGAGCCTCAGCTTCAGGATCTGTCCTTCCAGTGAGCACTCAGGGCTGATATCCTTCAGAATGGAGAGGTTGGATCTTCTTGCAGTCCATGGGACTCTCAAGAGTCTCCTCCAGAACCATAATTCAAAAGCATCAATTCTTCGGCGTTTAGCCTTCTTTATGGTCCAGCTCTTACTTCCATACATCACTACTGGGAAAACCATAGCTTTAACTATATGGACCTTTGTCGGCAAGGTGATGTCTCTGCCATGGTAAAAAGTGGGGGTTGTGCATAGGGTGGACGTTTGACTGGTTGCTGCTGTGGCTGTCAGCAGCTATGTGCGTGCGTGTTATTGGTTGCTGCGTCAGTGAGTGGTGTTGATTGGCTGACACTCTGGCAGTTGGGCGGGTGATTGGCAGCTTCTGCTGGCGATGGGACAGACGGGAGGCGGAATTTTGGCAAACCCCCCCCAAACAAAGCTCAACAACCCTGGGAAATCCTCCTCAAAAAAAAAAGCTCAACATCCCCCCATTTTCTTAAATTTGAGTCCTGAAAAATAAGCAACGTCTTATACATGGGGGTGTCTTATAGACAGAAAAGTACGGTAGCTATGGATCTGAAATGGAAACCAGTTCCTTTTCAAGATTGGTGTTGCCTTTGCAGGGACGTTGCAGTTGACAGAGGAGCAGAGTGCTGGGAACCTGAGCATGCCTGTGATTGCAGAGGATGATGATGAAGAAGATGATACTGACCATCCTAGTGACGAAGGTACATTGGAGGGTGTCCTTGTTGTGCAAGCAAACTTCCCTCTTCTCTTTTTTTTAATTAGTTTTTTATTCATACTTTTCAAATTTATACATTTCATTAATTTTACAATCCATTTAACATTTAAAAATTTGTCTTCCTTCCCCCTCTTTCTGCAGTTCCTTAAATTTATTTTTCATATCTTCTGCATATCCGAATTCATTTACAGTGGTGCCCCACAAGACGAATGCCTCGCAAGACGGAAAACCCGCTAGACGAAAGAGTTTTCTGTTTTGGAGGTGCTTCGCAAAACGAATCTCCTATGGGCTTGCTTCGCAAGACGAAAATGTCTTGCGAGTTCCTGCGGGTTTTTCCCCCTCCCCCCTTTTTCTAAGCCGCTAAGCCGCTTATCAGCTGATCCGATAAGCCGCTAAAAGCCGCTAATAGCGCTAATCCGCTAATCCGTCAATGGGCTTGCTTCGCAAGACAAAAAAACCGCTAGACGAAGAGAATCATAGAACGGATTCTTTTCGTCTTGCGAGGCACCACTGTAATTTACTCATTTAATTATCTACCATAAATATCTACTCTACCAAAACTGCAGGTTATTACAATAATCCTGCCAATGTTTTTTCTGTTTACAATTTATCTGCAAATGTTCAATAAACCATTTCCATTCTTTTATAAAGTGTTTGTTATCTTGATTTCTTCTTCTGTCAAGTTTCGCCATTTCTGCTTATTTCATAAGTTTTTGTATCCATTCTTTCTTTACTGGGACTTCTACTTCTTTCCATTTTGGGGCAAGTAACATTCTTGTTGCTGTAGTAGCATGCATAAATAAATTTCTATACAATTTAGGTAGTTCTGTCCCTATAATTCCCAAATTATTCCACAACAATTCCTTGTTCTGGGAAGTCGTACAAATTAACCTTCCTCTTCTCACCATTTCTTCCTAAAAACTTTACTGAGAAATGTTTCTTGTTCAGGCTTGGCTTTCTTAAATCCTTTTCCTTTTGCGATTTCTTGGACGATGGCCACTTTTCCCTTCTCTTGTTTGCCAGACTTCATGCCCAGCAAGAGGAAGCGAGCTCGTTGAGAGGAGAATCCAAACGGTGTGAATTGGCTTTGCCTGAAGGGAACGTGCCTCCGGCTAGCGGACGAGGCTGTCCAAGTGGCCTGAAGACACGCTGCAAACTGCACACGCACCTGTTCTCATTTCAAGAAGGCAGGAAGAACCTCTACGGAAAGCTCAAAGTGAAGAAAACTTGTCCTGTGTCGTGCAATAGTTTGATGTGCTGAACAGGGGATTTCATGCCCCTGGGACTCACGAATGCTGAGAAACAGTTCTCAGGTTTAGCATTGTATATAAAATTATATTGTATTACTCATATCTTAAAATAAAGTTTTGGTTTTAAGAAAAACTCCCCACATTCATTAAATGAAAGAGTATAGATTAATAATATTACTTATGCCCTGGCCATCTGACTGGGTTGCCCCCAGATTTCAGCATAATTAAAAACACAACGAAACATCAAACATAAAAAACTTCCTGATAACAGGCTGCCTTCAGATGTCTTCGGGGAGTTGTGTGGTTGTTTATCTGTTTGACATCTGATGGGAGGGTGTTGCACAGGGGGGGCACCACTATTGCATTCTGCCTTATGCTTCACAATTTTTTCCATTTCATTTGCATCTCGCCTCTTCCAAGGAGCTGCAGTTGGCATACATGGTTCTCCCCTCTCCTCATTTAATCCCCACAACAAGCCTGGGAGGTAGGCCAGGACTGCCTTCTTAAACACTTCAGACAAGCCAAATTAAACATAAATTAACAAATATGGAGTTTGGCCTGTTCGTAAAGACATTTTTCCAGTCCGCCTTCCTTTTCTAGCAAGAACGCGCTGTTCTTTTATTTTTCTCCTACTATGCAGCTTTCGATGCCTAGTCTGTTTTGTGCTATTTTTCCAGGCAGCATCATCTTGACTGCTTAATAGCACATTGCACAGCGAAGCCCTTTCGATACTTGCCCGCGAAATAATGAGGAGCAGCGGTTTTAAAGGAATCTTTAAAATTCTGTTCTGCCTCTCTTTGGACCCCTTCCAGATGACCTGTTTATTGAACACGTGCCCCGATTTTCTTGCTTATGCAGAGATTTGATTATTTGCTGAGCGTTGCCTCTGACATGTTTTGCAGGGCAGTTTGCACAGCAAGGAGCATTTATCCTGATTTGCTTCCAAGGTGTTTACATCTCTTTCCACTAGTCATTTGTTCATCCCACGCTTCTCAAAACATTTCTCAGTCACTTTCCAAACAGCAAAAAGTCAGTTCTTTAAAAAAGTGAATTTGTTGTACTGGTGTGACAGAGCCCTTTAATTGCAAAAAAAACCCCTAAAGTTCTGTATGCATTTGAATACCTCCTGCAAGACACTGACAGTCTGCAAACCACCCTTTTATTGTCTGTTTGAACGCCTGTGTTTCAGACATTTCTGTGGGAATGTTCTGGGGTGCAGGAGAGGATATATTGACTAATTATATCCTTATCCAACTTGTGCTAACAAGTTCCCAAAATATCAGCAGAGTTTATAGACATTCCCCTTTAAGTTCGCAATGGTAACGCTTGCACAGGTTCGCTAGAACCTCTATAATAATTACTCTGGTAATTTCCCCTTTGTTCCCTCTTAAAATACAAGACACAACACAGTCTTTATAAAAGTATAAAAGAGTTTACTCACAATCTGTTCACAATATGATCCCAGAAGGCAGACAGCTTAAAAAGGTTACATACATTCAGAATCTATCTTGTTGCAAGATAGACCTTATCTCCTCTCTTGGCTGAGAGCCAAGAGGGCATCTTTAGATGCTTCCTCATCGAAGGAAAATGGCAGAGAGAGAGAGATGGCTGCCTGCCCTGTGCTTTTGTCATTGCCTGCACAGGTGAGGCCACACCCACCTCTGGTCACATGCGGAGGAAGTCCGTCCCCAGGAAGTTTACCTGCTTGCTGGACAGACATCCCTCCCCATGTTCTAACATGTACACTCTAGGAATGTTGTCATTGACTGCTCCTGTGTTTACATCTCACAATTTCGACGAAGCAAGTTAAGGAAACTGAATTGTTAATATGGACTAGCTACAAGCCCAAGTGCTTCTGAAACTAATGTTAAAAATTTGATCAGAAACCTGTTTCCTTTGTACTGCTGTGTTTTTCTTTCTTCCTGAATGGCATGAGTGATTTTTGCTTTGGGTTGGTTTGATTTAATATTTGTATTCTGCTTTCCCAGCTCAAAGTGCCTTGCAGTAATAATGATAACATTAAAAATGAACAAACAACAACTTCTTATTTCTTATATCCCGTCCATCTAACTGGGTTGTCCTCTGGGTGGCTTCCAACAAAAGTACAGGAGAAACAACATTAAACATTAAAAACTTCCTAAAACAGGGTTGCCTTCAGATTGCTATGAAAAATTATGGAGTTTATTTCCTTGATATCTGATGGGAGGGCATTCCAGAGAATGGGTGCCACTGCTGAGAAGGCCCTCTGCCAGTTCTGTGTAGCCTCACTTTTCTGCAGTGAGGGAAATGCCAGTAGACCCTTGGACCTTGGTTTCTGAGCTGAACAATGGAGGTGGAGATGCTCCTTTGGGTATACAGGGCCCAAGACCATTTAGGACTTTAAAGGTCAGCACCAACACTTTGAATTGTGCTTGGAAATTTACCGGGAGCCAGTGCAGGTCTTTTAAACACAACAGTGTATAAATAAGGCACAAGGCAAACGAATTCCTCCAACAATGCAATTCGGAACAAGTTCAGTGATTCAAATAGCCGCTGAGCACCAGTCCTTGTGCCAGTTGGCAGTCTGGGAAGGGGCTTCTTCACTCACCACACTCCCAGGCCACAAGATCTTCCCTACCTTTTAGTCTTGACTTCTTTTTTTCACCCTCAGAAGAAGCAGGTCAATCACTTCTCTCGCTTGTTTTCTGAGAGTTGGGCCAACAGGTTGCAAAGAGACAGGTGGTCTAGATCCCAAAAGTGTTTGGGCCCCTGCCCCCTTGGTTTCATAAGCTCCTCTTCAGAGCCCCCCCACCTCATACAAAGCATTGCTCACAGTAGTGGCTTACACAGTCCACTAAGGAAGGTGGCAACACAATGAAATCCAAAGCTAATATAGGCTGGGATAGTTCCGTCCGTAGAGCATGAGACTCTCAATCTCAAGGGTTCAAGCAAGCTCCATGCATGGAAGTAGCCAGGGGGGTGCAGCTGCTCCCCTCACTAAATGAAGCAAATAAAAACTGACCAATTGCATCACAGATAACTGTTCTGCCCCTCCCAATCCTGTGGCTTCATTTCGGGAAGGGGGGGCACAACCTCTGTTAAGTATTTTTATCGATTTACTTGATGGGGGGCAGCTGTCCCCTTGGCTACACCCAGGGCCCCATGTTGGGCAGAATATTTCTGCATTGTAGGGCGTTGGACTAGAATTCAGTGGTTCCTAAACCTGGGTCTCCAGCCGTTTTTGGACTACAGTTCCCATCATCCCCGGCTACTGGTCCTACTAGCTAGGGCTGGTGGGAGTTGTAGTCCGAAAACAGCTGGAGACTCAAGTTTGGGAAACAGCGCACTAGATTATCCTAGCGGTCCCTTCCATCTCTGCAGTTCTATGAATTAATTGCACGTTTAATTCAAAATCCTATTCAAACTATTTAGACCGGCTCCATGTCCCTGCCTGATTTCAGAAATAAGAACGTGAGAATAACCTTCTGGGTCACAGTGGCCAACCGGTGCAACAAGAAACCAGGGATACAGACCATGAGCCCAAGAGCCACACGCCTGGTTTCCAACAACTGGTACCCAAAATCATCACTGCCTCCAGCTGCAGAGACACAGCACCATAGCCATAATGACTAGTAGTAGCCCCAAGCCGTCCAAGTTGGCGGCCATCCCTGCCCAAGGCGTGCGTCTTTGTGCCTTAGCGGCGGCGCACTCTGCACACCCTCAGAGGCGCTCTCGCGTAGGGAGACTCATGGGTCTGAGGCAGCAGCCCTCGTTCCCCCGAAGCCTCTGGCCGTCCGCAGCGAGGCGCCCGTGCCGGAGGCGCCCCCACCCCGGGGCTGCGCGGCGCGGCGCGTGCGTAAAGGCGCCCGTGCGCCCTTCCTTCCTCGCCTGGGACGCGCGCTGCATGCAGGTACCGGCCGAAGGAAGCGGCTGCCTCTCCGCCCTCCGGCCCGACGGACAGCCAGGCAGCCGCTGCAAGGTGGAAGACCGCGAGGCCCAGGAGGGGCCGCCGCCCGCTTGCCAAAGCGAGCATCTCTTGCTGGCAGCTGCGAGGATGGCGACCGACAGTAAGTGCGCTCCTGGGGGGTCCCTGCAAAACGGGGGGGGGGGCGGCGGCGGCTCTTGTTTTTGCAGGCTTGGACGCGGGATCCCTGCTCCCTTGCTAGACGTGCGGGTCTCTCTGTGATCTCCCCCTCCTCCAGTTTCCTTGCGAGATGCACGAGCCTCGCGCGCTTCCGCGGAACCTTCCTCCTCCTCCTCCATCCTCTCCTGCTGGCTTCGCTGCGAGGCCCACCTGAGCCATCGCTCTCGCCTCCTGCCCTCTTCCCCGTTGCCTGCGCCTCTCTGCAGTGAGCCGAGCGGAGCTGCTGCCGTTGCTGCATCGGGAGCCTTCCTCTAGGAGCTCTCGGCCCGGGTTGGGGGCTGCAGCTGAATCCAGAGGCTTTAGGCAACGTCCCCCCCCCCCGCACATTCCAAATCCTTATCCCCTATGTTGCTGTGAGGGGCTCTGGCCATGCCGAGGTTTATGGGGCCATGGGCTGGGGGTGTGACTGCAAGGATCTGGGGCGAGGCAGTGCCCCCCCCCCAGGGTTTTGTGCATCTTGTATTGGGTATTCATATACTTTAAAGACACACACAAAGTACTTTATGTATTGGAGCCTTGCGTAGCTAAGAGGTCAACAGTTACTGATCAGGGGACCTCTGAGATTTGGATAGCTGCAGCACATCTTTAAGGGGGGCAGAAAGAGAACATAATAGAGAAGCCCTCTACAAAACCCCAGTGGGGACAGAGTATGTTGGTTGGTTTGTTGGGGGGAGAAAAAGGAAAACTGGAGGTGGCGAATGGAATCTCCTGGAATTGGGATACAGTATCATGGCTGGTTGGGCAGCTTGGACCCTGAACAGTGCAACAGCTTTGCTTAAAACCCCAACTTCTTTTCATCCAAAATAGCTGCACAGCTGGCTGTGTGTGGCTGCAGCCACTAAGATGGAATAGAA
Source organism: Podarcis bocagei (assembly GCF_964188305.1). Lineage (NCBI taxonomy): Eukaryota > Metazoa > Chordata > Lepidosauria > Squamata > Lacertidae > Podarcis > Podarcis bocagei. The sequence continues at coordinate 10,059,279 of NC_138125.1, forward strand.
GTCCCTTTGGATGTGTGTCCTTTTTTGTGGTGGTGGAAGAATTGCATTTGTTACCCTGTAACTACTTTGTTTGTGTCAGTCAATTTCATGTTTGTATAGGGATGTAATAGTACCGCCCTATTCTGCCTTGGTCAAACCACACCTGGAATACTGTGTCCAGTTCTGGGCTCCACAGTTTAAGAAGGATGTTGATAAGCTGGAAGGTGTGCAGAAGAGGGCGACCAAGATGATCAAGGGTCTGGAAACCAAGCCTGATGAGGAACGGTTGAAGGAGCTGGGTATGTTTAGCCTGGAAAAGAGGAGACTGAGAGGAGATAGGTTAGCCATCTTCAAATATCTGAAGGGCCGTCACATGGAAGATGGAGCAAGTTTGTTTTCTTCTGCTCCAGGGGGTAGGACCTGAACCAATAGCTTCAAGTTGCAAGAAATAAGATTGCAACTAAACATTAGGAAGAACTTTCTGAGAGGAGGTGCTGTTTGACAGTGGAAGCTGCATCAGAAGGTGGACTCGCCTTCACTGGAGGTTTTTTTTGAAACAGAGGTTGGGTGATCATCTGTCTAGCTGTGATCACCATAGATAGCTCAGTCGGTAGAGCACCTGACTCTTAATCTCATGGTTGTGGGTTCAAGCCCCATGTTGGGCAAAAGATTATTTCATTGCACAGCGTTAGACTAGATGACCCTCATGGTCTCTTCCAACTCTACAAATCTGTGAGTCTATTATTTCCTACATTGTAGCTGGTTGAACTAGATGATCCTTGGAATCCCTCCCAAATCTACAGTTTTGTGCTTCTATTTATCTAACGAAGTTGGGTCACCCAAGACAAGTTGACTTTGTGTTTTTGTTTATGGCATTTATAAGACATTTATAGACCATTTACAGGGAACCAGGCAGAGGGCCTTCTCGGAAGTGGCGCCTGCCCTGTGAAACGCCCTCCCAGCAGATGTCATGGCAATAAACAACTATTTTACTTTTAAAAGACAACTGTTTAGGGACGTTTTTAATGTCTGATGCTGTATTGTTTTTAATATTCAGTTGGAAGCCGCCCAGAGTGGCTGGGGAAACCCAGCCAGATGGGCGGGGTATAAATAAATAAATAAATAAATAAATAATAATTAATAATTATTCCACCACACATAGGCTTCTCATGCAGGCACTGAACAGACCCTGATCTGATTTGCTTCGTTAGATATGAAAATTTGCCACCGACTCTTATTCCATTTTTTGTTTCTATGAAAGCAGAAGTGGCGGCAGTCAGATCCTAGTCAACATGACCGCATTCATTTCATTTCATTTCACTTTTAACTTGTATACCTCCAGGGAGATGTTCTCTAGGGTTTCAGGCAGGGTGTTCCCCAGCCGCACCCAGAGATGGGCGAGAATTGAACCTGGGCCTCCCATCCAAGTACTAACCAGGCCTGAGTTTTGATGGAGAAGATACATAAGGACCAAGCAGGCTTTCTCCCCAAAAGACACCTGGCAGACAATGTAAGGAATGTAATAGACATTTTGGAAAAGCTAGAGGTGAATATAAACACCAAAGCAGTATTGATTTTTGTGGATGCAGAGAAAGCCTTTGACAATATCTCTTGGAGTTTTATGATAAAGAATCTTCATGGGATGGGGGTAGGTCAAGGTTTTGAGAATGGTATGGCTGCAATATATTCTGAACAAAGAGCTAAACTGATTGTGAACAATGTAGTGACTGAGGAACTTAAGATAGAAAAAGGAACTCGACAGGGGTGCCCAATTTCCCCACTACTTTTTATCTCAGTTCTGGAGGTATTGCTGAATATGATAAGGGATGACCAACAGATTAAAGGTGTGCAGGTCGGAGCTAAACATTATAAGTTAAGAGCATTTGCAGATGACCTAGTATTGACTTTGCAAGAGCCAAACACTAGTACGAAAAAGGTTTTAGAAACAATACTACAGTTTGGACAGGTAGCTGGATTTAAACTGAATAAGCAAAAAACTAAAGTTTTAGCGAAAAATTTAACAGATATGGAAAAGGAGAAATTTCATGAGGAGACAGGGTTGACAGTGGTTAAGAAGGTGAAATACCTAGGGGTTTACTTGACATCAAAAAATGTGAATCTGTATAAGGATAACTATGAGAAATGTTGGTTAGAAATTAAAAAAGATTTAGAAATATGGTCAAATTTGAAATTGTCAATGCTAGGCCGAATCGCAGTGATTAAAATGAATGTATTGCCTAGAATGCTATTTTTGTTTCAGACCTTGCAGATTCTCGATAAGATGGAATGTTTCAAGAGGTGGCAGAAAGATATATCGAAATTTGTCTGGCAGGGCAAAAAGCCCAGAATTAAATTTAAAATATTGACAGACGCTAAAGAAAGAGGGGGGTTTGCCCTGCCGGACTTAAAATTGTATTATGAGGCAGCAGCTTTTTGCTGGCTGAAAGAATGGATGCTCCTCGAGAACACGGACATTTTGGATCTGGAAGGTTTCAACAATGCTTTTGGTTGGCATGCATATTTATGGTATGACAAAGTCAATAGTACCTTCAAAAATCACATTGTTAGAAAAGCATTGTTCAATGTTTGGATAAGATATAAAGATCTGCTGGAAAGTAAAACCCCTAGATGGGTGTCACCAGTGGAGGCCAAGGCAGTGAAGAAACTCAATATGGAGGTCGGATGGCCGAAGTATTGGGAAATTTTGGAACAGGATGGAGATAACTTTAAATTACAAAGTCATGAGAAATTGAAACATAAAGTACAAAATTGGTTTCAATATCACCAAATAATGGAGTTTTTTAAACAGGACAGGAAAATTGGTTTCCAGGTGGAAAAATCAAAATTAGAAACTGAATTGTTAGAACCCAGTACTAAGAACTTATCTAGAATGTACAACTTGTTGCTGAAATGGAACACACAGGACGAAACAGTCAAATCAGCTATGATTAAGTGGGCACAGGATGTCGGTCACAACATCATGTCAGATGACTGGGAATGGTTATGGAACACCGGTATCAAATTTACGGCATGTAATGCCTTAAAGGAAAACATTTTGAAAATGGTGTACAGGTGGTACATGACCCCAGTCAAGCTGGCAAAAATTTATCATTTGCCCGATAACAAGTGTTGGAAATGTAAAGAGACTGAAGGTACCTTCTATCACCTTTGGTGGACGTGCCCGAAGATTAAGGCTTTCTGGGAAATGATCTACAATGAAATGAAAAAGGTACTTAAGTGTACTTTTCCTAAAAATCCAGAGGCCTTTCTCTTGGGCATGGTCGGCCAATTGGTGCCAAAGAAGGATAGAACTTTTTTTATGTATGCTACAACAGCAGCAAGAATACTCATCGCAAAGTATTGGAAGACACAAGATCTACCTACTCTGGAAGAATGGCAGATGAAAGTGATGGACTATATGACACTGGCCGAGATGACAGGCAGAATCCGTGATCAACGAAAAGAGACGGTGGAAGAAGAATGGAAAAAATTTAAAAGTTACCTTAAAGACTACTATAAACTTAATGAATGTTAAAGTGTTGTGGTTTTAGAAACAAAGGGATACAGGGACATAAGATCAGACCACAGAGAGGATTAAGAGGATAGAGGTTGGAAAGTAATAATTGGAAGTTGCCATAAAAGTTTCGATATTGGGATGCAGAAAGGGGAGGTATGGGGAAGTCCAAGAAAAGAGGTTTATGAAAATATGTTATGGAATTATGCGTGTATGTTTGTTTTTTAAGTGTTTGTTTGTCTTATAAAAATTCTGTAAAACCAATAAAAAATTTATGAAAAAAAAAAGAGAATTGAACCTGGGACCCTCAGCATGCAAGGCAAATGCTCCACCACTGTCAGGAGCGAGCCAGCCATAAATCACATGGAGTTAGTGAAGTTAACTCTTTATTAGAAGAAACAAGATCAGCTCAGGAGTGCCAGGCCTAATGAGCACAACAGTGATGCTTTGGTAGGTCTTGCCCCTGTGAGGCAGCTGCATAGCTGTCACCTTTTCCCTTTTCTTGCGAGGAATCCTATTCGGAATAAGGGAATTTCCCTTTAAAAAAGGGAAATGTTGACCGCTATGGGCAGCTGCCTAAGGCTCCTCCTCTTGGGAGTCCTTCCCAAGCAATCTGAGACTGCACCGGTGTGCTTGCCTTTGCTCCTTCATCATGTCTCTCCTGTTCCTGGAAGACCAGGGAGGAAGGGAGCTTGCTGTAGCAGGAGCGGGAGGCAACCTGGCCTCTTCAGCAGCCTGACTCATCTCTGCCTCTTGGCCTCCCTCCTCTCCTGCTTCAGCTTCTGCCTCCGATTCTGCACTGCTCTCTGCCTCAGCCTCTTCCTGCTCACTAAGCCCTGTTGCCTCTTCAGCTTCCGACGCCTCCTCCTCCCAGTCTTCCCCCTCTTCTCCCTCTGACCACTCACCATCACCCCACCACCAACCCCCGGGTTCTGAGCCTTCTTCCCCTGGGGGTTCCCCAGCTGGTGCCTTCCCCCACCCCCTCTGCATCCAGCCAGCCCAAGACAACCACTGAGCTGCGGCTTATGTGCAGGAGAATTGCCCTCCTTTGGCCGAGTCAATGCACACATCTGAATCCTTGCTCCAGCTTGTGAAGGGTTTTTACTATCCTTTAGATACGGGGAAAGGCTCCTGTTGCCACTGGAGGGTGGGGTGGGGGTTGTGGAAGTGGGTGGGGCAGAGAGTTCTGCAAAAGCCCTGGCAAAATTCTCTTGGCAGCACGAGCCATTTCACTGTTTTTTGAGTCCTTGCATCTTGGTAGCCAGGCAGGCCAAGGGGGCAGCGTAGCACAGCACACTTGAATTAAGCCAGAAATCGGTGTTCAGATGTAATTATACGGCAGCTATTGCAAGCCAAGATTCACTTGTGGTTTCAGATTATGGTCTGCCGGCTGCAAACTGACCATCGTTTAGGGAGCTCGGCTGGGTTTGTATAAGCAAACAAGCCAGAGTTAAGCTAAACAGGCTGTGGTCTCGTCTTACTCCTAATCTGCCTCTGTCTGAATATTTTGGAATTTTTTAATTCATAATCATTGCATCCCATGCTGAGTGTATTTATGTGCAGTAGGGGGTCCTGAGGGACACAGGTGGCACTGTGGTCTAAACCACTGAGCCTAGGGCTTGCCGATCAGAAGGTCGGCGGTTCGAATCCCCGCGTTGGGGTGAGCGCCGGTTGCTCGGTCGCTGCTCCTGCCAACCTAGCAGTTTGAAAGCACGTCAAAGTGCAAGTAGATAAATAGGTACCACTCTGGCAGGAAGGTAAACGGCGTTTCCGTGCGCTGCTCTGGTTCACCAGAAGCGGCTTAATCATACTGGCCACATGACCCGGAAGCTGTATGCCGGCTCCCTTGGCCTATAGAGCGAGATGAGCGCCGCAACCTCAGAGTCGTCCATGACTGGACTTGACAGTCAGGGGTCCCTTTACCTTTAGAGGGTCCTGACCTTATTGTTTTTGGTGCTACAGCTAGCTGCAGCTAATAATTTTGCTGCAGCTAATCATTTTTGGATCAGCTTTTTATGTTCTAATATTGTTTTCATTCCTGATGTCAAGGCCATCCCATGGGTTGCAATTTAAATTATGCTGTGTGCTTTCTGTAATAGCAGTCTGTCCTGTTTCTAAACTGACTTAGATGCGAGGACACGTTCATCAAAAAACGGAAATGTCTGCCTGCCTCTGAATACAATTTCTAACACATAGCGTTTCCAGAATGTTATGGCCTAGTCTGGAAAACCATTCCAGGATCCACAAGCATCCCTCCCCTCCTGACAAATGCTGGGTTCAGCGCGAAACCACAGGCTTGTGTAAAGTCATAAGAACATAGGAAGATCCTGTGCTGGATCAGGCAAGGGGCGTCTGGTCCGGCATCCTGTTCTCACAGTGGCTGACCGGATGTCTCCATGGGGAGCACACAAGCTGGACCTGAGAGCAAGAACATTCTGCCCCCCTGTGATTCCCAGCAACTGCCACTAGGGGGCAAATGACATCCGGCAGTGGAGATGGAACAGAAGGGGGCCGGTCCACTGTCCCTTAGACCTTGTGGTGGGCCAGACTATATTTTGGAAAAAAAATAATGAACAAATTCCTATGCCCCACAAATAACCCAGAGATGCATTTTAAATAAAAGGACACATTCTACTCATGTAAAAATGCTCTGATTCCCAGACCTTCCATGGGCGGTGATAGAAGGTGATTGGGCCCCCCGGATGAAAGCCATGCACACTGGAAATTCTGGCTTTGTTTTTTTTTTATAATATTTTATTAGGTTTTATCAATAAGGAGATTCAAAAGAATACAAAAACAGAAAAATACAAAGTTACAAAATACAAAAATACAAACATTAAACACAAAAAAGACAGGAAAAAAGGGGGGGAAGCACATAAAAAAGAAAACAAAACTCCCTCTTTTTAAATTTCTCTTTAGTTAACTTATTTTCCTGACTTCCTCACGCCTCCCTTTTTTGTATCCCTTTTCTTAAAATTTAGTTCAGCAAATTCATAGGAATTTCTGGCTTTGATGTTGGTTAATGTAAGTTGGGCTTGTAAAGCCTGGAATGATAATCTGAACTGGCTTGCTAAATGTGCGTGTTTGCATAAGTGTGTAACACACACACACACACACACACACACACACACACACACACACACACAGAGAGAGAGAGAGAGAAACGTATAAATGCTGAAGGCAGCCTTGTTTAGAGAAGTTTTTAATGTTTTATCATGTTTTTAATGTTCTGTTGGGAGCTGCCCAGAGTGGCTGGGGAAACCCAGCCAGATGGGCGGGGTATAAATAAATAAATATTATTATTATTAACTAATTAATTCCATTTTTATACCACCCTATACCCGCAGGTCTCAGGATGGTTCACGGGATAAAATTACAATATAAAATCACAAAATACATTATCAAAGTCAAAACAAAAACAACCAAGTAACACCTCCTAACACATTTTAAAAGGGCATTGGATGTCAATTAGCCAAAGGCTTGGTTAAAGAGGAATGTCTTTGTCTAGTGCCGAAAGGTGTATAATGAAGGTGTCAGGCGAACCTCCCTGGGGAGACCATTTCTCAAATGGGGAGCCACTGCAGAGAAGGCCCTGTTCTCGTGTTGCCACCCTCTAGATCTCTCATGGAGGAGGCACACGAAGAAGGGCCTCACAAGATGATATCAGGGTAGGTTCATATAGAAAGAGGTGGTCCTTGAGGTATTGCGGCCCTGAACCGTTTAAGTTACTAAAAAGTAGATTCTGACTGAACGTCAGGAATAACCTTCTGGTGATAAAAGCAGTTCAACAGTGAAACAGACTCCTTGGGGAGGCTGGATGGCCATCGGAATGCCTTTCAACTCTGCAATTCTCTAATATATATAATTTCATGTTTGGCACCTTTTTTTTAATTTTTTTTATTGATTTTCTTTTCTCAAAACAAATATCCAATATCATTGCTAAACATACATTTCCCAATCCACTCCCCCCCACTGACTTCCCTCAACTACCATTTCTGGTTTATTACATCAAATGATACATTCTGCTGCTTATATACATTACTATATTACCACGTCTAGTTAAAGCTATGGTTTTCCCAGTAGTGATGTATGGAAGTGAGAGCTGGACTATAAAGAAGGCTGATCGCCGAAGAATTGATGCTTTTGAATTCTGGTGCTGGAGGAGACTCTTGAGAGTCCTATGGATTGCAAGAAGATCAAACCTCTCCATTCTGAAGGAAATCAGCCCTGAGTGCTCACTGGAAGGACGGATCCTGAAGCTGAGACTCCAAGACTTTGGCCACCTCATGAGAAGAGAAGACTCCCTGGAAAAGACGCTGATGTTGGGAAAGATGGAGGGCACAAGGAGAAGGGGACGACAGAGGATGAGATGGTTGGACAGTGTTCTCGAAGCTACCAGCATGAGTTTGACCAAACTGTGGGAGGCAGTGGAAGACAGGAGTGCCTGGCGTGCTCTGGTCCATGGGGTCACGAAGAGTCGGACACGACTAAACAACTAAACAACAACAACAATTTATACTCCTAATCCAGCTGGGAGGTGGGGATGGAGAGGCCTGTCCCCTTTAGCCAACATCCGGAAAGATCTTTGGCTAATTGTTTTCTGGGGCAACCAGTCAACGCCGTATTCTTCTGGTGTAAATTTAGCCAGAGGCGTAACTTAACAAAGAGTCTGCTTTGAGCTCTTTAGCAGGGTTTTCTGTATAATCCCATTTTGCAGATAAAAGCATGAGCTTTGGGGAGATTCCGCTTGTAATATCCAGACTCACTGCCCACCCACCCTGATTGGCATCTGTCCATCTCGGGAGACAATGGAAGAATGTGTCTTCGGGGATGAAGTCAAATCGATGGAGGGTTATAGCCCCTGCTGTGACTATAGAGATCCTATAACACTATTGCTCCATCTTAGAAATGATGAATTGAGGTGGAGGGACGTGGGTGGGAAGTGACTTGCCTAAAAGCCACCTACTTAATTGTATCTTTCAGCAGAGATTTGAATGGAAATCTCTTGATATGTGCTTAAAATCCAGCATTACTGGTTGTTGGTTTGCACTGGGTTTCACGTGCTACAAATGGGTTTGGGGGCTTGGGTGTTGTCAGACTACAACTCCCATCTTCCTGAGTCAGCTTAGCTAGTCGTCGGGGATGATGGGTGTTGTAGTCTGACAAATCTCCGGAGACCCAAGATTAAAGAGCGCTGATCGTAAGGCTGAGCTGTGATGGGATGTGGGGAAGCTACTCTTTGGGTAAAATCCCCCCACAAGGTGGAACCTCAGAGAGTTGTTTCGTGAGGCTATCCAGTGAAATAGTGAGGGATATTTACTTCTCCTGAATTTAAAATATTGAAATGGCTTTGTTCCTCTGTTTTGGCTCAGCCTGTGGTTGCTTAGTTACAGGAATTGTTCTGCTTTCAGGGCCTTGGATGAATATATATGCAAATATGCAAGAGACAACTTCTGTTGCCAATTTAGGTCCTTCTGGTGTGCCATCCAAATGTTGCATGAATGAGAAACATTTTGCTTATGAAGATGGCAGGCTGTGCAATTATGTCTTGTTTTCATCTTCGGCAGCCCCCTGCATGCTGTGACACACTGTAGCTGCCACAGGTTTTTTGAGTACAATATTTCAGGTGGCATGATCTGAATTTGCGACGTCTCAGAGACGGGCCTAGGAGAAATATTGCCCAATATGCAAACAGGACTGGAAGAGAGTCTGGCATGCAGATCTTGGGGCGGGTGTGTGTGTGTGGCTCTTACGTTTGACCCGCAACATCCGTCCGCTACATTCAAATGTGATCCTTTAGAGCTGTGTTTCTCAAACTCAGGTCCCCAGACGCTGTTGGACTACAACTCCCATCATTCCTAGCTGGCAGGACCAGTGGACGGGGATGATGGGTGTTGTAGTCCAACATCAGCCAGGGACCCAGATTCGAGAAACGCTGCTTTAGAAACTCGTTCAGAGGTGTGCATGCAGTTGGGAGGAGGCAAAATGAGTAAATTGTGAGTTTTGGGAAAAGGTTGCATGGACCCTGCAAATGCTGGGAATTTCATATAAGCAGGTTTTTTGTTTTTTTAAGGATTGAACAAATAGTGCTGGCTTTATAATAAAGGTGGCACATTATTTCTTTAGAATGCTACAGTGGTGTCCTGCTGTCATTGGCTATGTTTGCATGTCATCGTAAGCCAGATTTTGCCCACGGAGTGCCCTCCATACATTTTACACTATAACTCCTATGTCGTCCAAAACATCTGGAAGGCACTGGGTGGCAGCGGCGTAGCGTGAGTTGTCAGCACCCGGGGCAACGCAAGTAATTTGCGCCCCCTAACCCGGGGCAAGGCAACGCAAGTAATTTGCGCCCCCCCTAAGCCCTAACCTGCGAGTTGCCGCTGGCGCTGCTGCCCAAACGACGCCGCTTGCCCGGAGGAGGAGGGGGGCAGAGAGGCGAGGAAAATGCAACGGCCCAGCAGCTGCAGCAGCACCGGCGGAGGCGGGGCTGTGAGGAGGGGCTGCCTGGTGCGTCCTCCGCGGCGAGCGCTGAGAGCCGCTGCCTGCCGGGCGCCTTCAGCCGGGCGCCGCGAGACATGTGGCTCTGCTACAGCCTGCGCCCGAGGCTCTTCGGCGACTCCGGAGGCAGCGAGCGCGCCCCCCCCAGATGTTGCGCCCGGTGCGGCCTGCCCCCCTTGCACCCCCCACGCTACGCCACTGCTGGGTGGGCAAATGTCAACCACGGTGTCAGGGAACTGCCATCGGCTCAGAGGCGAGAAATAGAAGGGCAGTTGTGTTATAGGGAGCCTCCGAAAATCTTGTGAAGCATTCCGGGGAGGAGGAAAGCCCCACCTCCAGTGGGGAAGAGGTGCAAGGACCAGAGGATGCTAGGGAGAGCCTTAACACCGCTCCTGAGCAAGCCGGAGGGGAGGGAAGCACGGCCTTGCCAGCGCCCATCCTGCGCAGTAGTCTGAGGCGCAGAGAGGGGCGGAGACAGTTGGGGGTAATGAAACTTTTATGCTGGGGGAGATACAAAAAAAGACCACTCCCGGATTGCTAGCGATTGAGCCAGACATGAACTTATGACGCTCTGCACTGTAAATAGTAAAGGTAAAGGGAGCCCTGACCATTTGGTCCAGTCGTGGCCGACTCTGGGTTGCGGCTCTCATCTCGCTTTATTGGCCGAGGGAGCCGGCGTACAGCTTCCGGGTCATGTGGCCAGCCTGACTAAACCGCTTCTGGTGAACCAGAGCAGCGCATGGAAACGCTGTTTACCTTCCCACCAGAGTGGTACCTATTTATCTACTTGCACTTTGACGTGCTTTTGAACTGCTAGGTTGGCAGGAGCAGGGACCAAGCAATGGCAGCTCATGCTGTTGCAGGGATTTGAACCACTGACGTTCTGATCGGCAAGTCCTAGGCTCCCACAGCACCACCCGTGTCCCCTGCACTGTAAATAGTTTGCACCAAAATAAAGCTTGTCGAAGACAGGTTGGAGTCCTGCGTGGTTACTCTCGAGCAACTGCAACAGCCATCCGACACATGGTTTACTGTGTGTGGGTAGCATGCTGTCAAACGGTCCCTGTTTCACTTCTCCGTTCCTCAAGCTGGTGGCAACAAACCCTGGCTTTTCATCCCGGGTGAACCAGCGTTCATGGTTTGTTTCTGCCGAACAAACCGGGACATGAAGCCAAGGTTTAGTTCTTGGCTAACCGGTCATTTTGAACAAATGAGGGCTACATTCTATCTACCCCCACTATTTGTTGGAAATTCAAGCCTTATCAGGAGAAACTGGCCACTCTCCAGGCACCCGGCTTGATCTCCTTGTTGACCTCCCTGTCTGCGTTTCCCGGCAGGATACAGGCTAGGTCGCGATCGGCTATCCTCCTCAGCGTGAGAAGGACACACCACTCTTCCTTGCTCCCTGCTCCCCTCAGGGAGGTGAAAGAGATAGACAGAAATGTATTTACATGCCTTTATTTCTGTCTTTGCAGCATTACAGAGAAACGCGTCTGCTCTCTTCAAACTCCAACAGCAGAGAGACAAACTCCACCTCCTGTACTTCCTGTACAGGTCAAATTACACTCTGAGCTAAATCCGGTGCTCAGCACTGTGAATAGACTGTCCCTCTGTTCCCACGGTACAGTCCCAACATTCCCATCCTGTTTTGCTTTCCAGCCAGCTGCAGCTCGCTGCCGCATTGCTCCTTTTCCGTAACACTATTGGAGGCAGAAAATGCTTCTGAATACCAGTTGCTGGAAACTGCAGGAGGGCAAAGGGCTCTTGTGACTGGTTCCTGGTTGCGGGATTTTCAGTGTGGCTGCCACTGTGAGAAAGCGTGTTCTCCCTCATGGAGCGCGCGTGTTGCCGTGGGGTCCACCAGGCCACCCCTCTGTTGCCAGGCAGGATTACTAAGGAAGCATGTGGCAACGATTGGATGGCTGGGTTGCTGGGTGTTATGTACTGAGTTGAATAGGATCCAAAAGGCAGCAGTCTGATTGGTCCTAGGACAATAGGATTCAGAATGCAGCAGTCTGATTGGTCCTAGAACAATAGGATCCAAAATGCAGCAGTCTGATTGGTCCTAGGACAATAGGATTCAGAATGCAGCAGTCTGATTGGTCCTAGAACAATAGGATCCAAAATGCAGCAGTCTGATTGGTCCTAGGACAATAGGATTCAGAATGCAGCAGTCTGATTGGTCCTAGAACAATAGGATCCAAAATGCAGCAGTCTGATTGGTCCTAGGACAATAGGATTCAGAATGCAGCAGTCTGATTGGTCCTAGAACAATGCAGCAGTATGATTGGTCTGCAGGAGCCACCCAATCCAGCTCCAGGTGGAAGTGAATCCACAACCTGATTGGCCTACAGGAGAATTCCAGAATTAGCCAATCACGTGCAGCCCACTGTGTAAATAATGTATATAAAGCAGATACTTTGAGGGGACTTTCATTCCTCCTCACCACTATGAGCTGAATAAAGAGCACGAAATCCACTCTCGACTCCGAGTATATTTCACTGGGGTAAATCCTATGTTGCAATTTGGTGGGAGGGTTCAGATGTTTTAAATCTTGTGAACGCAGCTTGGAGCTTTCTCTTTCGCTGTGTGCAACAGATCACCCGCCCACCCGCCCTAATTTTATGGGTTTTGTGTTGACCTTGCTATGCCTGTCATGGGGTCGTCTGCCATTGGGGCAGGGGCCTGGTAGGAATTTTGTCCATCTGGCTGATTGGCTGGTGCCATTTGGTTTTTGCTTACTGTGTAGCAAATCGTCACAACTTGTAAGGTTGCGGTTAGGCATTGGTTATCAATTGGTTGGAGGAGGGGTTAGGATTGGCTGGGCCTTCCCCTCCAAGGTTGCTGCGGAAAGGAAATTCCGTTAAAGGAATCCAGGGGCTTGCCATCTTTTCATCCGAATCCCTAGAATGGGGGCCGGCAAGCCCTGGGGAGCATGCGGGGAGAAGTGAGGGTCTGTGCCTCAGCCCCATTTCTCCCCAATATTGTTTTCCCTTACCGGCTTTCGGTGGTGCCCGGAAGTCAGTTCGGTCCCCAGGCGGGGGGACAGATAGTCTTAACCAATGCCTAAACAACCACTCGCATTTATGTATTTCAATAAAGTTGTGGCCAAAATTATGCCAAAAACCTTAAACAAAATTTATGTGTGTGTTGTGAGTTATTTGAGGGGTGGCTTGGGGACCTCGACACGCAAGAGGATGCTGTACAAGATCAGGCTGTTCTGATGTCATTTTTGTTGCCTCACAGATAAAAAGAACTTGGCATCAAAAATGTTGATGTGGCTAGAAATTAGGGGGGCACAGGAAGTATAATCCATCTTGGGTTAGGAAAGAGAATGCCAAGTGTCTTTGTACCTGTGGAATGTTTCTGCTTTCTCATCCTTTGCTCTGTGGCGCTTTGAAAACCTCTCTGGCCTTTTTATTTATTTTAATTTTTTCGCTTCAGACTGGCTAGAGCAGGTCCCTAAGGAAAGATGAATGCACATATGGCAAAACCCCAAAAGGCACCGGATATGCGCAGCTTTTATCAGAGCTGTGGGCAAATTAGGCCAGGACTTGAATTATTGAACGTTCTCACCATTCTCGAAGCTGCCTAATGGAGCATTATCTGAAGTGTAGCTGGGAGAGCTGCATGAATTAATATTGTTTTACGACCCAGCCCCTGCCATGCTGATCTGTAAGTAAGTTCTGTTCTGTTGCAACAGGAAGGACTTTCAGTTATGCATAATTAGGATTTCAGCCCTGCAGCCCTGTTCCCGCCATATTTTTGTTGGCATCTGTCTGCCTCGTGAGACAAATGGAGTGTGCTTCCGGGGGTGAAGTCAAACCGCAGGCCTGGGCATCACCTCCCTCATGTGGTCCAAAGAAAAGAAGAGCTAGATGTTTGGCACTAGTTTGGCTGCAGGAGTTGCTGGAAGGAGGTGTACAAGGCGTCAGCCGGCTGCCTTTGTGCTGGTCCCGGGGGGAGTTACCGTGCGGCGTGGTCTAAGTCCGATCCTAGGTCAAGGGTACTGAGGCTGTCCGTCAGGGGCGAAGCGAGGTCCAAAGCGAGGCGTCGGGCGTGGTCAGGAACTCAGGAGAGCAGGTCAGGGTGCTGGCAGGAACAGATTTCCAGCAATGTTGCTCCTGCAACCTGGGACTGGGCTGACTGCCCTTTATCTCCTCTGGGGCCTAGGGCGGTCCCGGCCCACAGGTGACTCACCTCTCCTGGCCTTAAGGCGAGCACTCCTCCTGAGAGAACCTAGTTCCCTCCGCCTCTCTGCCCTGAGCCTCTGCAGCTCAGGAGAGGCTGGAGGGTTACTGGACCCAGGGGCAGCTTCACCTTTCCCTGACAGGGCTGGGAGAGGTGCACCTGCAGGCAATGGATCCTCAATCACCTCCGGAGCCAGAGTGGATACATCTGGTGTCTGCTCCGGCACAGGTGCAGACCCTTCAGGTTCAAGGCCCTGCCCTGGCTCAGCCGGCCCTGGAGGCGGAGACTCCTGTGCAGGCTGAGATTCCTCAGGGTCAGCCTCTGAATCAGATTCCCAGGCCATCACAAAAGCAGAGCAAGATGTTTGGCACCAGTTTGGCTGTAGGACTTGCCGGAAGGAGGCGTACTAGGCGTCAGCCGACCACCGTAGAGACTCCACTCTGGATTTGTGTTGGGCAGGCTTCCTTAACCTCGGCCCTCCAGATGTTTTTGGCCTACAACTCCCACGATCCCTAGCTAGCAGGACCAGTGGTCAGGGATGCTGGGAACTGTAGTCTCAAAACATCTGGAGGGCCAAGGTTGAGGAAGCCTGCTGTAGGGCATGGGTAGGCAAACTAAGGCCCGGGGGCCCAATTGCCTTCTAAATCCGGCCCGCGGACGGTCCGGGAATCAACTTGTTTTTCCCTGAGTAGAATGTGTGCTTTTACTTAAAATGCATCTCTGGGTTATTTGTGGGGCATAGGAATTCATTTACAGTGGTACCTCCTAGATACGAAAGGGATCCGTTCCGGAGCCCCGTCCGCATCCTGAAGCGAACGCAACCTGCGTCCACGCATCTGCACGTGCGCAGGTTGCGATTCGCTGCTTCTGCGCATGCACATGACGTCATTTTGACCGTCTGCGCATGTGCGAACAGCGAAACGAAACCCGGAAGTAATGCGTTCCAGTACTTCCGGGTCTCCGCTGAGTGCAACCCGAAAGCGCTCAACCTGAAGCAACTTCAACCCGAGGTATGACTGTATTTATTTTTTCAAAATATAGTCCCACCCCCCACAAGGTCTGAGGGACAGTGGGCCAGCTCCCTGCTGAAAAGGTTTGCTGACCCCTTCTGTAGGTTTGACTCCTGAGGCTTTTCTTATTCTGTCCCACATGGCAGCTGAGGTTTAGGACCAGTTTTTTCTCTCCTAGATGAACTACCTTCCCAGGTGAATGAGCCCCACCTGCCCCTCACTTCCCTCTACAGCCCATGCAGAAAACACCTTCTTGACCATTGGGCCCAACATTGGCCTCATTTGCTCAATTCAGTGGAGCCTGTCTTTGCACGCAGGGAAAGTCGCTACGCACTGAGGGTTTGAGACCCATCAGCTGATTAAGACCCCTCACCTGACATAGTTGACCAGTCAAAGCCATTTCCCAGGGAAACGTCGCATGCTGACAGCTTCTAGGAGCCACAGGTGAGAGCTGAGCGCAGGGTGGAGACCAAAGGTGGACAAACTACCCCAGAAGGAGCATGACGTGTCCCCCGCCAGAAGTTCTCTTCCTCCCTTGACACCCCACTAATTGAGTGATTTAGACTTTTAGAAGGCATCTGAAGGAAGCCCTGTTTAGGGAAGCTTTTAATGTTTAACAGACTATTTTAATATTTTCTTGGAAGCTGCCCAGAGTGGCTGGAGAAACCCAGCCAGATGGGCGGGGTATGAATGAATGAATGAATGAATGAATGAATGAATAAATAAATAAATAAATAAAAGAAAGAAAGATTCAGGTAGGTAGCAGTGTTGGTCTGATTCAGTCAAAATAAATAAATAAAATAAATAATTGTTCAGTAGCACCTTAGAGACCAACTAAGTTTGTTCTGGTTATAAGCTTTCGTGTGCATGCACACTTTTTCAGATACACTTCTTCGTGTATCTGAAGAAGTGTGCATGCACACGAAAGCGTACACACAGAACAAACTTACTTGGTCTCTAAGATGCTACTGGACATTTTTTTTTAAAAAAATGTTTTAATTAATATTTACATCCTACCTTTCCTTCCAAAGAGGAACCCAGGGAAGCAAACACTTCTGTAACACAAATGAAAATAGCAACAAAAGCACAATTTGAAAATTTCAAAAACGATCTAAAGCCGTGAAACAGCTGTAACAAATTTTAGAACAGATGTAACCAAAATCCTGTGTCTGGATAGGCCCTCTGGACCAGAGAAGTCTTCAGTGTGCATCATTCTTAAAGATGCACTTGTAGCAGTAGCACTTGTGGCTTGTGCAGCAGAACCACTCGGTGGATTGTGCCCCAAGTTCACCTGGGTCAGCACTGCAATGCTATTGAATTCTCTGGATATCCTTCCAGAGCTGGGTTAAATGCACTGTTTTCTAACAAGGAATCTCTCTCTCTTTCTCTCTATCTCCATCTTTGCTCATAATGACAAAAAGCTGAAAAGCACTGCAGATTGAATTTTTATTTTTTCCATCCTGGGTTTTATGTGAGCCCCTGTTAGAATACTTAACAATTGATTAAAACCCTGGAGCTACATTGTGTCTTAATTATTGGGCTGCCTCAGCAGGGGGGTTAGCATTTTTGACAGCAAGGAGTCAAATGTTTTAATAAGGTTTGGGTTTTCCTTTTGTCTTTCCGGTTGGAGTCTGCTCCTCTCTAATTGCAGTTTTTGCATTGTATAGTAATCAAATTTTTGAGCAAGGGGAGGACAGCTTGTTCTCTGGAACTGTTTTCTGCTGTAGCGATTTGGGGGACATGCCTCCGAAATGAATTGACTGAGGAAATAGTTGGCAAAATTACAAATTTGTGACTTTGGGAGCTGTAATTATTTCACATTTGTCCACTCCGGCAGCTTCTGATATTTATAGCCTTAATTTTTTTCATTGTGTGGTATGCAAATGAGCAGTGCAATCCGAACCATGTTTACTTAGAAGCAAAGCAAGCTATGATGTTTCGCTAGTGCTATGAGTTCCATCAGCTGGAACCGGGTGCAGATCAGTGGTAGAGGTGAGGCCCTTAATTTGCCCCAGTTGTGGGTGAGGGCTGTGCATAGCTGTCAACTTACAGATTTGAAAATAAGGGACCAACAGCCAAAATAAGGGATTTTCCAAGCACAGGTATGTTTAACTTCTGAGCCCCTCCAAGCCAAAGGCAGAAAGCCCAGCCAGCAGCCAAACGAAACCTCAAGCCTTAAGGAAAACCACCATCACCTCTCCGCTGGGAAGCGCTGAGCAAATGCGAGTTCCCAGGCAATGCAGCCGATTTGATCAGCACAAGGCATGCAAGCTCCACCCCCCCAGTTGTTCTTAGGCTCCTTATTGGGTGAGCAACGCAGCCAAGCAACACAGTTGGAGCCTTCCTCCTCCCTGGCCGGCAGGGAGGGAGGGAGGGAGAGGAGCTGCTTCCTTTGAAATTTAGGGGACATCATTTAAGGGACATTTAAGGGACATCCATCAATAAGGGAAAGCAGCGGGACATGGCGCTGGGATAAGGGACTGTCCCGCCAAATAAGGGACACTTGACAATGACCTGATGCAACCAGAGACTGAACTCAGTTTGCAAAAGCAGGTTTCAAATATGTTAGCAGGAAAACCAGCGGGCACATTTTAGTTTAGGGAAAAAAGTAAGCATCATCCATGAAGATTTCAAAGGATGGTTGTGGTACGGTTTGCACATCGTTTTGAAAAGTCCATGTTTGACAGATGCAAATGTAATCAGCGACAACAGCTGCAAGGATGTTATTAGTCCAGGGCTGGATCTACACAGGTATTAAAAAACGCTATTAAAAAACCCTATAGGAGTCCCTACCAGAGAGGAATGGCAAATCAAGCTGTTGGAGTACACCAAAATGGCAAAACTGACTGGAAAGCTCAGGAACCAAGATGACAAAAGCTTTTAATAAAGAATCGGAAAAATTTATAATTTATCTAGGAGACCGCAGTAAGCAGATGAAAACATTAGCAGGGTTCCAATCACACTAGTAATGTAGCAGATACTATGGACAGCATGGAGAGATATAAAATATGGATTATGAAATAATATGCAGTAGGAAAGGCTGGCAATAGGACTCATGGAGGGGAAGTCGGGAGATTATGAGAAATCTCTATGGATATGTATTTCGAATGGTTATCATACTACACTTGTAAAATCAAATAAAAATAATTTCAAATAAAATAAAATAAATGCAAATGGAATCAAATTGCAACCCCTAGCTATCTGTGAGTATTCAACACCCTCTGCACGGGGCTTTTCAGATCTCAACACCGCCCTTCTGTGTGCAAAGAGAACAGATTTTGAAACCCCACACCCATCTGTCTCTGTTGAGTAGAAATTATTTTTGTCCTTCATCCTTAATCCATTCAATTCTAGCGCGAGCCAGTTTTTTTTGGAGTAAAAAGAACCTCGCAAGTATCAGCTTGTTTGCTCTCCTGTCGGGAGGGTTGCAAGATTGCAATTGCGAATGTTTGATGGAAGGTGGGTTATTAATCTCCAGGGGCACCTGCAGCTTCTGAGAGGTCAGGCAGCCTGGAACGTGGGCCCAGATGATGTAGCTCAGATGATGGAGGGCCTTGGAAAGCCGAAATGTATGAGGAATGATTGTGGGAGCTGAGTATGTTTCACCCAGAGAAGAGTCCAGCAGCGTTTGGGCATGGAAGTAGTCAGGATTTGTGTAATCGTGTTGGGGAGCAGGGCAAGCACCTATCATCCTCTGTCTAGCTCTGTCTAGCAGACTTGGAACGAAGTGTCTCCACAACAGTTAGTGCTCAGAAAAAGAATCTGTCAAAATCCTCAGCCATCTGAAAACTTTGTTGTTGTTGTTTAGTCATTTAGTTGTGTCCGACTCTTCGTGACCCCATGGACCAGAGCACGCCAGGCACTCTTGTCTTCCACTGCCTCCCGCAGTTTGGTCAAACCATCTTGTCCTCTGCTGTCCCCTTCTCCTTGTGCCCTCCATCCTTCCCAACATCAGGGTCTTTTCCAGGGAGTCTTCTCTTCTCATGAGGTGGCCAAAGTATTGGAGCCTCAGCTTCACAATCTGTCCTTCCAGTGAGCACTCAGGGCTGATTTCCTTCAGAATGGAGAGGTCTGATCTTCTTGCAGTCCATGGGACTCTCAAGAGTCTCCTCCAGACCATAATTCAAAAGCATCAATTCTTCGGCAATCAGCCTTCTTTATGGTCCAGCTCTCACTTCCATACATCATTACTGGGAAAACCATAGCTTTAACTATATGGAACTTACAGTGGTGCCCTGCAAGACGAATGCCTCGCAAGACGAAAAACTTGCTAGACGAAAGGGTTTTTTGTTTTTTGAGCTGCTTCGCAAGACGATTTTCCCTATGGGCTTGCTTCGCAAGACGGAAACGTCTTGCAAGTTTGTTTCCTTTTTCTTAACACCGTTAATACAGTTGCGACTTGACTTCGAGGAGCAACTCATAGAACGCGGTGTGGTAGCCTTTTTTGAGTTTTTTTAAGACTTTGGTGATTTTTGAAGCTTTTCCAAAACTTTCCCGACACCGTGCTTCGCAAGACGAAAAAAATCGCAAGACGACAAAACTCGCGGAATGAATTAATTTTGTCTTGCGAGGCACCACTGTATTTGAAAACTAGGAAGCTCAATAAAACATGAACACCAGGGAGTGCCTTTCATGCGGTTATCGAGTATATTTAGCAAAATTACAAAGAATACGCCTTTTTCCATCTTGTTTTTTTTTAAAATAAAAAAAAACTAAACTAAAGCAAGTTTCCTTGGATTTGCTGAAAGCTTTTTGCAACATCGTCCGAGTGACCTCAGCGAGTGTTTCAGTTTCAAATATTCTGATTTGTTCTACTTTTAGTTAAGTATTTTTATTTATTGGCTTGATGGGGGGGGGCAGCTGCCCCCCGACTACACATGTGCGTCTGGAAAGCCAAAAATTTACCAGCTAGTTTCTGTGTTCAATTCAAAGTGCTCAGCTCAAAGTTTTCCGTGGCTCAGCACACCCAAAGACTGCCACTCCCCACAGAAACTGACCCAAATCACTGTATTCACCATCCGAGGCCCTAAATTGCATGCCATCTATAAGTGGGGTGCAGACACGAGAAGAGGCCTTATCAGTGGTGGCTCCCAGTTTTTGAAACGCTCTTAACAAGGAAACACACCTGGAATCTCTTGTTTTTAGGCTCATCTTTACTTCCCCCCAGGCTTTCAGTTTTTAATTGAGAAGAGCAGCTTGAATAGCTCGGTCGGTAGAGCATGAGACCCTTAATCCCAGGGTTTAACTAGCAGCGGGTTGGACTAGATGACCCTCACGGTCCCTTCCAACTCTACAAATTCTATGATTTTATGGTAGTTATGACAGTGGCCTTGGGTGCTCATCCTTTAAGCAGGGTGGGTAGGGCTTGCTTCTTTAAATTATGTTTTTGATTCTGTTACTTGTTGCTGCTACATCTGAAAATAGGACTTTCTTAGTTCTGTTTTTAATGTTGTAAGTTGCTCTGAGATATATCTAAATGCAAAAATGCAGATGATGATGATGATGATGATAATAATAATAATAATAGTTTCCCTCCCCTTATGGTTTTGATACTGAGGCTGCATTTTAAATTGCATTTTAACCTGTATTTTAAATTGGTTTCCCCCCCCTATTATGTTTTTACTGTAATTTTTACTGTTATAATAATAATAATAATTTAATTTTTATTATTTATACCCCGCCCATCTGGCTGGGCTTCCCCAGCCACTCTGGGCAGCTTCCAAAAGAATATTAAAATACTATAATACATCAAACATTAAAAGCTTCCTGAAACAGGGCTGCCTTCAGATGTTGTTAGCTTCTCTGGCCTACTGTTGTTAGCTTCTCTGGCCGGGGAGGGCAGGGTATAAATAAAATTAATTTCATTTTATTTAATAGTAATGAATAATCCCTGAATGGCGGAATTTAGATTTTTTAAAACTCTGGCAAGTTACACAATCGTGCCACTAGAGGGGGATGCAGTCCTTCTTTTCTGAGCTTTCTGAAACCAGAAGGGTGGGTGATTTGATATTAGACTCTCTATACGGCACTGTTTTGTACTGAGCAGATTTGGAAGGCAGTCAGCAGGAATCGAGGCACTTTACTCCTGGTCCTCCAGGGATCCTAGACCTCCTGCCTTGATGCATTTGGAGGTTACGGCGTAGCAGCCTGTCTGGTCAAGGCCGCCTGGCCCTTCCCGTAAATTGCAAGGATATTGAAGAATAAATGAATAATCCCACGATGCAGGCAATTGCGGGCGAGTTCCTTGCTGAGAGCAATTGTCTCCCTCTGCAGCAGCAAAAGGCTTTACGTTCCCAGCATAAGCATCTTTGCATTGATTGGAAGCGGCAAAACAACCACTTTGCGTTGTTGGAAAGGAAGACCGTCTGA
Source organism: Podarcis bocagei (assembly GCF_964188305.1). NCBI lineage: Eukaryota > Metazoa > Chordata > Lepidosauria > Squamata > Lacertidae > Podarcis > Podarcis bocagei. Next base: position 10,080,843 of record NC_138125.1, read on the forward strand.
CTGCAGCCCTGGGAAGCCCCAAGCACAACATTAAATGGACTCAACAGCCTAATGCTCGCTGAAGGTTTAAGAGAAGGGGGGGGGGAGTTCTTTGCCCCAGAGCTACAGGAAGTGAGGGGGGGGGGCTCAAGGTCTTTTTAAAAATTACATCTGTAATAGCTCCTTTTGCACCCTCTCTTGCATTTTATCGCATCGCAATTTGAAATCTGTGGCAGAATCGTTCAGTGCGCGTGGCTGCCAACCAGAAGGTCGGTGGTTCAAGTCAACTCTACAGTTCTACGATTCCGTGAATTGAAATGGCAATACAGTAAAACACAATGCGTATTAAAAAAATAAAATAAAATATTATTAATAATATAATAATAATACATTTTATTTATACCCTGCCCTCCCCAGCCCAGACCGGGCTCAGGGCGGCTAACACTAGGTATAAAAACAATTGATTAAAATACAACTTGGAAACAAGATTGAAGTACGACATTAAAATGCGGCCTCATTTCAGTAGAAACTCAAATCAGAAACTTTTTGGGGATGAGAACGTCAAATCTTCACCAAGGCCAACTATCCAGACTGGTCCTATGTGGGCCAGAAAAAGCCAGGGAAGTCCCCAAATAGGAGTTCCACCGCAGAAGGAAAAAGGAAAGGGGGAGGGGATCAAGTTGATTCCAAGCCAAAGGCCAGGTGGAACAACTGTCTCACAGAAATCAGATCCTGCAGGGCCCTGGTCTCATGAGGCAGAGCGTTCCACAGGCTGGAGCCAGTGTTGAAAAGGCCCTGGCTCTGGTTGAGGTTAATCTGACTTCCTTAGGGCCCGGGACCTTTAGGGTGTTGCTATTTATGGACCTTAAGGTCCTCCACAGGGCATACCGGGAGAGGCGGTCCCGTAGGTACGAGGGTCCTAGGAATAAAAAGAAGGAATAAAAGTGCAGCTGAAAATGGTTCAGCATACAGCACACTTGCTGCAACAGGCAGAGAAATCATCCAGTGCTCTGCCAAGGACCACCAGCGGTTTTCAAGTGGTTTTGTGGGGGTCAAAAAAGTTTGGAGACCGCTGTGGTTTGGCAGTCCTTGAAAGTGACAAGCATTTCCTCTGCCCTTGATCATTTCAGAAGAGAGTGGGGAGAGTAAGAAACCTGGATAGCTCAGCTGGTTAGAGCGTGGTGCTAGTAACACCAAGGTTGCAGGTTCAAACCCCGTATGGGACAGCTACATATTCCTGCATTGTGTAGGGTTGGACTAAATCATGGGCAGGCAAACTAAGGCCCGGGGTCCGGATCCAGCCCAATCGCCTTCTAAATCCGGCCTGCAGACGGTCCGGGAATCAGCGTGCTTTTACATGAGTAGAATGTGTGCTTTTATTTAAAATGCATCTCGGGGTTATTGGTGGGGCATAGGAATTTGTTCTCTATTCTGAAGGAAATCAGCCCTGAGTGCTGACTGGAAGGACAGATTGTGAAGCTGAGGCTCCAATACTTTGGCCACCTCATGAGAAGAGAAGACTCCCTGGAAAAGACCCTGATGTTGGGAAGGATGGAGGGCACAAGGAGAAGGGGACGGCAGAGGACGAGATGGTTGGACAGTGTTCTCGAAGCTACCAGCATGAGTTTGACCAAACTGCGGGAGGCAGTGGAAGACAGGAGTGCCTGGCGTGCTCTGGTCCATGGGGTCACGAAGAGTCAGACATAACTAAATGACTAAACAACAACAGGAATTTGTTCATTCCCCCACCCCAAATATAGTCTGCCCCCCCCAGGTCTGAGGGACAGTGGACCAGCCCCCTGCTGAAAAAGTTTGCTGACCCTTGGACTAAATGATCCCTTCCAACTCTGCAATTCTATGGTGAACTGACAAAAGCTTGCCCTTCATTTCATCTGTTTCATAGGAAGCCGCCTTCTGCTGAATGGAGTTATCTAGCTCAGTATTATCTACATCAGGGGTTGTCAACCTGGTCCCTACCGCCCACTAGTGGGTGTGTCAGGATTCTAGGTGGGCGGTAGGGGGTTCCACGGCACACGCTGAATCCTCCTTCCATCGAGCACTGGTGGGCGGTAAGGAAATTTTACCATCAAGAAAGATGCATAAGTGGATGGCAGGTATAAAAAGGTTTGTCTACCCCTGGTCTACAAGGAGGGGCAGGGGGTCTTAGGCAGGGTGTGTGCAGCTGGTGATGGAACCTGGGACCTTCTGCATGCATGGTAGATAGATGTTCTTCCCCCCCAGGCCCAGCCCTTCACTGCAAGGCTATCAGTGTGATGTGTAAGTAACCAAACATACCCCTGTGTTGCAAAGAGAACGTCAGCAATATCTAGGCAACACGTTGACCATATACATACGTCAGAGACAATCTTTATAGAATTCCTTCAAACCATAACAAGTACAAAATGAAATCTGTAGTCTCAAAGTCTCTGGAAATCTTTAAATGAAGCGAGGTACCAAACCTTGTACGATGAAAGACAAGCTGTGAAGCTTTGTGTATTCAGCAAATATGATGTCCAACACTGAACAGTGATTCCGGATACTGACTACTGTTTCGTAGAATTCTACCTCGCTTCATTTAAAGATTTTCGGAGAATTTGAGACTACAGATTTCATTTTGTACTTGTTATGGCTTGAAGGAATTCTATAAAGATTGTCTATTACGTATGTGTATGGTCATCGTGTTGCCTAGATATCAGTGTGATGCAGCAGCAAAAAAGGCTAATGCCATTCAAGGCTGCATCAGCAGAAGTCTAGTAACCAGATCAAAGGAAGTCATAGTCTACTGCTCTATTCTGCCTTGGTCAGACCCCACCTGGAATCCTGTGTCCAGTTCTGGGAGCCACATTTTAGCTAGAGGAATAAAGGTAAAGGGACCCCTGACCATTAGGTCCAGTCATGACCAACTCTGGGGTTGCGGCACACGGAAATGCCGTTTACCTTCCCTCCGGAGCGGTACCTATTTATCTACTTGCAGTTTGATGTGCTTTTGAACTGCTAGGTTGGCAGGAGCAGGGACCGAGCAACGGGAGCTCACCCCGTCGCGGGGATTCGAAACGCCGACCTTCTGATTGGCAAGTCCTAGTCTCTGTGGTTTAACCCACAGCGCCACCCGTGTCCCAGCTGGAGGAATACATTGCGACATTTAAAGCAAGGAGAGACAGCCCTTATGTGAATGGTGGTGATTAGCTGGAAGCAGGGGGAAGATTCTCCTGCACTCATTAAAGCACATACTTGAGCATTAAAAATGAATGCACGATTTAGGGCTTAATAGGCTTAGCGTGACTCACCCGCAATTGCCATTGATCGCTTATGAAAGTATCAGCTGATCTGAGTTGTGGATGAGAGCAGGGCGAGGTCTGAAGCTCTTCTCTGCCTTGGAATGTCATTTTCCCTTTATCGTTATTATTTAGGCGACTGCTCGCTTCCTACCCGCATTGCAGGGGGCTGGACTGGGTGACCTTGGTTTCCAGACCCTTGATCATCTTGGTTGCCCTCCTCTGCACACGTTCCAACTTGCCAACATCCTTCTTAAATTGTGGCACCCAGAACTGGATCCAGAATTCCAGGTGTGGTCTGACCAAGGCGGAATAGAGTGGGACTATGACTTCCCTTGACCTGGACACTATACTTCCATTGGTGCAGCCTTGAATAGCATTAACCTATTTTTTTTTTGCTGCTGTTGCATCACCCTCCACTGAAGGAGAGCTCACAATCTTCTGACGGAGTCTGTTCCACTGTCAAACGGCTCTTACCACCAGAAAGTTCTTTCTGATGTTTACTTGGGATCTCCTTTCTTGTGATTTGAATCCACTGGTTCAGGTCCTACCCTCCAAAGCTGCATCTTGTTGCATCTTCTGTGTGACAGCTTCAGATACCTCTCAGCTTTCTCTTCTCCAGGCCCGAAAATACCAAACTCCCTCAGAGGCATAGCTGTCAACTTACAGATTTGAAAATAAGGGACCAGCAGCCTCAAAAATAAGGGATCAGCAGCCAAAATAAGGGATTTCCAGAGCACAGGGAGGTTCGACTTCTGATCCCCTCTGAGCCAAAGGCAGAAAGCCCAGCCAGCAGCCAAACGAAGCCTCAAGCGGTGGTTCCCACAGCGCAGGAACCCAGCAAAGGGGATGCAGCAGGGAAAACCACTGTCACCTCTCCGCTGGGAAGCGCTGAGCAAAGGTGAGTCCCCAGGGAACGCAGCCGATTTGATAGGCACAAGGCATGCAAGCTCCACCCCCCAGTTGTTCTTAGACTCCTCATTGGGTGCGCAATGCAGCCAAACAACACAGTTGGAGCCTCCCAACTCCCTGGCCGGCAGGGAGGGAGGGAGAGGAGCTGCTTCCTTTGAAACCAGGGAAATTTAAGGGACATCATCAATAAGGGACAGCAGCGGGACACGGCACTGGGATAAGGGAGTTTCCTGCCAAATAAGGGACAGTTGACAGCTATGCTCCCTCACCTGCTCCTCAGCTTGGCTGCACAGCAATGTCACAAACCATTCCAGGGTTGAGGTCAGAGTACATGCTCTCAGTGAAATACCGGGAGACTTGTTGCAAATATCCCTACCCCGCTATCCCTAGCTCTCTTAAAAGGTGTGTGGGGTGTGTGTGTGCATTTTGTCGAGCAATATAAAACGTTTACGAAAGTCACGCCATTTCACCTCAGCACTGGTGACAATCCCTTAAAAAAAGATTCCTGGCAAACTTAACAAAGAAGGGAAAAAACCAGAAAGAGGAGAAAATGCGAAGGAGAGAAAAACAAAAGAAAGCCCCCAAACGACACCAGCTCACCTTAAGGATACAATAACCATTAGTACATCCATTGTAAATTTAAAATGCAAGTCAACCTAAGCCGTCCAGATAGGTATCTATGTGAGATTAATGTTTGTATGAAACATGATAGAATTCAGCAGGGGCTCTGAGGTCTTCAGGCCATTGCATAATAGATGGGGGGAGTGTTTACCCTTCTGGGCTTAGTGGCCACAAGTGTTCACAAAATCCACTTTCTAATAATCTTTTCCATTGATGCAGTACAATGTGTTCAGCATAAGGGTAACAAGGAAAAAAATCAGACACCCTTCTTTGGAAATTAAGCTAATATCCAGACTTTTAACATTCAAAACTTTACTTGCAGAAACTTATAGATGTATTGAAACATAATATTTACAGTCGCATGCTTCTCCAAGCCTGGGCTTAGTCTCTTCTTCTAACTTCCAAACAACTGTATTTTCCTCCCTTTCCAGAACTCAGCACTTTCAGCCTTCTGTATTACTGTTAAGGTTATGCCTTGCAGCTCCTATGGGAGATTCCCGCTTTCACCTTCTTCTGCAGCTTAGCTCTCTTTCTTCCAAGCAGAGAAGAAGCGCTCCCACACTCGATTCAACTTAGCAGTGTTCACAGTGGATTCTAACACACAGTCATCTTGCTGCACATAAAATGGAGTCTCTCCTTCACGAGATACCTCCCGACATTAGCCAATCATATGAGAACTCTCTAGAATTCAGTTACCAACCAATCAAATGTGAACACACAGTAATGCATACAAGCATCTACAAGCCCTTATATAGACTTTTGAAATTGCCACCCTGTAGCTCAAGACCACCCCCCAAAACATCATACATACATCACAGAAGGGGCGGTCTACAGCATAATCCTGTCTGGCAGGAAACCTGTTCACGGGTTTACCTGGACAGCCTGGCCATTCTTTTGTGATGGTAAATACTTAATTCCCGAGTCCAGGTCACAGGCTCACCCTATTCCTACACAAATGTGCCCTTAAGGCAGGATTTGTGAGCACAGAGACAATGGGGAGGCTTTTAGGGAAGCTTTTAATGTTTGATGCATTACTGTATTTTAATATTTTGTTGGAAGCCGCCCAGAGTGGCTGGGGAAGCCCAGCCAGATGGGCGGGGTATAAATAAATAAATAAATAAATAAATAATAAATAAATAAATTATTTTCCCATTTCCATCCAAACTGCAGAGGAATATTTGAGGTCACTGAAAGAGTCAAAATGGCTTTAGGACTGTTTTCCTGTACAGTGGTACCTCGGGTTACATACGCTTTAGGTTACATATGCTTCAGGTTACAGACTAACTGCTAACCCAGAAATAGTATCTCGGGTTAAGAACTTTGCTTCAGGATGAGAACAGAAATCACGCGGAAGCGGCGTGGCAGCAGCAGTGGGAGGCCCCATTAGCTAAAGTGGTGCTTTAGGTTAAGAACAGTTTCAGGTTAAGAACGGACCTCCGGAACGAATTAAGTACTTAACCCGAGGTACCACTGTACTGTCTCAGACACGTGGTTTATATGTTTATGTGTTTGCCTGGTACATTTATGAACATTTATTTTATATCTTAGATCTTATAATTCTCATAACAGGGAGAAAAATAGCTAGGGAGAAACAGTCAACTTCCATTAATGTGACTTCCAGATAAGCAGGCTTGAGGACTCTTGGAAGTCTTCATCCAGCAGGTTAAGAACAGCAAAACGCTTGCACGGGGCTGTGCTTATACACTTTGATTTCTACTTCCGCTACGGTGCTTCTAGCAGGGCTGGTTGAAACCTAGTACATTTGTGGTTTCTTTACTCAACTCTGACTTGTCAACCATTAACTAAACTGCAAAAAAGAGAAAAAAAGCACAATAAAAAAATCAGCTTCTATTCTTTGCTCCTGCGAAATGTCAAGCTGCTAATTCCTCTTCAGAACTCCCTCCCTGTGGCAACGATCCTCTCAGAAACCTTTGCGCCGTTTCTGTCATTAAAAAATAAAATAAAACCCAACCAAACATCTTTTCACCGGAGAATCGCAGAGGGGGCGGTTACCCCGGCAACGCCGTTTCCTTGCTTCCCTTTCAACGGAGTGGTTATAGTTCCACGGGTTCATGGCATGTGCCGGCGATTCGCACAGGAAAGGCAAACACGCCCTCCTTCAAGAGCCCTATAAAAAGGTCCGTTGCCAAGGTGTCCCTGCGAGATTAAATGGACATCTAGTGGATTGATTTCCTGTTCCTTCTTCTGAAAGGTATCGAAGGCTCAGCCTGGCCTCTCTCCAGCAGAAGCAGGTGTGCCGTGTAAACCGCTGCGTTTCTATCTCTCCTCGCTTTTAGAAATTTGAAAACCAGCCAGATCTCACGGTGAACATGCAAGGTTTCAAAAACCCCAACCAACCAGCAAGCAAGTCATATACAGTGGTACCTCAGGTTAAGAACTTAATTCGTTCCAGAGGTCCGTTCTTAACCTGAGGTACCACTTTAGCTAATGGGGCCTCCTGCTGCCGCCACACAATTTCTGTTCTCATCCTGAAGCAAAGTTCTTAACCCAAGGTGCTATTTCTGGGTTAGCAGAGTCTGTAACCTGAAGCGTCTGTAACCTGAGGTACCACTGTACACTGTACAGTGGTACCTCTGGTTCCAAACTTAATTCATTCCAGAGATCCGTTCTTAACCTGAAACCATACTATTTTAGCTAATGGGGTCTCCTGCTTCCACCGTGCCGCCGCTGCACGATTTCTGTTCTCATCCTAGGGCAAAGTTCTTAACCCGAGGTACTACTTCCAGGTTAGCGGAGTCTGTAACCTGAAGTGTTTGTAACCCAAAGTGTTTGTAACCCGAGGTATCACTGTATAGAATCATAGAATTTGTCATAGCCCTGTCCGAGTCCAAGGCTGTTGAGGGCTTCAAAGGTCAGCACAAACACTTTGAATTGTGCTGGCAACGTACTGGGAGCCAGTGGAGATTCTTTAGCGCCGGTGTTATATGGCCATGGCAGCCACTCCCAGCCACCAGTCTAGCTGCCACATTCTGAACAACAACAACAACAACTCGGAGCGGCTTTTAACAAAATATTAAAATACAGTAATGCATCCAACATTAAAAGCTTCCCTAAACAGGGCTGCCTTCAGATGTCTTCTAAAAGTTCGTTAGTTGTTCTCTTTGACATCTGGTGGGAGAGCGTTCCACAGGGTGGGCGCCACTACCGAGAAGGCCCTCTGCTTGGTTCTCTGTAGCTAGGCTTCTCGCAGTGAGGGAACCGCCAGAAGGCCCTCGGCACTGGACCTCAGTGTCCGGGCAGAATGGTGGGGGTGGAGACGCTCCTTCAGGTATACTGGACTGAGGCTGTTTAGGGCTTTAAAGGTCAGCACCAACACTTTGAATTGTGCTCGGAAACGTACTGGGAGCCAATGTAGGTCTTTCAGGACCGGTGTTATGTGATCTCGGCAGCCGCCCCCAGTCACCAGTCTAGCTGCCGCATTCTGGATTAGTTGTAGTTTCTGGCTCACCTTCAAAGGTAGCCCCACATGCAGCACATTGCAGTAGTCCAAGCTGGAGATAACTAGAGCATGCACCACTCTGGCGAGACAGTCCGTGGGCAGGTAGGGTCTCAGCCTGCGTACCAGATGGAGCTGATAAACAGCTGCCCTGGACACAGAATTGACCTGTGCCTCCATGGACAGCTGTGGGTCCAAAATGACTCCCAGGCTGGATTAGTTGAAGTTTCCGAATCACCCAGATACGAAGCCTTAATTAGAGCATATTCACACTTTGCAGAGCAAAAATGTTTGAAGAAAAACAAAAACAAAAACCAGAGTGTGCAGGGAAGCTGTGGCCTCCATATGTTGTTGTACTATATCATGAACATGAGAAGAGCCACCTTCTCCACCATCCTGTTCTCACCTGAGCCAACCAGATGCCTGCGGGAAACCTGTGAGCAGCATCTGAGCACAAGAAGAAGAAGAAGAGTTTGGATTTGATAGCCCGCCTTTCACTCCCTTTAAGGAGTCTCAAAGCGGCTAACATTCTCCTTTCCCTTCCTCCCCCACAACAAACACGCTGTGAGGTGAGTGGGGCTGTGAGACTTCAGAGAAGTGTGACTGGCCCAAGGTCACCCAGCAGCTGCATGTGGAGGAGCGGAGACGCGAACCCGGTTCCCCAGATAACAAGACTACCGCTCTTTCCCCTCCTGTGGTTTCCAGAAACTGGGATTCAAAAGCATTGCTGTGGAAGGAGAACATAGCAATCAGATCTAGTAGCCACAGATAGCTGTCTGCTCCATGAATTGGCCAAAACCCTTTTTTGAAGTCATCTAGGTTGGCAGCCATCGCTGCCTCCTGTGGGAGCAAGTGTGTTGTGTAGGGCCGCCATCTTTGTTCTGGCAAAACAACAGAATAGGGCGAGGAGGCGGGGCAGCTGAGGGGCAGTTTTTCTTTTTCATCTGGTTTGTGGTCCAGCAACAGGTGCTCACTGGAAGGACAGATCTTGAAGCTGAGGCTCAAATACTTTGGCCCCCTCATGAGAAGAGAAGACTCCCTGGAAAAGACCCTGTTGTTGGGAAAGATGGAGGGCACAAGGAGAAGGGGACGACAGAGGACGAGATGGTTGGACAGTGTTCTCGAAGCTACCAGCATGAGTTTGACCAAACTGCGGGAGGCAGTGTGCTTTGGTGCATGGGGTCACGAAGAGTTGGACACGACTAATCAACTAAACAAGAGGTGAATACTGTGGCCTGAAATGTAAGAAAACTCTCAGGAGTTCCCTAAAAGCAAATGTGCCAGGGGCCTTCTGTGTGTGTGCTTTTGAAGGGGCTTGTGGGAGCAGAAGAAATCAGGCCAGTTAAAAATCTAACTCTTAAAAATCTAACTGCACACAGCAATGAATAAATCTCACGTTGTGAGGCTGAGAGCCACATAGCTCTGCCCTCAAAGAGGCAGGCGCTTTTTGATTTACTTTGGAACGTTTTGTCCATGGTGTACAGTAACTCCACTGAAAACGTAACTTGCAGGATGCCTCGGGCGCATAGAGGCACTCAGGGAAGTACTGAGCAGATAAGGCCCAGTGAATTATGCACCTATGCTCCAATCTGCCTGCCAGCGTTCCACAGGAGATGCGTTATGTCTTTTGCCAAAGGTTGTGATGGAGGGGCTATGTCTTTGGCCTCCCAGCCAACGTGGCCAGTGGCATGGGATGATGGGAGTTGTTGTCCAACGGCATCTGTAGGGCCATAGCTTCCCCACCTCCCTCTCTCATGACTCAGTATCTGTGATGAGTTCTTTGAGCAGGGAATGGAGGGGGGATCTGTTTTGAATGGATTTAGACAAGGGATTTGATGGTTCCAGACCAGTCAAGCTTTGCCCATCTCCCAACAGCTTCTTGTGTCATGGAAGACCACCTTATCATTGAGCTGTTTATGTACTGCTTTTCTTAAAGTCCAACTAATTATTAGACATCACCTTGCCAACAAAGGTCCATATAGTTAAAGCTATGGTTTTCCCAGTAGTGATGGATGGAAGTGAGAGCTGGACCATAAAGAAGGCTGATCGCCAAAGAATTGATGCTTTTGAATTCTGGTGCTGCAGGAGACTCTTGAGAGTCCCATGGACTGCAAGAAGATCAAACCTATCCACTCTTAAGGAAATTAGCCCTGAGTGCTCACTGGAAGGACAGATTGTGAAGCTGAGGCTGCAAGACTTTGGCCACCTCATGAGAAGAGAAGACTCCCTGGGAAAGACCCTGATGTTTGGAAAGATGGAGGGCACAAGGAGAAGAGGACAACAGAGGATGAGATGGTTGGACAGTGTGGGAGGCAGTGGAAGGCAGTGGAAGACAGGAGTGCCTGGCATGCTCTGGTCCATGGGGTCACGAAGTGTTGGACACGGCTAAACGACTAAACAACAACAACAACAACATGTGTATAATAATGTGTACAGGTGTGTACCTGTGTACACACAGGTAACTCACAACTTACTCACAATTTACTTGGGAACATTCAGTTTTGTATACTTGGCAATAAACTATCAAAGCACATCAAAGGGGATGGGGGTCAGGATTTCTGTTGTTGTTGCAATCCCACCCACCATTGAACCCAATATGATTTGACTATACACAATTTTGGATTTCGGCACTGTCTCTGGAACATAATTGAGGCCATTTTAATCTCTTTTAGTATTTAAAATTTGGTATGTTTTAAAGTAGGGTTGTAAATCTTCCTTGATTTTACCATTGCATTTGATGTAAACCGCTTTGAGGTTGTTGTGGTTGTTTACAAAAAAGCGGTGTATAAATTTTATGAGGTAAATAAATGCTGAAGTTTAGGTCTTGAGATCATATTGAACCTTATTCAGCACACTTGGTACCAATTTTGGTCCTGGCTCATACACCAACAGTTGGGTGCCCCAAACCAGTATCCTTTTGAATGGTGCCAATGATGGAGACAGGTGTAAGCAGCTTAATTGCGTTGCAGCGGAAACAAGTTAAGCCGGTTTCTCAGCAATCTCTTTGGCTAACATTCCTTGGGTGATACTCACATGTTTACAGACCCGTAAACTTCCTCCTTTCCCTGGGACAATACAGCCCATTAGAGAGAAGTCGCCACTCCCTACCTTCTAAACCACGGGGGCATAGAACTTTTCCTTCTCGCATCCAGCCGACTTAAATCACCAACAGCTCCAATAATAAGAAATAAAAATCCACCTTGAGTAATCTGTCCTGCAAGGGAGAAACCTGGAATCTCTTTGAGAGTTGCAGCATTCTCAGAATCCACCACCTGCAAATGATACAAAAGAAACACCTGGGATTACTTTGTGGGTGCAAGTAATGGGTGACCTCTGAATTACTACTCAGCAAAAGCGCAAACTATGTAAGTCGTTTTGCTCTAAATGTTTCTTTCATAATAATGGCATGAACAGAAGGGAACTTTTCCATGCATTCTGCCTCTCTCTCTTTCTCTCTGAGTTCCATTGCCAACAAATCTTGTGTTTTGAATGTGTTTCTGTAGTTTTCCATGTTAGAATATTATACCAAGGTTTGCTGAGAAATCTGCTGCTGCTGTTTATGTGAGGAGAACAGGGTCCCCATGACAGGGTTAGATTTACTATGCAACTAATGAAGCTACTTTAGTCTACATTGCTTAGAAATAACAGGTTTAGTAAACCCAATTTGAGTCACATGACTAAAAAACTATAAGGCATAGGAATTTTTTATTCACACTGGTGACTTTAAAATTGCTCTACTGGCTTATCTTACATGTCAATCAATGTTATGGAACAACCTCACTGAAGAAGATAACAGTGGTTACCCAGACCTCGTTGCTGGTTGTGAAGGGGCCCCCTTAACAGCTCAAACTTCAGGGCCCCCAAAATTTAGGTCTGCCAGTTCCCCATGGTGTCTCGCAGTCTGTCACTCCTGCATTCCATTCTCCAGTCTTCTCATGTAGAGTTAGGAGAGACCTCCAGGGGTCATCTAGTCCAACCCCCTTGCAATGCAGGAATCTCAACTTCAGCATCCATGGCAGATGGCTGTCCAACCTCTGCTTAGAAACCTTCAAGGAAGGAGAGTCCACCACCTCCTGAGGGAGACCATTCCACTGTCAAACAGCTTTTTCTGTCAGAAATTTCTTCCTGAAGTTGAGTCAGAATCTCCTTTCTTGTAACTTGAAGCCATTGGTCTGTGTCCTACCCTCTGGAGCAGCAGAAAACAAGCTAGTTCCCTCTTTCACATGACCCCCCTTTAGATATTTGAAGACGGCTGTTACACCACCTCTCAGTCTTCTCTTTTCTAGGATGTTGTTGTCGTTTAGTCGTTTAGTCATGTCCGACTCTTCATGACCCCATGGACCAGAGCACGCCAGGCACTCCTGTCTTCCACTGCTTCCCACAGTTTGGTCAAACTCATGCTGGTAGCTTCGAGAACACTATCCAACCATCTCGTCCTCTGTCGTCCCCTTCTCCTGGTGCCCTCCATCTTTCCCAACATCAGGGTCTTTTCCAGGGAGTCTTCTCTTCTCATGAGGTGGCCAAAGTCTTGGAGCCTCAGCTTCAGGATCTGTCCTTCCAGTGAGCACTCAGGCTGATTTCCCTAAGAATTGATAGGTTTGATCTTCTTGCAGTCCATGGGACTCTCAAGAGTCTCCTCCAGCACCATAATTCAAAAGCATCAATTCTTCGTCGATCAGCCTTCTATATGGTCCAGCTCTCACTTCCATACATCACTACTGGGAAGACCATAGCTTGTACTAAGTGGACCTTTGTTGGCAAGGTGATGTCTGTGCTTTTTAAGATGCTGTCTAGGTTTGTCTTTGCTTTTCTCCTAAGAAGCAGGCGTCTTTTAATTTTGTGACTGCTGTCACCTTTTCTAGGCTAAACACACCCAATTCCCTCATCAGGCTTGGTTTCCAGACCCTGGATCATCTTGGTCGCTCTCCTCTGCACACCTTCCAACTTTTCAGTGTCCTTCCTAAACTCTGGTGCCCAGAACTACACACAGGACTCCAGGTCTGCAATAAAGTAGTGCTATTAGTTTGCTATTACTTTCTTCCCCCAGAACATGGCAGAAACTCTAAAGTTAGTCCAACTGTTGCAGAGTTGGGTTTGGGGGGCACAAATCCAGAGAGGTGTGCCCAGCCTGAAGCTGCAGAGAGCTTTAAAATTAAGTAGAAGCCTCTTGATCTGCTGATCAGGCGCTGTTCTGAGAGTGCATGTTAGTCTTGTAATTTCCCCCCCCCCCTGCCTGCGGATCCTGAAATAGCTATTAGCTACCCCTGCCAAAACACGGACTCACACACACAGAGGACAGGAAGAGTGTCTTCAGGGCAAGCGTTAAGTACATCTTGGCCTACTTATTCGTTTTACGTAACCGTTTATTTATTTTATTTTAAAAGCGTGTGCCCCGAACGGAGGCAGATAAATAGCCGCAGGCCAGACCTGCGAGAGGCCCCTGTTTTGTCTGGGCAACCTGCTCTGCGGACGGGAAGTCCTGTTACTGTTAAAAGGACAGGGGCTGATTAAACGGAAAGCTCTTTGGCAGAGCATCTTTGCTCCCCGAAGTAATGGAGGTCAGGCCGGTTGCCAAGGAAACACATTCAACCTTGAGAGGAAGGGCTTAGAGCTACATCACCTGGAGTCAGTTTGATGGGGGAGCTTTTGGACCAGGGCTTGGAAAAGGGGGCAGCGGGCCAAATTCTGGATACAGTAAATTGCCACGCAGGGGATCTAAAATGGAAGGGCTAAACTGAGCGGAGTTGCAGGAGAGGACGGGGGATGCAAGAACGGAGAGCGGGAAACCTTTCTCTTATGGGTTGTGCGGAAGCTGAAGGGCCTATTTTGAGGTAGGAGACGATGTCCTCGTTTTCCTACTTAATAATACTGCAGTTCTGCATTGCCAATAAGCAGGGCTGTCACCTGCTTAAATAAATCTTTATTGATTGAATCATATGAGTTTTAGGCAATAGAATTGTACAACTGTATTGTTGGAAGAGACCACAAAATAATGATGATGATGATGATGATGATAATAATAATAATAATAATAATAATAATAATAATAATAATAATAATAATATATTTATACCTCATCCATCTAGCTGCATTTCCCCAGCCACTCTGGGCAGCTCCCAACAGAATATTAAAAACACGATAAAACATCAAACATTAAATAATAATAATAATAATAATAATAATAATAATAATAATAATAATTATTATTATTTATTATTTATACCCCACCCATCTGGCTGAGTTTCCCCAGCCACTCTGGGCGGCTCCCAATCAGTGTTAAAAACAGTACAGCGTTACATATTAAAAACTTCCCTAAACAGGGCTGCCTTCAGGTGTCTTCTAAAAGTCAGAGAGCTGTTTATTTCCTTGACATCGGATGGGAGGGTGTTCCACAGGGCGGGTGCCACTACCGAGAAGGCCCTCTGCCTGGTTCCCTGTAGCTTTGCTTCTCACAGTGAGGGAACCTCCAGAAGGCCCTCGGCGCTGGACCTCAGTGTCCGGGCTGAACGATGGGGGTGGAGACGCTTCTTCAGGTACACCACTGCCATTTGCAGTGTTGTTTTGCCACTTCCATGGGGCTCTTGCATATATTGTCCCTATTTCCAGAAGAGCTCAACTGGAGAACTTGGATGTGGGTGTGTGGGTGTGTGTGTGGTGGAATGTATGGATACAAATTCACTCCAGGGTGGAATCTAGTCACATATAAAAACTGCTTTGAAAATGCTTTTTAAAAAAAGCATTTGAAAAGGTACCTTGAATTTTTCATAACACTCACCTTCACCATCTAGTGTCACATTGTACATTGCACTTAAAGCACACGTAAAACTTTTTATTTGCAGCTGTATAGCTGAATCCCAGGTTTCATTTAAAATCCTGTATTATTATTATTTCTTCAATTAAAAATTCAGGAGAGCAAGAAATTTAAGCTACATACAGTTCTGGCTCCTCTTACACCTCAGTCCATAGCTGGAATTGTCCTTCTTGGGAGTGAAATCAGGGTGTATCTGTTCCTCTGACTTCTGATTTAAGGGCCTGCTAGATTTTGTAGACATCTCAGGGGAGGAGTAAGAACTTGCTTTCTTTAGAAGATGACTGCAGATGCCAAGTATTCTAGCAGTGATGTAAACCATCTTCATTGACTCAAAATATTGCATCCGGGTGTTGCCATAGTAACAAAGATGTTCACATATCTCTTATGGGGGGGAGGGGTAAGAAGAATTCCAGAATGATGTGGTTCATGAGACTGCAGTCAGCTGTTTGCCAGGCTACAACGTCCAATCTAAATTTGGGGGAAAGGACAGAATGACAGGAGTGGATGGAGGGATGGCTACAGAGGTTGTCTGAGACTGATGCTTGGATCAGTGCAGCAAAAACAGCTAAGGTCGCTACCTGTATTTTGTGGTTGCGATTCAGGTGCATATCTTAAATTTACATTTCTGCAGTTTAAGTCCTCTTTAAAGTAGGGTTGCCACATGTCTGGAATTTCCCGGACCAAGCTTGTATTCGGCCCTCGTAAACAGCACCTGGGCGGAAATCGCTTAAATTTCCAGGAAAATCCAGATGTACAGCAACCCTTGTCGGAAGCGTAGATGTTGGGGAATTTCACAAAAAACAGCTCCGAAACCGAACAACTTTGGCCAACTTCTTTTGTGTCCAGATTGGCGCTGTGGGTTAAACCACAGAGCCTAGGACTTGCTGATCAGAAGGTCGGCGGTTCGAATCCCCGCAATGGGGTGAGCTCCCGTTGCTCGGTCCCTGCTCCTGCCAACCTAGCAGTTCGAAAGCAAATCAAAGTGTAAGTAGACAAATAGGTACTGCTCCGGTGGAAAGGTAAACAGCGTTTCTGTGCGCTGCTCTGGTTCGCCAGAAGCGGCTTAGTCATGCTGGCCACATGACCCGGAAGCTGTACTCTGGTTCCCTCGGCCAATAAAGCGAGATGAGTGCCGCAACCCCAGAGTCGGTCACGACCGGACCTAATGGTCAGGGGTCCCTTTACCTTTACCTTTAACCCTAACTTAAAAATGCTCATTCAACAAATCCACTTAGAAAAGCACCAAATGTTGGTTTTTTTGTGGTCAGGGAAGTGATGGGGGGGGGGGTCATGCGTGGAAAAGCACGAGATGAATGAATGGGAAGAGGTTAGAACCAGCTTAGCAAGCAAATTGGGACCAATTCAGAATGACGTTTCATTGCCTAATAACCTCCCCACAATCGAATCGGGGTGAACGCACAGGTCATCTGGATGGGCCCACGGGGTCTTGTGACAATTTTAAAGGCTCAGCAGATGTATTGAAGCATGAGCTGTTGTGGACTGGAGCCCATTTTGTGCGACATGACTTGTACTCTTCAGTTTTCAGGGTGTGAGATGTGTCTGATACCTTGCTCTTTTTCTCACACGGTCTGTAGGGGAGGGAGAGAGGCCAAAAGGCCATAAAACATTAAGAGGCAGAGGCATGTCTGCAGAGCCCACATGTTTGTGTAAGATAAAAAGTGGCCATTCATTTTATGCCAGCTAAAGCTGCTATCCGACTAGCTCAGGCATAGCCAAACTTGGCCCTTCAGCTGTTTTGGGACTACAGTTCCCATCATTCCTAACCACTGGTCCTTTTAGCTAGGGATGATGGTAGTTGTAGTCCCAAAACAGCTGGAGGCCAAGTTTGGCCATGCCTGGGCTAGCTGAATTTAAACCCACTTTGAGTAGACTGTGAGCAAACTCAGAAGAAAATACTTTTGGCTGGGAAGGGGACTTGGGGGGTTAAGTTGAAAGGCTTAAGATACAGTGGTCCCTCGGCTTTTGAGCATAATCCGTTCCAGAAGACTGTTCAAGTTCCGAAACGTTTGAAAACCGAAAACTCAACCGGAAGCCACATGGCACGTTCGACTTCCGAAAAGGGTTCAAAAACCGAAATGTTCCTCAGTGTAGACGGTCGAAAACTGAGGTACCACTGTATGAGTTTGGATTTGGATTTGATATCCCGCCTTTCACTCCCCTTCAGGAGTCTCAAAGCGGCTAACAATCTCCTTTCCCTTCCTCCCCCACAACAAACACTCTGTGAGGTGAGTGGGGCTGAGAGACTTCAAAGAAGTGTGACTGGCCCAAGGTCACCCAGCAGCTGCATGTGGAGGAGCGGAGACGCGAACCCGGTTCCCCAGATTACGTGACTACCGCTCTTAACCACTACACTCACACTGGCTCTCTATTTGAAGATGGCTGTCATAACTCCCCTTTTCCAAGCGAAACATACGCAGCTCCTTCAACTGTTCCTTCAGTTAAGTGTGATGTGCCTTGTGTTTGAGGCGTCCCTTGAAATGTAAATAGCAGCTTCTGAGAGGTGACCTTTGCTCCTTCGCTGCTGCTATTTACATAACCAAAGCAGACACACTGCCTGCATTCACATGACTAATGCCATATCCCATGTGGCCTTTAGATGGTGTGCAAGGAGGATACATTCAACAGTGGTGGTGGACTCTCCTTCCTTGGAGATTTTAAAGCAGGCATCCCCAAACTCGTCTCTTCAGCTGTTTTGGGACTACAACTCCCATCATCCCTGACCACTGGTCCTGTTAGCTAGGGATGATGGGAGTTGTAGTCCCAAAACAGCTGGAGGGTCGAGTTTGGGGGTGCCTGCTTTAAAGCAGAAGTTGGTTGGTCATCTGTCATGGGTGCTTTAGCTGAGATTCCTGCATTGCAGGGGGTTGGACTAGATGACCCTTGGTGTCCCTTCCAACTCTAAGAAATCTGTGATGCCTCCTTGGCACGTAGGAGGAAGGACGATAGCTTAGTGGTGCAACATCTCAGGGAAAGGACCATAGCTCAGTGGCAGAGCATCTGCTTTGTACGCAGCAGGTCCCAGGTTCAAATCCCGGCATCTCTAGGTAGGGCTGGCAAAAACTCACTACCTGAAACCTTGGAGAGCTGCTGCCAGTCAATGAATAACGATAAAACAATGAACAGGGTGGTGATACAATGACTACTGCAATCGACACAAGATAACCAAGGCAACCATCTGTAAACAAACAATAGGACCCCTGACCATTAGGTCCAGTTGTGGCCGACTCTGGGGTTGCGGAGCTCATCTCGCTTTATTGGCCGAGGAAGCCGGTGTACAGCTTCCGGGTCGTGTGGCCAGCATGACTAAGCCACTTCTGGCGAACCAGAGCAGCGCACGGAAACGCCGTTTACCTTCCCACCAGAGCAGTACCTATTTATCTACTTGCACTTTGATGTGCTTTCGAACTGCTAGGTTGGCAGGAGCTGGGACCAAGCGACGGGAGCTCACCCCGTTGCGGGGATTCGAACCGCCGACCTTTTGATCGGCAAGTCCTAGGCTCTGTGGTTTAACCTACAGCGCCACCTGCGTCCCTCAAACGAACAATAAACATCCATAAAAATGGCAATAGTAGTTTCTTTCCCAAATAGGTTTTATCTTAAACAATTGCAAACACAGTAAATAAAGAGTCCACTTGTGATATTCCAGTAGTTCAGTGTTTGGACATCGTTCCGGTAATCAGACATTTCGTCGCTAAAGAGCTTAGTCATCGAGCTGTCAAAATCAACTGTATCAGGATTGCACGGAATTTCCTCCCCTTTATTTGAATTTATTTTACGACACACGTACACGCATTAAACATAAAAATAATAATACATAATCAACACTAAAACAAAAAACAAAAAACAGAGAAATACAACTAAAACATTGTTACTTACAAAAATTTATACAAACAAATGAACGTCAATATATATACCATACTTTCTTTCTTCTTTTCTTGCAATTGACTTCTTTCATCTTCAACACGGTTCTCTTTTCGTTTTTGGTAAACTGTTACCTTCTTAATTCCTTATTACCTTTTTTTCTTTCTATTTTTGACTTACATACCTTAATTTATTTTGCAGAAGTTAATCATTTTTAATGTTTAATGCTGTATTGTCTTTTGAAGATTCGGTTGGAAGCCGCCCAGAGTGGCTGGGGAAACCCAGCCAGATGGGCAGGGTATAAATAAATTATTATTATTATTATTATTATTATTATTATTATTATTATTATTAATCCCCCGTAAAAAGCCTCTGTTTTCTTAATAAAATTTTGTTTGAATATTTTCTTTAGCTCCTCATACACCATATCCCAGAAGCTCTTGATTTTATCACATGTTCACCACACATGTATGAGTGTCCCCTCTACTTGATTACAGCTCCAACACAGATTTGATTTTGTTTTATACATTTTGCATATTTTGGTTGGCATTAAATACCATCTATAAAACATTTCTATCAGGTTTTCCCTTATCGCTTCACAAGCCGTAAATTTCCAACTTTCTTTCCATAATTTTTCCCATGATGATAGTTTGATAGTTTTACCTATATCTTAAGCCCATCTAATCATTACCTCTTTTACTTGTTTGTCCTTAACTTACCAGTCCAACAGTGTTTCATATACTTTAGAAATTACTTTTGTCTTATTTTGTAATAACTCTTTGTCTAGTAATGAGATTTCATTTGTAAAGCCTCTTTTCTTTCACTGAATTAACAAGTGCAATAAGGAGAATTAAAATTAAAACTACGTTGAGAAAGACCTTTGTAGTAAATAATATGCTAGAGAAGAAAGTATGTCTTTAGCAACGAAGAGTTGGGTTGCTATAGTTTAAGATAAAACCTATTTGGGAAAGAAGCTACTTTTGCTAGTCAGTGTAGACAAGACTTAGCTAGAGGCACCAAGTGCCTGACTCAGTATAAGACATCTTCCTATGTAACTACTGGGTCCTCAACAGGTGCTGATAAATTTGATAACTATATAGGTAGAGGTAAAGGTACCCCTGACCGTTAGGTCCAGTCGCGGACGACTCTGGGGTTGCAGAGCTCATCTCGCTCTATAGGCCGAGGGAGCCAGCGTTTGTCCGCAGACAGTTTCTGGGTCATGTGGCCAGCATGACTAAGTCTCTTCTGTTGAACCAGAGCAGCGCACGGAAATGCCGTTTACCTTCCCGCCGGAGCGGTACCTATTTATCTACTTGCACTTTGACATGCTTTTGAACTGCTAGGTGGGCAGGAGCAGGGACCGAGCAACGGGAGCTCACCCAGTCGCGGGGATTCGAACCGCTGAGCTTCTGATCAGCAAGCCCTAGGCTCTGGTTTAGACCACAGTGCTACCCGCATCCCTTATAACTATATATGCATATATAAATTGACACAAAAATCTGCTTTCAGGTATAGGGTCTGTGGCAGGAGCCCACCACTATCCTGATGTTCCCCAGATCCCCCACCCTCGAACTCGTGACTTTTCACCCAGTGCTGACAGCACACTTTCAAGCTTATCTCTGCAGCGCGTCGGGGTAGAAGAAACGGGCTTCTGTGCAAACTGGGAGAAGCTCAAGCGGAGGCTTATTAAAGCAAACTGAACAGCACGCAGCTGTTTTAACAAAATGTGGGTCACGTCAGAGCTGCCGGAGCGTTGCTTTTACAAAGCGGCCTGCTGTTGCAGCGAGCGACTGATACGGCGCATCATGAGCTGCAGTTATCGGCCTCAAACAGGTGGCGCTTTTATTCATGTGTGAGGCGCACGCAATGTGCAAACACTCCAGAAATAAAACGTGTGTGTTTTCGCAGGACAGAAGCTCTCTCGGCTGATTATCTATTTCAAACAAGCCGGAGACGGAATTGTTGCAATCGCCTCTTGCCTGCTGCAGGGGACGGGACGGTTGTGTGACTCCCTCTGCTGTCCCCAAAGGTGACCCTGATAATCGCAATCACACAAACACACAAATTGGCAGGGAGGAGAAGAATGAGCTGCGAGGCTTGGATGCAGAGCAGCCTGTAATTTTCACTCAAGGAAGAAAGCTCGACTGAGCATAGACTGAGCATTGACCGTGCTATTGTATGCCATGCATAAAAGAGAAACTGTGCCCTTTTGCACACCTTCGAATGCAAAGCAACGGGCAGTCCAGTGTTAGTCATTCCCATTGAGGTCAGTGGGAACTTTAGTTTAAGCCATGGGTAGGCAATGGGTAGGCTGGATGTGGCCCAATCGCCTTCTAAATCCGGCCCACAGAAGGTTTGGGAATCAGCGTGTTTTTACATGAGTAGAATGTGTCCTTTTATTTAAAATGCATCTCTGGGTTATTTGTGGGGCATAGGAATTCGTTCATTTTATTTATTTTTCCAAAATGTAGTCTGGCCCCCCACAAGGTCTAAGGGACAGTGGACCGGCCCCCTGCTGAAAAAGTTTGCTGACCCCTGGTTTAAGCGCTAACCTGCAGGTTTCCCTGGGGGAATAAAAGCAGGGCCAGTGCAAGTGTGGATGAACTCTGTTGGTGCAGAGTTTAAGCCGTAAATATTGTATGTGTGAAACATTCAGAAAAAGTTTCTGACATTAAGAGCTGTTCGACAGGGGAAGAGTCTCCCACGAGAGGTGGTGGACTCTCCTTCCTTGGAGGTTTTCAAGCAGAGGTTGGATGGCCATCAGTCATGTATGCTTTAGCTGAGATCCCTGCATTGCAGGGGGCTGGACTAGATGACCCTCGGGTCCCTTCCAACTCTTAAGATTCTATGATTTTATGAAATCCCATCTTTTTCTGTCTGGATATGTCTGACAGGGCCCCAGAGTTTAATCAATAAATTGGTTTGAGGAATCAGTCAATCAGCTAAAAGTGCCTACGTTTAATCAGGCGGCATAACATTAAAAAAATATTTTTAATACACGACTTTTAAAAATGGCAGATGGCAAGTACCGTTGTAAAAGTGTCCCCCTGTTTCTCTTTGACACAGGAAGGAAAGCCTTTTCTACAAACGCTGGTAAGTCGCATGTGTGCATCCTCTTAACACTGCATGTTTCTTGCTTCAGAATGATTGCTTTGACTCATGTACCTGCACTATTTTGCAGGTACTAATTTATTCCAGCTTGATGACCCCCCGCTTTTCAGTAGATGAATACAGGATCAACCAAATAAGCTTTTCCAATTGGGTGGATTTTTTTTGTTTTGTTTATTGTTTTAAAGTGTATATTAGAATTAGGTTTTAAAACCTATTTTAATTGTTTCTTGTATTTTTTTTAAACTTAAGTTAGTTTTTATTGCAGGATTATAAACCTCCTTGAGCCGTGCAAAAGGCAATTCATAGATAAACAAAATATGTTTTTTTAAAAAGTATATCATTTATCAGGTGGCAGACAGCATAGTTTCCGTTTCATTTGCATTTTTTAGGGCAGTGATGGCCAACAGGCCGATCACGATCTACTGGTTCCCTAAAAACTTTGGCTTCCTAAAAACTTTGGTAGATCACTGCCTGTTTTCTTATGCTGTGAGTAGATCACAGTCTCTTGAAAGTTGGACATGCCTGTTTCAGGGAATTCAACCGTAAGTGCAAACACACAGGTTTTTAAAAAGTAGGATTTTCAGAGTCATTTCATATTTTAATTATGATGCAAGCATCACTCACCACTCATTTAAAGGTGCAGAGGCCATTTTTTCAAGGAGAAGGTTTGGGTGCTCTTTCTTCTTGACCTTGAAAAATAAAATGATTTAAGTGCCTGCTTCAAGGATGAAGGGAAAAGTGGGCTAATTGCACATCATTTCCCCATATGCAGCACTATTTAGTTATTTAGAGAACTTTGCACAAGCCAGCGTAGAACAAATGGACCAACAGATAAGAAAAATTCATAAAACACCACAATCCTTAAAAACACATCACAAATCAGCAAAGCACAGTTACTTATAGCGCCAGCCTTCAGGTCCCTCTTCCTTCAAACAGTTGCTGAAAAATGTGTCTCTTAACTAGCCACCTAAAGCTATAGAGAGATGGGGCTAGATGCACCTCAGAAGGAGGGCGCCACCACTAAAAAGGCCCTTTCCTGGACTCCACACCTCCTACCTCATACAGAGGAGGGACCACCATGAGGGCTTTACCTGCTGATTTGAGAGAACGGGCTGGCTGATATTGCTAAAGGTGCATCGTGTTCTTTATTCGAGCATTAACTAACCAAGCAGTGCTGTTTCTCAGCATAATTCCAGCACTGACTTTGGCACAGAGTGCCGGGCTGGGCTCTGGTTTGCTCTCTGCTAAAGCATTAGCCACCTTGCTGTTGCTCAGGCGTGATCCACAGAACCTGACAACGCGTCACTTGATCGCACCTTGTTTTTCAGAAAGCTAATTGCTGTTTTCGGGACACACTCTCCCACAGCTGTGAAGGCGCGGTTTTTCTTTTCAGGAAGTGAAAAAAACATACATTCACTGCAGACCTATACCATAGAATCATGAAATTGTAGAGTTAGAAGAGATTTCAAAGAGTTGTCTTGTCCAACCTCTGCTTAAAAACCTCCAAAGGAGAGTCCACAACCTCCCGAGGGAGACCATTCCACGGTCAAACAGCTCATACAGTGGTGCCTTGCAGATGAAAAGAATCCGTTCCGCAAGTCTCTTCGTCTTGTGGTTTTTTTGTCGTGCGAAGCAAGCCCATTAGCGGCTTAGCGGATTAGTGCTATTAGCGGATTAGCGGATTAGCGCTATTAGCGGCTTAGCGGGCTTAGCGGATCAGCTGATAAGCGGCTTAGCGGCTTAGCGGATCAGCTGATAAGCGGCTTAGCGGCTTAGCGTATCAGCTGTTAAGCGGCTTAGCGGCTTAGCGGATCATCTGATAAGCGGCTTAGCGGCTTAGCGGATCAGCTGTTAAGCGGCTTAGTGGATCAGCTGTTAAGCGGCTTAGCGGATCAGCTGATAAGCGGCTTTGTGGGTCAGCTGTTAAGCGGCTTAGCGGCTTGGGAAAAAGGGGGGGGAGGAAAAAAACCCCGCAGGAACTCGCAAGACATTGTCGTCTTGCGAAGCAAGCCCATAGGAAATTCGTTTTGCGAAGCACCTCCAAAACGGAAAACCCTTTCGTCTAGCGGGTTTTCTGTCTTGCGAGGCATTCGTCTTGCGGGGCACCACTGTACTGTCAGAAGGTTCTTCCTAAAGTTTAGTTAGAATCTCCTTTCTTGTAACTTGAAGCCACTGGTTCGAGTCCTACCCACCAGAGCAGGAGAAAACAAGCTTGCTCCATCTACCAGGTGACAGCCCTTCAGATATTTGAAGATGGCTATCCTATCTCCTCTCAGTCTCCTCTTTTCCAGGCTAAACATACCCAGCTCCTTCAACCGTTCTTCATAAGGAACGCTTGGTTCCCATAATAAAAAAATTCCTTCCAGTAGCACCTTAAAGACCAACTAAGTTAGTTCTTGGTATGAGCTTTCGTGTGCATGCACACTTCTTCAGATACACTGAAACAGAAGTTGCCAGATCCTTCTATATAGTGAGAAGGTGGGGAGGGGTGTTACTCAGAAGGGTGGTGGGAATGGGAGATAGGCAGATAGCTGAGAGAGCCTCTTGACGACTCTTAACGACTGTAATAGGTCTTACAGGAAAAGGCAAGGGGTGGGAAGGTGAGAAATGGTTTAGTTATGTATAGTGAGATAAGAATCCAATGTCTTTGTTCAGCCCAGGTTCAGCTTGGTTCAGCCCAGGTTCAGCTTGGTTCCCAGTCCATCATCTTGGTCGCTCTCCTCTGCACACCTTCCAGCTTGTCAATCTCCTTCTTAAATTGTGGCACCCAGAATTGGATACAGGACTCCAGGTGTGGTTTGACTAAAACAGAATAGAGTGGTACTATGACTTCCCTAGATCTGGACGCTATACGTCTGTTGATGCAGCCTAGAATAGCATTTGCTTTTTTTGCTGCCGCATCACGCCATTGACTCGTGTTAAGCTTGTGGTCCACCAAGACCCCTAGATCCTTTTCACCTGTACTACTGGTAAGCCAAAGCACTTGGGCCCACCATTTAAATAGTAGAATTATAGAGTTGGAAAGGACCCTGAGGAACATGTAGTTTAACCCTTTGCAGTGCAGGAATATGCAGCTGTCCCGCACAGCGATCGAACCTGCAACCTTAGCTAACCATCTGTCCTGAACTATCCTGAATGCACTTGTCTTAGAGCTGTGGATTAGGGTTAGAGCAGTGTTTCCCAACCTTTTTTGGGCAAAGGCACACTTGTTTGATGAAAAAAATCTCGAGGCACACCACCATTACAGCCCCGTGACGTCAGCGTGCAGCGTCACGCCGGGAGGGACGCACGAAAGTGTAAGTTTCAATTTTTTCCCCTCCCCCTTGCCGGGGAACCTCCAAGCTTTGGGGGTGGGGGGGGGAGGAGGCAGCAAAGCGAGGCAGGAAGGAGAGCGCGGCTTGGCTGGGTGAGCTTTGGCAGGGAATGAGAGCCGCGAGGCGGGCGCTGCGGACGGAGGTGCTGCCCGCCGAGCTCGCAGGCAGCCAGGCAGGCAGACGGCGAGAGCCCCGCGCTGGGCGGCCTCTCCTCGCCGCCGCCGCCCCGCCTCTTGCCGCCCGACTCGCCCGCCTCCCTCCTGGCAACATCTCGCGGCACACCAGGCAACATCTCGCGGCACACTAGTGTGCCGCGGAACAGTGGTTGGGAAACACTGGGTTAGAGCATCAGTTGCCGGCATGATGGATGAGACTTTGCAAGACAACTTCCTCTACAGTGGTACTTCGGGTTAAGAACTTAATTTGTTCCAGAGGTCTGTTCTTAACCTGAAACTATTCTTAACCTGAGGTACCACTTTAGCTAATGGGCCTCCCACTGCTGCCGTGCGATTTCTGTTCTCATCCTGAAGCAAAGTTCATAACCTGAGGCACTGTTTCTGGGTTAGCGGAGTCTGTAACCTGAAGTGTATGTAACCTGAAGCGTCTGTAACCTGAGGTACCACTGTACTGCTAAGAGTGAACACTCAGAGGGGGCCATATATGCTGTATATGCTGTCACCATGAGTTTGTTTCAATGCCTGCACTGAGCCTGCATCCAAAATCCTGTGCCCATTTCACCATAACTGCCTTGACTTGTTCTTCTTTTGTTTCCCATTCCAAAAGGTAATCGTAGATTCGTGAAATATTTTTTCCTTTGATAAAGATTACTGTATTTTTTGCTCTATAACACGCACCCGACCATAACACGCACGTAGTTTTTAGAGGAGGAAAATCCATAGGCATGCCACCCGTAGGCATTCCCTCCATAACACGCACAGACATTTCCCCTTACTTTTTAGGAGGAAAAAAGTGAGTGTTATGGTGCAAAAAAATGGTAATTCTCTTTCAAATTTAGATGTTTCTTTTGCAATTCCTTGTTTTAAATCCATGGCCAATCTTTGCTGTAACTGAAAATATTGTAACCAATCCGTTAGGTAAAGGTAAAGGGACCCCTGACCATTAGGTCCAGTCGTGACCGACTCTGGGGTTGCGGCGCTCATCTCGCTTTATTGGCCAAGGGAGCCGGCGTACAGCTTCTGGGTCATGTGGCCAGCATGACTAAGCCACTTCTGGCGAACCAGAGCAGTGCACAGAAACACTGTTTACCTTCCCGCCGGAGTGGTACCTATTTATCTACTTGCACTTTGACGTGCTTTCAAACTGCTAGGTTGGCAGGAGCAGGGACCGAGCAACGGGAGCTCACCCCGTCGTGGGGATTTGAACTGACGATCTTCTGATCGACAAGTCCTAGGCTCTGTGGTTTAACTCACAGTGCCACCTGCGTCCCAACCAATCCGTTAGGTGACTTATAATTCCCTCGTATTTTTTCAATGTAGGCTTGTCTTTATCTATTTCTAGGACTAATCAGTACGTGGGCCAATCTGCTTCCATATTTCTTTTTTTTACTGTGGACATCGCCAACAGAAGCCATTGCAGAGCCTGTGGCACATTCAGCTGCTTGTGTGATGAACTCTGTCCCCATGCAGCCAATCGCTCTGGATAAATATTTCCAGAGGAGTAGCCTTCTGCAGCAAACACAGCAGAGTCCTGCCGCACCTCAAAGACTAACATCATATAACGTGCTTATATAAGTACGTTTCCCAGCACAATTCAAAGTGTTGGTGCTGACCTTTAAAGCCCTAAATGGCCTCGGTCCAGTATACCTGAAGGAGCGTCTCCACCCCCATCGTTCAGCCCGGACACTGAGGTCCAGCTCCGAGGGCCTTCTGGCAGTTCCCTCACTGTGAGAAGCCAAGTTACAGGGAACCAGGCAGAGGGCCTTCTTGGTAGTGGTGCCCACCCTGTGGAACACCCTCCCACCAGATGTCAAAGAGAACAACAACTACCAGACTTTTAGAAGACATCTGAAGGCAGCCCTGTTTAGGGAAGCTTTTAATGTTTGATGCATTACTGTATTTTAATGTTTTGTTGGAAGCCGCCCAGAGTGGCTGGGGAAGCCCAGCCAGATGGGTGGGGTATAAATAATAAATTATTATTATTATTATTATTATTATTATTATTATTATTATTATTATTAGTCTAGATTCAGATAGGTAGCTGTGTTGGTCTGGCGCAGTGGAAATAAAATAATAATAATAATGAATTGTCCAGTAGCACCTTATAGACCAACTAAGTTTGTTCTGGTATAAGCTTTCGTGTGGATGCAAGACTCTCTTGCTGGTTTTTCCTGGAGATACTGGGGATTGAACCAGCTGAGGGGGTGTGTGCATCTGCTTTGCATACATAAAGTCCGAAGTTGAATCCTTGGCATCTCCAGTTAAGGCCTAAAACCCCATAGCTGTCAACCGTCCCTTATTTGGTGGGAAAGTCCTTTATCCCAGCGCTGTGTCCCACTGCTGTCCCTTATTGATGATGTCTCTTAAATTTTCCGGGTTTCAAAGGAAGCAGCTCCTCTCCCTCCCTCCCTGCCGGCCAGGGAGGAGGGAGGCTCCAACTGTGTTGCTTGGCTGCATTGCGCACCCAATGAGGAGTCTAAGAACAACTGGGGGGTGGAGCTTGCATGTCTTGTGCCTATCAAATCGGCTGCGTTCCCTGGGGACTCGCCTTTGCTCAGCGCTTCCCAGCGGAGAGGTGACGGTGGTTTTCCTTGCTGCATCCCCTTTGCTGGGTTGCTGCGCTGTGGGAACCACCGCTTGAGGCTTCGTTTGGCTGCTGGCTGGGCTTTCTGCCTTTGGCTCAGAGGGGCTCAGAAGTTGAACCTCCCTGTGCTCTGGAAATCCCTTATTTTGGCTGCTGACCCCTTATTTTTGAGGCTGCTGGTCCCTTATTTTCAAATCTGTAAGTTGACAGCTATGAAAACCCTGGAAAATGGCTGCCAGTCAGTGTAGACAATAGCAAGCTAATTGGACCAATGGCCTGACTACTTTATAAAACAACCTCCTGTGTTCCTGGGAGGGGAACAGTGGATGGTTAGCAAGGATTTCTACCAGTCCTTCCTGGAGATCAAGAGATCGAACCATCGGCTTTCTGTGCGCACGGCATCTGAGCGACGGTCCGTCCCGGTGCCTCCTGCACACAGTTTATGCTGCTGGCAGAGGCGTTGTGCATTAAACCCAGTGCAAGATTGCCCAAGTCTGCTCCACGCAGCCTTTCCTCAGAGCTACGGCCCACACAAGTTCTCTTGGTGTTCAGTCGTGTGTGTGTGTGTGTGCATGCAAATACACACGCTATATAATTAGCCCCTCGTTATGAAGGGTGCTATAGGAACCAGCAGGGAAATAATGTGTTGCTCCAAATGTATAATGAAATTCAATTAGTGCAAACGGCATAAGAACAGTTTATGGGCCGCTGATTGGGTGGTGGTGGGTTTCTAATTGGAAAAATACCAGTAACGCGAGCTTCCCTATTATCTCTGCCCCACCTCCCACCCCAAAAGTCGGGAATGAAACTGGCATTAAAAGGAGCCTTTGGCTGACAATGCTGCTGCCCCCCAAAGTTAAATGTGCACGGGTTGAATCTCCCTCTGATGCAGTTGAGGAATTGCTTTGTGTGCACTTAAAAAAGTCTCCCCCCCCCTTTCCTTTTAAAATGAAAGCTGCGGTGGTAGCAATAGGCTGTCACCGATGATTGTGCCTTGCATGTGTCCGAGACCATCTCCTCTGCTGAATGAGCGAGTGCTGCAAAACACAGGGGTTTCTCTGCAAAACGCTGCAAAAAAACAAAAAACAAAAACCCTGCAAATCTTTTGCACAGGTTTGGAGAGGATCCTAAATCTTGGGGTTCGTAGTCAATTTTCCTAGAGTGAGCAATCTTTGGGCATGGTGGCTGGCAGCTTTCTCCGACTCCTGCACCAGGAAAGGCTGGTTTCTGCAACCTGTAAAAATTACGGAATTCTAGCATGGTTGTGTAATTTCTCGCTTTGCATAATTCATTCTGCAGAGTTCCTTCCTTCCTTCCTTCCTTCCTTCCTTCCTTCCTTCCTTCCTTCCTTCCTTCCTTCCTTCCTTCCTTTTTTGCATAATATATTTAACTGCTTGCCTGTCCTGGAGCAGGACAAGAAACTCATTGGGGTAGGGCATCGATATATCCCATCCCTGTACTTCTGGCTTCTGTGATCATCGCTGGGCATTACATTTAAGCATATCCCAGGGGATGGTCAGCAACCATACTCTGGGAAACTGCATTAACTGGCCAGCTAAATCAGGTCAGGGTAGCCGACAGGTTTCAAACCCTGGATGAGTTAGGGATTTCCCTTCATTCAAAGACAGGCTCTAGCAGACAAACCAATCGTGGGTCCAGCGGTCAATAAGGCAGTTTCTGCACGTGCTGTAGAGGGAAGTGAGGGGCAGGTGGGGCTTGTCTACCTGCAAAGGGAGCCCATCTAGGAGAAAGAAGACTCTGATCCTGAACCTCTGCTGCCTTGCAGGAAATCTTCAGGAGACGAAAAGGCTCAAGAGTGGAGTCCTTAAGATGGTTGGATGGTGCCTTGAATGCCTCCTTCCATCAGCTCCTGTAGCCAAGCTGGAGCTCAGTGTCTTGCTCTGCTTTCCTTTGGACCACATCAGCCAGGCTGTGTGTGTGTGTGTGTGTGTGTGTGTGTGTGTGTGTGTCTCATCATCTGGGCAGCCCAGGGCCTCCATAAACACCGCCCGGGCTTGCATTCTGCAGGGGATCATTTTAGTGCTGCTATTTCAGCAGTTTGACTTCATGTCCGGAGGCGCACTCCATGGTCTCTGGAGACAGACGGATGCCAACCACAGCAACAAAAGGGGAGGGGGTCAGAAGGCACATGAGACCACCGCTTTGCTTAAGCTAAGCCAGGGGCTAGTGACCCTAGTGGGCACGTTTGGAATTTTGAGAAAGCGCCTTGGCACTAGTGGCAAACTAGCTGTCGCGTGTATGTGTGTGTGTGTGGGGGGGCACAACACAAAAGGGGTGCCACAGCTAAAATAGCAGACAAAGAGACAGGACTTCTAAACGGTGCAGGCAGAGAGGAGCTGTTTGTGCTTCTCCAATGTTCCTTTTGGGTTGACATCCTCAGTCCTTTTTGTCAGGAGTTCAGGCTACACTCGAGTAGGACCCTGGCAGAGACACATGCCCAACTGGCATATTCTCTCCTTCCTTGTCAATCGTTCGGAAGCTTCAAAAGCTCTCTTCAGCCCAAACATCACAGCAACCGAGGCCAACCGACACTGGCACACTTAGGGATCCACAGAGTTTGCGCCTCATGCGTGACAGACCTCAGCAACTCAGCATTTTGGCTAATCTACTTTATTTACATATAAACACACACGGAGCACTGCAACATGGCTCCCTCCCTCTCTAGCATCAGACAGCAAAGAGAAAAAGAACAAAGGACAGTAGTCCCACTTCACGGAACACAGTAACACAAACATCCTGTCTCCGTCACATCCCACTCTGTGGAGTCAAAATATACACCGTCATGTGATAGACAAAAATCCCATGACTGCGATCATGGAGCAGGAATTCTAACACTTTTCTGTCCCTAAGTGGGACAGAAGGCAAGAACTCAGAATAGGGGGAACATTTTCTCTGTCTTGCCAAATGCAAGGTGGTTCTTTTAAAATGAGATTCAGAAGTAATAAAAAGGCACAAATGAGTGAGAAGATGAAATATTTTATTCTAAACAGCAAGCAATATATACATACATACCAAGCAAGCACTTCCATCTGCCACTTGGAAGCCCTCAAGAAGTGTCAAAGTGACTTCCCCAGGTAGGGGGAAGGAACAGAGGCAGGAAAGGTAACCATGTCAGATCACTAACTCCTCGAAATACAATTCATCTTCCGGGTAGCTTGCCCATACAGCTCCTAGAGCAAATCAAAGACCAGGAGGCATATACCTGTACACCTGTCAGGCTGCCACCCTAAACTTGCTGAGGACCATAGGAAGCTGCCTTTGGCTGAGTCCAACCATTGGTTCACGTAGTTCAGCATCGTCAACATTGCCAGACACGGGCACTTAAAGATTTCAGGTGGGGTTCCCTCACAGCCCTTCCGAGAGGTGCCAAGGACCTTCTGTGTTCCAAGGAGATGGAACACCATTGATGTCACTTACCTGGGCATGAGAGCCATCGAATTCCATAGGATTTCCTTCTGAGTAGACATGGTTACAGTTGCGCCGTCAAGCTGGGCCCAAAGGCAACAGGCCTGTTCTTTTCCTACCCTTTCCTGTGGCTCCCTCGGGAATCCTGCCTCTTCTTACAAATGCTTAATCCCTCTGCGTTGTCACCCTCTGCACGTCTGGGAACGCCCATTTGCTGACATGACCCCGCAAAGTGCCAGCTTAACGCCTTGTGCTTTCTTCCTTGTGATTTTCCTCACCGCCAGTTACTCCTGAAGCGATTGGGTTCCTCTCAGCTGTCGGGGTCTTCATCGTCCTCTTTGCGGTCCTCTTCCTCTTCATCAACAAGAAGCTGTGCTTTGAGAAGATCGGGGGGCTCCCCTGCTTGGAACAACGCGGGAAACGTAAACGCTACAAAGAGAAGTCGGCCGTTCACGAGAGCCTTGGTAAGTACCGCCATACTCCTTAAAAGAAATCGGATCCGAGTAATTTAAGGAATAGGTCGAAATCTCCTGCTTTTAGCAAAACTTTAAATTGATTGGAATTGCTATCTTTTGCTTTCTGGCACCCGTTGGCCACATTTGCACGTCACATGAAAGAGCCATCATTTAGCCAGGATGGGAAACCTTTTCCATCTTGGGCCTGAATGATTAGTTCGGATTCCAGTATTGCAGGGGGCATAGGTGCTGGCTTCTAGAGGCCAAGGCAGTTTTGCCCCCCCCGTGTTTTTTTGAGGGGTGGGTAGGCCCCCTGAATGTTCAGAGGGTGCTTGTTTCCACCTCCTGGTTCCTTGAGATGTTAGGACATCCCATCAGTTCCCCTCAATCAACTTGAGAAGATGACACCTCTGGGCAGGGGCTTGGAGTTTGGGTCGATTTGGACCCCTTCCAATTCCACAGGTGTATGATTCTGAGGGCCACATTTTCCTGTGGGCAACCTTCCAGGGTCCACATGCTGGTGGTAGGAGGGGCCAGAGGTAAAAGTAGGTGGGGCAAAAAATGTAAGGGCAGATAAAGAGGTCTGGATGATGCCATTCAGCACCTCTTCATCCTGTTGTTTATGTTTTTAGATATGCTGCAAGCCTCCCAGAGTGGCTAGGGAAACCCAGCCACATGAGTGGGGTATAATAATAAAATTATTATTATTATTATTATTATTATTATTATTATTATTATTATTACAGTGATACCTCAGGTTACATACGCTTCAGGTTACATACGCTTCAGGTTGAGAACTTTGCTTCAGGATAAGAACAGAAATCGGGCTCCGGCGGCGCGGCAGCAGCAGGAGGCCCCATTAGCTAAAGTGGTGCTTCAGGTTAAGAACAGTTTCAGGTTAAGAACGGACCTCTGGAACGAATTAGATACTTAACCTGAGGTACCACTGTACTGTGTCATGCAGAAGCTGGAATGATCCTATGTGAGTCTCAGGCTTGCACAAATTCTCCAGGAAGAGGACTCCCAACAGCATTTTGCTTCATTTCTGCTGAATATTTAGGGTTGTTTTTGGATGCAAACAGGGGTTTGTGGTTTATAACAAACTCAGGTTCGTTTAACCAAGGCTTCTTGGTAGTGGCGCTCGCACTGTGGAACGCCCTCCCATCAGATGTCAAAGCGATAAACAACTACCTGACATTCAGAAGACATCTTAAGGCAGCCCTGTTCAGGGAAGTTTTTAATGTGTGACATTTTAGTGTATTTTTGGTCTCTGTGGAAGTCGCCCAGAGTGGCTGGGGAGGCCCAGCCAGATGGGCAGGGTACAAACAATAAATTATTATTATTATTATTAAGGCTTGGAGTTGACTTGCTTTGAAAGTGACCAGAGTATTTTATAAGCCCCACCAATGACAAGCCGAGAGTTTCATGAAAAAGAAGCGTGGCTAAAGTTGTGCACTGGACCAGAGGGGGAGACAAAAGGGGGACATTCAGGGCAGGTGGGGCTCACTTTGGCTCATTCCGGCTTGTGAGTGCCACACTAAACTATGGCTTACCGTGACGTGCCAATGCAGCCATTACGTTTGCTCTGACAGCAATGGGTTCTACGAGAATAAATGGTAAAATATCATAATAACGCTAGAATAATAATTCCTATATTTTATTCTTATCTTCTGGGGTGTCTTGGATGTGAGGCAACAGCCACCTGAGAAATTGATGGTGTTTCCTTTTGGGTGCTTTCTACTGGGTGATGGCTGTTCTCCTTCTGCTGCTTTGGCATTGAGAGGTAGGGTTAGGTTTAGGGTTAATGTTGGAGGTAGGGTTAGGTTAGGGTTGGGCAAGATCAACTGCAGAGTTTGCAAAACTTGGGTCTCCAGCTGTTTTTGGATTACGGTTCCCATCATCCCTGACCACCGGTCCCGCTCACTAGGGACGATGGGAGTTGTAGTCCAAAAACAGCCAGAGACCCAAATCTGGGAAACCGTGATCTACTGGGAAGAGTTAATTGGCCTTACTTGAGCCTGAGCTTTTTGGTTTCTTTGAACAAAGAGTTACCGTATTTTTTGCTCTATAAGACGCACCAGACCACAAGACACACCTAGTTTTTGGAGGAGAAAAACAAGAAAAAAAATATTCTGAATCTCAGAAGCCAGAACAGCAAGAGGGGTCGCTGCACAGTGAAAGCAGCAATCCCTCTTGCTGTTCTGGCTTCTGGGATAGCTGCGCAGCCTGCATTCGCTCCATAAGACGCACACACATTTCCCCTTACTTTTTAGGAGAGAAAAAGTGAGTCTTATAGAGCAAAAAATACGGTAACTACACTGATGCTTTGTGAGTTATTTTTGACCTGACCCTGGCACCTGCCTCTGACAACATGGGAATTGCAGGTGGTGAGCTCAATGTCGGGGGGAGCGTGTCTTCATGGCGCCTGGGGTGGGCGCACCAAAATGCGCCCTCGAAAAAACTGTGCCTCAGGGCAATGGTTCCCGCCCTTGCTATGCCTCTGGGAGAGCTCACTGTTGCACTCAGGTCCTGCTAGCAAAATCCCATTTAGCATTTGGTTGGCAGCTTTAGGAACAGGATACTGGATGAGGTGGGGCTGTGGCCTGATCCTGTTTTATATTCCTGTGCCATGAGGAAGGCCAGCAGTTGGGAATGGGAAGCAGTGCAGGGAAAGGCGTCCCTGCTCCTTCTCCTCTCACAGATCCGTACCTGTTTCCAGAAATGTGAGGAGAGGTCTTGCATCGCGTAGCTTGCATCAGGGAGCTTGCGCTAGGTTCCTTTTGTTTTGTTCTCCGCCACGCTCTCACTGTTACACAAACGCCGATATCACTCTGTTAAAAAGTTCCCTTTGTTGAGAGCTTTGCAAAGTCTTTCTTTCTCCTGACAAGTATTGCAATGCCAGGGCCTTAAATAAAATGACAACATCTCTCCTTCGCTGCGTTGTGGGCGTCGGTGCTTTTTGGAGCTGCCACAGACGGCAGTGCAAACATATATTTACCAAAGCTTTTAAAAAATGTGAATTATTAATAAACAGGGTAGGTTTTAAAAACTGAGGAAAGTGGGAGGAAAAGGGGGGGGGGCCTGGGGGCTGAGAAGACTTGCCTGCACGCTCTAGTGATTTGCATTTGAAAGTAATTCTTACATGATTGACAAGTAAATCCTTTAAAATGTGGTATTTATAATGGAAAGGCTCATATCGCCTTGAACCGCAGCCTGTACTGTGGGAGAAAGATGGCATTTGTATTGTTGTAGCCTTGGGTGTGTATATATAGAGACAGTGCTGCTACTTATGAATTATACTGGGGAACTGAAGTAGGAAACACTTTTTCCTTTTTGCTAAAATGGGCAAGGTGATGTCAAAGCTATTTAGAACATTTACCTGTTCGCTCTGTTGTCTTGGGATGGGGGTTGTAATGGATGTACCAAGAGGAAGAAGAATTTGCCCTAAACAGCCTTTGTGTTCATGCATGCCCTATCTTGAAGGAAATTTGACACCTCTTTGACACATATCAAGTCTGGGGACCACATTTAGGATGCAATGGGGCGCTCCCATTTGTTCATCCGCCTCTGCTGGTTTCACATAGCGAAAGGGAAGTGGGGGCGACTTTGGTAACTAAAGGGTGTGCAGTTTAGGGGAGCGAAATCTTCCCTGCTTTGCATCCTCCACTCCAGCCCCTCCCAGTTTCCTCCCAATCAAACTCACTTCTGGTATTTGAACCAGATTAGGGGGGAAATAGGGACGTGGGTGGCGCTGTGGGTTAAACCACTGAGCCTAGGGCTTGCCGATCAGATGGTCGGCGGTTCGAATCCCCGCGACGGGGTGAGCTCCCGTTGCTCGGTCCCAGCTCCTGCCAACCTAGCAGTTTGAAAGCACGTCAAAGTGCAAGTAGATAAATAGGTACCACTCCAGCGGGAAGGTAAACGGTGTTTCCGTGCGCTGCTCTGGTTCGCCAGAAGCGGCTTAGTCATGCTGGCCACATGACCCAGAAGCTGTACCCCGGCTCCCTTGGCCACTAATGCGAGATGAGCACCACAACCCCAGAGTCGGCCGCGACTGGACCTAACAGTCAGGGGTCCTTTTACCTTTACTTTAGGGGGCAAATGGGCTACAGTGACAACAGGGCCAGATTTAGGTTTGATGAGGCCCTAAGCTACTGAAGTTAATGGGGCCCTTTATATGTCCAGCTGTCCTTTGTCAACAACAAATTGTTGCTGTTTTTTGTGTTGAATATATGCTATATGGTAATTTATGGACCTAATAGGTATCTAAAGCAATTTGCACATAACAAAATATGTATTTTATCAAAGTAATAGTTGAACTGAAATACAATTAAGAGGAAGTATATTAATAGTGAAATAATTATTAAGCTCTAACTTAAAATGATTTTTTATTCATAACAAACTTAATAACGCAAACACATTGGCATTTGGCAATAACAAAAGTTCCTTTAGAAACACAATTTACAAAGACTCATAATCTAGTCTCTCGAAACTTGCTATAACATGGAATAATAATTGTGGGGTTTTTTTTATCTTATATTTTGGAAATGTGCATCCAGTTTTTCCCCCCTTTAAATTTTTTTGGGGGCCCCCAAGAGAGTGGGGCCCTAAGCCATATCTTGTTTAGCTTATACAAAGCGCTAGGAGGCGAGGTTCAGGCAGGGGAAAGATTCACCCCTGTGCAACTTTGGGGAAAAGATTTAGTCCCCTTCTCCCATCACTGTCAGCGGGGCAGATCCGTGAACTAGGTTTCCCCAACCCAATGTCCTCCAGATGTTGAAGGACTGCTGCTCTCATCCCCCTAATGGTTGGTCATGCTTTCTGATGGGAGTTGTAGTCAAAAGCTTCGGGTTAAGGAAGACTGAAATAAACAAACGTGGCTGCTTCTGCCCAGTGGCGTAGCGTGGGTTGTCAGCACCCGGGGCAAGGCAAATAATTTGCGCCCCCTAACCCGTGGATTTGCGCCCCCTAACCCATGGATTTGTGCCCCCTAACCCTAACCCCCAGATGTTGCGCCCGGTGCGCCCGGGCCCCCCTGCACTCCCCACGCTACGCCACTGGCTCCATGTGCCCTGGGGGGTCTCTTTTCTATGGTTCTATTAGGCCGCTCAGTTGAGAAGTGTAGGCCGAAGGAGCTAATCATCCTTGCAGAGTTGGAAAGGGACCACAGGGCTCATTTAGTCCAACCCCATCTTTTGCCCAACAGGGGACTCAAACCCAGGACCAAGGTTAAGAGTTGTATTCTCCAGCCTGAGCACCCCAAGGAGCAAGAGTGATGGGGCTGTAGGGAGAAGGGGCAAGTGCCCCACAGGAAGTGGCCCAGGAAACATGATAGATGGCTGGTTTGCAATCCAGGGGCAAAGGGAGGGGTGGACACTGCAGCCTCCAGACCTCTCCCCCTCCCCCCAGGAGAGGAAGGTAATGAGACCCTTTATAAAATACTTTGTTTATCCTTGACACTTTTGAAACTCCCACACACATAGAGATTATATATTATTATTATTATTATTATTATTATTATTATTATTATTATTATTATTATTATTATTATTTATACCCCACCCATCTGGCAGTTTATTCAGTATGATGATGCAATGTAGGGAATAGGTTTTTTCCCTTTAAAATACGTTGTTTGTCAGTTAAAAATGATTCTTCACAAACAAACCTTTATTTTGGAAACATAACAAGAACTGACCACTCTCTTTTATACTGTCACTTTAAAAACAAACAAGCAAAAAAACCAACCCCTGTCTCTCCCTGCCTACTTTCAAATTGGCAAAACCAAAGGGGGATTATGAAAGTTGTGCTTGCAGAAAGGTTACAACGTTTTTAGAAGGGGGAAGGGGCAGAATGGGTGGGAGGCTGGGAGCAAAAGGCCGTTCAAGCTACAGCTTTGCAGCTACAGATTGTGGTGATCCCTCGTTTTAGGTGGCTTTATAGATCCTAGAGGTGGAGAGTTGGAAGGGACACTGAGGGTCATCTAGTCCGACCCCCTGCAATGCAGGAATCTCAGCTAAAGCATTCTTTAAAAGGGGGCTAGACATGTTGGCAGAGGACCAGAGGCAGGGGGCCTCTGGGAGACCAGTTGCTGCCCCCCGGGGGCGTGTCCCGCTTACGGCCTCAGTCGTGGGGAGCTGCTGCCTGGCAGAAGGGCGGAAGGTTTGCTTCCAAGTTGAGGCGCGGAGAGCGCTCCCACCTCCGGCCTGTTCCTCCCGCGCCCGGGCGCGCGCCTCCCATGCCGCTGACCCTCCCCGCCAGCCGGGGCTTGCCACCTGCTCCCGCGGCCCTTCCCCCTTTGCAGACAGGTTTCTCGTGCCTTCCTTGTCAAAACAACCCTGCCAGGTAGGCCACCACCACCGGCCCAGGTTGATCGTGCCAGGGCCCACAGGGCTGGGCTGGTGGGACCGAGCGGGGGCGTTGCGCAGCCCGTCTGGCTAAGCCCGTGGAGATCACCTGCCTTCTCCCCTCGCCCCGCTCCCAGTTTCTGGCGCGGCGCTTCCCCTTTGCACCGGCGCTGCTGCTGAGTCACAAGGGAGCCCCAGAATAGCTCGGGCTGCGACTTGACACCCGGGCACGCAGCGCAGGGCGCGGCGAGGCCCGGCGGCGCGTCGGGGTGTGGAGGCTGCCCGTGCCGGCCAGGCGTCGGTGGCGGCGCTGCTGCAGCGGCTGCTCCTCCTGCAAGCAGTGAGTGGAGCGCAGCCGTAGCGGCGGCGGGGCGCGCGCGCGCGCGCGCTAGGGCGCAAGGCTGGCGGTGGCTGCAGGGAGCCCGGCGGAGGAAGGAACTTGTCCCTTCCCTCTGGACTCGCGCCCCCCCAGATGTTGCGCCCGGTGCGGCCGGCACCCTTGGCACCCCCCACGCTACGCCACTGCTTCTGCCATATCCAGTTGGTTCTGAATTTCTAGGCCAAAGAGCTCATTCAGACATGTATGTTTACATACCCTCCAGGGACCCTATTTTGCAGGGAGAGTCCTGGGATTATGAAAGCCATCTTGGTTTCTGATTTGATCCTGGAATGTCTCAATTTCCCCCAGCGCCACTGAGCTTGGGGAGGGGGAGCGCCGGCAGCAGCGGTTTCTGATGGAGCATACCGTTGCCTCTTTATGGTTGCTGCTGCTGGCCTCCTCCAATAATAATAATAATAATAATAATAATAATAATAATAATAATAATAATGATGATGTTTATTTATACCCCGCCCTCCCCAGCCAAGACTGGGCTCAGGGCGGCTAACACCAGGTATAAAACAATTGATTAAAATACAACTTAAAAACAAGATTAAAATACAACATTAAAATGCGGCCTCATTTCAGTAGAAACTCAAATCAAAAACTTTTTTGGGGGATGAAAACGTCAAATCTTCACCAAGACCAACTATCCAGACTGGTCCTACATGGGCCGGAAAAAAGCCAGGGAAGTCCCCAAATAGGAGTTCCGTCACAGAAGGAGAAAGGAAAAAGGAAAGAGGGGGAGGGGATCAAGTTGATTCATAGAATCATAGAATCATAGAGTTGGAAGAGACCACAAGGGCCATCGAGTCCAACCCCCTGCCAAGCAGGAAACACCATCAGAGCACTCCTGACATATGGTTGTCAAGCCTCTGCTTAAAGACCTCCAAAGTAGGAGACTCCACCACACTCCTTGGCAGCAAATTCCACTGTCGAACAGCTCTTACTGTCAGGAAGTTCTTCCTAATGTTTAGGTGGAATCTTCTTTCTTGTAGTTTGGATCCATTGCTCCGTGTCCGCTTCTCTGGAGCAGCACAAAACAACCTTTCTCCCTCCTCTATGTGACATCCTTTTATATATTTGAACATGGCTATCATATCACCCCTTAACCTCCTCTTCTCCAGGCTAAACATGCCCAGCTCCCTTAGCCGTTCCTCATAAGGCATCGTTTCCAGGCCTTTGACCATTTTGGTTGCCCTCCTCTGGACACGTTCCAGTTTGTCAGTGTCCTTCTTGAACTGTGGTGCCCAGAACTGGACACAATACTCCAGGTGAGGTCTGACCAGCAAGCCTGCGGAAAGAAATCAGATCCTGCAGGGCCCTGGTCTCATGAGACAGAGCGTTCCACCAGTCCGGAGCCAGTGTTGAGAAGGCCCTGGCTCTGATTGAGGCTAATCTAACTTCCTTAGGGCCCAGGACCTCTAGGGTGTTGCTATTTATGGACCTTAGGGTCCTCCGTGGGGCATACCAGGAGAGGCGGTCCCATAGGTACGAGGGTCCTAGGCTGTGAAGGGCTTTAAAGGTCAAAACCAGCACCTTAAACCTGACCCTGTACTCCACCGGGAGCCAGTGCAGCTGGAAAAGCAGCTCATAATGGCCGGTGGAAAGCAGGCAAAGAGGAGGAGAAGTTGCCGGTACTGAGGCCCAGCCCCATGGGACGTGCCAGCTCTGAGGGGCAGGCAGAGGCCAGGGCCTCCCTGAGAGGGAAGAAAGGATGAGGAGTCTTGATGATGATGATGATGATGATGATGATGATGATGATTATTTTTAAATGCTTCGTGCATCTGTGTCCAATCTTGCCCCTTCCTAAATAAATTAAAACAAAATTGGGATTAAGTGGTTTTCTCGGGACAGTGGAGGGCTTGTGTGCTGTGTCCCGTTGGTGAAGCGGTGGTGGCATTCAGCCTTCTTCTGACAGAAAATGTTCTGTAGGCTGGGGAGGGACAAAAAATGGGGTGTGTGTGTGTGTCAAGGAGGGTCATTTGCAGGGAGTGAGAAATGTCCCTGTTTTTCATCTGAGGAAAGTTAGAGGGTATGTGCTTATCATGTGCTGACTGTCTGCCGATCGTACAATTAGTCTCCTTTTTTTTAAAACAACAACAACAACCCTGTGTTGTTGCATTGAAACTGGGTGATTATAAAAGTTCTACTTTTGATGGCTCCAGAGTTCCAGAGCTTCTCCCTGCTTCCTTAGAGAGGTCTGAGGATTGAACCAAGGCCTTTTGCATGCTCTTCTATGGAGCTATTCCATTCAGCCTGCAAGCCTAACACATAGACCCCCTTTCTGGGTTGTTCGAGTTTCTATCAGCTCAAGCTGAACAACCCTTTTGCATCTGCTTTTGCAGGAAGCCTTGCTTTGCGCTCAGGTATTCCAGAGACTTCTGCGATTGTGCTTTTTGTACTGTTCCAGCACATTTGCTCTGTATGGCAACCTTGCATTTTAGAACCTGCTCCTAGCCGTTAATGAACAGTGGGTGTCAGATTTGTACAATATAGAGTTTGCTTCCTTTTTTTTTAATGCATCGGAAACAATGGAGAATGCAATTAGTTATTGCCATTCATTTTCCTCCAAGGCAAAGCACATGTTCTTAAAAGGGTTGGGATGAAAGTAAAAACTAAACAGGAGTATGATTAATGGGAAACAATTATTTGGTGGCGAGCCACTTTGTTTCGGATTCCAAGACAGTTTTATTTGAAATTATGGGGAACTTCATACCAGAGGATTAGAGACAGCAAGTGTAGCAAATACAGTGGTACCTCGGGTTACATACGCTTCAGGTTACATACGCTTCAGGTTACAGATTCCGCTAACCCAGAAATTGTGCTTCAGGTTAAGAACTTTGCTTCAGGATGAGAACAGAAATCGTGCTCCGGCGGCGCGGCAGCAGCAGGAGGCCCCATTAGCTAAAGTGGTGCTTCAGGTTAAGAACAGTTTCAGGTTAAGTACGGACCTCCGGAACAAATTAAGTATTTAACCTGAGGTACCACTGTACTGGTTCAGGTGGCATGAAAAGGCATTATGCGATTGAGCCTTAGGCACCTTCCTTCATGTGCTCCGAGTCAATCACTCACTCACTGATCAATGCAAACCATAATTTGCTGTTACAACCAACCTAGCAAACTGTAATTTGCACCCAGCCTCCATACCAGAATTTAAACCGATGGTTTGCAGGGGAAATGCAAACCCTAGTTTATTGGTTTGGATGCAGGTGCAAACTATTGCTTATGCTAAAATGTGGCCTTCCAATTACATCCGGAACGGAGGAAGGGTCTTGATTCCCCTTTGCCAATCCTCTGCTGGCCACATGCCAGGAATGGCTGTGGCTATCCTGCACATGAACACTCGCAAACATATACACACATGTATAGGCACATGCAGACACCCCAGCCGATCAATCAACTGTTGAATGGGGAGTGTACGATTTACATCCCCATCCATCTCCTGTGTTCAGCGGGGGAATTTAAACCTCTGCACCCACCCCAACATTGTCTGCTTTATTGTTATTTGGGGAACCTGTAAACATGGTTTGAACCATCCCTTGCATTACCGAGTTATAGGTTAACTTTTGGCATTCATCCTGTGCTTTCGCTATGGTGAATCCCTGGTTGTGTTGCAAATTTGGGTGAAAGCATTTTCTCCTTCTGGTTTGTGGTGTGCGGACACTTCTCCTTTCTCTTTTCTGTGCTCTCTTTCTTTCTCTCAGCTTGGATAATTTTAGTAGGTCTGACAAAGAGGTTAAAAGGGGGGCAGGCGATTTTTTAAATTTTTGATAACCTTTTGCAATGCTTATTCTGTAGCTCGCAGACCTCTGAGTCTGGCATGCTGGCAGAGATGAACAGCTGGAGTTTATGACCCATCACTTTACTTGTTCATGGTGTTCAAAAAAGCATGTCTGCCCAGGATGTCCAGAGTTTCTTCCAGCCCTTGTCCTCATGGATGTCTCGGGTCTATGAGGCTGTCCAAGAAGCAGGCGACTCCATATCTTCTTCCTTCGCCAACCTGGGAAGCAAAGCGGATCCCCATCCCACCGAAGAAGGAGACGAGGGCTTAGAAGACAGCGATGATGGGTCTTACGAACGTTACTCTGAAGCTTCAGACGATGGAAGCACCTTTAGCCAGGAGAGTGGAGAATCTGATGACTTCTCATCATCTTCTCATGACCCTACTTCTCTGGAGTCTTCCTGTGCTTCAGACCTGGGTCTTCATTGGCACGAAGGAGACAAGAGCAGCCCCACCATCTCAGATCAGTATCTGGATGATGATCCCTTGACATCCCATGGACTCTATCCAAGCTACAAGGGCTACCAACTTATGGAAACCATCCCGGAGGAAGAGGAGCATTCCAAGCAGAGTAAGAATCTTCTACATAACTGTGACGGTAAGTTGGTGTCCTCCTACGCTCTTTATTTTGCACACACTCTCCAAAAAAAACCATGGGATTGCTGCCCCAAAGGGTGATCCCTTTCAGTTCCTACCACATGACTTCCTGTTCTTACACAGTACATTTCTCTCCCTCTACTTTATATCATTGGTTGGCAGGGAAATGCAAGGTGTAATGACATTGGGACATGGGGCAGGTTATGTCAAAAGTTATGAAAGCAGAGGCAGCCATATCCCCTCCATCTCCATACTTACCGTATTTTTCGCCCTATAGGACGCATTTTTCCCCTCCAAAAATGAAGGGGAAATGTGTGTGCATCCTATGGGGCGAATGCAGGCTTTCGCTGAAGCCTGGAGAGCGAGAGGGGCCGGTGCGCACCGACCCCTCTCGCTCTCCAGGCTTCGCGGACCTCTCCGCAAGCAGCGGGAGTGCTCCCGCTGCTTGTGGAGAGTTGCCAGCATGCCGAAGCCTGCGCGCGCTGAGATCAGCGCGTCCAGGCTTCGCGGACCTCT
Source organism: Podarcis bocagei (assembly GCF_964188305.1). Taxonomy (NCBI): domain Eukaryota; kingdom Metazoa; phylum Chordata; class Lepidosauria; order Squamata; family Lacertidae; genus Podarcis; species Podarcis bocagei. The sequence goes on from NC_138125.1 coordinate 10,124,466, forward strand.
CCGCAAGCAGTGGGAGCCAGCGCTGGGCTCCCACGGCTTGCAGAGAGCTGCCTGTTTGGGGGCTGGGGTCGGGGGAAGCTCGGGCCTCCCCCGCCCCAGCCCCGCGCCTGGGGGGGAAATAATTTTTTTCCCTTTATTTCCCCCCCAAAAAACTAGGTGCGCCTTATGGGACGGTGCGTCCTATAGGGCGAAAAATACGGTACTTGCAGATAATGCTTCGCAGAGGATTATTATTATTAGCAACTCCTTACAGCAGATTATGATTCCTAGAGATTCCAACTTTATCCTGTGCTAATCCTGCATCTGACAGCATTGGGGAAGAGATGGGTTCTGCATCACTGAAGCCAATGAAGTTAGTTGATCCAGAATGCTGGTTCTAAATTGTGGCAGTCATGCATTATTACAAGCCAGGGTTGTCCTACGGCAGGAAATTTTTGGACACAGCAGGTATTTCCTGGACATTAGCAGCATCTGGACGGAACGAAATTTAAGCTCAACAGCTTTTTGTGTCCGGGTTTTCACTTTTTGACATATGGCAACCCTGCGACAAGCCATTGCACAAAAATGTATGCGGGGCCCCCACTCTCAATTTACAGTGGTGCCTCGCAAGACGAAAAGAATCCGTTCTGTGATTCTCTTCATCTAGCGTTTTTTTCGTCTTGCGAAGCAAGCCCATTGAAGGATTAGCGGATTAGCGCTTTTAGTGGTTTTAGCGGCTTTTAGCGGCTTTTAGCGGCTTTTAGCGGCTTTTAGCGGCTTATCTGCTGATTGGATCAGCTGATAAGCATCTTAGTGGCTTAGAAAAAGGGGGGGAAAGGAAAAAAAAACAGCAGGAACTCGCAAGACATTGTCGTCTTGCGAAGCAAGCCCGTAGGAAATTTGTTTTGCGAAGCACCTCCAAAACGGAAAACTCTTTTGTCTAGCGAGTTTTCCGTCTTGCGAGGCATTCATCTTGCGGGGCACCACTGTAGTTTGATTATGAACCAGTATCTAATTCCATGCCTTCTGACCAGAGGTGAAACATTTGTTATGAGAAGAAGAAATCTAATTTACTATGAAGTACATATCTTTAGAATGCATATAAGTTATAGGTGCATCTTTATGCATAATGTTAATTGACATGACAAAGCTATATCAGAATATATTGGCAGAAGGTTGGATGGCTTAAAATATGCTTGCTGGCATCTCTATATCAGCACATGTCTTAGCCTTTGAGAAATTTCCACCATGACCCCTTGTATTGGTTAGCGGTGGGTGCATGCCTGTCAGAGAGGGAAAAAATAAAAGCTAATCAGAACTATAATACAACTGCCCCTTGTGTTGAAATTATTGTATATGATCGTTTATGAATATTTCCTGGTTTCTTGAGGCTGGGTTTATTTATTTATTGTTTATTTAGATATTTATAAAACACACTTTCATAAACAAATCAGGGTATAACATTAAAGACATGTCACAATTACAGCAACAAAACCACCCATAAATATGGGTTGGTAAAATATTCGCATTCCGAACAACAGAGGTTTCAGAAGATCACAAAAAGAAGACAGGGAGGGTGACTCCTTCTGCACCTCTAGTGGCAAGGAGTTCCACAGGACACCACTTGACATGGTAAAGGCCAACTGAGCCTCAGGGGCATTGGGGACCTTCAAAAGCACCCCAGAAGATCTCTGTGAATAGGATTGGAGCATAAGGAATCAGGCAGTCCTGAAGGTGTGAAGTTGTTTGGGGTTTGTGAATTAATGTCTTGAACCAGGCTAGGTAGTGAATTGGTAGCTGGTTGCACTAACAAACCTTTATGGCCCTTACATGTGAGCTGAATTCAGAGACATCTCCAGCTATGGGAGATTTCTGATTCTGTACGGTAGTTATAAAAACTTGCGGATGCAAGCTCTGATTAAGTGCCTAACTGCCACTGCAAATCCCCCTCCCTCCAATCTGTTATGGAAATAACACAACAATTTTGATGCCTTCATGAAGGAGTCCACAAGCAAGGCCTGCTCTGCACATGCCAATTTAGAGATCAGGCTTTGTTTCACATCACCAAGATTCTCAGGACGCCTCTTTGCTGCAGAAACGCCACGTGGGAAAACCACACGCTTCTCCACGTTCGCCCTATGAGATCCTCCTAAGGCCTTCACGCCGCCTCTCAAGACGTACTTGCTTTTCTGCTGGAGGCATGAACTAAATATCTTCCCCACGCCAGTTGGAGATACAACATGAACAAAGAGAAACAAGTGTTGGCTGGCGAAGGAGAAAGCAAGCCTTGACGTTCCACAGAAAGTCCAATTTCTGGACACAGATTCTGAGACTGAATACGGATTCTCTCCAGGCAATTCAGACGTTTGTCCCTTTGCAGTGCCTCTCTGAAACATTATTGACATCTCTGCAGCACACAGGGTTCTTTCTCCCTTGTTTTCTCTGCCGGTTTCCTCTGTGTTTGGTGCTTTTCCACTGCTTCTTCTCTGCACGTATAAACCAGGGTTTCCCAAACTTGGATCTCCATCTGTTTTTGGACTACAACTCCCATTGTCCCTAGCCAGCAGGACCAGTGCTCAGGCATGATGGGAGATGTAGCCCAAAACCAGCCGGAGACCCAAGTTTGGGGGAACCCTGCCTTAACCATTAACATTTAGTCCCATCCCTTCAGAGTTTTGGGCTGGGCCTGACTTCAGTGTGTCCCTCCATCCCTAGTCCTGCTCTGGGAACAGTTAAATTAAGGGCCAGTGTGGTGTAGTGGTTAAGTGTGGTGGGACTCGTAATCTGGTGAACTGGGTTCGATTCCCCGCTCCTCCACATGCAGCTGCTGGGTGACCTTGGGCTAGTCACATTTCTCTGAAGTCTCTCAGCCCCACTCACCTCACAGAGTGTTTGTTGTAGGGGAGGAAGGGAAAGGAGATTGTTAGCCGCTTTGAGACTCCTTACGAAGAAGAAGACTTTGGATTTGATATCCCGCTTTATCATGACCCTAAGGAGTCTCAAAGCGGCTAACATTCTCCTTTCCCTTCCTCCCCCACAACAAACTGTGAGGTGAGTGAGGCTAAGAGACTGCAGAGAAGTGTGACTAGCCCAAGGCCACCCAGCAGCTGCAGGTGGAGGAGCGAGGAAGTGAACCCGGTTCACCAGATTACAAGTCCACCGCTCTTAACCACTGCATCACATTGGCTGTAGTGATAAGGTAGTGATAAAGCAGGATATCAAATCCAAACTCTTTTTTTCTTTCTTTCTTAAGCTGCCCTTCCTTCTCCTGGTCCTCCTTGCAATTCATTGACGCAAGATCTTCAGGGAGAATAGTGCTGGCCATGCATTGACA